>NC_086449.1:352652038-353287038 GCF_028390025.1 Pseudophryne corroboree
GGGCTGTAGTCTCAGTGATGTTACTTATGCACAGTACATGAGGCAGGCTGTAGTCTCAGTGATGTTACTTATGCACAGTACATGAGGCGGGCTGTAGTCTCAGTGATGTTACTTATGCACAGCACATGAGGTGGGCTGTAGTTTCAGTGATGTTACTTATGCACAGTACATGAGGCGGGCTGTAGTCTCAGTGATGTTACTTATGCACAGTACATGAGGCGGGCTGTAGTCTCTAATGTTACTTATGCACAGTACATGAGGCGGGCTGTAGTCTCATTGATGTCACTTATGCACAGTACATGAGGTGGGCTGTAGTCTCAGTGATGTTACTTATGCACAGTATATGAGGCGTGATGTTACTTATGCACAGTATATGAGGCGGGCTGTAGTCTCAGTGATGTTACTTATGCACAGTACATGAGGCAGGCTGTAGTCTCAGTGATGTTACTTATGCACAGTACATGAGGCGGGCTGTAGTCTCAGTGATGTTACTTATGCACAGTACATGAGGCAGGCTGTAGTCTCAGTGATGTTACTTATGCACAGTACATGAGGCAGGCTGTAGTCTCATTGATGTCACTGATGCACAGTACATGAGGTGGGCTGTAGTCTCAGTGATGTTACTTATGCACAGTATATGAGGCGGGCTGTAGTCTCAGTGATGTTACTTATGCACAGTACATGAGGCAGGCTGTAGTCTTAGTGATGTTACTTATGCACAGTACATGAGGCAGGCTGTAGTCTCAGTAATGTTACTTATGCACAGTACATGAGGCGGGCTGTAGTCTCAGTGATGTTACTTATGCACAGTACATGAGGTGGGCTGTAGTCTCAGTGATGTTACTTATGCACAGTACATGAGGCGGGCTGTAGTCTCAGTGATGTTACTTATGCACAGTACATGAGGTGGGCTGTAGTCTCAGTGATGTTACTTATGCACAGTACATGAGGTGGGCTGTAGTCTTAGTGATGTTACTTATGCACAGTACATGAGGCGGGCTGTAGTCTCAGTGATGTTACTTATGCACAGTACATGAGGCAGGCTGTAGTCTCAGTAATGTTACTTATGCACAGTACATGAGGCGGGCTGTAGTCTCAGTGATGTTACTTATGCACAGTACATGAGGTGGGCTGTAGTCTCAGTGATGTTACTTATGCACAGTACATGAGGTGGGCTGTAGTCTCAGTGATGTTACTTATGCACAGTACATGAGACGGGCTGTAGTCTCTGATGTTACTTATGCACAGTACATGAGGTGGGCTGTAGTCTCATTGATGTCACTGATGCACAGTACATGAGGTGGGCTGTAGTCTCAGTGATGTTACTTATGCACAGTATATGAGGCGGGCTGTAGTCTCAGTGATGTTACTTATGCACAGTACATGAGGCGGGCTGTAGTCTCAGTGATGTTACTTATGCACAGTACATGAGGCGGGCTGTAGTCTCAGTGATGTTACTTATGCACAGTACATGAGGCAGGCTGTAGTCTCAGTGATGTTACTTATGCACAGCACAAGAGGTGGGCTGTAGTCTCAGTGATGTTACTTATGCACAGTACATGAGGTGGGCTGTAGTCTCAGTGATGTTACTTATGCACAGTACATGAGGTGGGCTGTAATCTCAGTGATGTTACTTATGCACAGTATATGCGGCGGGCTGTAATCTCAGTGATGTTACTTTTGCACAGTGCATGAGGCAGTCTGTATTCTCTGATGTTACTTATGCACAGTATATGAGGCGGGCTGCAGTCTCAGTGATGTTACTTATGCACAGTACATGAGGCGGGCTGTAGTCTCTGATGTTACTTATGCACAGTACATGAGGCAGGCTGTAGTCTCATTGATGTCACTGATGCACAGTACATGAGGTGGGCTGTAGTCTCAGTGATGTTACTTATGCACAGTATATGAGGCGGGCTGTAGTCTCAGTGATGTTACTTATGCACAGTACATGAGGCGGGCTGTAGTCTCAGTGATGTTACTTATGCACAGTACATGAGGCGGGCTGTAGTCTCAGTGATGTTACTTATGCACAGTACATGAGGTGGGCTGTAGTCTCAGTGATGTTACTTATGCACAGCACAAGAGGTGGGCTGTAGTCTCAGTGATGTTACTTATGCACAGTACATGAGGTGGGCTGTAGTCTCAGTGATGTTACTTATGCACAGTACATGAGGTGGGCTGTAATCTCAGTGATGTTACTTATGCACAGTACATGAGGCGGTCTGTAGTCTCAGTGATGTTACTTATGCACAGTATATGCGGCGGGCTGTAATCTCAGTGATGTTACTTTTGCACAGTGCATGAGGCAGTCTGTATTCTCTGATGTTACTTATGCACAGTATATGAGGCGGGCTGCAGTCTCAGTGATGTTACTTATGCACAGTACATGAGGCGGGCTGTAGTCTCTGATGTTACTTATGCACAGTACATGAGGTGGGCTGTAGTCTCAGTGATGTTACTTATGCACAGTACATGAGGCGGGCTGTAGTCTCAGTGATGTTACTTATGCACAGTACATGAGGCGGGCTGTCGTCTCAGTGATGTTACTTATGCACAGTATATGAGGTGGGCTGTAGTCTCAGTGATGTTACTTATGCACAGTATATGAGGCGGGCTGTCGTCTCAGTGATGTTACTTATGCACAGTACATGAGGCAGGCTGTAGTCTCAGTGATGTTACTTATGCACAGTACATGATGCAAGCTGTAGTCTCAGTGATGTTACTTATGCACAGTACATGATGCAGGCTGTAGTCTCAGTGATGTTACTTATGCACAGTATATGAGGTGGGCTGTAGTCTCAGTGATGTTACTTATGCACAGTACATGAGGTGGGCTGTAGTCTCAGTGATGTTACTTATGCACAGTACATGAGGCGGTCTGTAGTCTCAGTGATGTTACTTATGCACAGTACATGAGGCAGGCTGTAGTCTCATTGATGTCACTGATGCACAGTACATGAGGTGGGCTGTAATCTCAGTGATGTTACTTATGCACAGTATATGAGGTGGGCTGTAGTCTCAGTGATGTTACTTATGCACAGTACATGAGGCAGGCTGTAGTCTCAGTGATGTTACTTATGCACAGTACATGAGGCAGGCTGTAGTCTCAGTGATGTTACTTATGCACAGTACATGAGGCGGGCTGTAATCTCAGTGATGTTACTTATGCACAGTATATGAGGTGGGCTGTAATCTCAGTGATGTTACTTATGCACAGTACATGAGGCAGTCTGTATTCTCTGATGTTACTTATGCACAGTACATGAGGCGGGCTGTAATCTCAGTGATGTTACTTATGCACAGTATATGAGGTGGGCTGTAATCTCAGTGATGTTACTTATGCACAGTACATGAGGCAGTCTGTATTCTCTGATGTTACTTATGCACAGTACATGAGGCGGGCTGTAGTCTCAGTGATGTTACTTATGCACAGTACATGAGGTGGGCTGTAGTCTCAGTGATGTTACTTATGCACAGTACATGAGGCGGGCTGTAGTCTCAGTGATGTTACTTATGCACAGTACATGAGGCGTGATGTTACTTATGCACAGTATATGAGGCGGGCTGTAGTCTCAGTGATGTTACTTATGCACAGTACATGAGGCGGGCTGTAGTCTCAGTGATGTTACTTATGCACAGTACATGAGGCGGGCTGTAGTCTCAGTGATCTTACTTGTGCACAGTATATGAGGCGGGCTGTAGTCTCAGTGATGTTACTTATGCACAGTACTTGAGGCGGGCTGTAGTGTTAGTGATGTTACTTATGCACAGTATATGAGGCGGGCTGTAGTCTCAGTGATGTTACTTATGCACAGTACATGAGGTGGGCTGTAGTCTCAGTGATGTTACTTATGCACAGTATATGAGGCGGGCTGTAGTCTCAGTGATGTTACTTATGCACAGTACATGAGGTGGGCTGTAGTCTCAGTGATGTTACTTATGCACAGTACATGAGGTGGGCTGTAGTCTCAGTGATGTTACTTATGCACAGTACATGAGGCGGTCTGTAGTCTCAGTGATGTTACTTATGCACAGTACATGAGGCGGGCTGTAGTCTCAGTGATGTTACTTATGCACAGTACATGAGGCGGTCTGTAGTCTCAGTGATGTTACTTATGCACAGTACATGAGGCAGGCTGTAGTCTCATTGATGTCACTGATGCACAGTACATGAGGTGGGCTGTAATCTCAGTGATGTTACTTATTCACAGTATATGAGGTGGGCTGTAGTCTCAGTGATGTTACTTATGCACAGTACATGAGGCAGGCTGTAGTCTCAGTGATGTTACTTATGCACAGTACATGAGGTGGGCTGTAGTCTCAGTGATGTTACTTATGCACAGTACATGAGGTGGGCTGTAGTCTCAGTGATGTTACTTATGCACAGTACATGAGGCGGTCTGTAGTCTCAGTGATGTTACTTATGCACAGTACATGAGGCAGGCTGTAGTCTCATTGATGTCACTGATGCACAGTACATGAGGTGGGCTGTAATCTCAGTGATGTTACTTATGCACAGTATATGAGGTGGGCTGTAGTCTCAGTGATGTTACTTATGCACAGTACATGAGGCAGGCTGTAGTCTCAGTGATGTTACTTATGCACAGTACATGAGGCGGGCTGTAATCTCAGTGATGTTACTTATGCACAGTATATGAGGTGGGCTGTAATCTCAGTGATGTTACTTATGCACAGTACATGAGGCAGTCTGTATTCTCTGATGTTACTTATGCACAGTACATGAGGCGGGCTGTAGTCTCAGTGATGTTACTTATGCACAGTACATGAGGTGGGCTGTAGTCTCAGTGATGTTACTTATGCACAGTACATGAGGCGGTCTGTAGTCTCAGTGATGTTACTTATGCACAGTACATGAGGCGGGCTGTAGTCTCAGTGATGTTACTTATGCACAGTATATGAGGTGGGCTGTAGTCTCAGTGATGTTACTTATGCACAGTACATGAGGTGGGCTGTAATCTCAGTGATGTTACTTATGCACAGTACATGAGGTGGGCTGTAGTCTCAGTGATGTTACTTATGCACAGTACATGAGGTGGGCTGTAGTCTCAGTGATGTTACTTATGCACAGTACATGAGGTGGGCTGTAATCTCAGTGATGTTACTTATGCACAGTACATGAGGCGGGCTGTAGTCTCAGTGATCTTACTTGTGCACAGTATATGAGGCGGGCTGTAGTCTCAGTGATGTTACTTATGCACAGTACTTGAGGCGGGCTGTAGTGTTAGTGATGTTACTTATGCACAGTATATGAGGCGGGCTGTAGTCTCAGTGATGTTACTTATGCACAGTACATGAGGCGGGCTGTAGTCTCAGTGATCTTACTTGTGCACAGTATATGAGGCGGGCTGTAGTCTCAGTGATGTTACTTATGCACAGTACTTGAGGCGGGCTGTAGTGTTAGTGATGTTACTTATGCACAGTATATGAGGCGGGCTGTAGTCTCTGATGTTACTTATGCACAGTACATGAGGTGGGCTGTAGTCTCAGTGATGTTACTTATGCACAGTATATGCGGCGGGCTGTAGTCTTAGTGATGTTACTTATGCACAGTACATGAGGCGGGCTGTAGTCTCATTGATGTCACTTATGCACACTACATGAGGTGGGCTGTAGTCTCAGTGATGTTACTTATGCACAGTACATGAGGCGAGCTGTAGTCTCAGTGATGTTACTTATGCACAGTACATGAGGCAGTCTGTAGTCGCTGATGTTACTTATGCACAGTACATGAGGCAGTCTGTAGTCGCTGATGTTACTTATGCACAGTACATGAGGCGGGCTGTAGTCTCAGTGATCTTTAGAAAGCAGCAGATGTTAGTAGCAATAATTTATTCTGTATCTTACTCACGCTTACTACCTACCCCTCTAAACACACTTAGATCCGCAGCCTTTATTATTCAACATATTATGAATGTTGTTGAATTTTGAATATTCTGCAAATGGAAACAAGCAGAAGCTCCTACTTGGGTTGCTGTAGTCAATAATGTTTGGCAGGTTCACTGTTTTGAATATGTTTTAAGTATTTTTTATGAGCATCTGATCAGATTGTCTACCATTTAGCACCCATTGGTTGTGAGGCGTCTGATCTGATGTATTCAGTTCTCACGATTGCTAGTTTTGCTTTCGCCCATAGAGACAAGACCTTAATCTCTGAGGCGTTGACATATCTCCCCGACCCACTCCCTACCATTCTAACCTTACCACCATCAACAGTTAACAGCAAACAGAAAGGGGGGCACTTTTTTCCCCCTGGTATCCTCCTAACACACTGACTAATACCTGTAATAATACTTGAAACTATTTTGTAATAGAATTTCAGAGATATTTGTTACATATATTTGCAAATACATGGGAACTGCCAAGCACCTTCACGGCTTCTCTAATATCAGCAGCCCTACACTACATAATAGCAGTGCCCACAGAGGGCCATGTGATTTGTTTATAGTAAGGCCTCATGATAAAGACACATACAAAAATACATCCAGATTGAGGGATAGCTTACCTGAGAGCCACCCCTAGCATCTCCCGTAGCACTACAAGGACCAGCATGCCTTCCAAAGTATCTCCAGAGTGACTGAGTAGCTACCACTGTGTTTTTTTTACCATCCACAGTTGACATATCATGACTTATTTCATTTTCTTATGTGAATTCTCACACTCAGTTGGCTCCATCTGCCAATTGTATTAGGTTTGGTATGAAATTCCGCTGGTCGGGATGCTGGTGCATCCCCTTTATCCCCTCCCTGCTCTGTTACCTTGACAAACCTTTAATAAAAATAAAATACATTGTAAAGTTTTGTTTTCTTTTTCACACAATATTAAAGAATGTGTTCTTTTGAAATATAAATACATATTTCTCCACAATATAATGAACGGTTTCCCTGCTATGGCCTGATGATGTGCACCTTTACATATAGGAGGCTCATCCTCTTCCAGCCAGCTCAGACAAGGTTGCTGACTGGTATTCCTAATGAACCATGAGCATCAGAAAGAAGTGTGTAGTTACATTAGCATAGATAGGTGGCTTGACAGTGTTAGTATTAACTATTAAACTCAACTAAGCCTATTTGTACACAATCTAATAATTGAAGGATGTGTCATGTACACAATACAGAATCAATTCTTGGCTTAATAGTAAATGTGAAAATTGCGTTATCTATATAAAATGTAATTATATATATCGACTTCCATAGCTGTAGTTTTACTAAATCAAATTGGATTCTGTAATCCAAATAAATAATGCAAATAGCAGCAAATTCAATTAATATACAGAACAAAGTACTCTTAGCTGACTAGGCCAGTGCGCAGTCATAAGTGGCTAGCTAATGCGGCTGATAATCATCATCACCATTGTATCAATGCACCATCGCTCCATCAGCCACAAGACGTACGCCTCGTACAAGGTGAATCTTCAGATGTGGCCACGCCTGGTTGTGTCACACCCTTGCATGCCCAACCCCATTCTACCTCTCCAGGCATCAATGTTACTTTGCTTACGGTTTTCTGCAAACATTTTTCGGTGGCCATGGGCAGTATAGAATCTCTGTTTCTCTAACGTCCTAGTGGATGCTGGGACTCCGTCAGGACCATGGGGAATAGCGGGCTCCGCAGGAGACAGGGCACATCTAAATAAAGCTTTTAGGATCACATGGTGCGTACTGGCTCCTCCCCCTATGACCCTCCTCCAAGCCTCAGTTAGGTTTTTGTGCCCGTCCGAGAAGGGTGCAATCTAGGTGGCTCTCCTAAAGAGCTGCTTAGAAAAAGTTTTTTTAGGTTTAAATCTCAGTGAATCCTGCTGGCAACAGGATCACTGCATCGAGGGACTTAGGGGAGAGATTTCCAACTCACCTGCGTGCAGGATGGATTGGAGTCTTAGGCTACTGGACACTTAGCTCCAGAGGGAGTCGGAACACAGGTCCTCCTGGGGTTCGTCCCGGAGCCGCGCCGCCGATCCCCCTTACAGACGCTGAAGACGGAGGTCCGGAAAGCAGGCGGCAGAAGACTCCTCAGTCTTCATGAAGGTAGCGCACAGCACTGCAGCTGTGCGCCATTGTTGCTACACGTCTCACTGATTCAGTCACGGAGGGTGCAGGGCGCTGCTGGGGGCGCCCTGGGCAGCAATATTAAATACCTTTAGTGGCAAAATAAATACATCACATATAGCCATTAAGGCTATATGTATGTATTTAACCCAGGCCAGTTTTCTTAAAACCCGGGAGAAAAGCCCGCCGAAAAAGGGGCGGAGCTTATTCTCCTCAGCACTCAGCGCCATTTTCCTGCTCAGCTCCGCTGGTGAGGAAGGCTCCCAGGACTCTCCCCTGCACTGCACTACAGAAACAGGGTAACAAAGAGAAGGGGGGCATAATTTGGCGATATTGATATATTAAAAGCGCTTATATCAAAAACAACACCTTCTAGGGTTGTTTATATACATTTATAGCGCTTTTGGTGTGTGCTGGCAAACTCTCCCTCTGTCTCCCCAAAGGGCTAAGAGGGTCCTGTCTTCGATTAGAGCATTCCCTGTGTGGCTGCTGTGTGTCGGTACGTGTGTGTCGACATGTATGAGGACGATGTTGGTGTGGAGGCAGAGCAATTGCCGGTAATGGTGATGTCACCCCCTAGGGAGTCGACACCGGAATGGATGGCTTTAGTTATGGAATTACGTGATAATGTTAGCACATTACAAAAGTCAGTTGACGAAATGAGACGGCCGGAAAACCAGTTAGTACCGGCTCAGGCGTCTCAGACACCGTCAGGGGCTGTAAAACGTCCCTTACCTCAGTCAGTCGACACGGGTACCGACACAGATGAATCTAGTGTCGACGGTGAAGAAACAAACGTATTTTCCAATAGGGCCACACGTTATATGATCACGGCAATGAAGGAGGCTTTGCAGATCTCTGATACTGCTGGTACCTCAAAAAGGGGTATTATGTGGGGGGTGAAAAAACTACCTGTAGCTTTTCCAGAATCAGAGGAATTGAATGACGTGTGTGACGAAGCGTGGGTTAACCCAGATAGAAAACTGCTAATTTCCAAGAAGTTATTGGCATTATACCCTTTCCCACCAGAGGTTAGGGCGCGCTGGGAAACACCCCCTAGGGTGGATAAGGCGCTCACACGTTTATCAAAGCAAGTGGCGTTGCCGTCTCCTGATACGGCCGCCCTCAAGGATCCAGCAGATAGGAGGCTGGAAACTACACTGAAGAGTATATACACACATACTGGTGTTATACTGCGACCGGCAGTAGCCTCAGCCTGGATGTGCAGTGCTGGGGTAGTGTGGTTGGATTCTCTGACTGAAAATATTGATACCCTGGATAGGGACAGTATTTTATTGACTCTAGAGCAATTAAAGGATGCTTTTCTTTATATGCGAGATGCTCAGAGGGATATTTGTACTCTAGCATCAAGAGTAAGCGCGATGTCCATATCTGCCAGAAGAAGTTTATGGACGCGACAGTGGTCAGGTGATGCGGATTCCAAAAGGCATATGGAAGTATTGCCATATAAAGGAGAGGAATTATTTGGGGTCGGTCTTTCGGACCTGGTGGCCACGGCAACTGCCGGCAAATCCACTTTTTTACCTCAGACCCCCTCCCAACAGAAAAAGACACCGTCTTTTCAGCCGCAGTCCTTTCGCTCCTATAAAAACAAGCGACCAAAAGGACAGTCTTATCTGCCGCGAGGCAGAGGAAAGGGTAAGAGAGGGCAGCAAGCAGCCCCTGCCCAGGACCAGAAGCCCGCCCCGGGTTCTACAAAGCCATCAGCATGACGCTGGGGCTTTACAAGCGGACTCAGGAGCGGTGGGGGGTCGACTCAAGATTTTCAGCAATCAGTGGGCTCGCTCACAAGTGGACCCGTGGATCCTGCAGATAATATCTCAGGGTTACATGTTGGAGTTCGAAAGGTCTCCCCCTCGCCGGTTCCTAAAGTCTGCTTTACCAACGTCTCCCTCAGAAAGGACGTCGGTTTTGGAAGCCATTCACAAGCTGTATTCTCAGCAGGTGATAGTCAAGGTACCCCTCCTACAACAGGGAAAGGGGTATTATTCCACACTATTTGTGGTACCGAAGCCGGACGGTTCGGTAAGACCTATTCTAAACATGAAATCCTTGAACCTGTACATACAGAAATTCAAGTTCAAGATGGAGTCACTCAGAGCAGTGATAGCGAATCTGGAAGAAGGGGACTTCATGGTGTCCCTGGACATAAAGGATGCTTATCTGCATGTCCCAATTTACCCCTCACACCAAGGGTATCTCAGGTTCGTGATACAAGACTGTCATTATCAGTTTCAAACGCTGCCGTTTGGTTTGTCCACGGCCCCTCGGGTCTTTACCAAGGTAATGACCGAAATGATGGTTCTTCTACGAAGAAAAGGCGTATTAATTATCCCTTACTTGGACGATCTCCTGATAAGGGCAAAGTCCAGAGAACAGCTGGAAGTCGGTGTAGCACTAACCCAGGTAGTGCTTCAGCAACACGGGTGGATTCTGAATCTTCCAAAATCTCAATTGACCCCGACAACTCGTCTGCTGTTCCTGGGAATGATTCTGGACACGGTTCAGAAAAAGGTGTTTCTCCCGGAGGAGAAAGCAAGGGAGTTATCCGAACTTGTCAGGAACCTCCTAAAACCAGGAACTGTGTCAGTACATCAATGCACAAGAGTCCTGGGAAAGATGGTGGCTTCTTACGAAGCGATTCCATTCGGCAGATTCCATGCACGGACATTTCAGTGGGATCTGCTGGACAAATGGTCCGGATCGCATCTGCACATGCATCAGCGGATAACACTGTCACCAAGAACAAGGTTGTCTCTCCTGTGGTGGTTGCAGAGTGCCCATCTGTTAGAGGGCCGCAGATTCGGCATACAGGACTGGGTCCTGGTGACTACGGATGCCAGCCTACGAGGCTGGGGAGCAGTCACACAGGGAAGAAACTTCCAGGGCGTGTGGTCAAACCTGGAGACGTCCCTTCACATAAATATACTGGAGCTAAGAGCGATCTACAATGCTCTAAGCCTGGCAAAATCGCTGCTTCAGGGTCAGCCGGTGTTGATCCAGTCGGACAACATCACGGCAGTCGCCCACGTAAACCGACAAGGCGGCACGAGAAGCAGAAGAGCAATGACAGAAGCTGCAAGGATTCTGCGCTGGGCGGAGAATCATGTCATAGCACTGTCAGCAGTGTTCATCCCGGGAGTGGACAACTGGGAAGCAGACTTCCTCAGCAGACACGACCTTCACCCGGGAGAGTGGGGACTTCATCCAGAAGTCTTCCACATGATTGTGAACCGTTGGGAAAGACCAAAGGTGGACATGATGGCGTCTCGCCTCAACAAAAAATTGGACAGATATTGCGCCAGGTCAAGAGACCCTCAGGCAATAGCTGTGGACGCTCGGGTAACACCGTGGGTGTACCAGTCAGTGTATGTGTTCCCTCCTCTGCCTCTCATACCAAAGGTACTGAGAATTATACGGAAAAGAGGAGTAAGAACAATACTGGTGGCTCCGGACTGGCCAAGAAGAACTTGGTATCCGGAACTTCAAGAGATGCTCACGGAGGATCCATGGCCTCTACCTCTAAGAAGGGATCTGCTTCAGCAGGGACCTTGTATGTTCCAAGACTTACCGCGTCTGCGTTTGACGGCATGGCGGTTGAACGCCGGATTCTAAAAGAAAAGGGCATTCCAGAGGAAGTTATTCCTACCTTGATTAAGGCTAGAAAGGAAGTGACTGTACAACATTATCACCGCATTTGGCGAAAATATGTTGCGTGGTGTGAGGCCAAGAAGGCTCCAACGGAAGAATTTCAATTGGGTCGATTCTTACATTTCCTGCAAGCAGGATTGTCTATGGGCCTAAAATTGGGGTCCATTAAAGTTCAAATTTCGGCCTTATCAATCTTCTTCCAGAAGGAATTGGCATCAGTGCCTGAAGTACAAACTTTTGTCAAAGGTGTACTACATATACAACCCCCAATAGTGCCTCCAGTGGCACCGTGGGATTTGAACGTAGTTTTGAATTTTCTCAAATCTCATTGGTTTGAGCCTCTAAAATCGGTAGATTTAAAATACCTTACATGGAAGGTAACCATGCTATTGGCCCTGGCTTCAGCCAGGAGAGTTTCAGAGTTGGCGGCTTTATCATACAAAAGCCCATATCTGATTTTCCATTCGGACAGGGCAGAACTGCGGACACGTCCTCATTTTCTCCCTAAGGTGGTTTCGGCTTTTCACTTGAACCAGCCTATTGTGGTGCCTGCGGCTACTAGCGACTTGGAGGACTCCAAGTTACTGGACGTTGTCAGAGCATTAAAAATATATATTTCAAGGACAGCTGGAGTCAGAAAATCTGACTCGTTGTTTATATTGTATGCACCCAACAAGATGGGTGCTCCTGCGTCTAAACAGACGATTGCACGTTGGATCTGTAGCACAATCCAACTTGCACATTCTGTGGCAGGCCTGCCACAGCCTAAATCTGTAAAGGCCCACTCCACAAGGAAAGTGGGCTCATCTTGGGCGGCTGCCCGAGGGGTCTCGGCATTACAACTTTGCCGAGCAGCTACGTGGTCAGGGGAGAACACGTTTGTAAAATTTTACAAATTTGATACTCTGGCTAAGGAGGACCTGGAGTTCTCTCATTCGGTGCTGCAGAGTCATCCGCACTCTCCCGCCCGTTTGGGAGCTTTGGTATAATCCCCATGGTCCTGACGGAGTCCCAGCATCCACTAGGACGTTAGAGAAAATAAGAATTTACTTACCGATAATTCTATTTCTCATAGTCCGTAGTGGATGCTGGGCGCCCATCCCAAGTGCGGATTGTCTGCAATACTTGTACATAGTTATTGTTACAAAGATCGGGTTATTACTATTGTTGTGAGCCATCTTTTCAGAGGCTACTTCGTTTTTTGTTATCATACTGTTAACTGGGTTCAGATCACAAGTTGTACGGTGTGATTGGTGTGGCTGGTATGAGTCTTACCCGGGATTCAAGATCCTTCCTTATTGTGTACGCTCGTCCGGGCACAGTACCTAACTGAGGCTTGGAGGAGGGTCATAGGGGGAGGAGCCAGTACGCACCATGTGATCCTAAAAGCTTTATTTAGATGTGCCCTGTCTCCTGCGGAGCCCGCTATTCCCCATGGTCCTGACGGAGTCCCAGCATCCACTACGGACTATGAGAAATAGAATTATCGGTAAGTAAATTCTTATTTTTATGCAAAAAAAGAATTTTTTTTTTCATCCACCTCTAAATAAGAGTGTGTGGGTGGAGAAAGCTGCTCTGAGGTCGGAAAAGGGTTTTGTTTTGTTTGTCTAAAGTAGTAAAAAGTAAAATGAGAAAGTTATCTGAGGGTGGATTTGTTTCTCTAAGACACCAGCTTGCTGCTGTGGTGGTCTGGGGTTTTGTACTTTAGAAAGTTGGTCAGTTCAGTCCATTCTGGAGCCAATCCTTTCATTTGCGTCGTACAGTGAAGCAAGCACTAGTCAGTGGGTGGAATGTCTGGGCCTGGCAACCACAAGATATTTGCACAGAAGAGCTCCCAGCTGGATAACAACAGCAGTGGAAATTTCTTCTATGAATGATGGATGCGCAATGCACAGCCAAAAATTTGTTAGGTTTTAATTTGGCAGTAGATTGCTAAAGAATAAACTGATAGGGAACAAGCAATAAATATTCCTGCAGTTGTCTGAGGACTAGGATTAAAGGCATACAGTAGGCAGTGGGGTAGTCACTAAAGAAGAAGCCTGGTCATACAGCAGTGTGACTAAAGACAGAAGTGGGGTCACTCAGGACAGTATTACCAGGCTGTGCAATGTTCTGACCTCTCACTAAACACATGCAAGCTAAAAAGCTGCTATAGCTAATTGTTGCAGAACAAATCAAATGGACACTTTAGTGATGGCTGAGGGTAAATAGCATTTGTTTGTCACCCATATTTATATAGTACATAGGGGCAGATGTATTAAGCATGGAGAAGTGATAAAGCAGTGATAAGGCACCAGCCAATCATTACAGGTTTGAAAAATGACGGAAGCTGATTGGCTGGTGCGTTATCACCTACCACTTACCACTGCTTTATCACTTCTCCAGGCTTAATACATCTGCCCCTTACAGCTAATCTCTGAGAGATTATGCATGTGCAGCTGTAACCCATCAATATAGGTGAGGATCAAAGGCCTTTCCTCACCTGCTGCTCTCTCATGCATGTATGATAAACACTTTCTTATACATAGTTATTTATACAAAGATATACATAGTTCATTCAAAATTAGGGGGTCATTTTACGACTATAATAAGGCATCTTTCACTGTTACTTGTTATTGTAACTAATTGGGGGAAGGCACAGGAAATGATCTTCATTTTTAATGATTTTTTTATTTCTTATTATGAACTTGAATGCATACATAGTAGCCACTGTGCTGTCTGCTTCCTGAAAGACATGCATTGCATGGGCAACCCTGCTCTCTTTCAGCATCCATTGTCCCATCTGTGGCACCGTTATACAATCCACTGGACAATGCATTACATGTGTTTCATTCATGGACAGTGTAAATTGCTCTTTGTTTCTCAGTACTACGGCATGTGATTGCTGTGTTACAAAGCTGTCAGTATAGCCAAGCTCCAAATATCTTTCTTGTCCCATGCTCTGTCCATGGTACTGATGTTGGTGATAACAGTCCCAAGGCCACTGGACTCACAAATGATGACACGTAAAATATATAGCACAGTTACAGTTCAACTTGTAGTATGCCCTTTATTGTGATATACACCATCAGCTATTTCATTTTACCTTCTACAACCCCTTAAACCTAACTGT
Organism: Pseudophryne corroboree; assembly: GCF_028390025.1. NCBI lineage: Eukaryota > Metazoa > Chordata > Amphibia > Anura > Myobatrachidae > Pseudophryne > Pseudophryne corroboree. The sequence goes on from NC_086449.1 coordinate 352,666,889, forward strand.
GTGAGGTCTGGAGCCTATTACAGTAATTATTTGCTCTAAATGCCTATCTGGAGTTTAAAAATCCTTCCGTAAAAATAATTGTCAGTAGCATATAGCTGAACCTAAATAGAATTACCCAACAATCCGACCTCATGCAAGATAGGTGCAAATTCTTGAAAGAAGCTGATGTTCGCTCAATGGTCTAGCAAGAAATATTGGACCATTGTACGGCTTTTTAATCTCTTCATTTTTCTCTTGTATAATCAACACACTATGCAATGAGTGACTTTGGCCTTTTTTGTTGGGTGTTTTTGGTGTATAGGTGTGCATCCAGGGTTGACCAATAAGCTTAAAATGACCCATTTTCTTACTATTATTTCTGCATGTTTCTATGTAAATAAGACTTTTTGGTGCTTTTACTGTATGTACTTTTTATTATTGTGAAGCAAAACAATTACATTTTTGTTCTCTGTTGATGTGTGCTCATAGGGGGTAATTCCAAGTTGATCGCAGCAGAATTTTTTTTTAGCAGTTGGGCAAAACCATGTGCACTGCAGGGGAGGCAGATTTAACATGTGCAGAGAGAGTTAGATTTGGGTCTGGTGTGTTCAATCTGCAATTTAATTTGCAGTGTAAAATTAAAGCAGCCAGTATTTACCCTGCACAGAAATAAAATAACCCACCCAAATCTAACTCTCTCTGCACATGTTATATCTGCCTCCCCTGCAGTACACATGGTTTGCCCAACTGCTAACAAAAATTCTGCTGCGATCAACTTGGAATTACCCCCATAGTGTGGGCCATAATCTTAACATGTAAACGTAAAGGAGCTCCCATTTTCTTACTAAAATTACTTTTTGCAATCTTGTAATCTCTGAGATGGGCGTATATATTTATATTCAAGAAGGCAAGTAATTTTTCCCATCAGTTACGTATATTTTACTGGAATCATCATTGCAGAGTAAATTAATTTATTTCTTATTATCTTATTTTGATCAAATGTTCACATGTGTATATAAAATGCTTATGTGTTTACTGCATATCCTGTGCTTATATACTGTGTACATAATGATTAAAGCCACTAGCATAAATTCATTTGTCTGTGTACTGTAAGGAGAATGTCTGAGGAGAGGCGTTCCACATGATGCATTTTCCTGCATGCAGACTGGTAGATAATTTATATTATTGGAGACTAAACACTTGTAGTGCGCGCTGCTCTGGTTCTCATCACTGGTCCGAGATCTATTTTATCTGCTGTTTTCTGTTTACATGTTTATTCTCTTGTATATTTATAATACAGGGCTTACCAAGTAGAGGAACATAGAAAAGATGGATTTAGATATTAGTATAAGGAATTTATCCTACGACACAACAATTGTGTTGTTGTAGTCTTCCTCCTCTGATGGTTTCTCAGTGTTCTCTGCCTGACATTATGTTCCTGTGCCGCTGGTGAATTATGATGCATTTAACAGCGGTTTAGAAGGTAAATAGTGATGACTCTGGAGTGTCCTGCCAGCTGAGGAGGAATGGCAGCGCTGCTTGTTTCTGCCAAGTTCCGTGAGTGACGGCAGAGCAACTGAGAGGGGTCTCATTACTCAGCAGTAAGAGGATGGTGACTTGTTTGTATCAACATCCAAACAGCTCCATATAATAGGTATTGATTTATCAGCGAGCTGGCAGTGATTCTCCCTCCGCCCTCATCATTAGTACAGCTTTCAGAAATACAACCAATAAGCATGGATGAGGTTATGACTGCCACATTAATAACAATAATGGCAAAAAATGCTTTGTAAATAATATGTATCAAGAAGACAGGCGGACAGAATGCCATTAAGACGTTTTAGAACACTTGTCAGTTTGGAAACAAAGCATGTGCTCCTTCAAGATACATCTTCCAGACCTTTCACCTGCCAATCTCTGATAACCTGTGATTGCCCTCCTACCGCCTGCCACATCACAGCGACCTAGGTCACTGTGTGCCAGCTCTCCATCTTACTACTATTGCTTTTGCTACTAATATTATTTTTTTGTGTACAATTATAATCAGTTTATTGAACAACAAAAAATAACCTCCTGATTCAGCCAGTCTTATTACTATTTATGCTGATAGTATGGAGAATCTGATAGTATGCCAGATCCGGAGAAATTCAAAAAGAGCCCATGACTGTTTTGGTCATTTTGATAGATCCTAATATTGCACAACTACCATGGTTCCCTTAATAGTGTTACTGACACCTCGATTTGGCTGACAGTCTTCTACCATCTTCATTTCTTATGGTGCCCTCTTTTACTAGCCAGTGCCCTGAGGGCTGCAACATACATCTACTTTCCCAGGACCCTGATGGTTTTCACTACAGAACTGGATCACCATCTTTAATGGCAGTGACAAAATTTCATATTGCCATTTATGACCATTAGCTTGCAGCAGATGTTACGGTTTGCATCAGCACTATTCCCCCATCCGTCTTTATAATGATACATATATTACATGTAAACTAAATGGCATTATAAACAATATACAGTGCCTCTGGAAAGTATTCACAGCACTTCACTTTTTCCACATTTTGTTATGTTACAGCCTTATTCCAAAATGGAATAAATTATTTTTTCCCCTCAAAATTCTACACACAATACCCCATAATGACAATGTGAAAAAAGTTTTTGGGAGGTTTTTGCTAATTTATTTTAAAAAAAAACCTAAGAAATCACTTGTGCATAAGTATTCAGAGCCTTTGCCATGAAGCTCAAAATTGAGCTCAGATGCATCCTGTTTCCACTGATCATCCTTGAGATGTTCCTACAGCTTAATTGGAGTCCACCTGTGGTAAATTCAGTTGATAGGACATGATTTGGAAAGGCACACAGCTGTCTTGACAGTGCATGTCTGAGCACAAACCAAGCATGAAGTCAAAGGAATTGTCTGTAGACCTCCGAGACAGTGTTGTCTCGAGGCACAAATCTGGGGAAGGGTACAGAAAAATATCTGCTGCCTTGAAGGTCCCAATGAGCACAGTGGCCTCCATCATCCGTGAATGAAAGAAGTTCAGAACCACCAGGACTCTTCCTAGACCTGGCCGGCCGTCTAAACTGAGCGATCGGGGGAGAAGGGCCCTAGTAAGGGAGGTGACCAAGAACCCAATGGTCACTCTGTCAGAACTACAGCATCCTTCCAGAAGGACAACCATCTCTGCAGCAATCCACCAATCAGGCCTGTATGGTAGAGTGGCCAGACGGATGCCACTCCTTAGTAAAAAGCCCATGGCAGCCTGCCTGGAGTTTGCCAAAATGCACCTGAAGGACTCTCAGACCATGAGAAACGAAATACTCTGGTATGATGACACAAAGATTGAACTCTTTGGCGTGAATGCCAGGCATCATGTTTGGAGGAAACCAGGCACCGCTCATCACCAGGCCAATACTTTCCCTACAGTGAAGCATGGTGGTGGCAGCATTGTGCTGTGGGGATGTTTTTCAGCGGCAGGAACTGGAAGACTAGTCAGGATAGAGGGAAAGATGAATGCAGCAATGTACAGAGATATCTTGGATGTAAACCTACTCCAGAGCGCTCTTGACCTCAGACTGAGGCAACGGTTCATCTTTCAGCAGGACAACGACCCTAAGCACACAGCCAAGATATCAAAGGAATAACTTCAGGACAACTCTGTGAATGTAATTTAGTGGCCCAGTCAGAGCCCAGACTTGAATCCAATTGAACATCTCTGGAGAGATCTGAAAATGGCTGTGCACCGACGCTTCCCATCTAACCTGATAGAGCTTGAGAGGTGCTGCAAAGAGGAATGGGCGGAACTGCCCAAAGATAGGTGTGCCAAGCTTGTGGCATCATATTCAAAAGGACTTGAGGCTGTAATTGCTGCGAAAGGTACAAAGTATTTAGAAAGAACTTATGTACATGTGATTTCTTAGTTTTTTATTTTTTATAAATTTGCAACAATCTCAAAAAAACTTTTTTCATGTTGTCAGTACGGGGTATCGTGTGTAGAATTTTGAGGGGAAAAAATAAATGTATTTCAGTTTGGAATAAGGTTGACACATAACAAAATGTAGAAAAAGTGAAGCGCTGTGAATACTTTCAAGATGCACTGTATTTAGAACATCAGTGATGTTGCAGGGAATCAAACATCAAACCTGCAGTTCCTTTAGCGCCTGATGTGTGTTGTGGTAGTGCTGATAGTGCCACTGATGTTTGTTATCCTAATTATACACAGAATTTACGATTGGCAAGCCTAAAATAAATAATAGTACGGTAATTTGTATCTAATTTACATTACTGCATGTAATGCAAAACAGCATGTATTGGTAAAAATCGTACTCTTTATAATGAAATAAAATATAAACATGCATTTTTGCAAAAAGCAAACCTTTAAGTCTGCTATAGGTAATGCACAGGCCCAGAAGGAGACATGTATCGGCAAGAGTCTTTGACCCAGTGTGATGGTAAATAAAAGATTTCTGGTGAATTATATCATTGTATAGAAATGTTTTTCAAGGAAGTTTTCAACAGCAGAGGCACAGACGCAAAGAACATCCTAGGGATTACAGGGCACAATCTTTGGCAGCGTCTCAATGAGTAATAGGATTCAGAAGCCTTCATGTCATTCCAAGGTTTACTTCAGAAAACTTCCCAAACCACGGAAGATATTTGCTGTAAGCAGGTTAAACCTTCAATGAAGATATGGGATTTGGCATCAGGGCTGTGTTCTAGGGAGCTCTATGCACTGTTCATTGTTTACAGAAGTATAAAAAAGGAAATCCAAAATCTTTGTGGTTTTCTTATTTAGTACTCCTATAAAGGTGAACACTGGCCTGACAGAAGATACAGGTTGAGTCTCCCTTATCCAAAATGCTTGGGACCAGAGGTATTTTGGATATGGGATTTTTCCGTATTTTGGAATAATTGCATACCATAATGGGATATCATGGTGATGGGACCTAAATCTAAGCACAGAATGCATTTATGTTACATATACACCTTATACACACAGCCTGAAGGTCATTTTAGCCAATATTTTTTATAACTTTGTGCATTAAACAAAGTGTGCGTACATTCCCAAAATTAATTTATGTTTCATATACACCTTATACACACAGCCTGAAGGTCATTTAATACAATATTTTTAATAACTTTGTGTATTAAACAAAGTTTGTGTACATTGAGCCATCAAAAAACAAAGGTTTCACTATCTCACTCTCACTCAAAAAAGTCCGTATTTTGGAATATTCCGTATTTCGGAATATTTGGATATGGGATACTCAACCTGTAGTAGGTAATATTGGGATGGCCGGTGATTAGGTGACCAAATAATGGAGAACCGAGTGCGGAGTATTGATGTCATATCTGGTATATATTGCTGCAGGAAGTTTTACTACTGTCTCACTTTGTTTTATATACAGATTCTTTCAGTAAATGTGGCTAAATAAGGCCTTTCTCTACAGAGAGCCATACAGCTACCCAGTTAGAAGTAATGATAAATGTAACAGGGTAATGAGCACTCTCATGGCAAGTGGAGACAAACTAAAAATGACCAGGTGCTTCAGTACTCTACCCATAAAAGCCAAAATCTATTCTTGACAGCAGTCAAATGCATTTCTCTGACGTCCTAAGTGGATGCTGGGGACTCCGTCAGGACCATGGGGAATAGCGGCTCCGCAGGAGACAGGGCACAAAATTAAAAGTTTGACCACTAGGTGGTGTGCACTGGCTCCTCCCCCTATGACCCTCCTCCAAGCCTCAGTTAGGTTTTTGTGCCCGGCCGAGAAGGGTGCAATCTAGGTGGCTCTCCTAAAGAGCTGCTTAGAATAAAAGTTTGTTAGGTTTTTTATTTTCAGTGAGTCCTGCTGGCAACAGGCTCACTGCAACGCGGGACTAAGGGGAGAAGAAGCGAACTCACCTGCGTGCAGGATGGATTGGCTTCTTAGGCTACTGGACACTAGCTCCAGAGGGACGATCACAGGTACAGCCTGGATGGGTCACCGGAGCCGCGCCGCCGGCCCCCTTACAGATGCTGAAGAGAGAAGAGGTCCAGAAATCGGCGGCTGAAGACGTCCCAGTCTTCTTAAGGTAGCGCACAGCACTGCAGCTGTGCGCCATTGCTCTCAGCACACTTCACACCGCGGTCACTGAGGGTGCAGGGGGCTGGGGGGGGGGCGCCCTGGGCAGCAATGTAATTACCTTTACTGGCTAAAAATACATCACATATAGCCCCTGGGCTATATGGATGTATTTAACCCCTGCCAGGATTACAGAAAAAAACGGGAGAAGAGCCCGCCGTGAAGGGGGCGGGGCCTATCTCCTCAGCACACAGCGCCATTTTTCCCACACAGATCCGCTGGTGGGAAGGCTCCCAGGCTCTCCCCTGCACTGCACTACAGAAACAGGGTTAAAACAGAGAGGGGGGGCATATTTTGGCGATATTAATATATATTAAGCTGCTATAAGGGAAAACACTTACTATAAGGTTGTCCCTGTATAATTATAGCGCCTTGGTGTGTGCTGGCAAACTCTCCCTCTGTCTCCCCAAAGGGCTAGTGGGGTCCTGTCCTCTATCAGAGCATTCCCTGTGTGTGTGCTGTGTGTCGGTACGTGTGTGTCGACAGGTATGAGGACGATGTTAGTGGAGGCGGAGCAATTGCCTGTAATGGGATGTCACCCCCTAGGGAGTCGACACCGGAATGGATGGCTTTATTTATGGAATTACGTGATAGTGTCAACACGCTACAAGGTCGGTTGACGATATGAGACGGCCGGCAAACCAATTAGTACCTGTCCAGGCGTCTCAAACACCGTCAGGGGCTTTAAAACGCCCATTACCTCAGTCGGTCGACATAGACACAGACACGGACACTGACTCCAGTGTCGACGGTGAAGAAACAAACGTATTTTCCAGTAGGGCCACACGTTACATAATCACGGCAATGAAGGAGGCGTTACATATTTCTGATACTACAAGTACCACAAAAATGGGTATTATGTGGGGTGTGAAAAAAAAAAAAAAAAACTACCTGTAGTTTTTCCTGAATCAGATAAATTGATTGAAGTGTGTGATGAAGCGTGGGTTACCCCCGATAGGAAGTTGCTAATTTCAAAGAAGTTATTGGCATTATACCCTTTCCCGCCAGAGGTTAGGGCGCGCTGGGAAACACCCCCTAGGGTAGATAAGGCGCTCACACGCTTATCAAAACAAGTGGCGTTACCGTCTCCTGATACGGCCGCCCTCAAAGATCCAGCTGATAGGAGGCTGGAAAATACTCTAAAAAGTATATACACACATACTGATGTTATACTGCGACCAGCAATCGCCCCAGCATGGATGTGCAGTGCTGGGGGGGTTTGGTCGGAATCTCTGACTGGAAATATTGATACCCTGAATAGCGACAATATTTTATTGACTATAGAGCATTTAAAGGATGCATTTTCTTTATATGCGAGATGCACAGAGGGATATTGACACTCTGGCATCAAGGGTAAGTGCGCTGTCCATTTCTGCCAGAAGAAGTTTATGGACGCGACAGTGGTCAGGTGATGCGGATTCCAAGCGGCATATGGAAGTTTGCCGTATAAAGGGGAGGAATTATTTGGGGTCGGTCTATCGGACTTGGTGGCCACGGCAACAGCCGGAAAATCCACCTTTTTTACCTCAGGTCACCTCCCACCTCCTACCTCAGGTCACCGTCTTTTCAGCCTCAGTCCTTTCGTTCTCATAAGAACAAGCGGGCAAAAGGCCATTCATATCTGCCCGAGGCAAAGGAAAGGGTAAGAGACTGCAGCAAGCAGCTCCTTCCCAGGAGCAGAAGCCTTCCCCCGCTTCTGAAAAGTCCTCAGCATGTCGCTGGGGCCCTACAAGCGGACTCAGGTCCGGTGGGGGGGTCGTCTCAAGAATTTCAGCGCGCAGTGGGCTCACTCGCAAGTCGACCCCTGGATCCTGCAGGTAGTATCACAGGAGTACAGATTGGAATTCGAGACGTCTCTTCCTCGCAGATTCCTGAAGTCTGCTTTACCAACATCTCCCTCCGACAGGGAGACGGTGTTGGAAGCTATTCACAAGCTGTATTCCCAGCAAGTAATAGTCAAGGTACCCCTACTACAACAAGGAAAGGGGTATTATTCCACGCTGTTTGTGGTACCGAAGCCGGACGGCTCGGTGAGACCTATTCTAAGTCTGAAATCTTTTGAACACTTACATACAAAGGTTCAAGTTCAAGATGAAATCACTCAGAGCAGTGATAGCGAATCTGGAAGAAGGGGACTTTATGGTGTCCTGGGACATCAAGGATGCTTACCTCCATGTCCCAATTTGCCCTTCACACCAAGGGTACCTCAGGTTCGTGGTACAAAACTGTCACTATCAGTTTCAGACGTTGCCGTTTGGATTGTCCACGGCACCCCGGGTCTTTACCAAGGTAAAAACCAGAACAAAAAGAATGGCCCAGACGCGCTGTCACAGCTGCCAGAAGGGATTGTCAGTCCCTGAAAATATTTTAGAATGAGAAAGTGAAAACTGGCGCTTATGTGTTTCTCCAATAATAATTAATGACTGTGGATCAATTTCAATAAAAATAACATAAAATTTATTACCTATACATCACAAACTAAAAACATCCTAAACATGAAAATCAGATAAAAAATTGAGGCATATATGGAGCTGAGAAATGTTTAAAGGTGGCTGCTCTCAGTGTCCACAAAAGGATCCCGGACTAAAGTGCCTTGTGCAAAGTTCTCTGGTGAGAGGGAATATGTACAGCTGGTATTACCCGTGTTGATGGAGACTTCCAGAGGCCTGGAGATTTTTCAGCAAGCAAGCTGCGGCAATGGAACAAACTGGGTCTCTCCCATCAATGCTGCACAGATAAAATTCCTCAAAGTTCCAAAAGGCAGGTTTAAAAGTCCATATCTGGATCCGTCTTGAAAGTGGAACACTTGTGATGGTCGTCGCAGCTTCAACACTTAACGCGTTTCCCTAGGTTAGGTCACCTAGCTTCATCAGAAGTATGGCTCCATCTGATTTTTGGGATCTATTTATACCCCATTTAATGACCTGATGCCCCACAGATGTGATGTAAAAATAATCAATCATCCACAGTCATGATAAAAATACAGAAATTCTATATATAGTGTACTCATGATATACATAGAAAAGATTGGGAGGCAAACCCACATGAAAAAGGAATTTAAAAAACAGCAAATCAATAAAATAAATCTCTATGATCAAGAGGGTCAAAGGTCAGTGTGGTCACATGACTCACCCCCTGTTTATTATGGAAAACCACTTTTAATCAGATGCATTGATTCCAGAAACTTCCCTCCCCCGATTACTGGGATGATAGTGTCCCCATAATAAATATAAGACTTACATGAATGTACCCAAACTGATATGTGAAGATAGGGAGGTTTATCTCCGGGACTCCGTATAGCGCTGTGCGCTCCTTCCGGGTCACGTGACAGACGGTATCACGTGCAAAAAGATTTAATGGGGCGCCCTGGTTGCTAAGCAACTCATGCGTATACCCGCGTGGTGTGCAATGACGTGATCCCGCTGTCACGTGATCGGAACTCCGGAGAAAGGGTATGATATAATGAAAGCACATTTGTGAAGGCTGGTTGCTAAGCAACCTGAACGTGCACCAGCGTGGTGTACGTAACCATCATCCCGCTGTCATGTGACCAAAGGCTTCCAATTATGTGGCTACAGACATATATTCCCACTAATGGGCTAATCAGAAACAAATTATAAATGGACATATATATTCAATATGATAAAGTCATTATACCAACATTGGCTAATAACCATTTTCTAATTACTATGTCCCTCAGCAGTATACTATTATACAGCCCACATGACCAGATGAAATCATATATTAGCATCTCACTGTACACACCAAGCATTACATAATAAGTAATAACAAATATTAAATATTAAATATTATAGCACTCATATCCCTTAGATGGGAAACAACTGAATTATATTGTATTATTTTTTGTTGTTTGTTTTTTATATATATTTTTTTATTATTTTTTATATATTTTAACCCTCAAGAACACTGAAAGAGGTAACATAATTATAATTAATAGAGTAATGGCATTCATTATGGTTATAGGGAAGCTTGTCCCGATCATAAATATCTAATTATGTATGGTAAATAGAAAAAACTGACTCATATTGAGTCTAGGAGGTAATTGTAAATACATTTAGTGCTGAAAGTATTCATTGGACATATTAGACCCAAGTCATCACAACCCTGTCGAAAACATAGGGTGGCTGTACAGCCGTGGAGTGACTCCGGTTGACAGGAGTCCCTAAACACTCGACATTAACTTCGAATGACCGCTAATCCTGAACGTGCTGACAGGTGTGAACACTGTCCCGTCAAGGGTTACGTGGAATTCTCCAAGGCCATACAGACCACACACAGGTGACACAGGTTTGTCACCTGTACCTATTGGTTTCGAGAGTGGTTGGTGGCATGGGATCAACATGAAGAAGTTGTCAAAGATAATTAATAAATTCTAAACCACTACATTTAGTTCCATTGTCTCATTCAGACCTGAAGGGTGTACTGAATTAAACTGAAGCATCCAGTAGATTTCTCTCTTGCATAATAACGAAAATCTATCACCCCCTCTCCCCGTAGGGGCTATATGTTCCAATGCTAAAATAGAGAGACAACTGGGATCTTTCTGATGTGTGGAATAAAAATGTCGAGACACACTGTGTTTGAAAAAACCCTTGGTAATATTTCTTTTATGCTCCATGAACCTGGTACGCAGTTTCCTAGTGGTGCGGCCCACATAGTATAAGTGGCAACTGCACCAAAGGAGGTAAACTACATAGGAGGAATCACAGTTTATAAATGATTTGATAAAGTGAGTATCTATTTTATTTGGTAATTCGATTGACACTGTTTTCCTTAATGTATGGAGACAGACTTGGCATTTACTTTTGCCACAATGAAAAAAACCCGAAGGTTTTTTTGTCAACCATTCAGAACCTGATTCTTGTTTTCCAGTACAGTCTTTGTTCTCTACTTTTTTCAAAAAGCTTGGAGCTAAAAGAGTTTTTAGAGACCTATTTTTTCGATAGATAATTTGTGGAGCTTGAGGAAGTGTCTCCACCAAGATACGATCCTGTTTCAAAATTTTATAGTTTCTGTTTATTATACTACGGATCTGTCCTGCACAACTGTTGAATTTACATATAAATGCAGAACTCCTATCTTTTTTAGTTGGGTCTTCTTCTCTTTTAGGATGATGTTGTAGAAGGCTATTTCTATCCAAATCAGAAACCTCCATGAGGGCTTTTTTTAGAATATTATCTGGATACCCACACTCTCTAAAAGAAGTGAGTAGGGTATCAGCTTGTTCAGTGAAAGTGGTAAAATTGGAGCAATTTCTTCTAAGGCGGATAAGTTGTCCCTTAGGAATATTTTGCTTCCAGGGTTTGTGATGTGCACTACTGAAGTGCAAAAAGGAGTTGGTATTGGTCTTTTTGTTAAATGTGGACGTGACTATTTTATTATTGATAATCTCTATATCAATATCTAAAAAATAAATTTTAGTGGTGTGAAACATGGAGGTGAAGGTGAGGTTGTATTTATTAAGTGATAGTGACTGAATAAACTGTGAAGCAGAGTGAGAATCCCCATCCCAAATAATAAAAAGATCATCTATGTAGCGGCCATAGAGGACCAGGTTCGCCTCCCAGCCGCCCCCCCCACACATGGGTTTGTTCAAACTCCCCCATGTAGAGGTTGGCATAGCTGGGTGCGAACCTGGTCCCCATGGCCGTGCCCATTACCTGAAGATAGAAATCACCAAGAAATAGAAAATAATTATGTGATAAAATGAAAGATATGGAAGAAATGAGAAAAGATTTCTGTTCCTCACTGAGGTCATCATCCATATCTAGTCTCCTTTTGATTACTTCACAACCCAATTGATGAGGGATATTTGTGTAAAGTGCAGATACATCCAAGGTGAGAAAAGAATAAGATTCTTTCCACGAGATGGTGTTTAATAAATTTAGAAAATGTGTAGTATCTTTAATGTGAGACCTCAGTGAGGACACTCTGGATTGAAGAAAAGAATCTACATAAAAAGAAAGATTTGAGGTTAAAGAATCAATACCTGAAATAATAGGTCTCCCGGGAGGTGTAGTGAGGGATTTGTGAATTTTGGGTAAATAATAAAAAACTGGAATGTGAGGGTGGGTAGAAAAAAGAAAATGATATATATCTCTAGTGATGATACCTGAGTCTAAAGCTCCTTCTAATAAAGTTTTTAGGTCTGACTGGAATTTTAATGTAGGGTCTCCCTTTAGAGTGTGATAATGTTCTGAATTGTTCAGTTGTCTGAGTGATTCTGCTATATAGTCGACACGATTCAGAATTACTAAACCCCCCCCCTTATCTGCTTCTTTTATTATGATGGTCGAGTCATCCACCAATGATTTGAGAGCTTCCTTTTCTTTCCTATTTAGATTGGATGATTGTTTTTTGTCATAATATTTTTGGCACATGTCCTTGAAATCATCCAAGGTGATGCGATAAAAAGTTTCGATAGAACTGCTTTTTGCACTGATTGGGAAGAACTCCGATCTCTTCTTAAATCTATTTGTATTTTTAATATCATAGATTTTGATTCCAGTATTATGGGAATCTTCTAAATCTACATTACCCTCCTGCGACAAGCTCTCCAAGGTATTTAGTAGAAAGGTATCTGTACTATCCAATACTATAGGAATGGAGGTATCCTGTAAGTTTTTCAATCGTTTGTTCGCAAAATAGCGTTTACGACAAAGTGTGCGAACAAATTTGTTCAGATCAACATATAAATCAAACAAATTAGGACCGCTTGTGGGGGCAAACTTGAGTCCCTTCCCAAGCAGTGTTAATTCTGATTGGGTGAGTTGCTTTGAAGATAAATTAATTACTTTCTTGGAGTCCCTCTCTAGATCTGATGTGTAAGCTTGTTTATTCTTAAGTAGATGTTTATGTCTCAAACGTCCTCCTCTAGTGCCTCTGCACTTAAATTTCTGACTCTTTTGTTTCTGAAGTCTGCTCTCTGTCTCTTTGGTGGAGATTCCCACCTGTTGTGTCTGTACTCCCTGTCTAAAAAATGATCCTCTCTATTTCGAATTCTACCTCTATAGGAGTCTGTATTTGTTGGTTCCGATTTGTCTTGATAATAGCCTGGATTATTTTTATTATTAAAATCCTTTTTCCTGGCTCCTAGTTGTTTTGGTGACCTCTTTGGATCAACTGAATGGCTAAGGGCTTCAAATCTATTAGTATGTTCAAAATTTTCACGTCTATCCTGTTGGTGGCGTGAATATTCCCTCTCCCTCCCCGAGTTATTTCTAGGGGTGCCTGGCCTTCGAATTTGTTTAGAATTATTCCTGTAACTTCTGATTTGGTCATTCTTATAATCAAATGAGTCTCTCTTAAACTTTCTATATTTATTATCCATCAAGTTCTTTTCAAAGTTTATAACTCTCTCATTAATACGTCTGTCTTTCTCCTTAAATTCTGTTAATGACATATATTTATCCATTGATTTTTTCAAAACATCTATTTCTTTTTCTATTTGTTGAACCTTATACGATCTAAATTTTATAATGGTTTTCATGAGGGCTAACGAGCAATTATCTAACAAATTGTCCCATTCTTTTTGGAACTCAGGATAATCAGAAAAGATTGAGTTCTTAAATAACCTGAGTCCCCTTGGTACCATCCCCTTGTCCAGATAATTCTGTAAGTTAGTACTGTCTAACCAATTCCTTGATTCACTTTTAAGAAGATCTTCTAAAGCATAAAAATCCTTATTCATATCGTGCAATTCAGAACCTGGTTTATCTAACAGTGAATCCCCCCAATCTGTCATGTAGGTTTGCCTCCTGTCACTCCTCTCTTTAAAATTGGAGAAACAACTCATGGCTGCTGCGTCTGGGTAAAGACTAGGAAAAAACCAGAACAAAAAGAATGGCCCAGACGCGCTGTCACAGCTGCCAGAAGGGATTGTCAGTCCCTGAAAATATTTTAGAATGAGAAAGTGAAAACTGGCGCTTATGTGTTTCTCCAATAATAATTAATGACTGTGGATCAATTTCAATAAAAATAACATAAAATTTATTACCTATACATCACAAACTAAAAACATCCTAAACATGAAAATCAGATAAAAAATTGAGGCATATATGGAGCTGAGAAATGTTTAAAGGTGGCTGCTCTCAGTGTCCACAAAAGGATCCCGGACTAAAGTGCCTTGTGCAAAGTTCTCTGGTGAGAGGGAATATGTACAGCTGGTATTACCCGTGTTGATGGAGACTTCCAGAGGCCTGGAGATTTTTCAGCAAGCAAGCTGCGGCAATGGAACAAACTGGGTCTCTCCCATCAATGCTGCACAGATAAAATTCCTCAAAGTTCCAAAAGGCAGGTTTAAAAGTCCATATCTGGATCCGTCTTGAAAGTGGAACACTTGTGATGGTCGTCGCAGCTTCAACACTTAACGCGTTTCCCTAGGTTAGGTCACCTAGCTTCATCAGAAGTATGGCTCCATCTGATTTTTGGGATCTATTTATACCCCATTTAATGACCTGATGCCCCACAGATGTGATGTAAAAATAATCAATCATCCACAGTCATGATAAAAATACAGAAATTCTATATATAGTGTCCTCATGATATACATAGAAAAGATTGGGAGGCAAACCCACATGAAAAAGGAATTTAAAAAACAGCAAATCAATAAAATAAATCTCTATGATCAAGAGGGTCAAAGGTCAGTGTGGTCACATGACTCACCCCCTGTTTATTATGGAAAACCACTTTTAATCAGATGCATTGATTCCAGAAACTTCCCTCCCCCGATTACTGGGATGATAGTGTCCCCATAATAAATATAAGACTTACATGAATGTACCCAAACTGATATGTGAAGATAGGGAGGTTTATCTCCGGGACTCCGTATAGCGCTGTGCGCTCCTTCCGGGTCACGTGACAGACGGTATCACGTGCAAAAAGATTTAATGGGGCGCCCTGGTTGCTAAGCAACTCATGCGTATACCCGCGTGGTGTGCAATGACGTGATCCCGCTGTCACGTGATCGGAACTCCGGAGAAAGGGTATGATATAATGAAAGCACATTTGTGAAGGCTGGTTGCTAAGCAACCTGAACGTGCACCAGCGTGGTGTACGTAACCATCATCCCGCTGTCATGTGACCAAAGGCTTCCAATTATGTGGCTACAGACATATATTCCCACTAATGGGCTAATCAGAAACAAATTATAAATGGACATATATATTCAATATGATAAAGTCATTATACCAACATTGGCTAATAACCATTTTCTAATTACTATGTCCCTCAGCAGTATACTATTATACAGCCCACATGACCAGATGAAATCATATATTAGCATCTCACTGTACACACCAAGCATTACATAATAAGTAATAACAAATATTAAATATTAAATATTATAGCACTCATATCCCTTAGATGGGAAACAACTGAATTATATTGTATTATTTTTTGTTGTTTGTTTTTTATATATATTTTTTTATTATTTTTTATATATTTTAACCCTCAAGAACACTGAAAGAGGTAACATAATTATAATTAATAGAGTAATGGCATTCATTATGGTTATAGGGAAGCTTGTCCCGATCATAAATATCTAATTATGTATGGTAAATAGAAAAAACTGACTCATATTGAGTCTAGGAGGTAATTGTAAATACATTTAGTGCTGAAAGTATTCATTGGACATATTAGACCCAAGTCATCACAACCCTGTCGAAAACATAGGGTGGCTGTACAGCCGTGGAGTGACTCCGGTTGACAGGAGTCCCTAAACACTCGACATTAACTTCGAATGACCGCTAATCCTGAACGTGCTGACAGGTGTGAACACTGTCCCGTCAAGGGTTACGTGGAATTCTCCAAGGCCATACAGACCACACACAGGTGACACAGGTTTGTCACCTGTACCTATTGGTTTCGAGAGTGGTTAGTGGCATGGGATCAACATGAAGAAGTTGTCAAAGATAATTAATAAATTCTAAACCACTACATTTAGTTCCATTGTCTCATTCAGACCTGAAGGGTGTACTGAATTAAACTGAAGCATCCAGTAGATTTCTCTCTTGCATAATAACGAAAATCTATCACCCCCTCTCCCCGTAGGGGCTATATGTTCCAATGCTAAAATAGAGAGACAACTGGGATCTTTCTGATGTGTGGAATAAAAATGTCGAGACACACTGTGCTTGAAAAAACCCTTGGTAATATTTCTTTTATGCTCCATGAACCTGGTACGCAGTTTCCTAGTGGTGCGGCCCACATAGTATAAGTGGCAACTGCACCAAAGGAGGTAAACTACATAGGAGGAATCACAGTTTATAAATGATTTGATAAAGTGAGTATCTATTTTATTTGGTAATTCGATTGACACTGTTTTCCTTAATGTATGGAGACAGACTTGGCATTTACTTTTGCCACAATGAAAAAAACCCGAAGGTTTTTTTGTCAACCATTCAGAACCTGATTCTTGTTTTCCAGTACAGTCTTTGTTCTCTACTTTTTTCAAAAAGCTTGGAGCTAAAAGAGTTTTTAGAGACCTATTTTTTCGATAGATAATTTGTGGAGCTTGAGGAAGTGTCTCCACCAAGATACGATCCTGTTTCAAAATTTTATAGTTTCTGTTTATTATACTACGGATCTGTCCTGCACAACTGTTGAATTTACATATAAATGCAGAACTCCTATCTTTTTTAGTTGGGTCTTCTCTTTTAGGATGATGTTGTAGAAGGCTATTTCTATCCAAATCAGAAACCTCCATGAGGGCTTTTTTTAGAATATTATCTGGATACCCACACTCTCTAAAAGAAGTGAGTAGGGTATCAGCTTGTTCAGTGAAAGTGGTTGTTATGCACACCAGTGCCTGCAGGAAAGTACTGGTGTCAGAACTGTTATGCACTCCAGTGTCTGCAGGAATGTACTGGTGTTTGAACTGTTTTATGCAAAACAAATGGACTCACAGACAAACTGGGGAATATGACATAACGTACACAGAAGGTAATAGGGTAACAAAATACACACAAAGTGAACAGAGAAGCCCAGAGGCTAAGGAACTGGGTATCTCCCTTGTATTAGAACTGCACAGATGGAAAAAGCAAGATGTTGTGTTTTAATACATAGAGAACCCGAAATGCTGTTGCTAAGGGCAACAGCAAAACCCTAAAGGGTTACCAACGGGTGTGGCAGTAAACTCCTTGGTCAGAGATGGAATGATAGACACAAGGAGAGTCTCCACAATCCTATTTCTCACTTGCAGTGCACAGGTTTTAGCTTACTGCCACTAAACTGACCCCTGACACCTAGCACAGTGAGACAGGATTAGACAGGCAAGTCTTAGAATACAGCCGCAAACTTGCTAAGTTCACAGAGTAGTAACAGAACCCCAGCAAGCTAAACGACTGACTCCAGTCTTACTGCTAGGTCTGGATTGGCAGAGTGTAATACCAAATCCCCAGGCCTATTTGCAGTAAGCAACAAACAAATACAAAGCTACACAGTACTGGCTAACTTTCATGAACTGACTAACCAACAAAGATTCAGCAGCATCTGCTTACCCTGAAAAGAGGCCTTATAAAGCAGGTGCTGTCCACGCCCCACTCAGACCTCACAGACTGTGAGCACAAAAACCAGCACCGGATCCCCTGCCGTGCACAGAGCCTATAACCACTGCACAGCAAAAGACCCGAACCGGAGTATCAGCTGCGCTCAGGTTACTCCACTAGCACTTGTCTCCCGGTTGCCATGACGACGTGGCAGCACAGGGCAGGAGACCCTAACAGTACCCCCCCTCTGACGAGGGGTCAAAGAACCCCTACCACCGGGTTTATCGGGGAACTGCGAGAAGAAAGAGCGTATCAGTCTGGGGGCATGAAGATCACAACTGCGCACCCACGACCGCTCCTCCGGGCCATACCCCTTCCAGTGCACCAAAAATGACAGCCGACCCCGAACCACCTTGGAGTCAAGAATCCTTTCAACAACAAACTCCCTCTGGCCACGTATCAGAAGAGGGGAAGGTCTTCCACTGGAAGAAGGATTACTAATCGCCCGTTTTAAAAGGGAACAATGAAATGTTTTATTGATACACAAAGAACGGGGCAGATCTAACTGAAATGCCACCGGATTGATAACCCTGGTGATCTTATAAGGGCCGATGAACCGGGGCCCTAACTTATGAGATGGCTGTCTCAACTTCAAATTCTTGGTAGACAACCAGACGAAGTCTCCTAATTTGAAGCTGCAGGGTCTTTTCCGCTTATCAAAAACCCTTTTGGTCACTAATGACACAGACACAAGGGCTTTCTTCACTTTCCGCCAAATACCTCTAAGGACCGAAACCACAGAGGAACCACCAGGCGTGGAGTCCAGGGGGTCAAAAGAATTGGCCTTAGGATGATGCCCATACACACAAAGGAAGGGAGAGATCCCTGTAGCAGAGTGAGCCGCGTTGTTATAGGCAAACTCCGCCATGGACAGATGAGCAACCCAGTCAGTCTGACACTTGGAGACATAACACCTGAGGAACTGCTCCAAGGACTGGTTCACCCTTTCAGTCTGCCCATTAGACTGCGGATGGTAGCCTGACGACAAGCTGACAGAAATCTGGAGATCGGAACAAAATGCCCTCCAGAATTTGGCCACAAACTGGGATCCGCGGTCGGAGACCACATCAAGTGGCAACCCGTGGAGACGCACAACATGCAGCATAAATAATTCAGACAGGCGTCTGGCTGATGGCAGCCCAACCAGTGGAACGAAGTGCGCCATCTTCGAAAACCTGTCAACGACAACCCAGATGGCTGTCATCCCCGAGGATTTGGGCAAGTCCACCACAAAATCCATTGAAATGTGGGTCCATGGCTTAGATGGGATAGAGAGTGGATGTAATGGGCCAACAGGAACCCCTCTAGGAGTCTTATTTCGGGCACAGATGTCACATGCCCGAACCCACTGATCCACATCCTTAGCCACCGAGGGCCACCACACCGCCCTAGATAGCAACTCCCGAGTTCTGGCAATACCCGGGTGACCTGCCGACTTCTTGGCATGGAATTCCAGGAACACTCGCTGTCTTAACCTAGGAGGCACAAACAAAAGACCTACCGGAAGGTCTGGAGGAGCCTGCTCCTGTGCTCTAAGGACTAATGATAAGAGGTCCTGGGTAATGCCCACTTTAATACATGATGGGGAAACAATGGGCAACGGCTCCTCAGTGGTCTCTGAGTTTCTGGAGGACTAAGCGTACATGCTTCCGATGTTCCTCCAGGGAATGGGAGAAGATTAGGATGTCATCTAAGTATACAACTAAGAATCTATCCAAATATTCCCTGAGCACATCATTCATGAAATCCTGGAAGACTGCCGGGGCATTACAGAGCCCAAAAGGCATCACCAAATATTCATAATGCCCTGAGTGGGTATTAAAGGCAGTCTTCCATTCATCCCCCTCTCTTATTCGGATTAGATTGTACGCACCGCGTAGGTCAATCTTAGAAAAAATGGTGGCAGTACGAAGCTGGTCAAACAAGACCGAAATGAGAGGCAGTGGGTATGAGTTTTTAATCGTGATACGGTTCAATTCCCTGAAGTCGATGCAGGGTCGCAACGAACCGTCCTTTTTACCCACGAAGAAGAACCCCGACCCAACTGGAGACTGTGAAGGTCTGATAAATCCCTTAGCCAAGTTCTCCTGAATGTACTCTGCCATAGCCTGAGTCTCAGGACGTGACAGGGAGTACAACCTGCTCTTGGGAAGCTTAGCATTTGGCAACAAATCAATGGCACAGTCATAGGGGCGATGGGGAGGTAGTACCTCTGCAACTTTTTTGGAGAACACGTCCGCAAAATCTGCATAACACCCTGGCAATCCTGGCAAACTTAGCTGCGAGAGCCTGACTGGAAGGCTCAAGCAACTCCTGAAACAATCAGTACCCCAACTAAGAATCTCCCCAGAGACCCAGTCAAATTGAGGATTGTGGGCCCTTAACCAGGGTAACCCCAACACCAATGGGGCAAAAGTACAGACAGTCACATAAAAGGACAATTTTTCAGAGTGTGTGGCTCCAATAAACAAAGAAATCTGGCTAGTGCAAGAGGTAATTTTACCTTGGGATAATGGTTCCCCGTTTAACCCACAAATCTCAATTTCCGATGCCAAGGGTACTAAGGGAACAGAGTGTTTCAGGGCGAATTGGCGGTCCATAAAAACCCCGTCGGCCCCACTGTCCACAAAGGCCTCAGTCTTGACAGTTTGACCGAGGATCTTCAAGGTCACCGGAATGATAAAAGTCTTCTTGGGAAATTCTGACTTCTGGCCTGACAGGATATTTCCCATCACCCTCAGGCCCTGAAGTTTTCCGGCTTTTCTGGGCATGATACTACCACATGACCTTTATTCCCACAGTACAAACACAACCCCTGCTGTCTCCTCCGCGTCTTCTCACGCGAGGAGAGGCGGGTAGCCCCAATCTGCATAGGCTCCTCAGAAAATTTCTCAGAGTCTGAGGTTCCCTTGGGAAGGAAGGAAATCTCAGTCTCCCTTTCAAGCCTACGCTCTCTCAGCCGTCTATCCACCCGGATGGATAACTGCATGAGCTGATCCAAGCTATCAGGCAAGGGATATTGTACCAGTTGGTCCTTTATCTGGTTAGAAAGACCTCTTCGGTACTGGTGTCTCAGGGCTGGGTCATTCCACTGGGTATCATGGGCCAACCTCCGAAACTCCGTACAGTAAACCTCAACTGGCCTTCGCCCTTGCTTAAGGATCGAAATCTGAGCCTCGGCTGAGGCCGTCTTGTCAGGGTCATCATACAACATGCCCAGTGCCGTAAAAAAAGCATCAACACTTTTAAGCGACGGACAGTCAGGCTGCAACCCATATGCCCAGACCTGTGGGTCTCCTTGTAGCAAGGAAATCACTATGCCCACCCGCTGAATCTCCGACCCAGAAGACTGAGGCCTAAGCCGGAAGTATAGCTTGCAGCTCTCCTTGAAACAAAAGAACTGCGAGCGATCTCCAGAAAAACGATCCGGGAGATTTACTTTCGGCTCCTTAACCCCTGCAGGTGCTGCTGCTGCGGGAGCTCCACCAGCAGCCTGGGAGGTGTGCATTTTAATGGACAAATCATTAAATTGTCGAGTCAGGACCTGCACCTGATCGACCACCTGTTGCAACGTATTTTGAGGGGTATGCTCCATATTCCCACAAAATTTCAACAGGAGTATTAGGCTGCTGAATATGTTATGCACACCAGTGCCTGCAGGAAAGTACTGGTGTCAGAACTGTTATGCACTCCAGTGTCTGCAGGAATGTACTGGTGTTTGAACTGTTATGCAAAACAAATGGACTGACAGACAAACTGGGGAATATGACATAACGTACACAGAAGGTAATAGGGTAACAAAATACACACAAAGTGAACAGAGAAGCCCAGAGGCTAAGGAACTGGGTATCTCCCTTGTATTAGAACTGCACAGATGGAAAAAGCAAGATGTGTTTTAATACATAGAGAACCCGAAATGCTGTTGCTAAGGGCAACAGCAAAACCCTAAAGGGTTACCAACGGGTGTGTCAGTAAACTCCTTGGTCAGAGATGGAATGATAGACACAAGGAGAGTCTCCACAATCCTATTTCTCACTTGCAGTGCACAGGTTTTAGCTTACTGCCACTAAACTGACCCCTGACACCTAGCACAGTGAGACAGGATTAGACAGGCAAGTCTTAGAATACAGCCGCAAACTTGCTAAGTTCACAGAGTAGTAACAGAACCCCAGCAAGCTAAACGACTGACTCCAGTCTTACTGCTAGGTCTGGATTGGCAGAGTGTAATACCAAATCCCCAGGCCTATTTGCAGTAAGCAACAAACAAATACAAAGCTACACAGTACTGGCTAACTTTCATGAACTGACTAACCAACAAAGATTCAGCAGCATCTGCTTACCCTGAAAAGAGGCCTTATAAAGCAGGTGCTGTCCACGCCCCACTCAGACCTCACAGACTGTGAGCACAAAAACCAGCACCGGATCCCCTGCCGTGCACAGAGCCTATAACCACTGCACAGCAAAAGACCCGAACCGGAGTATCAGCTGTGCTCAGGTTACTCCACTAGCACTTGTCTCCCGGTTGCCATGACGACGTGGCAGCACAGGGCAGGAGACCCTAACAGTGGTAAAATTGGAGCAATTTCTTCTAAGGCGGATAAGTTGTCCCTTAGGAATATTTTGCTTCCAGGGTTTGTAATGTGCACTACTGAAGTGCAAAAAGGAGTTGGTATTGGTCTTTTTGTTAAATGTGTACGTGACTATTTTATTATTGATAATCTCTATATCAATATCTAAAAAATTAATTTTAGTGGTGTGAAACATGGAGGTGAAGGTGAGGTTGTATTTATTAAGTGATAGTGACTGAATAAACTGTGAAGCAGAGTGAGAATCCCCATCCCAAATAATAAAAAGATCATCTATGTAGCGGCCATAGAGGACCAGGTTCGCCTCCCAGCCGCCCCCCCACACATGGGTTTGTTCAAACTCCCCCATGTAGAGGTTGGCATAGCTGGGTGCGAACCTGGTCCCCATGGCCGTGCCCATTACCTGAAGATAGAAATCACCAAGAAATAGAAAATAATTATGTTATAAAATGAAAGATATGGAAGAAATGAGAAAAGATTTCTGTTCCTCACTGAGGTCATCATCCATATCTAGTCTCCTTTTGATTACTTCACAACCCAATTGATGAGGGATATTTGTGTAAAGTGCAGATACATCCAAGGTGAGAAAAGAATAAGATTCTTTCCACGAGATGGTGTTTAATAAATTTAGAAAATGTGTAGTATCTTTAATGTGAGACCTCAGTGAGGACACTCTGGATTGAAGAAAAGAATCTACATAAAAAGAAAGATTTGAGGTTAAAGAATCAATACCTGAAATAATAGGTCTCCCGGGAGGTGTAGTGAGGGATTTGTGAATTTTGGGTAAATAATAAAAAACTGGAATGTGAGGGTGGGTAGAAAAAAGAAAATGATATATATCTCTAGTGATGATACCTGAGTCTAAAGCTCCTTCTAATAAAGTTTTTAGGTCTGACTGGAATTTTAATGTAGGGTCTCCCTTTAGAGTGTGATAATGTTCTGAATTGTTCAGTTGTCTGAGTGATTCTGCTATATAGTCGACACGATTCAGAATTACTAAACCCCCCCCCCTTATCTGCTTCTTTTATTATGATGGTCGAGTCATCCACCAATGATTTGAGAGCTTCCTTTTCTTTCCTATTTAGATTGGATGATTGTTTTTTGTCATAATATTTTTGGCACATGTCCTTGAAATCATCCAAGGTGATGCGATAAAAAGTTTCGATAGAACTGCTTTTTGCACTGATTGGGAAGAACTCCGATCTCTTCTTAAATCTATTTGTATTTTTAATATCATAGATTTTGATTCCAGTATTATGGGAATCTTCTAAATCTACATTACCCTCCTGCCACAAGCTCTCCAAGGTATTTAGTAGAAAGGTATCTGTACTATCCAATACTATAGGAATGGAGGTATCCTGTAAGTTTTTCAATCGTTTGTTCGCAAAATAGCGTTTACGACAAAGTGTGCGAACAAATTTGTTCAGATCAACATATAAATCAAACAAATTAGGACCGCTTGTGGGGGCAAACTTGAGTCCCTTCCCAAGCAGTGTTAATTCTGATTGGGTGAGTTGCTTTGAAGATAAATTAATTACTTTCTTGGAGTCCCTCTCTAGATCTGATGTGTAAGCTTGTTTATTCTTAAGTAGATGTTTATGTCTCAAACGTCCTCCTCTAGTGCCTCTGCACTTAAATTTCTGACTCTTTTGTTTCTGAAGTCTGCTCTCTGTCTCTTTGGTGGAGATTCCCACCTGTTGTGTCTGTACTCCCTGTCTAAAAAATGATCCTCTCTATTTCGAATTCTACCTCTATAGGAGTCTGTATTTGTTGGTTCCGATTTGTCTTGATAATAGCCTGGATTATTTTTATTATTAAAATCCTTTTTCCTGGCTCCTAGTTGTTTTGGTGACCTCTTTGGATCAACTGAATGGCTAAGGGCTTCAAATCTATTAGTATGTTCAAAATTTTCACGTCTATCCTGTTGGTGGCGTGAATATTCCCTCTCCCTCCCCGAGTTATTTCTAGGGGTGCCTGGCCTTCGAATTTGTTTAGAATTATTCCTGTAACTTCTGATTTGGTCATTCTTATAATCAAGTGAGTCTCTCTTAAACTTTCTATATTTATTATCCATCAAGTTCTTTTCAAAGTTTATAACTCTCTCATTAATACGTCTGTCTTTCTCCTTAAATTCTGTTAATGACATATATTTATCCATTGATTTTTTCAAAATATCTATTTCTTTTTCTATTTGTTGAACCTTATACGATCTAAATTTTATAATGGTTTTCATGAGGGCTAACGAGCAATTATCTAACAAATTGTCCCATTCTTTTTGGAACTCAGGATAATCAGAAAAGATTGAGTTCTTAAATAACCTGAGTCCCCTTGGTACCATCCCCTTGTCCAGATAATTCTGTAAGTTAGTACTGTCTAACCAATTCCTTGATTCACTTTTAAGAAGATCTTCTAAAGCATAAAAATCCTTATTCATATCGTGCAATTCAGAACCTGGTTTATCTAACAGTGAATCCCCCCAATCTGTCATGTAGGTTTGCCTCCTGTCACTCCTCTCTTTAAAATTGGAGAAACAACTCATGGCTGCTGCGTCTGGGTAAAGACTAGGAAAAAACCAGAACAAAAAGAATGGCCCAGACGCGCTGTCACAGCTGCCAGAAGGGATTGTCAGTCCCTGAAAATATTTTAGAATGAGAAAGTGAAAACTGGCGCTTATGTGTTTCTCCAATAATAATTAATGACTGTGGATCAATTTCAATAAAAATAACATAAAATTTATTACCTATACATCACAAACTAAAAACATCCTAAACATGAAAATCAGATAAAAAATTGAGGCATATATGGAGCTGAGAAATGTTTAAAGGTGGCTGCTCTCAGTGTCCACAAAAGGATCCCGGACTAAAGTGCCTTGTGCAAAGTTCTCTGGTGAGAGGGAATATGTACAGCTGGTATTACCCGTGTTGATGGAGACTTCCAGAGGCCTGGAGATTTTTCAGCAAGCAAGCTGCGGCAATGGAACAAACTGGGTCTCTCCCATCAATGCTGCACAGATAAAATTCCTCAAAGTTCCAAAAGGCAGGTTTAAAAGTCCATATCTGGATCCGTCTTGAAAGTGGAACACTTGTGATGGTCGTCGCAGCTTCAACACTTAACGCGTTTCCCTAGGTTGGGTCACCTAGCTTCATCAGAAGTATGGCTCCATCTGATTTTTGGGATCTATTTATACCCCATTTAATGACCTGATGCCCCACAGATGTGATGTAAAAATAATCAATCATCCACAGTCATGATAAAAATACAGAAATTCTATATATAGTGTACTCATGATATACATAGAAAAGATTGGGAGGCAAACCCACATGAAAAAGGAATTTAAAAAACAGCAAATCAATAAAATAAATCTCTATGATCAAGAGGGTCAAAGGTCAGTGTGGTCACATGACTCACCCCCTGTTTATTATGGAAAACCACTTTTAATCAGATGCATTGATTCCAGAAACTTCCCTCCCCCGATTACTGGGATGATAGTGTCCCCATAATAAATATAAGACTTACATGAATGTACCCAAACTGATATGTGAAGATAGGGAGGTTTATCTCCGGGACTCCGTATAGCGCTGTGCGCTCCTTCCGGGTCACGTGACAGACGGTATCATGCTTTAGAAGATCTTCTTAAAAGTGAATCAAGGAATTGGTTATACAGTACTAACTAACAGAATTATCTGGACAAGGGGATGGTACCAAGGGGACTCAGGTTATTTAAGAACTCAATCTTTTCTGATTATCCTGAGTTCCAAAAAGAATGGGACAATTTGTTAGATAATTGCTCGTTAGCCCTCATGAAAACCATTATAAAATTTAGATCGTATAAGGTTCAACAAATAGAAAAAGAAATAGATGTTTTGAAAAAATCAATGGATAAATATATGTCATTAACAGAATTTAAGGAGAAAGACAGACGTATTAATGAGAGAGTTATAAACTTTGAAAAGAACTTGATGGATAATAAATATAGAAAGTTTAAGAGAGACTCATTTGATTATAAGAATGACCAAATCAGAAGTTACAGGAATAATTCTAAACAAATTCGAAGGCCAGGCACCCCTAGAAATAACTCGGGGAGGGAGAGGGAATATTCACGCCACCAACAGGATAGACGTGAAAATTTTGAACATACTAATAGATTTGAAGCCCTTAGCCATTCAGTTGATCCAAAGAGGTCACCAAAACAACTAGGAGCCAGGAAAAAGGATTTTAATAATAAAAATAATCCAGGCTATTATCAAGACAAATCGGAACCAACAAATACAGACTCCTATAGAGGTAGAATTCGAAATAGAGAGGATCATTTTTTAGACAGGGAGTACAGACACAACAGGTGGGAATCTCCACCAAAGAGACAGAGAGCAGACTTCAGAAACAAAAGAGTCAGAAATTTAAGTGCAGAGGCACTAGAGGAGGACGTTTGAGACATAAACATCTACTTAAGAATAAACAAGCTTACACATCAGATCTAGAGAGGGACTCCAAGAAAGTAATTAATTTATCTTCAAAGCAACTCACCCAATCAGAATTAACACTGCTTGGGAAGGGACTCAAGTTTGCCCCCACAAGCGGTCCTAATTTGTTTGATTTATATGTTGATCTGAACAAATTTGTTCGCACACTTTGTCGTAAACGCTATTTTGCGAACAAACGATTGAAAAACTTACAGGATACCTCCATTCCTATAGTATTGGATAGTACAGATACCTTTCTACTAAATACCTTGGAGAGCTTGTGGCAGGAGGGTAATGTAGATTTAGAAGATTCCCATAATACTGGAATCAAAATCTATGATATTAAAAATACAAATAGATTTAAGAAGAGATCGGAGTTCTTCCCAATCAGTGCAAAAAGCAGTTCTATCGAAACTTTTTATCGCATCACCTTGGATGATTTCAAGGACATGTGCCAAAAATATTATGACAAAAAACAATCATCCAATCTAAATAGGAAAGAAAAGGAAGCTCTCAAATCATTGGTGGATGACTCGACCATCATAATAAAAGAAGCAGATAAGGGGGGGGGGGGTTTAGTAATTCTGAATCGTGTCGACTATATAGCAGAATCACTCAGACAACTGAACAATTCAGAACATTATCACACTCTAAAGGGAGACCCTACATTAAAATTCCAGTCAGACCTAAAAACTTTATTAGAAGGAGCTTTAGACTCAGGTATCATCACTAGAGATATATATCATTTTCTTTTTTCTACCCACCCTCACATTCCAGTTTTTTATTATTTACCCAAAATTCACAAATCCCTCACTACACCTCCCGGGAGACCTATTATTTCAGGTATTGATTCTTTAACCTCAAATCTTTCTTTTTATGTAGATTCTTTTCTTCAATCCAGAGTGTCCTCACTGAGGTCTCACATTAAAGATACTACACATTTTCTAAATTTATTAAACACCATCTCGTGGAAAGAATCTTATTCTTTTCTCACCTTGGATGTATCTGCACTTTACACAAATATCCCTCATCAATTGGGTTGTGAAGTAATCAAAAGGAGACTAGATATGGATGATGACCTCAGTGAGGAACAGAAATCTTTTCTCATTTCTTCCATATCTTTCATTTTATCACATAATTATTTTCTATTTCTTGGTGATTTCTATCTTCAGGTAATGGGCACGGCCATGGGGACCAGGTTCGCACCCAGCTATGCCAACCTCTACATGGGGGAGTTTGAACAAACCCATGTGTGGGGGGGCGGCTGGGAGGCGAACCTGGTCCTCTATGGCCGCTACATAGATGATCTTTTTATTATTTGGGATGGGGATTCTCACTCTGCTTCACAGTTTATTCAGTCACTATCACTTAATAAATACAACCTCACCTTCACCTCCATGTTTCACACCACTAAAATTAATTTTTTAGATATTGATATAGAGATTATCAATAATAAAATAGTCACGTCCACATTTAACAAAAAGACCAATACCAACTCCTTTTTGCACTTCAGTAGTGCACATCACAAACCCTGGAAGCAAAATATTCCGAAGGGACAACTTATCCGCCTTAGAAGAAATTGCTCCAATTTTACCACTTTCACTGAACAAGCTGATACCCTACTCACTTCTTTTAGAGAGTGTGGGTATCCAGATAATATTCTAAAAAAAGCCCTCATGGAGGTTTCTGATTTGGATAGAAATAGCCTTCTACAACATCATCCTAAAAGAGAAGAAGACCCAACTAAAAAAGATAGGAGTTCTGCATTTATATGTAAATTCAACAGTTGTGCAGGACAGATCCGTAGTATAATAAACAGAAACTATAAAATTTTGAAACAGGATCGTATCTTGGTGGAGACACTTCCTCAAGCTCCACAAATTATCTATCGAAAAAATAGGTCTCTAAAAACTCTTTTAGCTCCAAGCTTTTTGAAAAAAGTAGAGAACAAAGACTGTACTGGAAAACAAGAATCAGGTTCTGAATGGTTGACAAAAAAACCTTTGGGTTTTTTTCATTGTGGCAAAAGTAAATGCCAAGTCTGTCTCCATACATTAAGGAAAACAGTGTCAATCGAATTACCAAATAAAATAGATACTCACTTTATCAAATCATTTATAAACTGTGATTCCTCCTATGTAGTTTACCTCCTTTGGTGCAGTTGCCACTTATACTATGTGGGCCGCACCACTAGGAAACTGCGTACCAGGTTCATGGAGCATAAAAGAAATATTACCAAGGGTTTTTTCAAACACAGTGTGTCTCGACATTTTTATTCCACACATCAGAAAGATCCCAGTTGTCTCTCTATTTTAGCATTGGAACATATAGCCCCTACGGGGAGAGGGGGTGATAGATTTTCGTTATTATGCAAGAGAGAAATCTACTGGATGCTTCAGTTTAATTCAGTACACCCTTCAGGTCTGAATGAGACAATGGAACTAAATGTAGTGGTTTAGAATTTATTAATTATCTTTGACAACTTCTTCATGTTGATCCCATGCCACCAACCACTCTCGAAACCAATAGGTACAGGTGACAAACCTGTGTCACCTGTGTGTGGTCTGTATGGCCTTGGAGAATTCCACGTAACCCTTGACGGGACAGTGTTCACACCTGTCAGCACGTTCAGGATTAGCGGTCATTCGAAGTTAATGTCGAGTGTTTAGGGACTCCTGTCAACCGGAGTCACTCCACGGCTGTACAGCCACCCTATGTTTTCGACAGGGTTGTGATGACTTGGGTCTAATATGTCCAATGAATACTTTCAGCACTAAATGTATTTACAATTACCTCCTAGACTCAATATGAGTCAGTTTTTTCTATTTACCATACATAATTAGATATTTATGATCGGGACAAGCTTCCCTATAACCATAATGAATGCCATTACTCTATTAATTATAATTATGTTACCTCTTTCAGTGTTCTTGAGGGTTAAAATATATAAAAAATAATAAAAAAATATATATAAAAAACAAACAACAAAAAATAATACAATATAATTCAGTTGTTTCCCATCTAAGGGATATGAGTGCTATAATATTTAATATTTAATATTTGTTATTACTTATTATGTAATGCTTGGTGTGTACAGTGAGATGCTAATATATGATTTCATCTGGTCATGTGGGCTGTATAATAGTATACTGCTGAGGGACATAGTAATTAGAAAATGGTTATTAGCCAATGTTGGTATAATGACTTTATCATATTGAATATATATGTCCATTTATAATTTGTTTCTGATTAGCCCATTAGTGGGAATATATGTCTGTAGCCACATAATTGGAAGCCTTTGGTCACATGACAGCGGGATGATGGTTACGTACACCACGCTGGTGCACGTTCAGGTTGCTTAGCAACCAGCCTTCACAAATGTGCTTTCATTATATCATACCCTTTCTCCGGAGTTCCGATCACGTGACAGCGGGATCACGTCATTGCACACCACGCGGGTATACGCATGAGTTGCTTAGCAACCAGGGCGCCCCATTAAATCTTTTTGCACGTGATACCGTCTGTCACGTGACCCGGAAGGAGCGCACAGCGCTATACGGAGTCCCGGAGATAAACCTCCCTATCTTCACATATCAGTTTGGGTACATTCATGTAAGTCTTATATTTATTATGGGGACACTATCATCCCAGTAATCGGGGGAGGGAAGTTTCTGGAATCAATGCATCTGATTAAAAGTGGTTTTCCATAATAAACAGGGGGTGAGTCATGTGACCACACTGACCTTTGACCCTCTTGATCATAGAGATTTATTTTATTGATTTGCTGTTTTTTAAATTCCTTTTTCATGTGGGTTTGCCTCCCAATCTTTTCTATGTATATCATGAGTACACTATATATAGAATTTCTGTATTTTTATCATGACTGTGGATGATTGATTATTTTTACATCACATCTGTGGGGCATCAGGTCATTAAATGGGGTATAAATAGATCCCAAAAATCAGATGGAGCCATACTTCTGATGAAGCTAGGTGACCTAACCTAGGGAAACGCGTTAAGTGTTGAAGCTGCGACGACCATCACAAGTGTTCCACTTTCAAGACGGATCCAGATATGGACTTTTAAACCTGCCTTTTGGAACTTTGAGGAATTTTATCTGTGCAGCATTGATGGGAGAGACCCAGTTTGTTCCATTGCCGCAGCTTGCTTGCTGAAAAATCTCCAGGCCTCTGGAAGTCTCCATCAACACGGGTAATACCAGCTGTACATATTCCCTCTCACCAGAGAACTTTGCACAAGGCACTTTAGTCCGGGATCCTTTTGTGGACACTGAGAGCAGCCACCTTTAAACATTTCTCAGCTCCATATATGCCTCAATTTTTTATCTGATTTTCATGTTTAGGATGTTTTTAGTTTGTGATGTATAGGTAATAAATTTTATGTTATTTTTATTGAAATTGATCCACAGTCATTAATTATTATTGGAGAAACACATAAGTGCCAGTTTTCACTTTCTCATTCTAAAATATTTTCAGGGACTGACAATCCCTTCTGGCAGCTGTGACAGCGCGTCTGGGCCATTCTTTTTGTTCTGGTTTTTTCCTAGTCTTTACCCAGACGCAGCAGCCATGAGTTGTTTCTCCAATTTTAAAGAGAGGAGTGACAGGAGGCAAACCTACATGACAGATTGGGGGGATTCACTGTTAGATAAACCAGGTTCTGAATTGCACGATATGAATAAGGATTTTTATGCTTTAGAAGATCTTCTTAAAAGTGAATCAAGGAATTGGTTAGACAGTACTAACTTACAGAATTATCTGGACAAGGGGATGGTACCAAGGGGACTCAGGTTATTTAAGAACTCAATCTTTTCTGATTATCCTGAGTTCCAAAAAGAATGGGACAATTTGTTAGATAATTGCTCGTTAGCCCTCATGAAAACCATTATAAAATTTAGATCGTATAAGGTTCAACAAATAGAAAAAGAAATAGATGTTTTGAAAAAATCAATGGATAAATATATGTCATTAACAGAATTTAAGGAGAAAGACAGACGTATTAATGAGAGAGTTATAAACTTTGAAAAGAACTTGATGGATAATAAATATAGAAAGTTTAAGAGAGACTCATTTGATTATAAGAATGACCAAATCAGAAGTTACAGGAATAATTCTAAACAAATTCGAAGGCCAGGCACCCCTAGAAATAACTCGGGGAGGGAGAGGGAATATTCACGCCACCAACAGGATAGACGTGAAAATTTTGAACATACTAATAGATTTGAAGCCCTTAGCCATTCAGTTGATCCAAAGAGGTCACCAAAACAACTAGGAGCCAGGAAAAAGGATTTTAATAATAAAAATAATCCAGGCTATTATCAAGACAAATCGGAACCAACAAATACAGACTCCTATAGAGGTAGAATTCGAAATAGAGAGGATCATTTTTTAGACAGGGAGTACAGACACAACAGGTGGGAATCTCCACCAAAGAGACAGAGAGCAGACTTCAGAAACAAAAGAGTCAGAAATTTAAGTGCAGAGGCACTAGAGGAGGACGTTTGAGACATAAACATCTACTTAAGAATAAACAAGCTTACACATCAGATCTAGAGAGGGACTCCAAGAAAGTAATTAATTTATCTTCAAAGCAACTCACCCAATCAGAATTAACACTGCTTGGGAAGGGACTCAAGTTTGCCCCCACAAGCGGTCCTAATTTGTTTGATTTATATGTTGATCTGAACAAATTTGTTCGCACACTTTGTCGTAAACGCTA
This sequence comes from Pseudophryne corroboree, assembly GCF_028390025.1. Classification (NCBI taxonomy): domain Eukaryota; kingdom Metazoa; phylum Chordata; class Amphibia; order Anura; family Myobatrachidae; genus Pseudophryne; species Pseudophryne corroboree. The sequence goes on from NC_086449.1 coordinate 352,699,349, forward strand.
TTTTGCGAACAAACGATTGAAAAACTTACAGGATACCTCCATTCCTATAGTATTGGATAGTACAGATACCTTTCTACTAAATACCTTGGAGAGCTTGTGGCAGGAGGGTAATGTAGATTTAGAAGATTCCCATAATACTGGAATCAAAATCTATGATATTAAAAATACAAATAGATTTAAGAAGAGATCGGAGTTCTTCCCAATCAGTGCAAAAAGCAGTTCTATCGAAACTTTTTATCGCATCACCTTGGATGATTTCAAGGACATGTGCCAAAAATATTATGACAAAAAACAATCATCCAATCTAAATAGGAAAGAAAAGGAAGCTCTCAAATCATTGGTGGATGACTCGACCATCATAATAAAAGAAGCAGATAAGGGGGGGGGGGTTTAGTAATTCTGAATCGTGTCGACTATATAGCAGAATCACTCAGACAACTGAACAATTCAGAACATTATCACACTCTAAAGGGAGACCCTACATTAAAATTCCAGTCAGACCTAAAAACTTTATTAGAAGGAGCTTTAGACTCAGGTATCATCACTAGAGATATATATCATTTTCTTTTTTCTACCCACCCTCACATTCCAGTTTTTTATTATTTACCCAAAATTCACAAATCCCTCACTACACCTCCCGGGAGACCTATTATTTCAGGTATTGATTCTTTAACCTCAAATCTTTCTTTTTATGTAGATTCTTTTCTTCAATCCAGAGTGTCCTCACTGAGGTCTCACATTAAAGATACTACACATTTTCTAAATTTATTAAACACCATCTCGTGGAAAGAATCTTATTCTTTTCTCACCTTGGATGTATCTGCACTTTACACAAATATCCCTCATCAATTGGGTTGTGAAGTAATCAAAAGGAGACTAGATATGGATGATGACCTCAGTGAGGAACAGAAATCTTTTCTCATTTCTTCCATATCTTTCATTTTATCACATAATTATTTTCTATTTCTTGGTGATTTCTATCTTCAGGTAATGGGCACGGCCATGGGGACCAGGTTCGCACCCAGCTATGCTAACCTCTACATGGGGGAGTTTGAACAAACCCATGTGTGGGGGGGCGGCTGGGAGGCGAACCTGGTCCTCTATGGCCGCTACATAGATGATCTTTTTATTATTTGGGATGGGGATTCTCACTCTGCTTCACAGTTTATTCAGTCACTATCACTTAATAAATACAACCTCACCTTCACCTCCATGTTTCACACCACTAAAATTAATTTTTTAGATATTGATATAGAGATTATCAATAATAAAATAGTCACGTCCACATTTAACAAAAAGACCAATACCAACTCCTTTTTGCACTTCAGTAGTGCACATCACAAACCCTGGAAGCAAAATATTCCGAAGGGACAACTTATCCGCCTTAGAAGAAATTGCTCCAATTTTACCACTTTCACTGAACAAGCTGATACCCTACTCACTTCTTTTAGAGAGTGTGGGTATCCAGATAATATTCTAAAAAAAGCCCTCATGGAGGTTTCTGATTTGGATAGAAATAGCCTTCTACAACATCATCCTAAAAGAGAAGAAGACCCAACTAAAAAAGATAGGAGTTCTGCATTTATATGTAAATTCAACAGTTGTGCAGGACAGATCCGTAGTATAATAAACAGAAACTATAAAATTTTGAAACAGGATCGTATCTTGGTGGAGACACTTCCTCAAGCTCCACAAATTATCTATCGAAAAAATAGGTCTCTAAAAACTCTTTTAGCTCCAAGCTTTTTGAAAAAAGTAGAGAACAAAGACTGTACTGGAAAACAAGAATCAGGTTCTGAATGGTTGACAAAAAAACCTTTGGGTTTTTTTCATTGTGGCAAAAGTAAATGCCAAGTCTGTCTCCATACATTAAGGAAAACAGTGTCAATCGAATTACCAAATAAAATAGATACTCACTTTATCAAATCATTTATAAACTGTGATTCCTCCTATGTAGTTTACCTCCTTTGGTGCAGTTGCCACTTATACTATGTGGGCCGCACCACTAGGAAACTGCGTACCAGGTTCATGGAGCATAAAAGAAATATTACCAAGGGTTTTTTCAAACACAGTGTGTCTCGACATTTTTATTCCACACATCAGAAAGATCCCAGTTGTCTCTCTATTTTAGCATTGGAACATATAGCCCCTACGGGGAGAGGGGGTGATAGATTTTCGTTATTATGCAAGAGAGAAATCTACTGGATGCTTCAGTTTAATTCAGTACACCCTTCAGGTCTGAATGAGACAATGGAACTAAATGTAGTGGTTTAGAATTTATTAATTATCTTTGACAACTTCTTCATGTTGATCCCATGCCACCAACCACTCTCGAAACCAATAGGTACAGGTGACAAACCTGTGTCACCTGTGTGTGGTCTGTATGGCCTTGGAGAATTCCACGTAACCCTTGACGGGACAGTGTTCACACCTGTCAGCACGTTCAGGATTAGCGGTCATTCGAAGTTAATGTCGAGTGTTTAGGGACTCCTGTCAACCGGAGTCACTCCACGGCTGTACAGCCACCCTATGTTTTCGACAGGGTTGTGATGACTTGGGTCTAATATGTCCAATGAATACTTTCAGCACTAAATGTATTTACAATTACCTCCTAGACTCAATATGAGTCAGTTTTTTCTATTTACCATACATAATTAGATATTTATGATCGGGACAAGCTTCCCTATAACCATAATGAATGCCATTACTCTATTAATTATAATTATGTTACCTCTTTCAGTGTTCTTGAGGGTTAAAATATATAAAAAATAATAAAAAAATATATATAAAAAACAAACAACAAAAAATAATACAATATAATTCAGTTGTTTCCCATCTAAGGGATATGAGTGCTATAATATTTAATATTTAATATTTGTTATTACTTATTATGTAATGCTTGGTGTGTACAGTGAGATGCTAATATATGATTTCATCTGGTCATGTGGGCTGTATAATAGTATACTGCTGAGGGACATAGTAATTAGAAAATGGTTATTAGCCAATGTTGGTATAATGACTTTATCATATTGAATATATATGTCCATTTATAATTTGTTTCTGATTAGCCCATTAGTGGGAATATATGTCTGTAGCCACATAATTGGAAGCCTTTGGTCACATGACAGCGGGATGATGGTTACGTACACCACGCTGGTGCACGTTCAGGTTGCTTAGCAACCAGCCTTCACAAATGTGCTTTCATTATATCATACCCTTTCTCCGGAGTTCCGATCACGTGACAGCGGGATCACGTCATTGCACACCACGCGGGTATACGCATGAGTTGCTTAGCAACCAGGGCGCCCCATTAAATCTTTTTGCACGTGATACCGTCTGTCACGTGACCCGGAAGGAGCGCACAGCGCTATACGGAGTCCCGGAGATAAACCTCCCTATCTTCACATATCAGTTTGGGTACATTCATGTAAGTCTTATATTTATTATGGGGACACTATCATCCCAGTAATCGGGGGAGGGAAGTTTCTGGAATCAATGCATCTGATTAAAAGTGGTTTTCCATAATAAACAGGGGGTGAGTCATGTGACCACACTGACCTTTGACCCTCTTGATCATAGAGATTTATTTTATTGATTTGCTGTTTTTTAAATTCCTTTTTCATGTGGGTTTGCCTCCCAATCTTTTCTATGTATATCATGAGTACACTATATATAGAATTTCTGTATTTTTATCATGACTGTGGATGATTGATTATTTTTACATCACATCTGTGGGGCATCAGGTCATTAAATGGGGTATAAATAGATCCCAAAAATCAGATGGAGCCATACTTCTGATGAAGCTAGGTGACCTAACCTAGGGAAACGCGTTAAGTGTTGAAGCTGCGACGACCATCACAAGTGTTCCACTTTCAAGATGGATCCAGATATGGACTTTTAAACCTGCCTTTTGGAACTTTGAGGAATTTTATCTGTGCAGCATTGATGGGAGAGACCCAGTTTGTTCCATTGCCGCAGCTTGCTTGCTGAAAAATCTCCAGGCCTCTGGAAGTCTCCATCAACACGGGTAATACCAGCTGTACATATTCCCTCTCACCAGAGAACTTTGCACAAGGCACTTTAGTCCGGGATCCTTTTGTGGACACTGAGAGCAGCCACCTTTAAACATTTCTCAGCTCCATATATGCCTCAATTTTTTATCTGATTTTCATGTTTAGGATGTTTTTAGTTTGTGATGTATAGGTAATAAATTTTATGTTATTTTTATTGAAATTGATCCACAGTCATTAATTATTATTGGAGAAACACATAAGTGCCAGTTTTCACTTTCTCATTCTAAAATATTTTCAGGGACTGACAATCCCTTCTGGCAGCTGTGACAGCGCGTCTGGGCCATTCTTTTTGTTCTGTTTTTTTCCTAGTCTTTACCCAGACGCAGCAGCCATGAGTTGTTTCTCCAATTTTAAAGAGAGGAGTGACAGGAGGCAAACCTACATGACAGATTGGGGGGATTCACTGTTAGATAAACCAGGTTCTGAATTGCACGATATGAATAAGGATTTTTATGCTTTAGAAGATCTTCTTAAAAGTGAATCAAGGAATTGGTTAGACAGTACTAACTTACAGAATTATCTGGACAAGGGGATGGTACCAAGGGGACTCAGGTTATTTAAGAACTCAATCTTTTCTGATTATCCTGAGTTCCAAAAAGAATGGGACAATTTGTTAGATAATTGCTCGTTAGCCCTCATGAAAACCATTATAAAATTTAGATCGTATAAGGTTCAACAAATAGAAAAAGAAATAGATGTTTTGAAAAAATCAATGGATAAATATATGTCATTAACAGAATTTAAGGAGAAAGACAGACGTATTAATGAGAGAGTTATAAACTTTGAAAAGAACTTGATGGATAATAAATATAGAAAGTTTAAGAGAGACTCATTTGATTATAAGAATGACCAAATCAGAAGTTACAGGAATAATTCTAAACAAATTCGAAGGCCAGGCACCCCTAGAAATAACTCGGGGAGGGAGAGGGAATATTCACGCCACCAACAGGATAGACGTGAAAATTTTGAACATACTAATAGATTTGAAGCCCTTAGCCATTCAGTTGATCCAAAGAGGTCACCAAAACAACTAGGAGCCAGGAAAAAGGATTTTAATAATAAAAATAATCCAGGCTATTATCAAGACAAATCGGAACCAACAAATACAGACTCCTATAGAGGTAGAATTCGAAATAGAGAGGATCATTTTTTAGACAGGGAGTACAGACACAACAGGTGGGAATCTCCACCAAAGAGACAGAGAGCAGACTTCAGAAACAAAAGAGTCAGAAATTTAAGTGCAGAGGCACTAGAGGAGGACGTTTGAGACATAAACATCTACTTAAGAATAAACAAGCTTACACATCAGATCTAGAGAGGGACTCCAAGAAAGTAATTAATTTATCTTCAAAGCAACTCACCCAATCAGAATTAACACTGCTTGGGAAGGGACTCAAGTTTGCCCCCACAAGCGGTCCTAATTTGTTTGATTTATATGTTGATCTGAACAAATTTGTTCGCACACTTTGTCGTAAACGCTATTTTGCGAACAAACGATTGAAAAACTTACAGGATACCTCCATTCCTATAGTATTGGATAGTACAGATACCTTTCTACTAAATACCTTGGAGAGCTTGTGGCAGGAGGGTAATGTAGATTTAGAAGATTCCCATAATACTGGAATCAAAATCTATGATATTAAAAATACAAATAGATTTAAGAAGAGATCGGAGTTCTTCCCAATCAGTGCAAAAAGCAGTTCTATCGAAACTTTTTATCGCATCACCTTGGATGATTTCAAGGACATGTGCCAAAAATATTATGACAAAAAACAATCATCCAATCTAAATAGGAAAGAAAAGGAAGCTCTCAAATCATTGGTGGATGACTCGACCATCATAATAAAAGAAGCAGATAAGGGGGGGGGTTTAGTAATTCTGAATCGTGTCGACTATATAGCAGAATCACTCAGACAACTGAACAATTCAGAACATTATCACACTCTAAAGGGAGACCCTACATTAAAATTCCAGTCAGACCTAAAAACTTTATTAGAAGGAGCTTTAGACTCAGGTATCATCACTAGAGATATATATCATTTTCTTTTTTCTACCCACCCTCACATTCCAGTTTTTTATTATTTACCCAAAATTCACAAATCCCTCACTACACCTCCCGGGAGACCTATTATTTCAGGTATTGATTCTTTAACCTCAAATCTTTCTTTTTATGTAGATTCTTTTCTTCAATCCAGAGTGTCCTCACTGAGGTCTCACATTAAAGATACTACACATTTTCTAAATTTATTAAACACCATCTCGTGGAAAGAATCTTATTCTTTTCTCACCTTGGATGTATCTGCACTTTACACAAATATCCCTCATCAATTGGGTTGTGAAGTAATCAAAAGGAGACTAGATATGGATGATGACCTCAGTGAGGAACAGAAATCTTTTCTCATTTCTTCCATATCTTTCATTTTATCACATAATTATTTTCTATTTCTTGGTGATTTCTATCTTCAGGTAATGGGCACGGCCATGGGGACCAGGTTCGCACCCAGCTATGCCAACCTCTACATGGGGGAGTTTGAACAAACCCATGTGTGGGGGGGCGGCTGGGAGGCGAACCTGGTCCTCTATGGCCGCTACATAGATGATCTTTTTATTATTTGGGATGGGGATTCTCACTCTGCTTCACAGTTTATTCAGTCACTATCACTTAATAAATACAACCTCACCTTCACCTCCATGTTTCACACCACTAAAATTAATTTTTTAGATATTGATATAGAGATTATCAATAATAAAATAGTCACGTCCACATTTAACAAAAAGACCAATACCAACTCCTTTTTGCACTTCAGTAGTGCACATCACAAACCCTGGAAGCAAAATATTCCTAAGGGACAACTTATCCGCCTTAGAAGAAATTGCTCCAATTTTACCACTTTCACTGAACAAGCTGATACCCTACTCACTTCTTTTAGAGAGTGTGGGTATCCAGATAATATTCTAAAAAAAGCCCTCATGGAGGTTTCTGATTTGGATAGAAATAGCCTTCTGCAACATCATCCTAAAAGAGAAGAAGACCCAACTAAAAAAGATAGGAGTTCTGCATTTATATGTAAATTCAACAGTTGTGCAGGACAGATCCGTAGTATAATAAACAGAAACTATAAAATTTTGAAACAGGATCGTATCTTGGTGGAGACACTTCCTCAAGCTCCACAAATTATCTATCGAAAAAATAGGTCTCTAAAAACTCTTTTAGCTCCAAGCTTTTTGAAAAAAGTAGAGAACAAAGACTGTACTGGAAAACAAGAATCAGGTTCTGAATGGTTGACAAAAAAACCTTCGGGTTTTTTTCATTGTGGCAAAAGTAAATGCCAAGTCTGTCTCCATACATTAAGGAAAACAGTGTCAATCGAATTACCAAATAAAATAGATACTCACTTTATCAAATCATTTATAAACTGTGATTCCTCCTATGTAGTTTACCTCCTTTGGTGCAGTTGCCACTTATACTATGTGGGCCGCACCACTAGGAAACTGCGTACCAGGTTCATGGAGCATAAAAGAAATATTACCAAGGGTTTTTTCAAACACAGTGTGTCTCGACATTTTTATTCCACACATCAGAAAGATCCCAGTTGTCTCTCTATTTTAGCATTGGAACATATAGCCCCTACGGGGAGAGGGGGTGATAGATTTTCGTTATTATGCAAGAGAGAAATCTACTGGATGCTTCAGTTTAATTCAGTACACCCTTCAGGTCTGAATGAGACAATGGAACTAAATGTAGTGGTTTAGAATTTATTCATTATCTTTGACAACTTCTTCATGTTGATCCCATGCCACCAACCACTCTCGAAACCAATAGGTACAGGTGACAAACCTGTGTCACCTGTGTGTGGTCTGTATGGCCTTGGAGAATTCCACGTAACCCTTGACGGGACAGTGTTCACACCTGTCAGCACGTTCAGGATTAGCGGTCATTCGAAGTTAATGTCGAGTGTTTAGGGACTCCTGTCAACCGGAGTCACTCCACGGCTGTACAGCCACCCTATGTTTTCGACAGGGTTGTGATGACTTGGGTCTAATATGTCCAATGAATACTTTCAGCACTAAATGTATTTACAATTACCTCCTAGACTCAATATGAGTCAGTTTTTTCTATTTACCATACATAATTAGATATTTATGATCGGGACAAGCTTCCCTATAACCATAATGAATGCCATTACTCTATTAATTATAATTATGTTACCTCTTTCAGTGTTCTTGAGGGTTAAAATATATAAAAAATAATAAAAAAATATATATAAAAAACAAACAACAAAAAATAATACAATATAATTCAGTTGTTTCCCATCTAAGGGATATGAGTGCTATAATATTTAATATTTAATATTTGTTATTACTTATTATGTAATGCTTGGTGTGTACAGTGAGATGCTAATATATGATTTCATCTGGTCATGTGGGCTGTATAATAGTATACTGCTGAGGGACATAGTAATTAGAAAATGGTTATTAGCCAATGTTGGTATAATGACTTTATCATATTGAATATATATGTCCATTTATAATTTGTTTCTGATTAGCCCATTAGTGGGAATATATGTCTGTAGCCACATAATTGGAAGCCTTTGGTCACATGACAGCGGGATGATGGTTACGTACACCACGCTGGTGCACGTTCAGGTTGCTTAGCAACCAGCCTTCACAAATGTGCTTTCATTATATCATACCCTTTCTCCGGAGTTCCGATCACGTGACAGCGGGATCACGTCATTGCACACCACGCGGGTATACGCATGAGTTGCTTAGCAACCAGGGCGCCCCATTAAATCTTTTTGCACGTGATACCGTCTGTCACGTGACCCGGAAGGAGCGCACAGCGCTATACGGAGTCCCGGAGATAAACCTCCCTATCTTCACATATCAGTTTGGGTACATTCATGTAAGTCTTATATTTATTATGGGGACACTATCATCCCAGTAATCGGGGGAGGGAAGTTTCTGGAATCAATGCATCTGATTAAAAGTGGTTTTCCATAATAAACAGGGGGTGAGTCATGTGACCACACTGACCTTTGACCCTCTTGATCATAGAGATTTATTTTATTGATTTGCTGTTTTTTAAATTCCTTTTTCATGTGGGTTTGCCTCCCAATCTTTTCTATGTATATCATGAGTACACTATATATAGAATTTCTGTATTTTTATCATGACTGTGGATGATTGATTATTTTTACATCACATCTGTGGGGCATCAGGTCATTAAATGGGGTATAAATAGATCCCAAAAATCAGATGGAGCCATACTTCTGATGAAGCTAGGTGACCTAACCTAGGGAAACGCGTTAAGTGTTGAAGCTGCGACGACCATCACAAGTGTTCCACTTTCAAGACGGATCCAGATATGGACTTTTAAACCTGCCTTTTGGAACTTTGAGGAATTTTATCTGTGCAGCATTGATGGGAGAGACCCAGTTTGTTCCATTGCCGCAGCTTGCTTGCTGAAAAATCTCCAGGCCTCTGGAAGTCTCCATCAACACGGGTAATACCAGCTGTACATATTCCCTCTCACCAGAGAACTTTGCACAAGGCACTTTAGTCCGGGATCCTTTTGTGGACACTGAGAGCAGCCACCTTTAAACATTTCTCAGCTCCATATATGCCTCAATTTTTTATCTGATTTTCATGTTTAGGATGTTTTTAGTTTGTGATGTATAGGTAATAAATTTTATGTTATTTTTATTGAAATTGATCCACAGTCATTAATTATTATTGGAGAAACACATAAGCGCCAGTTTTCACTTTCTCTTTACCAAGGTAAAGGCTGAAATGATGATTCTACTTCAAAGAAAAGGCGTATTAATTATCCCTTACTTGAACGTTCTCCTGATAAGGGCAAGATCCAGAGAACAGTTAGAGGTCGCAGTAGCACTATACCAAGTAGTGCTACAACAGCACGGGTGGATTCTAAATATTCCAAAATCCCAGCTGATCCCGACAACACGTCTGCTGTTCCTAGGGATGATTCTGGACACAGTTCAGAAAAAGGTTTTTCTCCCGGAGGAGAAAGCCAGGGAGTTATCCGAGCTAGTCAGGAACCTCCTAAAACCAAGAAAAGTGTCAGTGCATCAATGCACAAGAGTCCTGGGTAAATGATGGCTTCTTACGAAGCGATTCCATTCGGCAGATTCCACGCAAGAACCTTTCAGTGGGATCTGCTGGACAAATGGTCCGGATCGCATCTTCAGATGCATCAGCGGATAGCCCCGTCTCCAAGGACAAGGGGGTCTCTTCTGTGGTGGTTGCAGAGTGCTCACCTTTTTGGAGGGCCGCAGATTCGGCATTCAGGACTGGGTCCTGGTGACCACGAATGCCAGCCTGAGAGGCTGGGGAGCAGTCACACAGGGAAGAAATTTCCAGGGAGTGTGGTCAAGCCTGGAGACTTCACTTCACATAAATATACTGGAGCTAAGGGCAATTTACAATGCTCTAAGCCTGGCAAGACCTCTGCTTCGGGGTCAGCCGGTGTTGATCCAGTAGGACAACACCACGGCAGTCGCCCACGTAAACAGACAGGGCGACACAAGAAGCAGGAGGGCAATGGCAGAAGCTGCAAGGATTTTTCACTGGGCAGAAAATCATGTGATAGCACTGTCAGCAGTGTTCATTCCGGGAGTGGACAACTGGGAAGCAGACTTCCTCAGCAGACACGATCACCACCCGGGAGAGTGGGGACTTCACCCAGAAGTCTTCCACATGATTGTGAACCGTTGGGAAAAACCAAAGGTGGACATGATGGCGTCCCGCCTCAACAAAAAACTGGACAGGTATTGCGCCGGGTCAAGAGACCCTCAGGCAATAGCTGGGGACGCATTGGTAACACCATGGGTGTACCAGTCAATGTATGTGTTCCCCCCTCTGCCTCTCATACCCAATGTACTGAGAATTATAAGGCGAAGGGGAGTAAGAACGATACTCGTGGCTCCGGATTGGCCAAGAAGGACTTGGTACCCGGAACTTCAAGAGATGCGCACGGAGGATCCGTGCACTCTACCTCTAGACTTACCGCGGCTGCGTTTGACGGCATGGCGGTTGAACGCCGGATCCTGAAGGAGAGGGCTCCGACGGAGGAATTTCAACTGGGTCGATTCCTACATTTCCTGCAAACAGGATTGTCTATGGGCCTCAAATTGGGGTCCATTAAGGTTCAAATTTCGGCCCTGTCGATTTTCTTCCAGAAAGAATTGGCTTCAGTTCCTGAAGTCCAAGCTTTTGTCAAAGGAGTACTACATATACAGCCCGGTTGTGCCTCCAGTGGCACCGTGGGATCTCAATGTAGTTTTGGGATTTCTCAAATCCCATTGGTTTGAGCCACTCAAATCGGTGGATTTGAAATATCTTACATGGAAAGTGACCATGCTACTGGCCCTGGCTTCGGCCAGGAGAGTGTAAGAATTGGCGGCTTTATCGTACAAAAGCCCATATCTGATTTTCCATTGGGACAGGGCAGAACTGCGGACGCGTCCTCAGTTTCTCCCTAAGGTGGTATCAGCGTTTCACCTGAACCAACCTATTGTGGAGCCTGCGGCTTCTAGCGACTTGGAGGACTCCAAGTTGTTCGACGTTGTCAGAGCTATAAAAATATATATATATATTTAAAGGACGGCTGGAGTCAGAAAGGCTGACTCGCTGTTTATACTGTATGCACCCAACAAGCTGGGTGTTCCTGCATCTAAGCAGACGATTGCTCGTTGGATTTGTAGCACAATTCAACTTGCGCATTCTGTGGCAGGCCTGCCACAGCCAAAATCTGTAAATGCCCACTCCACAAGGAAGGTGGGCTCACCTTGGGCGGCTGCCCGAGGGGTCTCGGCATTACAACGCTGCCGAGCAGCTAAGTGGTCAGGGGAGAACACGTTTGTAAAATTCTACAAATTTGATACCCTGGCTAAGGAGGACCTGGAGTTCTCTCATTCGGTGCTGCAGAGTCATCCGCACTCTCCCGCCCGTTTGGGAGCTTTGGTATAATCCCCATGGTCCTGACGGAGTCCCCAGCATCCACTTAGGACGTCAGAGAAAATAAGAATTTACTTACCGATAATTCTATTTCTCGTAGTCCGTAGTGGATGCTGGGCGCCCATCCCAAGTGCGGATTGTCTGCAATACTTGTACATAGTTATTGTTACAAATATCGGGTTATTATTGTTGGAAGCCATCTTTTCAGAGGCTCCTCTGTTATCATGCTGTTAACTGGGTTCAGATCTCAAGTTGTACAGTGTGATTGGTGTGGCTGGTATGAGTCTTACCCGGGATTCAAAATCCTTCCTTATTGTGTACGCTCGTCCGGGCACAGTATCCTAACTGAGGCTTGGAGGAGGGTCATAGGGGGAGGAGCCAGTGCACACCACCTAGTGGTCAAACTTTTAATTTTGTGCCCTGTCTCCTGCGGAGCCGCTATTCCCCATGGTCCTGACGGAGTCCCCAGCATCCACTACGGACTACGAGAAATAGAATTATCGGTAAGTAAATTCTTATTATAAATAGCTAAGACAGTGGGAATGATTATTTCCTGTGTAGTGTTTTTGCTAGCATTGTGGTAGCACTCCATGGGTATGAGGCCTAAGCGTATGCCATCTCCAACTCCTGCTCACCTATGACGCATGCTTGCCGTTTTTCTTCCCCTCCTGTGTGTAGAGGTGCAGTGCGGACGGGATTAGGGGAAAGCTACTGATGCCACCAATTGGCATCATCATGGTCCTGCCCCCTGCTGTGAATTCTGCAGCTTACAGTATTGTACTGCTGGGAGTGCTACCACATTGATTTCCTCATTTTGGGGGGACAGTAATAGGACAACGACATGTAGTCAGTGGGTCTGTATACAGCAGCAGTAAATAAATGTGCTGATCTTGCAGAAAACAAAGAGGATCCGGTCTCTAGGTCGACAGTAACTAGGTCGACACTATCTAGGTTGACCACTATTGGTCGACAGTAACTAGGTCGACAGGGTCTCTAGGTCGACATGTTCTAGGTTGACAGGTCAAAAGGTCGACATGAGTTTTTCACGTTTTTTTTCTTTTTTTGAACCTTTTCATACTTAACGATCCACGTGGACTGTGATTGGAACGGTAATCTGAGCCGAGCGAAGCGGTAGCGGAACGAGGCACCGTGCCCGAAGCATGGCTCGCGAACGAGGGGACACGGTGCACTAATTGGGGTTCCCAGTCACTGTACTAAGAAAACGACACCAAAAAAACATTAAAAACTCATGTCGACCTTTTGACCTGTTGACCTAGACCATGTTGACCTAAAGACCGTCGACATAGTTACTGTCGACCAATAGTGGTCGACCTAGACACTGTCGACCTAGTTACTATCTACCTTCCATACCACACCCAAAGACCTGTCCAATTGTGTGATTTTGTTTGTGTCATGATGTGATGAGGGGAATGGAGACAATCAGAAAGCTACAGATTGAGAATTAGATATTGATAGAAGCAGAATTCCCCTCATCACATAGTAATATTGTGACACAGTTAAAATGGAAGAGATATGGGAAGAGTAATTGTGAAAAGAACATTTGTGTGAAAGGAAGGTCATACAGATGTGTCCTCATACCTGTAGTCTTAATATGCTACGTAGCGTGAGCCGACCGGTCCCGTGCAATTCTGCTAGCGTCAGGCGTCTTATTTTGCAGAAAATGTGTCTTAAGTACAACGCGATGCAAATAGGACACACCAGGAGACTGTACTGTTTAATTTGATATATGACACTTGTTTATTGTGTGTGACTGCGATTGTATATGGGGGGTAATTCCAAGTTGATCGTAGCAGGAAATTTTGTTAGCAGTTGGGCAAAACCATGTGCACTGCAGGGGAGGCAAATTTAACATGTGCAGAGAGAGTTAGATTTGGGTGTGGTGAGTTCAATCTGCAATCTAATTTGCAGTGTAAAAATAAAGCAGCCAGTATTTACCCTGCACAGAAATAAAATAACCCACCCAAATCTAACTCTTTCTGCACATGTTATATCTGCCTCCCCTGCAGTGCACATGGTTTTGCCCAACTGGTAACAAAATTCCTGCTGCGATCAACTTGGAATTACCCCCATGGAGCACAATGGAACTTGTGATGGAAAAAAGCTGCGGCACTGTAGCACTTTGTATACAAATTCAGGGACTCGGTCGCACACAGATATGTGTCGCATATCAAATTAATCAGCACAGCTTCCTGGTACGCCCCAGTTGCATCGCAACCAGACGCATTTTCTGGCAAAAAAGACGCCTGACACTAGCAGAATCTCACAGGAGCTGGCGTGTCGTTTAGCGCAACTGCAGCAATGATTTATGAGGATACATATGTATATCCAGGCTGTTTTGGTAGTGATTCTCCTTCATGCTTTCACTTAATATATAGTGGAATTCTGTTGCAACAGAACCTTTTTCGACACAGTTACCCGTAGAACAGTGTTCATACTGTCGCCATTATCTCATGATGTAGAAAATGTCATTAATAAAAATGTTTGTGTGCTGAAAACTAAAAATCAAGTAAAGTCAACTTATATTTTATAAGTCATGAACTCTGTATTACTGAGCTGAATAATATGTACAGTACAGTATAGAAAATAACTGCACCATAGTCCCTTTCACTCCTCTGCAGCAGATTGCCATTTAGGGAGTATGGGTCATTAGGTCGACCACTATTGGTTGACATGCATTAGGGTGACATGGTAATTATGTCGACGTGAACAAGGTCGACATGGGAAAAGGTCAACATGAGTTTTTTTTACTTTTTTCGGTGTCATTTTCTTTGTCAAGTGACAGGGAACCCCAGTTAGTGCACCGTGTCCCTTTCGCATGGCGAGCGAACTTCAGGCAAAGTGCCTCGCTCCGCTCGGCACAGGTTACTATTACCAATTGTAGTCCACGTGGATTGTAAAGTATGAAAAAGTTCCAAAAATAAAAAAAATTTGAAAAACGCATGTCGACCTAGTACATGTTGACCAATAGTGATCAACCTAATGACTGTCGCCCTAAGTGTGGTTGACCCAATGGACGTATCCCCATTTAGGAAGGAAGTACTCTACTACAGATAACACCTGAATGACTGCTGTTTGGCATATGTTTGTGAATCTGTGACTTCCTACACAAGGCCAGTGATATCACAGCAGCTGAAATGACTGCATTCTCAGATATTTGTATCAGCTTCCAGCTTCCATTGTCTTAATGGGGTGTTCGCTGTAGAGGAGTGGGAGGGTAATACTTCACTTTGTAATAGAGCTACAAACTAATGTTATTTCTCTGACGTCCTAAGTGGATGCTGGGACTCCGTAAGGACCATGGGGAATAGCGGCTCCGCAGGAGACTGGGCACAACTAAAGAAAGCTTTAGGACTACCTGGTGTGCACTGGCTCCTCCCACTATGACCCTCCTCCAGACCTCAGTTAGATTCTTGTGCCCGGCTGAGCTGGATGCACACTAGAGGCTCTCCTGAGCTCCTAGAAAGAAAGTATATTTAGGTTTTTTTATTTTACAGTGAGATCTGCTGGCAACAGACTCACTGCAGCGAGGGACTAAGGGGAGAAGAAGCGAACCTACCTAACAGGTGGTAGTTTGGGCTTCTTAGGCTACTGGACACCATTAGCTCCAGAGGGATCGACCGCAGGACCCGACCTTGGTGTTCGTTCCCGGAGCCGCGCCGCCGGCCCCCTTACAGAGCCAGAAGCAAGAAGTGTTCCGGAAAATCGGCGGCAGAAGACTTCTGTCTTCAACAAGGTAGCGCACAGCACTGCAGCTGTGCGCCATTGCTCCTCATGCACACCTCACACTCCGGTCACTGATGGGTGCAGGGCGCTGGGGGGGGGGGGGCGCCCTGAGGGCAATATAAGACACCTTGGCTGGCAAATCATCACAATATATAGTCCCAGGGCTATATATGTGATAAATTACCCCTGCCAGAATCCATAAAAAAGCGGGAGAAAGGTCCGCCGAAAAAGGGGCGGGGCTATCTCCCTCAGCACACTGGCGCCATTTTTTCTTCACAGTGCAGCTGGAAGACAGCTCCCCAGGCTCTCCCCTGTAGTTTTCAGGCTCAAAGGGTTAAAAAGAGAATGGGGGGCACTAAATTTAGGCGCAATATATGTATACAAGCAGCTATTGGGGGAAAAATCACTCAGTTATAGTGTTAATCCCTGCATTATATAGCGCTCTGGTGTGTGCTGGCATACTCTCTCTCTGTCTCCCCAAAGGACTTTGTGGGGTCCTGTCCTCAGTCAGAGCATTCCCTGAGTGTGTGCGGTGTGTCGGTACGGCTGTGTCGACATGTTGGATGAGGAAGGTTACGTGGAGGCGGAGCAGAGGCCGATAAATGGGATGTCGCCCCCTGTGGGACCGACACCAGAGTGGATGGATAGGTGGAAGGTATTAACCGACAATGTCAACTCCTTACATAAAAGGCTGAATGACGTAACAGCTGTGGGACAGCCGGCTTCTCAGCCCGCGCCTGCCCAGGCGTCTCAAAGGCCACCAGGGGCTCAAAAAAACGCCCGTTACCTCAGATGGCAGACACAGATGTCGACACGGAGTCTGACTCCAGTGTCGACGAGGTTGAGATATATACACAATCCACTAGGAACATCCGTTACATGATCTCGGCAATGAAAAATGTGTTACACATTTCTGACATGAACCCAAGTACCACATAAAAGGTGTTTTATTTTTGGGGAGAAAAAGCAGCCAGTGTTTTGTTCCCCCATCAGATGAGTGAATGAAGTGTGTAAAGAAGCATGGGTTCCCACGATAAGAAACTGGTAATTTCTAAAAAGTTACTGACGGCGTACCCTTTCCCGCCAGAGGATAGGTCACGTTGGGAGATATCCCCTAGGGTGGATAAGGCGCTCACACGTTTGTCAAAAAAGGTGGCACTGCCGTCTTAGGATACGGCCACCTTGAAGGAGCCTGCTGATAAAAAGCAGGAGGCTATCCTGAAGTCTGTATATACACACTCAGGTTCTATACTGAGACCTGCAATTGCCTCAGCATAAATAGTGCTGCTGCAACGTGGTCTGATACCCTGTCAGATAATATTAATACCCTAGACAGGGATAATATTTTGCTAACATAGAGCATATTAAAGACGTCGTCTTATATATGAAGGATGCACAGAGGGATATTTGCCGGCTGGCATCCAGAATTAATGCAATGTCCATTCTGCCAGGAGGGTATTAGAAACCCGGCAGTGGACAGGTGATGCTGCCTGTATAAGGCACATGGAGATTCTGCCTTATAAGGGTGAGGAATTGTTTGGGGATGGTCTCTGGGACTTCGTATCCACAGCAACATCTGGGAAGAAAATTTTTACCTCGGGTTTCCTCACAGCCTAAGAAAGCACCGTATTTTCAGGTACAGTCCTTTCGGCTTCAGAAAAGCAAGCGGGTCAAAGGCGCTTCCTTTCTGCACAGAGACAAGGGAAGAAGGAAAAAGCTGCACCAGCAGCCAGTTCCCAGGATAAAAAATCTTCCCCCGCTTCCTCTGAGTCCACCGCATGACGCTGGGGCTCCACAGGTGGAGACAGGTGCGGTAGGGGCGCGTCTCGGGAACTTCAGGGACCAGTGGGCTTGCCCACAGGTGGATCCCTAGGTTCTGCAAATAGTATCACAGGGATACAGGCTGGAGTTCGAGGCGACTCCCCCTCGCCGTTACCTCACATCAGCCTTGCCTGCTGCCCTCGGAGAAAGGTAGTACTGGCGGCAATTCACAAGCTGTACTTCCAGCAGGTGAAATCAAGGTACCCCTCCTTCAACAAGGCCGGGGTTACTATTCCAAAATGTTGTGGTACCGAAACCAGACGGTTCGGTGAGACCCATTCTAAAATTGAAAGCCTTGAACACTTATATACGAAGGTTCAAGTTCAAAATGGAATCGCTCAGGGCGATTATTGCAAGCCTGGAGAATTTCATGGTATCACTGGACATCAAGGATGCTTACCTGCATGTCCCTATTTACCCTCTTCACCAGGAGTACCTCAAAATTGTGGTACAGGATTGTCATTACCAATTCCAGACGTTGCCGTTGGTCTGTCCCCGGCACCGAGGTATTTACCAAGGTAATGGCCGAAATAATTATCCCGTACTTGGACGTTCTCCTTATAAAGGCGAGGTCCAGGGAGCAGCTGTTCGTCGGAGTAGCACTATCTCGGGAAGTGCTACAACAGCACGGCTGGATTCTGAATATTCCAAAGTCGCAACTGGTTCCTACGACGCGTCTACTGTTCCTGGGTATGGTTCTGGACACAGAACAGGATAAAAAGGGTTTCTCCCGGAGGAGAAGTCCAAGGAGTTGTCGTCTCTAGACAGAGACCTCCTAATACAAATACAGGCGTCGGTGCATCAATGCACGCGAGCCCTGGGAAAGATGGTAGCTTCTTACGAAGAAATTCCATTCGCCAGGTCCCATGCAAGGATTTTCCAGTGGGATCTGTTGGACAAGTGGTCCGGGTCGCATCTTCAGATGCATCGGCGGATAACCCTGTCTCCAAGGGCCAGGGTGTCGCTGTTGTGGTGGCTGCAGAGTGCTCATCTTCTAGGGGGCCGCAGATTCGGCATACAGGACTGGGTCCTGGTGACCACGGATGCCAGCCTTCGAGGCTGGGGGGCAGTCACACAGGGAAGAAACTTCCAAGGCTATGGAAAAGTCAGGAGACTTCCCTACACATAAATATTCTGGAACTAAGGGCCATTTACAATGCCCTAAGTCAGGCTAGACCCCTGCTTCAACACCGGCCGGTGCTGATCCAGTCAGACAACATCACGGCGGTCGCTCATGTAAACCGACAGGGCGGCACAAGAAGCAGGATGGCGATGGCAGAAGCCACAAGGATTCTCCGATGGGCGAAAAATTATGTGTTAGCACTGTCAGCAGTGTTCATTCCCGGAGTGGACAACTGAGAAGCAGACTTTCTCAGAAGACACGACCTCCACCCGGGAGAGTGGGGACTTCATCCAGAAGTCTTCCAAATGATTGTACACCGTTGGGAAAGGCCACAGGTGGACATGATGGCGTCCCGCCTCAACAAAAAGCTACAAAGATATTTCGCCAGGTCAAGGGATCCTCAGGCGATAGCTGTGGACGCTCTGGTAACACCGTGGGTGTACCAGTCGTTGTATGTGTTCCCTTCTCTGCCTCTCTTACCCAGGGTAATGAGAATAATAAGAAGGAGAGGAGTAAGAACTATACTCATTGTTCCGGGTTGGCCAAGAAGAGCTTGGTAACCAGAACTCCAAGAAATGATCTCAGAGGACCCATGGCCTCTGCCGCTCAGACAGGACCTGCTGCAGCAGGGGGCCTGTCTGTTCCAAGACGTACCGCGGCTGCGTTTGACGGCATGGCGGTTGAACGCCGGATCCTGAAGGAAAAGGGCATTCCGGAGGAAGTTATCCCTACACTATTTAAAGCTAGGAAAGAAGTGAACGCAAACCATTATCACCGCATATGGCGGAAATACGTTGCGTGCTGTGAGGCCAGGAAGGCCCCAAAGGAGAAATTTCAGCTAGGTCGATTTCTGCACTTCCTACAGTCAGAGGTGACTATGGGCCTAAAATTGGGTTCCATAAAGGTCCAGATTTCGGCTCTATCGATTTTCTTCCAAAATAGAACTGGCTTCACTGCCTGAAGTTCGGACTTTTGTTAAGGGAGTGCTGCATAGTCAGCCCCCGTTTGTGCCTCCAGTGGCACCGTGGGATCTCAACGTGGTGTTGGATTTCCTGAAGTCGCATTGGGTTGAGCCACTTAAATCCGTGGAGCTATAATACCTCACGTGGAAAGTGGTCATGCTGTGGGACTTGGCGTCGGCCAGGCGTGTATCAGAATTGGCGGCTTTGTCATACAATAGCCCTTATCTGTATTTTATATGGATAAGGCGGAATTGAGGACTCGTTCCCAATTCCTTCCTAAGGTGGTATCAGTTTTTCATGTGAACCAACCTATTGTGGTGCCTGCGGCTACTTGGGACTTGGAGGATTCCAAGTTACTGGACGTAGTCAGGGCCCTGAAAAGTATATGTTTCCAGGACAGCTGGAGTCAGGAAAACTGACTCGCTATTTCTCCTGTATGCACCCAACAAGCTGGGTGCTCCTGCTTCTAAGCAGACTATTGCTCGCTGGATCTGTAGCACGATTCAACTTGCACATTCTGCGACTGGACTGCCGCACCCTAAATCTGTAAAAGCCCATTCCACGAGGAAAGTGGGCTCTTCTTGGGCGGCTGCCCGAGGGGTCTCGGCTTTACAACTTTGCCGAGCTGTTACTTGGTCGGGTTAAAACATTTTTGTAAGAGTTTACAAGTTTGATACCCTGGCTGAGGAGGACCTAGAGTTTGCTCATTCGGTGCTGCAGAGTCATCCGCACTCTCCCGCCCGTTTGGGAGCTTTGGTATAATCCCCATGGTCCTTACGGAGTCCCAGCATCCACTTAGGACGTCAGAGAAAATAAGATTTTACTCACCGGTAAATCTATTTCTCGTAGTCCGTAGTGGATGCTGGGCGCCCATCCCAAGTGCGGATTGTCTGCAATACTTGTTTATAGTTATTGCCTAACTAAAGGGTTATTGTTGAGCCATCTGTTGAGAGGCTCAGTTATATTTCATACTGTTAACTGGGTATAGTATCACGAGTTATACGGTGTGATTGGTGTGGCTGGTATGAGTCTTACCCGGGATTCAAAATCCTTCCTTATTGTGTCAGCTCTTCCGGGCACAGTATCCTAACTGAGGTCTGGAGGAGGGTCATAGTGGGAGGAGCCAGTGCACACCAGGTAGTCCTAAAGCTTTCTTTAGTTGTGCCCAGTCTCCTGCGGAGCCGCTATTCCCCATGGTCCTTACGGAGTCCCAGCATCCACTACGGACTACGAGAAATAGATTTACCGGTGAGTAAAATCTTATTATTAGCTCTGAATAAAAGGAAACATTACTGAAAAGTACCCCAGATATAACTTGCTATGGCCATCACCACTTTTACACGTACTGTAGTTACCTGTAGAACACATTTCATAAATGTCCCCCAATTTATTTAGCATTCATGGTTTATATGTAAAAAATAGAATGATGGTGTTTAGTGATCATTTCAGTTGCCACCACAAACATTTCAAGCAATGAAATAACATTTACATTTGTTAGGATTGTGCACCTCAAGAGAAGGCAAACAATGGAGGCCGCGTGGGCACCTTGCTGTTTACTTATGTGGATGATAGCAATGTGATTTATTGATGAGGAGGAAGATATTACGCTTAATGATCGCTATATTACTAGCCAAGTCTATTTTTATGATCTATAAATGAAGTGAACATCCATCAATGTAAGACACTGCTTTCCTCCTCCCACAGTGTTCTGGCCGGCATTGCTAAGCCTCAGAGAGAATTGCTCACTCTTTGGGTGCTGGCGATAGACTGAGCCTCTAGTGATCTTCATTGATCTAACTCAGGATAGAATGGTATTTCCCGATGTTATAAAAATATAATATGTTTAAAGCCAATGTAGTACAGTATTTGCTAAGACAGTTCTCTTTGCTTCCTCTGCTATAGAGATACACATCGGGTCTGGGTAATAGGCTGTAGACCAAATAGTTTGAGTAAACATTGGGCCTAATTCAGAGTTGATCGCAGCAGCAAATTTGTTAGCAGTTGGGCAAAACCATGTGCACTGCAGGGGGAAAAGATATAACATGTGCAGAGAGAGTTAGATTTGGGTGGGGTGTGTTCAAACAAATCTAAATTGCAGTGTAAAAATAAAGCAGCCAGTATTTACCCTGCACAGAAACAAAACACCCCACCCAAATCTAACTTGTTATATCTGCCCCACCTGCAGTGCACATGGGCCCTCATTCCGAGTTGTTCGCTAGTTATTTTCCTTCGCATCGGTGCGATTTTCCGCTAACTGCGCATGCGCAATGTTTGCACTGCGGCTGCGTCAAGTAAATTTGCTAAGAAGTTTGGTATTTTACTCACGGCATTACGAGGTTTTTTCTTCGTTCTGGTGATCGGAGTGTGATTGATAGGAAGTGGGTGTTTCTGGGCGGAAACTGGCCGTTTTATGGGTGTGTGTGAAAAAACGCTGCCGTTTCTGGGAAAAACGCGGGAGTGGCTGGAGAAACGGGGGAGTGCCTGGGCGAACGCTGGGTGTGTTTGTGACGTCAAACCAGGAACGAAACTGACTGAACTGATCGCAGTGGCAGAATAAGTCTCGAGCTACTCAGAAACTGCTAAGAAATGTCTATTCGCAATTTTGCGAATCTTTCGTTCGCAATTCTGCTAAGCTAAGATTCACTCCCAGAGGGCGGCGGCTTAGCGTGTGCACTGCTGCGAAAAGCGGCTAGCGAGCGACCAACTCGGAATGAGGGCCATGGTTTTCCCCAACTGCTAACACATTTGCTACAAGTTTGAATGACATGTTAATACCATTCAAATATTTTTATTTTTCTAAGAATCTGTAAAGTAATTCAGTAACATTTTGACTCTGTGCTATCATTTGTTTTTAGTTTACAGTCCACAAGGCTTTAGAGGAACTAAAGTCCACCGGGACATTAACCCCACAGTCGGCACCATCCCTACCCTGCCTGGACATCCCTGTTGTGTTCCTGGATCCCTTGTCAAGAATACGAAAGGCCGAGGTCACCCGCACTGCAGACCCAGAAGGGGGAGAGAGAAGTGCCAGTGATCTGGACCTTTCAAACGTGAGTGCTGGAAGATTGGTAAGAACTTTTTGCCTTATATTATTTTTTTATATATCTAGATTTAAGTATTGTCTTTGATAGTTCATTTGTGAAATGAATGCTGCATGGGTGATGTATGGGAGGAGATGGAGGGGTCTTTACTCCAGAGAGCTGATTGTGTAGAACAAAATGCATGCCCTAAGGGGCTGATGCAGAATTGGTCACTAAATTAGGAAAAGATGCACAGGCGAATAGCTTTTCTCTGACGTCCTAGTGGATGCTGGGGACTCCGTAAGGACCATGGGGAATACACGGCTCCGCAGGAGACTGGGCACATCTAAAGAAAGCTTTAGGACTATCTGGTGTGCACTGGCTCCTCCCCCTATGACCCTCCTCCAAGCCTCAGTTAGATTTCTGTGCCCGGCTGAGCTGGATGCACACTAGGGGCTCTCCTGAGCTCCTAGAAGAAAGTATAGTTTAGGTTTTTTATTTTCAGTGAGACCTGCTGGCAACAGGCTCACTGCAACGAGGGACTAAGGGGAGAAGAAGCGAACCTACCTAAGTGGTGGTAGCTTGGGCTTCTTAGGCTACTGGACACCATTAGCTCCAGAGGGATCGAACACAGGACCCGACCTCGTCGTCCGTTCCCGGAGCCGCGCCGCCGTCCCCCTTACAGAGCCAGAAACAAGAAGGTGGTCCGGAAAATCGTCGGCTGAAGACTTCTGTCTTCTCCAAGGTAGCGCACAGCACTGCAGCTGTGCGCCATTGCTCCTCATGCACACCACACACTGCGGTCACTGATGGGTGCAGGGCGCTGGGGGGGGGCGCCCTGAGCAGCAATAATAACACCTTGGCTGGCAAAACTAACACCATATATAGCCCCAGAGGCTATATAGGTGTATATTAACCCCTGCCAGAAACGATAAAATAGCGGGAGAAAGCCCGCCGAAAAAGGGGCGGAGCCATCTCCCTCAGCACACTGGCGCCATTTTCCCTCACAGCTCTGCTGGAGGGATCGCTCCCTGGCTCTCCCCTGCAGTCCTGCACTACAGAAAAGGGTTAAAAAGAGAGGGGGGGCACAAATTAGGCGCAGTATACATATATTATGCAGCTATAAGGGAAAACACTCTCTATAGGTGATATCCCTGTGATATATAGCGCTCTGGTGTGTGCTGGCATAATCTCCCTCTGTCTCCCCAAAGGGCTTTGTGGGGTCCTGTCCTCTGTCAGAGAATTCCCTGTGTGTGTGCTGTGTGTCGGTACTGCTGTGTCGACATGTATGATGAGGATAATGATGTGGAGGCGGAGCAAATGCCTGTGAATGGGATGTCACCCTCCTGCGGGGTCGACACCGGTGTGGATGGACTTATGGAAGGAATTACGTGACAGTGTCAACTCCTTACATAAAAGGTTTGACGACATAGGACAGCCGGCTGCTCAGCTTGTGCCTGTCCAAGCGTCTCACATGTCATCAGGGGCTCTAAAACGCCCGCTACCTCAGATGGCAGACACAGATGTTGACACGGATACCGACTCCAGTGTCGACGACGATGAGACTAGTGTACCTTCCAATAGGGCCACCCGTTACATGATTGAGGCAATGAAAAATGTATTACACATTTCTGATAATACCCCAGATACCACAAAAAAGGGTATTATGTTGGTGACAGAAAACTACCAGTAGTTTTCCTGCATCTGAGAAATTGATATGAGGTGTGTGAGGAAGCGTGGACTTCCCCCGATAAGAAATTGATAATTTCTAAAGCAGCGTACCCTTTTCCGCCAGAGGATAGGTCAAGTTGGGAAATAACCCTAGGGTAGATAAAGCGGTTACACGCTTATTAAAAAAGGTGGCACTACCATCACGGATACGGCCACCCTGAAGGACCTGCTGATAGAAAGCAGAAAACTACCCTTAAAAGCTATATACACACACACACGGGCATTATATTGAGACCTGCTATTGCCTCGGCATGGATGTGCAGTGCGGCAGCTGCGTGGTCAGATTCCCTGTCGGATAATATTTATACTATAGATAGGGACAATATTTTGCTGAAAATAGAGCATATAAAAGACGCTGTCTTATACATGCGTGATGCACAGAGGGATATTTGCCGACTGGCATCACTAATAAGCACTATGTAAAACCATTGCCGCCAGACGGGGGTTATGGACTCGGCAATGGTCGGGCGATGCCGATTTAAAACGGCACATGGAAGTTTGCCCTAGAAGGGGGTGGAACTGTTTAGGGATGGTCTTTCAGACCTCGTTTCCACAGCTACGGCTGGGAAATCAAAACTTTTGCCATAAGCTACCCCACAGCAAAAGTAAGCACTGTATTATCAGGTACAGTTCCTTCGGCCCCAGAAAAGTAGAGAGCTAGAGGCTCATCTTTTCTGCCAAGAGGAAAAGGTAGAGGGAAAAAGCTGCAGCACACAGCTAGTTCCCGGGAGCAGAAGTCCTCCCCTGCGTCCGGTAAGCCCACAGCATGACGCTGGGGCTGCTCAGGCGGACCCGGGTACGGTGGGGGCCCGTCTCAGAAATTTCAGCGCACAGTGGGCTCTCTCACAGGTGGATCCCTGGGTTCTTCAAACAGTATCTCAGAGGTACAGGCTGGAATTCGAGACGTCTCCCCCCCGCCGTTTCCTAAAATCTGCCTTACCGGCAACTCCCTCTGCCAGGGAGGCAGTGTTGGTGGCAATCCAAAAAACTGTATTCACAGCAAGTGATTATCAAGGTACCCCTCCTTCAACAGGAAAAGGGTTACTTTTCCACAATGTTTGTGGTACCGAAACCGGACGGTTAGGTGAGACCCATCTTAAATATAAAAAATCCTTGAACACATATAACAAAAGATTCAAGTGCAAGATGGAATCGCTCAGGGCGATTATTGCGAACCTGGACGAGGGGGATTACAGGGTCTCTCTGGACATCAAGGATACTTACCTGCATGTCCCCATTTACCCTCCTCACCAGGAGTACCTCAAGGTTGTGGTACAGGACTGTCTCTATCAGTTCCAGACGCTGCCGTTTGGATTATCCACGGCACCGAGGGTCTTTACCAGGGTAATGACCGAAATGATGATACTCCTTCGCAAGAAGGGAGTTTTAATTATCCCGTACTTGGACCTTCTCCTGATAAAGGCGAGGTCCAAGGAACAGTTGGTAAGGGGGTAGCACTTTCTCGGGAAGTGCTGCAACAGCAGGACTGGATTCTCAATTCCAAAGTCACAGCTGGTCCCGACGACACGTCTTCTGTTCCTGGGAATGATTCTGGAAACAGACCAGAAAAAAGTGTTTCTTCCAATGGAAAAAGCCGAGGAGTTGTCATCTCTAGTCAGAAACCTCCTAAGACCGGGACAGGTGTCGGTACATCAATGCACACGAGTCCTGGGAAAAAATGGTAGCTTCGTACGAAGCAATTCCATTCGGAAAGTTCCACGCAAGGATTTTCCAGTGGGACCTGTTGGACAAATGGTCCGGGTCCCATCTCCAGATACAGCAGCGGATAACCCGGTCGGCAAGAACCAGGGTGTCGCTGCGGTGGTGGCTGCAGAGGGCTCATCTACTAGAGGGCCGCAGATTCGGAATACAGGACTGGGTCCTGGTGACCACGGATGCCAGCCTTCGGGGCTGGGGTGCAGCCACACAGGGAATAAAATTCCAAGGACTATGGTCCAAACAGGAGTTTTCACTTAACATAAATTTTCTGGAGATAAGAGCCATTTACAAGGCCCTAAGCAAAACAAGGCCCCTGCTTCACCAGCCGTACTGTTCCAATCAGACAACATCACGGCGCTCGCCCATGTAAACAGGCAGGGCGGCACAAGAAGCAGGAGGGCAATGGCAGAAGCCACAAGGATTCCCCGTTGGGCGGAAAATCATGTGGTAGCACTGACAGCAGTGTTCATTCGGGGAGTGGACAACTGGGAAGCAGACTTCCGCAGCAGACTCCACCCGTGAGAATAGGGACTTCATCCAGAAGTCTTCCAAATGCTAGTAAACCGTTGGGAAAGACCACAGGTGGACATGATGGCGTCCTGCCTCAATAAAAAAGATATTGCGCCAGGTCAAGGGAACCTCAGGCGATCGCTGTGGACGCTCTAGTGACACTGCGGGTGTACCAGTCGGTTTATGTGTTCCCTCCTCTCCCTCTCATATCCAAGGTACTGAGGATAATAAGAAAAAGAGGAGTAAGAACTATACTCATTGTTTCGGATTGGCCAAGAAGGGCTTGGTACCCGGAACTTCAAGAGATGATCTCAGAGGACCCATGGCCTCTGCCACTCAGACAGGATCTGCTGCAGCAGGGGCCCTGTCTGTTCAAAGACTTACCGCGGCTGCGTTGACGACATGGCGGTTGAACACCGTTCCTGAGTGAAAAAGGCATTCCGGAGGTAGTCATTCTTATCCTGATCAAAGCCAGGAAGGATGTCAGCCTGAAGTTCAGACGTTGTAAGGGAGTGCTGCATATTCAGCCCCTTCTTTGTGCCCCAGTGGCACCTTGGGATCTCAATGTGGTTTTGGAGTTCCTGGAATCACATTGGTTTGAGCCACTTAAAACCGTGGATTGAAATATCTCACATGAAAAGTGGTCATGTGTTGGCTCTGGCTTCGGCCAGGCATGTGTCAGAATTGCCGGCTTTGTCCTAAAAAAGCCCTTACCTGACTTTCCATATGGATAGGGCAGAGTTGAGGACTCGTCCTCACTTTCTCCTGAAGGTGGTATCAGGTTTTTCACTTGTACCAACCTATTATTGGTGCCTGCGGCTACTAGGGACCTGGAGGATTCCAAGTTACTGGACGTAGTCAGGGCCCTGAAAAATTATATTTCCAGGACAGCTGGAGTCAGGAAAACTGACTCGCTGTTTATCCTAGATGCACCCAACAAGCTGGGTGCTCCTGCTTCTAAGCAGACTATAGCGCGCTGGATTTGTAGCACTATTCAGCTTGCGCATTCTGCGGTGGGACTACCGCAGCCTAAATCTCTAAAAGCCCATTCCACAAGGAAGGTAGGCTCATCTTGGGCGGCTGCCCGAGGGGTCTCGGCTTTACGACTTGGCCGAGCTGCTACTTGGTCAGGGGCAAACACGTTTGCAAAATTTTATAAATTTGATACCCTGGCTGAGGAGGACCTGGAGTTCTCTCATTCGGTGCTGCAGAGTCATCCGCACTCTCCCGCCCGTTTGGGAGCTTTGGTATAATCCCCATGGTCCTTACGGAGTCCCCAGCATCCACTAGGACGTCAGAGAAAATAAGATTTTACTCACCGGTAAATCTATTTCTCGTAGTCCGTAGTGGATGCTGGGCGCCCATCCCAAGTGCGGATTGTCTGCAATACTTGTAAATAGTTATTGTTACACAAATCGGGTTGTTATTGCGAACCATCTATTCAGAGGTTCCATTGTTATCATACTGTTAACCGGGGTTCCTATCACGAGTTATACGGTGTGATTGGTGTGGCTGGTATGAGTCTTACCCGGGATTCAAAATCCTTCCTTATTGTGTCAGCTCTTCCGGGCACAGTGTCCTAACTGAGGCTTGGAGGAGGGTCATAGGGGGAGGAGCCAGTGCACACCAGATAGTCCTAAAGCTTTCTTTAGATGTGCCCAGTCTCCTGCGGGGCCGTCTATTCCCCATGGTCCTTACGGAGTCCCCAGCATCCACTACGGACTACGAAAAATAGATTTACCGGTGAGTAAAATCTTATTATTTAAGCCCAGAGCCATGCACATCTCTAGAAGCATGTGCTTTTGGTTTATAGCAAGCCATCATCAGCGTGTATTGCCACATTCTCCGTAACAGATGCACAGGATTCACCTCCTATCAGCAGTTTCTGCAGATCTTAATGAACCACATTAATGTCAGCAAGCCCTTACTGTACTAATTCTGCATTTGCACGTCACTTACCTATACTACTTCTCCAGTTGTAAGAAAGCTCCAGTGCCACATATACACTTGTACGGTGCGATATTAAATGGAAGTTGGTTGCTTAGTGGAGTGATGAGGAGAGCGAGGGCATGGCAGTCTTGGTTGTCCAATTTGAAAACACATTAGTTTTGACCAGTAACTTCAACCACTGAGACTGCAGTAGGTTCTAAGCTGTGAATCTTATGTGGTCTTACAATATGAAATTTGCTAAATTTAGCAGAACAGTTCCTGTAATATAACCGGGCTTAATTTTTATTGACCGCATACAGTGCATCCAGAAAGTATTCACAGCGCTTCACTTTTTCCACATTTGTTATGTTACAACCTTATTCCAAACTGGAATAAATTCATTTTTTTTCCCCTCAAAATTCTACACACCCATAATGACAATGTGAAAAAAATTTTTTTTAGATTTTTGCAAATTTTAAAAATAAAAAACTAAGAAATCACGTGTACATAAATACTTTCCGGATGCACTGTATGTAATATGTTTAACTGATCACTAGTGGCTGCATAACACTGGTTCATTCTCTGAATTCATTTATATTATTATATTACGGATACATAGTATACAGGGATCTACTTGACGTATTTTTTTTGTTTTGTTTCTATATTTATACTTAGTTTACAGAATAAATATACAAATTCATTTGCATGTTGTAAGCTTATGTCTAGCAGCCCACAATTAAGTGAATGGAGCAGGTGTGAATTCTTACTACTGATGAATTTAAGCATTTGTTAATGAAAGAAAATGGCAATAGAAGATACAAAGAAAAGTGGATAGATTTGCAGAATGGTAAACATGGATGTGATCTTCAGTGAGTGAGTGTACAGTATGTTGGATAGGTGGTATTGGGATGTGGAAGATGGTTTCTAACTAATGTGACCTAACACTGTCTTTTTCTTATCTGTCATCATGGTATACTTGTTCAGAACAGGTAAACTCTTCTGATGATTCTAGTTACAGAGGTGTAAGAAGAAAGCTTCAAGATGATACCAGTGACCGTCCATGTTTTTGTTACATTGTGTCATCATGTGTACATTTTATTCTTTTCTTGTTATTATAATAAGCAAAAGCATGTTAGTGTGTTCTCTAAGCAATGCATTTGGAAGCTCAGGGCTTGCTCCAAAAATCATTATGTTAAGGTCGGACTCACATTTGTGAGCTGGTCATTTCACAGCAATAACTGTGATAATGGGAAATACAGTATTATTGGGAGCACAGTCCTAATTTTGGTTTGACACAAATAAAATGTTTTGGATTAACTAAAATGAAATTTGATCTGCTGCATTTTAGATGCAAGCTTGTTATCTCTTTATGTTTTTTTAACCTCAGTAATACTGTACTGGATTATATTTAATATTTGTGTAACATTAAATATGCTTTGAATATATCTTGCTTAATAAAACAATTATATTTCTATGTCTTTGTGGAAATTAAAGGGATTATTCTGTTTCAGTCCAAAGCAAATCATTTTAATACAGTTAGGAAAATGAGTGGCAATTCCCAAAAGTCTAAATACGTATGTTTAAACATGCAGGATCATACTATAGTAGCTGCTACACCTTGTACCTGGGATGTCATTAAAATTCTCACTCAGCCTGCAATTAATATGCCATTAGCTTGCATTTTAAATGCAGCAACTGGAAAGTTATTGCTGTGACAACCAAAATTCACTTGAATGCAAAGTAAATGAGGAATATATATATATATATATATATATATATATATAATTGGTGAGATTTCCAGAGAAGACGATGTAACTGATACGGCACTTGTTGTATAGTTTACACAGCCTGATACTTGGATACACTCACTGATAGTACTTTTTACTACATCATATTAAGGCATCCAATTTGCTGTTAGTCAAACAGAGCTCTAGTAAAACTATCTCTTAATTACACATAAATCAGCTATTTTTAGTTCAGTGGTATGCCCAAATTTGTTTATTTAGGTGCTGAATTAATAAGCGATTTATTCTTCTAGACAAATAACCCTCTAAACTATTCAGCAAGTGCAGAATTTGTGCCTAGCATGCATGGCAGTTATTCCATTTCTACCCCCTGCATGTGTTGTAGGACTTGTGCATGCAGCTCGTGTGAATCTGTGTTGGGTATTTATATTAAGCCTAACTTACATAACCAATGACAGAGCTGTGTTTGTAGATTAATTAGGAGAGTGAGCAATGCAGCGGGGTGGCTCCTGTATTGTGGCAATTTTGCATTTGGATTTTAGTATTTAACACTGAAATCCATGCATTGTATTCTAACTGGGCCTCCCACTCCCCATGTAGTAGCACGTGAGTTTGAGATCTTTAGATTTATGGACATTGGACTTCACTGGTGCTTCTCTTCCCATGATCCTAAGGTATCTGTGTCTGGAGAAGTTTAAATAGGACCCACTTTGTACTAGGGATGGCCATCGACCACGATGATTCCTAATCATTGATGGTTTATGGCCAATGTCGAGTGCTTTTGCCATTGATGGGAGAGAACCAGATGGTTTCCCTCCATTGATGGCACAGCATAAATGAATATATATATATATATATATATATATATATAAAATCTTTCTGCAAGGTGCTGTGGCTCGGAGCATAACTCTGCCCCTGACACCTGTGAAACCTCACCCCCAGGCTGTGATTGGCCCGCGGGTCATTCACTGAAATAAAAGGGATGACTATCAATGGGTGAAACCATTGAGGGTCTCCCATAGCATGGTTGGTGACCATAAATGCCCACTCACAGTTTCGCCGTCGATGGCAACCATCGATGGCAAACACACTGATGGCCATCCCTACTTTGTACAGAGTTGTGGCTGGAAGCTGACTGGATGAGCAGCTTCTTCCTGCAGCTAGCCTAGCAGAGAACTGTTTATAGTTCTCCAGACTCACAAGCAGGCAAAGCACCAGTGTGGTCCTACTACTAGGAGAGAAGGGAGACCAAGAAGACTAAATAATCATATACATATTAATTCTCTATAGACTGTGAAAGTTGTAAATAATAACTAAGCAAGTTTTTCTGTACAGATCACTTATTTGCATTGAGGCTTCCTTTGATCACCAATGAATAAAATTTGACTTTGAATTGCTCTGTGATCTGTGCCAAGTCCGTGCTTTGTAATATCCCTGATTTCTGTCACTGTTGTGCTCCTTCTTTTTCTCACAGTCCATGGCAGAGGTTCTTGCAAAAAAAGAAGAACTTGCAGACCGTCTGGAAAAAGCCAATGAAGAAGCCATAGCAAGCGCCATTGCAGAGGAAGAACAGTTAACCAGAGAGATTGAGGCAGAAGAAAATGACATTGAAATAGACAATGAAAGCGAGTTCTCGGTGAGTCCTCTTGTTTGCCAAGTCATTTTTGTTGAAGATCTTTTGATGGCTAAAATTCTATTTGTAGTCTGCACATGGAACTACTGTATAATAGTGGACCATTTTAATAAGATTAGTCTTTTAGTTTGATTCAGAAGACATAGCATTCCATATTGGATTTGTCTCTATTTGCACACTGTTATAAATATAGAGACAGAACTTCAGTATTACTTGTGACATCAGGCTCCCTGGAAGCAGTTGGACTTGTTTTCAGCTTTTGTAATGTTACATTACATATCCCAACATGTTTACCTGAAGACCCCATACTCTACTGGAACATGAATGCCGTTTCTGTTCTTTATAGCTAACCAGTATAATGTTGCTGCCACTCTAGCTGTCCACTTTATTACATACGGTAGTTTTAAACAGAATGTAATTATAGTAATAACTTTTAGGCACTGAACGAGAGATTCTCCATAAATCTGTGGTTCTCAGGTGCTGAACACTACTGATAACTATATAAGCTGCTGTAATGCTAATGATATTTGTGACTGTGCCCTATTTCAGGCTAGTATGGGCAGTGGATGTATGTCATTCAGTGGTATGTCCATGGACTGGAATGAGGTTCTGGCAGATTATGAAGGTATGTAGAAATGTACACTCGGTGCTAGAAAACCTGACGTGGGGTGTGGGCTCTATTTTATTTGTAGCTGGTATCCATTTATTTTAGTTCTGAGACACGTGTTCTCTTTACATAATGAATAGCTAGGATGAATTTCACATCCTAAACCTCTTCCCAAGAGAAGTGTGCATTTAGCCATTGGGATGCTGTATATAAATGAGATAAACTTTAAAGAGTAAAACTGTGAAATAAAAGTGGGTTGTTACCTCAGGGCCTAATTCATGTTTGTAACACGTGCCTACACAGCTGTGATTTTTCAGGCTGCGGACTTGCTAATCATCGCAAGTGAAGCAGCCGCCCAGAAAAGTATATTGACACCCAACAGAGCCGTTGCTAAGTCCACAGCTGCTGTGTACGCATACGCAGCATCGACGCAGTAATGAGGAACATCGACTCAAGTGAATCTATGGGTCATGCAGACTGTCTGTGGCAGTAGCGATTATGGTGCCATGTTTCTCTATGTACACGATCATGCATGAAGGCATACAGTGCATCCGGAAAGTATTCACAGCGCTTCACTTTTTCCACATTTTGTTATGTTACAACCTTATTCCAAACTGGAATAAATTATTTTTTCCCCTCACAATTCTACACACAATACCCCATAATGACAATGTGAAAAAAGTTTTTTTTGTGATTTTTGCAAATTTACTAAGAAATCACATGTACATAAGTATTCACAGCCTTTGCTCAATACTTTGTTGATGCACCTTTGGCAGCAGTTACAGCCTCAAGTCTTTTTGAATATGATGCCACAAACTAGGCACACCTATCTTTGGGCAGTTTTGCCCATTCCTCTTTGCAGCACCTCTCAAGCTCCATCAGGTTGGATGGGAAGTGTCGGTGCACAGCCATTTTCAGGTCTCTCCAGAGATGTTCAATCGGATTCAAGTTTGGGCTCTGGCTGGGCCACTCAAGGACATTCACAGTTATCCTGAAGCCACTCCTTTGATATCTTGGCTGTGTGCTTAGGGTTGTTGTCCTGCTGAAAGATGAACCATCGCTCCAGTCTGAGGTCAAGAGCGCTCTGGAGCAGGTTTTCATCCAGGATGTCTCTGTACATTGCTGCATTCATCTTTCCCTCTATCCTGACTAGTCTCCCAGTTCCTACAGCTGAAAAACATTCCCACAGCATGATGCTGCCACCACCATGCTTCACTGTAGGGATAGTATTGGCCTGGTGATGAGTGGTGCCTGGTTTCCTCCAAACATGACGCCTGGCATTCACGCCAAAGAGTTCAATCTTTGTCTCATCAGACCAGAGAATTTTGTTTCTCATGGTCTGAGAGTCCTTCAGGTGCATTTTGGCAAACTCCAGGCGGGCTGCCATGTGCTTTTTACTAAGGAGAGGCTTCCGTCTGGTCACTCTACCATGTAGGCCTGATTGGTGGATTGCTGCAGAGATGGTTGTCCTTCTGGAAGGTTCTCCTCTCTCCACAGAGGAATTCTGTAGCTC
Organism: Pseudophryne corroboree; assembly: GCF_028390025.1. Lineage (NCBI taxonomy): Eukaryota > Metazoa > Chordata > Amphibia > Anura > Myobatrachidae > Pseudophryne > Pseudophryne corroboree. The sequence goes on from NC_086449.1 coordinate 352,733,459, forward strand.
TGACAGAGTGACCATCGGGTTCTTGGTCACCTCCCTGACTAGGGCCCTTCTCCCCCCGATTGCTCAGTTTAGACGGCCGGCCAGCTCTAGTCCTGGTAGTTCCGAACTTCTTCCATTTATGGATGATGAGGCCACTGTGCTCATTGGGACCTTCAAAGCAGCTGGGGGTCGAGCTTTTAGTCATGCGGCTCCGACTCTATGGAACTCACTTCCCCGCACAGTGCGAGAGGCCCCAACTATAGAATCCTTCAAAAGTAGACTCAAGACTTTTCTGTTTACTAAAGCATTTCCATAGTGTCCCTTTTAGTATCTTCATGCTTCTGTATTTTATGAACATGTACTTCATTATTTTCTGTACTATATTATGCTATGTATCTGTTAAGCGCCTTGAGTCCTATTGGAGAAAGAGCGCTATATAAATAAAAAAAATATTATTATTATTATTATATTTTTCTGTACCCTTCCCCAGATTTGTGCCTCGAGACAATCCTGTCTCGGAGGTCTACAAACAATTCCTTTGACTTCATGCTTGGTTTGTGCTTAGACATGTATTATCAAGTGTGGGACTTTATATAGACAGGTGTGTGCCTTTCCAAATCATGTCCAGTCAACTAAATTTACCACAGGTGGACTCCAGTTAAGCTGTAGGAACATCTCAAGGATGATTAGTGGAAACAGGATGCACCCGAGCTCAATTTTGAGCTTCATGGCAAAGGCTGTGAATACTTATGTACATGTGATTTCTTAGTTTTATATTTTTAATAAACTTGCAAAAATCACAAAAAAACATTTTTATCATTGTCATATGGGGTATTGTGTGTAGAATTTTGTGGGAGAAAATGAATGTGCTCTATTTTGGAATAAGGCTGTAACATAACACAATGTGGAAAAAGTGAAGTGCTTTGAATAGTTTCTGGATGCACTGTATACACACCCCAAACACAGCCATGACACGCCTGCATTTTTCTTGCCATTCCCCGTTACCTTCCCCAAATGGTCCCTTCCTGTCAGTGACTCTGCATTAATAATCTCACTTCAAGTAGCATTGCAAAGTTACCTTGGTGAGTGCGCAGTGCGATTTCGGCTAATTGCACAATTGCGTAAACATCTGCATTGCATACAAACATGAATTACGCCCCCAGTGAACTCATATAGTGTAAGGTTTTTATGTTTTTCTGTTGTTGTTTTTTTCAGGTTTATATTATTTAAAAGATGGTAAAAACAAAAATAACATTGGGGATAATTCCAAGTTGATCGCAGCAGGAAAAATTTTAGCAGTTGGGCAAAACCATGTGCACTGCAGGGGAGGCAGATATAACATGTGCAGAAAGAGTTAGATTTGGGTGGGTTATTTTATTTCTGTGCAGGGTAAATACTGGCTGCTTTATTTTTACACTGCAATTTAGATTGCAGATTGAACTCACCACACCCAAATCTATCTCTCTCTGCACATGTTATATCTGCCTCCCCTGCAGTGCACATGGTTTTGCCCAACTGCTAAAAAATTTCCTGCTGCGATCAACTTGGAATTACCCCCATTGTGTTAATGTTTGGCATCAGGTTTTATGACTTACAGAAAAACATAGCAGGTGCCATTTCAACAAATATATCTACAGTGCTCCTACGGTATACTGTGTTTGGATTTAAATTTGGCTCCACTTTAAATAACCTCTGAACAATGTCCCTTTCCAAATAGTAGTACTGTGGTAGTGGTCCATGGTCTGGAACCACAACTATTTACTCTATTTATTACAGCCCCGACACTTGCATATAGCTGGGATCCTCACTGCTGAATGAGTCTCTCTGTAGCATCGGATACCCGAAACAGCATCTCTCCAGACTTTTGTTCAGACTTCTGCATGGAATCTCTCCTGCTATGGAAAGGGCTGAGCAGTGTAATGCATCGGCCCTACTAAGTAAAACATATGGTGGGGAACGCGAGGGAGGGACTACCTCCAGATACTAATGGCAATAGGACTTTACTTGTGTCTTTGTTTTGAAGTACTTTTATTTTTATGTTGCTTCTCCTTTCAACTGCAGTAGAGGTAAAGTTTGAAAGGTCTGAATATTTGTTTAGCCACTTTTGACATTTTGGGGTGTGATTGCACTGCAAAAGGGTTTTGTTTTTTTTACTTACTCTAGCCCCATAAATGTTTATTTCACATTTAAAACAGCAACGTATCTCTAATAGTGGATTTCTTCATAAACGAAAACATAAGTATTGCACGCGAACAATAAGGAAGCTCTGTAATGATGTGAAGGAAGGTCTTGTTTACACAATGCATGCTTGTTCTTGTAGCTCGTGAGTCGTGGAGACAGAACACTTCCTGGGGAGATATAGTGGAAGAGGAACCTTCTAGGCCACCAGGTCATGGTATCCACATGCATGAAAAGCTGTCCTCACCCTCCAGGAAAAGGTCAGCTTTGATGTAGTCAGGTGTTCAAAAAATGCTGCAAAGTAAGAATGCTTTCAAAAATAGAAATAGTTATTTTTATCAATTAACAAAACATATAAGTTAGCAAACAAAAGAGAAATCCTAAAGCAAATCAGTATTTGGTGTGAACACCCCTTCCTTTAAAAACAGCATCAATTCCTCTAGGTACACTTGCACAGTTTTTGAAGGAACTCGTCAGGGAGGTTGTTTCAAACATCTTGGAGAACTAATCACAGATCTTCTGTGGATGTAACCTTGATCAAATCCTTTCTGTCTCTTCATGTAATCCCAGACAGACTCGATGATGTTGAGATCAGAGCTTTTTGGGGCCATTTTATCACTTCCAGGACTCCTTGTTTTTCTTTACGCTGAAGATAGTTCTTAATGACATTGGATGGATGTACCAACCTCCCTGCCGAGTTCCTTCAAAAACTGCGTGCAAGTGTACCTGATGCTGTTTTGACGGCAAAGGGTGGTCCCACCAAATATGGATTTGCTTTAGATATCTCGTGTTCATTCACTTTGCATTTTGTCAATTGATAAAAATAAACTGTTAATACTTCTATTTTTGAAAGCATTCTTACTTTGCAACATTTTTCCCACACCTGTCTAAAAAGTTTGTACAGTACTGTAAATATATATATATATATATATATATATATATATAATTTTGGGATACAAAGAGCAACACATGAGATGGTGCTACATTAAAGTAGCTGTTTTAAAGTTAGGAAGAGTGAAACTATAATAAATAGTGTACATTTTAGTCAAAGGACATTAATTAGACTATACATTGGCTATTTTGTGGTTACACTCTTAATAACTATTCCATGAGACCTATCTCTGAGAACACTGGATAATGTACCTTTCCAGAATTGGAAAGCATGTAAACACCTATGTAATATGCCTGGGGTGTAGTTACATTGCTGGCAGTCGGGATCCCGGCGGTCAGGATACCGACACCGGAATTCCGACCACTGACAATGCCGCCAGCCAGAATCCCGGCTAACAGGAGCTATTCCCACTCTTTGTTGTCCACGACAGGGGCTTCGTAGCGCTCGCCCCCCTGCCGCCATTCTAGCGGCCAGGATCCCAGCTTAGGTTTGCTGACTGCCGGGATCCCAGCCGTTGGCATCCCACACCCAACGCATCTGCCTGAATGATTCCCTCAGCCTGTTAAGTATATGTGGCTATATGATGCGGGCCATAGGTAAGGTGAATGCCAGGGTGACTGTGGCCTAGTAGGAGAAGGAGATAGACATCTCATTGGGAGCCATGCGCTTGATACTTCACGAAGGCTTGGCCTGAGCAAAGTTTCTGCATGCTGGGTGCCCCATCAGCTGACTTGAGAGCAGAAGGAGGCTTGTGTGACTTGGTTTCGCAACATGCTAGCCAGGTTTGATGGTGGTCGTTCAAACTCTGTCTGAGAGAACATCAGTGCCATTGAATTCTGGATATACAGTTTCGTCCCCGAGACCAAACAACAGTTGACCCAGTGGACCTCAGTTGGTTGTGCGCCGCCACAGAGGTTCCGACATGAGCAGGTCGTGTCCAAGCAGATGGTGGCTGTTTTTATGGCCAAAACTAATCATGTACCTAACATACCACTTGTGCAGCAGCACACCGTCATTGGTGACTGGTATGCCAGAAATGCCTACTGCAGGTACTGGAAGCCATTTCCAGGTGCCGTGCAATTTCTCGCGCTTGTGGTGCCCTGCTCCTTTATGACAATGCAGCTGCCCACAAGTCCAGGAAAGTGGTGGATTTTTCTGGCCCATGAACGCATCCAGGAGCTTTGTCATCCGCCGTACATTCAAACCCTGGCACCCTGCGACTTCTTTGTGTTTCCTGCAAATCAGACACAAGATGCATGGGATTCGTTCTGAGTCACCAGAAGCTGCAGTGGAGACCTTCATCCAGCATGTAGAAGACATACCTTCTTCGGACTGGTACAGCTGTTTCACCAAATGGTTTGAGTGCATGCAATTTGGCATAGACTACTCTGGCGAATACTTTGATAAAATGTAATGTTCACGTTGTTTGTAAATAAAATACTTATTGCACACCACTCGTAGATTAAAAATTTGCCTCTGTAGGCTGATCCCAGTAAATGAATAAAGCTTCCTATATACTGTACTTTGGTAAAAATAATATTTAGCCCTCCTCCAGTTACTCTTGGAGATGCTACTCACACTACAGACAGTTCAGGCATTTCCTTTTCAGTGGAAAATTTGTGTAGAACCAGAAACCCTGATTTTGAGAGTTCCAGCATACAACCTGGTTGAATAGGTATACTTGGCCTACAGCAGAAGGTACACATATTGAAAATTGTAGTCATGGCTGTATTTCTCCTTCATCCACTAGGGGCCACTGGAGCGTAGTTACAATGGGGAAATAGTAGGCAGTAATTGGGAGCTGGCACTTTAAAATTCTCACACTGTGGCTAGCTCCTCCCCTACTATCTCCCCTCCAAGCCAGTCTTAGTTTAGTGCCCGAGAGAGCTGGTTCACTTGGGTTTAGCTGAAGAATTTTTTCTTTTTTCTCTGACGTCCTAGTGGATGCTGGGACTCCGTCAGGACCATGGGGAATAGCGGCTCCGCAGGAGACAGGGCACAAAATTTAAAAGTTTGACCACTAGGTGGTGTGTACTGGCTCCTCCCCCTATGACCCTCCTCCAAGCCTCAGTTAGGTTTTTGTGCCCGTCCGAGCAGGGTGCAATCTAGGTGGCTCTCCTAAAGAGCTGCTTAGAAAAAGTTTGTTAGGTTTTTTATTTTCAGTGAGTCCTGCTGGCAACAGGCTCACTGCAACGAGGGACTTAGGGGAGAAGAAGTGAACTCACCTGCGTGCAGGATGGATTTGCTTCTTAGGCTACTGGACACTAGCTCCAGAGGGACGATCACAGGTACAGCCTGGATGGGTCACCGGAGCCGCGCCGCCGACCCCCTTGCAGATGCCGAATAGAGAAGAGGTCCAGAAACCGGCGGCAGAAGATGTCTCAGTCTTCATGAGGTAGCGCACAGCACTGCAGCTGTGCGCCATTGCTCTCCGCACACTTCACACCAGCGGTCACTGAGGGTGCAGGGCGCTGGGGGGGGCGCCCTGGGCAGCAATGTAATATACCTATTCTGGCTAAAATATATCACATATAGCCCCTGGGGCTATATGGATGTATTTAACCCCTGCCAGGTTCCAAAAAAACCGGGAGAAGAAGCCCGCCGAAAAGGGGGCGGGGCCTATTCTCCTCAGCACACAGCGCCATTTTCCTGCCCAGCTCCGCTGCGAGGAAGGCTCCCAGGACTCTCCCCTGCACTGCACTACAGAAACAGGGTAAAAACAGAGAGGGGGGGCACTTATTGGCGATATTTATAATATTTGAGCTGCTATAAAGGGAACACACTTATTAAGGTTGTCCCTATATATATTTATAGCGCTTGGGTGTGTGCTGGCAAACTCTCCCTCTGTCTCCCCAAAGGGCTAGTGGGGTCCTGTCTTCTATCAGAGCATTCCCTGTGTGTCTGCTGTGTGTCGGTACGTGTGTGTCGACATGTATGAGGACGATGTTGGCGTGGAGGCGGAGCAATTGCCTGTAATGGTGATGTCACCCCCTAGGGAGTCGACACCAGAATGGATGGCTTTGTTTATGGAATTACGGGATAGTGTCAGCACGCTACAAAAGTCGGTTGACGACATGAGACAGCCGGCAAACCAGTTAGTACCTGTCCAGGCGTCTCAGACACCGTCAGGGGCTGTAAAACGCCCTTTACCTCAGTCGGTCGACACAGACCCAGACACTGACACTGAATCCAGTGTCGACGGTGAAGAAACAAACGTATTTTCCAGTAGGGCCACACGTTATATGATCACGGCAATGAAGGAGGCTTTGCATATCTCTGATACTGCAAGTACCACAAAAAGGGGTATTATGTGGGGTGTGAAAAAACTACCGATAGTTTTTCCTGAATCAGAGGAACTGAATGAAGTGTGTGATGAAGCGTGGGTTACCCCAGATAGAAAACTGCTAATTTCAAAGAAGTTATTGGCATTATACCCTTTCCCGCCAGAGGTTAGGACGCGCTGGGAAACACCTCCTAGGGTGGATAAGGCGCTCACACGCTTATCAAAGCAAGTGGCGTTACCGTCTCCTGATACGGCCGCCCTCAAGGATCCAGCTGATAGGAGGCTGGAGAATACATTAAAAAGTATATACACACATACGGGTGTTATACTGAGACCAGCAATCGCCTCAGCCTGGATGTGCAGTGCTGGCGTGGCTTGGTCGGAGTCGCTGTCTGAAAATATTGATACCCTGGATAGGGACAGTATTTTACTGACTATAGAGCAGTTAAAGGATGCATTTCTTTATATGCGAGATGCACAGAGAGATATTTGCACTCTGGCATCAAGAGTAAGTGCGATGTCCATATCTGCCAGAAGAAGTTTATGGACGCGCCAGTGGTCAGGTGATGCGGATTCCAAACGACATATGGAAGTATTGCCGTATAAGGGGGAGGAATTATTTGGGGTCGGTCTATCGGATCTGGTGGCCACGGCAACGGACGGAAAATCCACCTTTTTACCCCAGGTCACCTCCCAGCAGAAAAAGCCGCAGTCCTTTCGTTCCTATAAGAACAAACGAGCAAAAGGACATTCCTATTTTCCCCGAGGCAAAGGAAAGGGTAAGAGACTGCAACAAGCAGCTCCTTCCCAGGAGCAGAAGCCCTCCCCGGCTTCTACAAAGGCGTCAGCATGACGCTGGGACCTTACAAGCAGACTCAGGGGCGGTGGGGGGTCGCCTCAAACATTTCAGCGCACAGTGGGCTCACTCGCCGGTGGACCCCTGGATCCTGCAGGTAGTATCTCAGGGTTACAGGTTGGAATTCGAGAAGTCCCCTCCTCGCCGTTTCCTAAAGTCTGCTTTGCCAACGTCTCCCTCCGACAGGGCGACGGTATTGGAGGCCATTCACAAGCTGTATTCTCAGCAGGTGATAGTCAAGGTACCCCTCCTACAACAGGGACAGGGGTATTACTCCACGCTATTTGTGGTACCGAAGCCGGACGGCTCGGTAAGACCGATTCTAAATCTAAAATCTCTGAACCTGTACATACAAAAATTCAAGTTCAAGATGGAGTCACTCAGAGCAGTGATAGCGAATCTGGAAGAAGGGGATTTTATGGTGTCCTTGGACATCAAGGATGCTTACCTTCATGTTCCAATTTGTCCTTCACACCAAGGGTACCTCAGGTTCGTGGTCCAAAACTGTCATTATCAGTTTCAGATGCTGCCGTTTGGATTGTCCACGGCACCCCGGGTCTTTACCAAGGTAATGGCCGAAATGATGATCCTTCTTCGAAGAGAAGGCGTCTTAATTATCCCTTACTTGGACGATCTCCTGATAAGGGCAAGATCCAGAGAACAGCTGGAGGTCGGAGTAGCACTAACCCAAGTAGTGCTCCAACAACACGGGTGGATTCTGAATTTTCCAAAATCCCAACTGATCCCGACGACACGTCTGTTGTTCCTAGGGATGATTCTGGACACTGTTCAGAAAAAGGTATTTCTTCCGGAGGAGAAAGCCAGGGAGTTATCCGATCTAGTCAGGAACCTCCTAAAACCAGGAAAAGTATCTGTGCATCAATGCACAAGAGTCCTGGGAAAAATGGTAGCTTCTTACGAAGCGATTCCATTCGGCAGATTCCATGCACAAACTTTTCAGTGGGATCTGCTGGACAAATGGTCCGGATCGCATCTGCAGATGCATCAGCGGATAAAATTGTCCACAAGGACAAGAGTGTCTCTGCTATGGTGGTTGCAGAGTGCTCCTCTGTTAGAGGGCCGCAGATTCGGCATACAGAACTGGGTCCTAGTGACCACGGATGCCAGCCTGAGAGGCTGGGGAGCGGTCACACAGGGAAGAAACTTCCAGGGCGTGTGGTCAAGCCTGGAGACGTCTCTTCACATAAATATACTGGAGCTAAGAGCAATCTACAATGCTCTAAGCCTGGCAAAACCTCTGCTTCAGGGTCAGCCGGTGTTGATTCAGTCGGACAACATCACGGCAGTCGCCCACGTAAACAGACAGGGCGGCACAAGAAGCAGGAGGGCAATGGCAGAAGCTGCAAGGATTCTCCGCTGGGCAGAAAATCATGTGTTAGCACTGTCAGCTGTGTTCATCCCGGGAGTGGACAACTGGGAAGCAGACTTCCTCAGCAGACACGATCTGCACCCGGGAGAGTGGGGACTTCATCCAGAAGTCTTCCACATGATTGTGGTCCATTGGGAAAGACCAATGGTGGACATGATGGCGTCCCGCCTCAACAAAAAACTGGACAGGTATTGCGCCAGGTCAAGAGACCCTCAGGCAATAGCTGTAGACGCTCTGGTAACACCATGGGTATACCAGTCAGTGTATGTGTTTCCTCCTCTGCCTCTCATACCAAAAGTACTGAGAATTATACGGCAAAGGGGAGTAAGAACGATACTCGTGGCTCCGGATTGGCCAAGAAGAACTTGGTACCCAGAACTTCAGGAGATGCTCACGGAAGATCCGTGGCCTCTACCTCTAAGACGGGACCTGCTTCAGCAGGGACCGTGTCTATTCCAAGACTTACCGCGGCTGCGTTTGACGGCATGGCGGTTGAACGCCGAATCCTAAGGGAAAAAGGCGTTCCGGAAGAGGTCATCCCTACCCTGGTAAAAGCCAGGAAGGAGGTGACTGCACAACATTATCACCGCATTTGGAGAAAATATGTTGCGTGGTGTGAGGCCAGGAAGGCCCCGACGGAGGAATTTCAACTGGGTCGATTCCTACATTTCCTGCAAACAGGATTGTCTATGGGCCTCAAATTAGGGTCCATTAAGGTTCAAATTTCGGCCCTGTCGATTTTCTTCCAGAAAGAATTGGCTTCAGTTCCTGAAGTCCAGACTTTTGTAAAAGGAGTACTACATATACAGCCCCCGGTTGTGCCCCCAGTGGCACCGTGGGATCTTAATGTAGTTTTGGATTTTCTCAAATCCCATTGGTTTGAGCCACTCAAATCGGTGGATTTGAAATATCTTACATGGAAAGTAACCATGCTACTGGCCCTGGCTTCAGCCAGGAGAGTGTCAGAATTGGCGGCTTTATCGTATAAAAGCCCATATCTGATTTTCCATTCGGACAGGGCAGAACTGCGGACGCGTCCTCACTTTCTGCCTAAGGTGGTTTCAGCGTTTCACCTGAACCAGCCTATTGTGGTGCCTGCGGCTACTAGCGATTTGGAGGATTCCAAGTTGCTGGACGTTGTCAGAGCATTGAAAATATATATTTCAAGGACGGCTGGAGTCAGAAAATCTGACTCGCTGTTTATACTGTATGCACCCAACAAGCTGGGTGCTCCTGCTTCTAAGCAGACGATTGCTCGTTGGATTTGTAGCACAATTCAACTTGCACATTCTGTGGCAGGCCTGCCACAGCCTAAATCTGTCAAGGCCCATTTCACAAGGAAGGTGGGCTCATCTTGGGCGGCTGCCCGAGGGGTCTCGGCATTACAACTCTGCCGAGCAGCTACGTGGTCAGGGGAGAACACGTTTGTAAAATTCTACAAATTTGATACCCTGGCTAAGGAGGACCTGGAGTTCTCTCATTCGGTGCTGCAGAGTCATCCGCACTCTCCCGCCCGTTTGGGAGCTTTGGTATAATCCCCATGGTCCTGACGGAGTCCCAGCATCCACTAGGACGTCAGAGAAAATAAGATTTTACTTACCGATAAATCTATTTCTCGTAGTCCGTAGTGGATGCTGGGCGCCCATCCCAAGTGCGGATTGTCTGCAATACTTGTACATAGTTATTGTTACAAAAAAATCGGGTTGTTATTGTTGTGAGCCGTCTGTTCAGAGGCTCCTACGTTTGTCATACTGTTAACTGGGTACAGATCACAAGTTGTACGGTGTGATTGGTGTGGCTGGTATGAGTCTTACCCGGGATTCAAAATCCTTCCTTATTGTGTACGCTCGTCCGGGCACAGTATCCTAACTGAGGCTTGGAGGAGGGTCATAGGGGGAGGAGCCAGTACACACCACCTAGTGGTCAAACTTTTAAATTTTGTGCCCTGTCTCCTGCGGAGCCGCTATTCCCCATGGTCCTGACGGAGTCCCAGCATCCACTACGGACTACGAGAAATAGATTTATCGGTAAGTAAAATCTTATTTTCTTTATTATTTTTCTTTTTCTTTCACACACACACAGACTGCCAGCTCTGCCACTGCCAGTCTGCACCGCGGGAGCTGCCGGCGGGGTCCCATCGCAGCTGCGTGCGGCTCGGGATGGGCCCCGGTTGAGGGAGACACTGAGCTCTCCTGAGTTGGCCGGACACCGCTGCGTGCGGCGCGTGCGGGGCCACTCCATCCAGCAGAAGATTCCGGCAGCATGGCAGCGGTGAGTATCAAAAATGGCCGGACACCGCTGCGTGCGGCGCGTGTCGGGGCCGCTGGGTCGAAACGCCTGACGGAAGGAAGCGGTGAGTACAATCTCCCCCCCTCCCCCTCCAGACTGATGTATGTTTTTACATTTTTCAGTTTCAGTGTTTTAATACATGGATGGACAGGCTCCCCTATACTCTCCAGTCAGACAGGCTGGAGTGCATAAAAGGCTTACTAATTTGAAATTGGCGCCATTATGTGGGGGGCGGAGCTTCAGCCCGCTCTGTAAGCGGGCTCAGCGCTCTTCACTCCCCGGCTGCAGCATACAGGCAGCCGGGTGATATATTTACATATATCATATATCTGTGTAATAATTAGCATCCACAGTTTTTTTTTTCTGTCTACATAGCTCTCATGGCAGAGTGGTAACACCTATGGTTACGATGCCCACGAGCTAGGGTTCGATTCCAGCATAGGACACACTCTCCCCGGCTGCAGCATACACACTTACAGGCAGCCGGGTGATAGTGCGGTTTTAATTTTAAAGTGACCGGAGCAGGGGGGCGGAGCTAACTCCCGCTCCGTTCGGCGGGCTCAGGCTTTCCGCTCCCCGGCCGCACATCGCTCCCCGGCCGCAGCATACAGGCGGCCGGGGGATGCATGGGCGCTTTCCGCTTACTATACAGCGGATTTTAATTTGGCGCCGAAGCGGAGGGGGCGGAGCTAACTCCCGCTCTGTACGGCGGGCTTTCTCCGCTCCCCAGCCGCTGCAGCACAGTCCCCCGCACCCCGGGCCACTGAAAGCTCCTTTCCTCTCCTGGCTGTGCAGGGAGGATTCTTTACATGTATAAGGTATGAGGGGGGGGTGAAGCTTATTCCCCCCCCCCCCCCCCCCCCCGGTGGAGGCTCCCAGCTCTCATGGTCACTAGGCAACACACCTGTCTCTGGAGTTTGTAGCTTTTCTGTGCAGTGTGCTGCAGAAATATTTGTTACATCTTGCTTTGGCTACATTCCTCCTGCAGGGGAGTCCTCTGCCCCATTTCAGACATTTAGATCAGGGAATCTGCTCTATTACAGGAGCTGGGACTCGGCTCATTGATAATTAAAAATCTACTGTGCAGTATTTCTTTACCCTACATATACACAGTATTTATCTACCCTATTAGGTGCACAGTATTTATCTACCCTATTAGGTGCACAGTATTTATCTACCCTATTAGGTGCACAGTATTTATCTACCCTATTAGGTGCATGGATTCACTGTGGTGTGTATATAGATATATATAGATATGTTTGTATATATATATATATTTAAGTGTGTGTGGGTATGTGTATAGATATGTTTGTATATATATATATATATATATTTAAGTGTGTGTGGGTATGTATATAGATATATCCATACAATACCATATATAGGGGATAAAACAAACACTTCCGCAATGTTTTCTAGAAACAGAATACCCCACCTTGCCACATAACATTTTCACCCATCTTTTCTCACAGGCTGGTCACCATTTTGAAAAGCCAGCGGAACCTCCGAGAAACATCTGCTGCACCTTAATTAGCGGTACACTACATACAGGGCTGGGTGTTTCCTTCCCTTTATTATTCCTTGGTGTCACTAGTTACTAATGCTATTTGTAATTGGGGAATGTGTGTAAGGCATCAGACAAATAGCGCTGTGGCTCAGTACGCTAGTAGTGGGTATCTGAACAGGGGTTTGAATCCAAACAAAACCTTTAAGGAGAGCTCCTATAGCCTAGGGCTAAGATTCCTGTCCCACAGCGCAGCGTTACTGGTTCAGGTTTCCGCTGCTCCAGAAAGTTTATTTGAATCGTGTCGGTCACTACACATTATAGTGCAGACCTTACATAGGGCTGTGTTTATTTAACCCACCTTTTCTCCTTTCGTTTGTCTCACCTGGGATAGTCAAAGAATTCCCTCTTAGGTGTGAAGTATGCGGTGGAGCCATCTGCTTAGCCCTCCACGCACCTGCAGGACACTCCTGTTTGAACAGCTCAGATTATACAGGTAATGTCACTGGTAACCAGAGACCTTGTTTGTCATTTCCCCTCTCCAGGTTTCTAAATGAACCTTGCTAACTAACCTTCCATGTTACAATACTGATGATGTCTGTTTTCTGTGGAGTCTGAACCTGTGCCTCAGAATATCCAGGTGCATTATACAGCAGTTCGTCTGAGACTGCAGGTAAAGGAGGCGGACACGTCAAGTCCATCAGGGTTCGACGCCGATGACGAAATGACAGCGACTGGTCCAGTTTCGGATGAGCTGGCCAGGCTCCGGTAGACGGCCGGCAGACGCCCGAATACACAATTTCAGGTATCAAACAATGTTTGTTTTCCTATCCTTTCCCCGCAGACGGCAGGAAAGGGTATCAGAACCTCTCCAGGGTATACCCCTCGATGTATCGCCGGTCCAACAAGCTGCCGTTTTCCTGAGGCAACCTTGCTCAGGGATCCATCGAAGACATATACGGCAGCAGGGTTCTACCTTGTCCGGAGCAGGTAGGTTGTGGAACAATTGTCCTCTAGGTTACAGGATGTTTCGCATCCGGATCAATTGATACTTTGGTACGGGTCAGAATCACGATTCTGCTTTATGTTCTTTGGAGGTCTCCGCGTCTGCAGTCTCGGAACCTGCATTTTCGCTTTGGGCTGTCTTAACCCGACGACCTCTGGGGCTGCGACAGTGACAGGTGAACATGAGATCCTACGGGGCAGATGGTTCAGGGGAAGGAACTTTCTGCAGGATTTCTTGAACCATTGGAGGTAAGTCCACTTTGCTTTCTCCTACTTCTGCCCCAGCTCCAAGACAGACCTTTACCGGTCTTTCCTTTAGATTTTTACCGTGCCCTTTCAGGCTTTCGACTCCACACGGGCGATATCTCTGTCGCCAGGGGATCTCAGAAGGAAAAAAAAAAAAAAAAGCTGAAGCAGAGGTTCAACATCCTCGGTCCAGTCTGATTTTACATCATCCTATACACACACTAAAGGTCAGACTTTCCTACCACCTGGAGGGTCCCAGGGTAGACGCAGGTCGGTGGGAGAAGGCTTGGGTGGTTACAGACTAGATTTGGGAGTACAACCATCTCGGGAGTCCCTCGGCAGGGGTCGGCCGATTTACGATGACAAGAGAGTCATACTGCAGGCGGCGCTCCATATGCTTCTAACCGCAAAGGGTGTTGATCCCTGTTTTTTTACATATCATTTGAATCGGGACAGTTCTCAGGCCTTTGTTTTCTTTTCACGTTCCGAAGCCAGTTGGCTCGGCCAGGCCTATTCTGGCTTTAGAATCCTTTCAGTCTGTGATTGCTAGTTGAACAAGAAAGGGAGTTTTATGCGTCCCTTGTCTTCAGGGATGCCTGTTTACTGATTTCCGTTGGGTTTCCTCATCGGGCTTTACTCAGAGTCGCATTACAGGATTCTCATTTTCACTGTAAGTCCTTTCCTTTCGGTCTCTCTTCCGCTCCCACAGGGTTCAGGAAGATCACGGAATAACTCTTTTTCAAGGGGTTGACGTTGGTTCCCTAATGGGACAATCTACTGCTACTATCCCACTCTGTACATTACGTGGCTTCTGAAGATCCGGAGGATCCAGGAGCTTCTGGTTCGACACAGATCCAATTTATGCTCCTCGTAGACGTTTTTTCAACACGGTCCGTCAGAGGATTTTTCCTTCCTCGGCATCAGGTACTCTATTTCTTCAGTCAAGTTGCGACGCAATGAGTGGTCGCCTACATTCCCCTCTGAGCGGGGGACAACAATCTTCTTTCCAGGTCAGGCCACCAGGTCAGACTCCTGGGTGAGGGAACATTCCCCGGAGTTTTGTCAGCTGGTCTGCTGTGGGCGGAGATTTCGAATCGACCTCAGGGCGTTCTGACTGACTCTTTAACCCTTTACTACTCACGGACGTGAGCTCTGGTGGCAGTAGCCGAGGATGCCCTCAGGGCTCCTGGGAGTTTCTGGTTATTCTATCCTGCCTCCTTTTCTATTTCTACCTCACTTTCGGTAACACAGGAGGAGAATATGCGTGCTAGTCCTCTCGGTGGCTCTGGTTGGGCCACCCATGACTTGAAGATACGGCTACAACTGTTGTCGGTAGAGGAGCCTTGGCTCCTACCTCGACTGGACTGTCTACTTCAACAGGGTCCTTTTCTTTGTTCAATCTTACACTGGTTTCATTTAACCGTGTGACTGTTCACGAGACCTCAGAAGGGAGGAGTTCCCTAGTTCGGTTAGGCCTACTAGGCCCCGATTTCAGAAGTCTGTTACCTCTTCTCGCTTTTGCCACTTTTGGAAAACTGTATGGGACATAATAAGGATAAAAGGGGGTTTTCCCCTTCTTTCAGTTACCATTCAGCCGTAATCTTTGGTTTCTCTGGGAGGTTTTGCTCTGCTGCGCTTCAAACCACATTGACCTGAATTTTCGGTCCCTGCCTTTTTCGGTTTTCTTCCAAAAGAAATTAGCCTGGCACCCGTAAGTTCGGGCTCTCTTTCAGGGAGTACTCTATTAGCAACTCCCCCGGCTGAGCTTCGGCCTCAGCGGTCGTTTCTTCCAAAGGGCATGTCCGTTTTTCATATAATTCTGACACTAGTGTTTTTCAGTCCTCTTTGACTGTTGTCAGGGCTCGCTGACTTTCTCTACAGAGGTCTTAGGCTATTCGACGAAGGGTTTTTTCTTCTTTATTCTGTACGATGCTCCCGTACTAAATAGCCAGGGTCCTAGCATATGCTGGGCTGCTGGATACATCTGACCATCAGACAGTCTTCTTGGCGGTTGCTCGGGAGCCTCCGTTTTCCATTTCAGCGCACTTTACGTGCGTGGTGGGACCTTCGTGGGCAGCTGCCCGTGGGGTCTCCATGAATACTTTAGGTCGGGCGGCTACTTGGTCCGGCCGTCATACGTTTGTCAAATTCTACAAGTTTGACACTTTTGCGGCCTCTGCATCTCAGTTTGGCCGAGTGGTTTTACAGAACTCTCAGCGCTCTCCCACCCGTTCTGGGAGCTCTGGGACGTCCCCATTGTAACTACGCTCCAGTGGCCCATAGTGGATGAAGTAGAAATCAGGATTTTGGTACTTACCGATAAATCCCTTTCTCCGATTCCACAGGGGCCACTGGACGCCCGCCCAGCGCTGTTCCTCCTTGTTTTTTGCTTAACGGTTTGCAGATCACCATATGACTGCTTGTTGAGTTCGGGCTAGCCGGTTGTTTGTTAGGTTCTGTTCCAGGTTGGGTTTGTGTTATCCTGGTTTACAGGGCGTCATTAACCTCCTCTACCTTACGGTTTGTTTATTACAGCTCTCCTCGGGCACAGTTTTACGTAGACTGGCTTGGAGGGGAGATAGTAGGGGAGGAGCTAGCCACAGTGTGAGAATTTTAAAGTGCCAGCTCCCAATTACTGCCTACTATTTCCCCATTGTAACTACGCTCCAGTGGCCCCTGTGGAATCGGAGAAAGGGATTTATCGGTAAGTACCAAAATCCTGATTTCAATTCCTGAGTTGGTAAGTGAGGGCCCTATTACAGATGATGATTCCCATTGTTTCCTTTCTCCAGAACGATTGCTGAATCCAAAAAGAAGCATGAAGAGAAGCAGCTGAAGGCACAGCAGCTGAGGGAAAAGCTGCGAGAAGAGAAAGCGCTTAAGCTTCAAAAGCTGCTTGAAAGGGTGAGTTGAGAATTTAGAGTCAAAATCAGTATAGTGCAAATAATAGAAGTATTATATTATCATGGGACAGCTGTACCAAGACATCCTAAATAGACCATTATTGCTATTATTGTTGTTACAGCCATTGTCTGCTAAAATGTCGCCTTGTGTTTGAAATTCCTAAAGAATTACCAGCAGTAGTTGAGCAATCTGGCTGTAGTGTGTGTGGCCAATTACATGTGCAGTTGTAATTACATACAGATATGTCCTCATATATCTTTGCTGCAGTCACGCCAAATAGCCCATCTTACCACGCTAGGTTGCGTGAGAATCTTCTAGCGTCTGCTGTCTTTTTTTTTTTTTTATCAGAGAATGCGTCTTATTTGCAACGCAATGTGACTAGGACGCACAAGGAGACTGTGCTGATTAAGTTGATATTTAACACTTGTACAGTATATCTGTGTGTGACTGAGTCTCTGAATCTGTACATAGAGTGCTACAATGTAGCCGCTGCAGCATTTTTCTATACAAGTCCTGATCTGCTCCATATACAGACTCAGTTACGCACAATACACAAGTGTCATATATCACATTAATCAGCACAGTCTCCTTGTGTGTCCTAGTCACATTGCATTGCTAATAGGATGATGTTAGCAGGGTTGCACGGAACCTGGCGGCTCACTCACGCCAGGCATTTCAAACTGCATGGCGGATTGAGTGTCGATGTATGAGGAAGCATCTGTATACAGCTGTTCAGCATTTTGGCTTGCTTTAAGGATAGGTATGTTATTTATTTTATTTCTCTGACGTCCTAGTGGATGCTGGGACTTCCGTAAGGACCATGGGGGAATAGCGGCTCCGCAGGAGACTGGGCACAAAAGTAAAAGCTTTAGACTAGCTGGTGTGCACTGGCTCCTCCCCCTATGACCCTCCTCCAAGCCTCAGTTAGATTTTTGTGCCCGAAGGAGAAGGGTGCATGCTAGGTGGCTCTCCTGAGCTGCTTAGAAGTAAAAGTTTAAATAGGTTTTTTATTTTCAGTGAGTCCTGCTGGCAACAGGCTCACTGCATCGTGGGACTAAGGGGAGAAGAAGCGAACTCACCTGCGTGCAGAGTGGATTGGGCTTCTTGGCTACTGGACATTAGCTCCAGAGGGACGATCACAGGTTCAGCCTGGATGGGTCCCGGAGCCGCGCCGCCGGCCCCCTTACAGAGCCAGAACAGCGAAGAGGTCCGGAGAAATCGGCGGCAGAAGACGTTCCTGTCTTCAAATAAGGTAGCGCACAGCACTGCAGCTGTGCGCCATTGCTCTCAGCACACTTCACACTCCGGTCACTGAGGGTGCAGGGCGCTGGGGGGGAGTGCCCTGAGACGCAATAAAACACTGTAAAAACCTTATATGGCTAAAGAAATGCATCACATATAGCTCCTGGGCTATATGGATGCATTTAACCCCTGCCAGTTTTCCTGAAAAAAGCGGGAGAAAAGGCCGCCGTGAAGGGGGCGGAGCCTTTCTCCTCAGCACACAAGCGCCATTTTCTTTCACAGCTCCGCTGGAAGGATGGCTCCCTGACTCTCCCCTGCAGTCCTGCACTACAGAAACAGGGTAAAACAGAGAGGGGGGGCACTATTGGCAGCTAATATATAAATACAGCAGCTATAACAGGGAGTAACACTTATATAAGGTTATCCCTGTATATATATAGCGCTCTGGTGTGTGCTGGCAAACTCTCCCTCTGTCTCCCCAAAGGGCTAGTGGGGTCCTGTCCTCTATCAGAGCATTCCCTGTGTGTGTGCTGGGTGTCGGTACGATTGTGTCGACATGTATGAGGAGGAAAATGATGTGGAAGCAGAGCAATTGCCTGTGTTAGTGATGTCACCCCCTAGGGAGTCGACACCTGACTGGATGGTCGTATTTAAAGAATTACGTGACAATGTCAGCACTTTGCAAAAAACTGTTGACGACATGAGACAGCCGGCAAATCAGTTAGTGCCTGTTCAGGCGTCTCAGACACCGTCAGGGGCGCTAAAACGCCCGTTACCTCAGATGGTCGACACAGACCCAGACACGGATACTGAATCCAGTGTCGACGGTGAGGAGACAAACGTAATGTCCAGTAGGGCCACACGTTACATGATCACGGCAATGAAGGAGGCATTGAACATTTCTGACACTACAAGTACCACAAAAAAGGGTATTATGTGGGGTGTGAAAAAACTACCAGTAGTTTTTCCTGAATCAGAGGAATTAAATGAGGTGTGTGATAAAGCGTGGGCTTCCCCCGATAAAAAACTGCTGATTTCTAACAAATTATTGGCACTATACCCTTTCCCGCCAGAGGTTAGGGCACGTTGGGAAACACCCCCTAGGGTAGATAAGGCGCTCACACGCTTATCAAAACAAGTGGCGTTACCGTCTCCTGATACGGCCGCCCTCAAGGAACCAGCTGATAGAAGGCTGGAAAATATCCTAAAAGGTATATACACACATACTGGTGTTATACTGCGACCAGCAATCGCCTCAGCCTGGATGTGCAGTGCTGGAGTGGCTTGGTCGGATTCCCTGACTGAAAATATTGATACCCTGGATAGGGACAGTATTTTATTAACTATAGAGCATTTAAAGGATGCATTACTATATATGCGAGATGCACAGAGGGATATTTGCACCCTGGCATCAAGAGTGAGTGCGATGTCCATTTCTGCCAGAAGGGCGTTATGGACGCGACAGTGGTCAGGTGATGCAGATTCCAAACGACATATGGAAGTATTGCCGTATAAAGGGGAGGAGTTATTTGGGGTCGGTCTATCAGACCTGGTGGCCACGGCAACGGCTGGAAAGTCCACCTTTTTACCCCAGGTCACCTCTCAGCAGAAAAAGACACCGTCTTTTCAAACTCAGTCCTTTCGTTCCTATAAGAACAAGCGGGCAAAAGGCCACTCATTTCTGCCCCGGGGCAGAGGAAGGGGAAAAAGACTGCACCAGGCAGCCTCTTCCCAGGAGCAGAAGCCCTCCCCCGCTTCTGCCAAGTCTTCAGCATGACGCTGGGGCTTTACAAGCGGACTCAGGCACGGTGGGGGCCCGTCTCAAAAATTTCAACGCGCAGTGGGCTCACTCGCAAGTGGACCCCTGGATCCTGCAGGTAGTATCACAGGGGTACAAATTGGAATTTGAGACGTCTCCCCCTCGCCGATTCCTGAAGTCTGCTCTTCCAACGTCTCCCTCCGACAGGGAGGCAGTATTGGAAGCTATTCACAAGCTGTATTCCCAGCAGGTGATAATCAAGGTACCCCTCCTACAACAGGGAAAGGGGTATTATTCCACGCTGTTTGTGGTACCGAAGCCGGACGGCTCGGTGAGACCAATTTTAAATCTAAAATCCTTGAACACTTACATAAAAAGGTTCAAATTCAAGATGGAATCACTCAGAGCAGTGATAGCGAACCTGGAAGAAGGGGACTACATGGTATCTCTGGACATCAAAGATGCTTATCTCCATGTCCCAATCTTCCCTTCTCACCAGGGGTACCTCAGGTTTGTGGTTCAAAACTGTCATTATCAGTTTCAGACGCTGCCGTTTGGATTGTCCACGGCACCCCGGGTCTTTACCAAGGTAATGGCCGAAATGATGATTCTTCTTCGAAGAAAAGGCGTCTTAATTATCCCTTACTTGGACGATCTCCTGATAAGGGCAAGATCCAGGAAACAGTTAGAGTTCGGAGTAGCACTGTCTCAGGTAGTGCTACGTCAGCACGGGTGGATTCTAAATATCCCAAAATCACAGCTGATTCCAACACGTCTACTGTTCCTGGGGATGATTCTGGACACAGTCCAGAAAAAGGTGTTTCTCCCGGAGGAGAAGGCCAGGGAGTTATCCGAGCTAGTCAGGAACCTCCTAAAACCAGGCCAAGTGTCAGTGCATCAATGCACGAGAGTCCTGGGAAAAATGGTGGCTTCTTACGAAGCAATTCCATTCGGAAGATTCCATGCAATTCTGGAACTAAGGGCCATTTACAATGCCCTAAGTCAAGCAAGGCCTCTGCTTCAGGGTCAGTCGGTATTGATCCAATCGGACAACATCACGGCAGTCGCCCACGTCAACAGACAGGGCGGCACAAGAAGCAGGAGGGCAATGGCAGAAGCTGCAAGGATTCTCCGCTGGGCGGAAAATCATGTGGTGGCACTGTCAGCAGTGTTCATTCCGGGAGTGGACAACTGGGAAGCAGACTTCCTCAGCAGACACGACCTCCACCCGTGGGAGTGGGGACTTCACCCAGAAGTCTTCCAAGTGATTGTAAACCGTTGGGAAAAACCAAAGGTGGACATGATGGCGTCCCGTCTCAACAAAAAACTGGACAGATATTGCGCCAGGTCAAGGGACCCTCAGGCAATAGCGGTGGACGCTCTGGTAACACCGTGGGTGTACCAGTCGGTGTATGTGTTCCCTCCTCTGCCTCTCATACCCAAAGTACTGAGAATCATAAGAAGGAGAGGAGTGAGAACTATACTCGTGGCTCCGGATTGGCCAAGAAGAACTTGGTACCCGGAACTGCAAGAGATGCTCACGGAGGACCCATGGCCTCTACCTCTAAGAAAGGACCTGCTCCAGCAGGGACCTTGTCTGTTCCAAGACTTACCGCGACTGCGTTTGATGGCATGGCGGTTGAACGCCGGATCCTGATGGAAAAAGGCATTCCGGATGAAGTCATCCCTACCCTGATCAAAGCCAGGAAGGATGTAACCGCGAAACATTATCACCGCATTTGGCGGAAATATGTTGCGTGGTGTGAGGCCAAGAAGGCCCCCACAGAGGAATTTCAACTGGGTCGTTTCCTGCATTTCCTGCAAGCAGGACTGTCTATGGGCCTAAAATTAGGATCCATTAAGTTTCAGATTTCGGCCCTGTCGATCTTCTTCCAGAAAGAACTGGCTTCAGTGCCTGAAGTTCAGACGTTTGTCAAGGGGGTACTGCATATACAGCCTCCTTTTGTGCCACCAGTGGCACCTTGGGATCTCAATGTAGTTTTAGGGTTCCTAAAATCACATTGGTTTGAACCACTCACCACTGTGGAATTAAGATATCTCACATGGAAGGTGGTCATGCTGTTAGCTCTGGCGTCAGCCAGGCGTGTCTCAGAATTGGCGGCTTTGTCATATAAAAGCCCTTACCTAATTTTTCATTCAGACAGGGCAGAATTGAGGACTCGTCCTCAATTTCTCCCTAAGGTGGTTTCAGCGTTTCACATGAACCAACCTATTGTGGTGCCTGCGGCTACTAGGGACTTGGAGGACTCCAAGTTGTTGGACGTAGTCAGGGCCCTGAAAATATATGTTTCCAGGACGGCTGGAGTCAGAAAATCTGACTCGCTGTTTATCCTGTATGCACCCAACAAGCTGGGTGCTCCTGCTTCTAAGCAGACGATTGCTCGTTGGATTTGTAGTACAATTCAGCTTGCACATTCTGTGGCAGGACTGCCACAGCCAAAATCTGTTAAAGCCCATTCCACAAGGAAAGTGGGCTCATCTTGGGCGGCTGCCCGAGGGGTCTCGGCTTTACAACTTTGCCGAGCAGCTACTTGGTCAGGGGCAAACACGTTTGCAAAATTTTACAAATTCAATACCCTGGCTGAGGAGGACCTGGAGTTCTCTCATTCGGTGCTGCAGAGTCATCCGCACTCTCCCGCCCGTTTGGGAGCTTTGGTATAATCCCCATGGTCCTTACGGAAGTCCCAGCATCCACTAGGACGTCAGAGAAAATAAGAATTTACTTACCGATAATTCTATTTCTCGTAGTCCGTAGTGGATGCTGGGCGCCCATCCCAAGTGCGGATTGTCTGCAATACTTGTATATAGTTATTGTTACAAAAAAATCGGGTTTGTTTATTGTTGTGAGCCATCTTTTCAGAGGCTCCTACGTTTATCATACTGTTAACTGGGTTCAGATCACAGGTTGTACGGTGTGATTGGTGTGGCTGGTATGAGTCTTACCCGGGATTCAAAATCCTTCCTTATTATGTACGCTCGTCCGGGCACAGTATCCTAACTGAGGCTTGGAGGAGGGTCATAGGGGGAGGAGCCAGTGCACACCAGCTAGTCTAAAGCTTTTACTTTTGTGCCCAGTCTCCTGCGGAGCCGCTATTCCCCCATGGTCCTTACGGAAGTCCCAGCATCCACTACGGACTACGAGAAATAGAATTATCGGTAAGTAAATTCTTATTTTTTTTTGATTGGTTTAAATTAAAAATGATGCTACAATTCACGGATACTCTGACAGTCCTGAGGCTACAGGACAGGCTTTGAGCCATTTTTTTCACATTATTTTGCTTACAATTCTTTAGCAGCTATATATATTGTGTTAAATATATCAAATTGTAGGAATATCTCACAGGTTAGTGTTTGGAGATATTTTCTTTATAGATATAATTTTGTTATAGGAGAAAGATGTGCGAAAGTGGAAGGAAGAATTGCTAGAGCAGAGGCGCAAAATGATGGACGAGAAGCTGCTCCATGCAGAGTTTAAGCGGGACGTTCAGCTACAAGCCATTGTGAAGAAGGCTCAGGAGGAGGAAGCCAAGGTATGGGAATCAGCAGAGCAATCACTGCATATTTTGGGGGGGACATACTGTACAAAAATGATATTGCCAACAGTGTCAAATAATAGGGTGGAGATGATACAGGAAATGTTAGACAGCTATACGGCTGGTTGCAGATCTTAGCAAGCAGTGTTTGAACTGGCACTTTGCTGGCAGTAGGATAAACCAGATGAAAGCATGATAGGTATGGATAAATGACCTAGGGGTCTATTCATGTAGCAGACAAAAGCCCTGTTTTGCGTTAAACAGGGCTTTTCTCTGCCTAGTGCAATTCACAGAGCGGTTTACCGTGGAGAAGTCTCTGACTTCTCCAGCGGTACCCCCGCTCTGTGCCTGAATCGCATCACCATACCTTTGTATGGTGAGTGCGATTCATGAAGTTGCAGAAAGCTCTGCTTTCCGCTTCTCCATGGAGTTCAGGTTCGCCATCTCAGGACAGCGTAACCTGAACTGTAGTGTGGAGACAGCAGGGAAGCTCAATGCTTCCCTGCTCTCTGCTCGGCACCTGGAGCTGGCTCCGCCCCCGACCTCCCAGCAACCACTGCGGCCTGCCGGGAGGTCAACACCCTGCGCGTGCGCAAAGGGACCCGCCGCTGGACTCCGCGCATCGCAGGGAGGGACCGCTGGAGATGACCTCACCGCAGGAGCCCCAGACACCGCAGCGCATCGTCGGAAGGGTGAGTATACATGAATTGCTACTTATTACAGCTATACATCGCATCGAAGCGATGCGATGTATAGTGATAAGTAGCAATTCTGATTTCATTTTCTACATGAATAGACCCCCTTGTCTTTAGTCATCTTTCTTTTCTATTATAACACTAAACATTGAACTTTTAAAAGTTATGACTGTTTTGAAGATTGTGAAGAAAATAGGACTTTGTAGTTTTTGATTAAAACGTGGGGTGCAGTTACACTTGTAGCCACACGAGTAAGACATCCTGATTTCATCTTTCCCATTAAAGTTGAGGAAACAGCCAGCGACTGCTGTCGTCATGTATGTGAGTCACCAATAGAGCTAGTGTACACCTTTTTCACTTTGTATCTTCCGATATTGCACACCATCCCAGATCGGACACCACACACATGCTTTACCCATTTAGGGGCCTAATTCATATCTGATCGCAGCAGCAAATTTGTTAGCTAATTGGAAAAACCATGGGGGTAATTCCAAGTTGATCGCAGCAGGAAATTTTTTAGCAGTTGGGCAAAACCATGTGCACTGCAGGGGAGGCAGATTTAACATGTGCAGAGAGAGTTTGATTTGGGTGTGGTGTGTTCAATCTGCAATCTAATTTGCAGTGTAAAAATAAAGCAGCCAGTATTTACCCTGCACAGAAACAAAATAACCCACCCAAATCTAACTCTCTCTGCACGTTATATCTCCCCCCCCCCCCCCTCCCTGCAGTGTACATGGTTTTGCCCAACTGCTAAAAAATGTCCTGCTGCGATCAACTTGGAATTACCCCCCATGTGCACTGCAGGGGGGGGCAGATATAACATGTGCAGAGAGAGTTAGATTTGGGTGGGGTGTATTCAAACTGAAATCTAAATTGCAGTGTAAAAATAAAGCAGCCAGTATTTACCCAGCACAGAAACAAAATAACCCACCCAAATCTAACTCTCTCTGCACGTGTTATTTCTTGCAAATTTGCTGCTGCAGTCAGATCTGAATTAGGCCCTGGATACAGATAGTTTACTCAGAGAGGAGCCCGAACACTCAGATCTTTATGTGTGCAGCCACCTTTATATTGTATTGTGAAATGCTTTGTGTAAAAGCGGAACGCCACTTGTCATTGTCTATTGGGTGGGATCGTTGAGATGCATAGTTGTGTCTTCATACACCTATCCCTTTTGTGCCATATGGCAAGGGATGCCTGGCGTGATTCCCATAAAAACCCATGTATTAATGTTTTTAAAAAAAAACTGGGTTGACTGTTGTTTTGGAATTGAAACATTTTTTGCACATTCTTTCAAAAAATGTATACTGTATCTGTTTTCATTGAAAATATTCTTCTGGGCTAAATACATCTTTTAAAAAATTCCCGTCCTAAAGTTTCTTACTAAAAAATTCAGAAAAAATATTACATTGAGTAAACTGTGCTTGTGTCTTACCCTTAGGCTCAGTTATGTGGTGGTGGACGTGGCTGCTCTTCTGTTTGTCATTACAGTTTATGATTGGCAGCCACCAGCACAGTTTTGCCTATCACATTGACCAAAAATAATCATTTGATTTGGTCCTTGACCAGTAACCAGTGGCACTCCAGGATGCCAGGTCACCCAGGTTGGGAAATGCTGGTATAAGTTTTTGTTTTAAGTGATATATATATTTATGTGATCTATTCAATATGTATAATAAACTGAAAACTGATTTATAAACAGAGTCTGTGTCTGTTAGCGTGTACATTTTGCCTGGATGTAGATATACGTAATGCTAGTAATTGTAGAACCCCTTTCTTCATGTCATTTTTTTTTTTTTTTTTGTTGAACTGAAGTTGTAATACAGGTTGAGTATTCCATATCTAAATATTCCGAAATACAGAATTTTTTGAGTGAGATAGTGAAACCTTTGTTTTCTGATGGCTCAATGTACACAAACTTTGTTTAATACACAAAGTTATTGTAACTATTGTATTAAATGACCTTTCAGGCTGTGTGTATAAAGTGTATATGAAACATAAATGAATTGTGTGACTGTACACAGACTTTGTTTACTGCACAACGTTATTAACAATATTGGCAAAAATGACCTTCAGGCTGTCTGTATAAGGTGTATATGTAACATAAATGTTTTCTGTGCTTAGACTTAGGTCCCATCACCATGATATCTCATTATGTTATGCAATTATTCCAAAATACGGAAAAATCCCATATCCAAAATATTTCTGGTCCCAAGCATTTTGGATATGGGATACTCAACCTGTACTCCATTACTTGGCAGCTTTATTAATTAGAAGCAAGCGGACAAATTTAGTATATTCCTGATTCCTGTGCTGCGTACTTTTTCCTCAACTCTGGTTCATTTTTCTTGTTAGTTTTTCCTCAGTCTTGGGTCATAGTTCACAAATAGTGTACTGGGTACTTTTTTTGTTACAAAGAATTGTACTAAAGTTGCAGATTAAGCATAATGATGCATGGCTAGGGCCACTCTTATCAGACCTTTCTTGTGTACTTTTTTTTGTTTCCCTTGACTTTGCTGTTATTTCCGTCATAATGCTATTTTTTCCTCAATTCTGCATCACACATGAACGATATATAATTCATTCAAGCAACAGACTATGGGGAATATCCAATTACCCGCGGTACATTACCGCGGGTAATGATATCTACCAGGGCTATCCTATTTGCCCCGATAAGCCGGTACGAGATGCGGCTAATCTGTACATTACGATATCGCCCAGGGCTATCCTATTAGCCACGATAAGCCGGTACGAGATGCGGTTTATCTGTACATTACGATATCGCCCAGGGCTATCCTATTAGCCACGATAAGCCGGCACAAGGGCACGATAAGCTGCGGCTTATTGATACATTACCACGAGTAATGATATCACCTAGGGCTATCCTATTAGCCCAGATAAGCCGGCATGAGCTGCGGCTTATCAGAGGTTTTCTGTACTGCATCGGGTGCCAGCTCCTGACAGCTCCTGGTGCAGTGCTCCGGCTCCCCCCGGTCACATGATTGCTGCAGGGGGCGAGGGAAGAGGGGGGATGCAGGTCCCAGCACTGCCTTGGTTTCTCCGCCAGGGGTCACAGCGCTGAGTTCTGTCTCCCAGGCCACGGCGCCCTCCCGCTTCTGCTGCGGGCATGGGACACTGCAGGTCACCGCGCTTATAAGGGATTGTGTTTCACCTGCCTCGTGCAGGCAAAACTAAATACCCAGAAACAGCCCCGTGTTTAAGCGAAAACAGAGCTGTTTCACTGTGTGTTCTCGGGAGAAAAGCTGTTTTTTTTACAGGCCATCCTAATTGGATAGCCTGTAAAAACACATTTGTGAAACATCGGAAAAATGTGCGAAAAACTGACACTATTTGCACCCAATGTTTTATCTTCTGTAATAGGATACCGCCATATATATATATCGGTTGTTCATCAGTGGGTATGTACACCCGATGTGTCGTAGAGCGACGTCATACACCGACATGTCAGGTCAGCCCTGCAGCACAGTCATTGCCGACATATCTTGCAGATATATATCTGCATGTTAGGTTGTGCGTACGGGTGACCTGGCGATCGTCCCATATGCCAGCAGCAGGAACCGGCAACAATGACACCCACTTGTGTTACCAAATCAGCCGCTCTGTCGGGTATGGGTCGTTGGGTCGACCCAACTTAATTCGACACTCATAAGGTCGACATGCATTAGGTCGACATGGGTGTTAGGTCGACAGGTCAAAAGGTCGACTTGAGGTTTTTGGTGTCGTTTTCTCCGTAAAGTCACAGGGAACCGAAATTAGTGCACCGTGTCCCCTCGCATGGCTCGCTTCGCTCGCAGATTACCGTTCCAATCGTAGTCCACGTGGATCATTAAGTATGAAAAAATCCAAAAAATGGAGAGAAAAAAAATTGAAAAACTCATGTCGACCTTTCGACCTGTCGACCTAGTACATGTCAACCTAATTGCCATGTCGACCTAATGGCATTGTCGACCTTCAGTGGTCGACCTAATGAGTGTCGACCTAAGTTGTGTCAACCTAACGACCGTAACCTGCTCTGTCAATGGATCCAGCGGTCAGTGGATCCGTCAGCATAATGATTTAGGATTAGTGTTTTAGCCCACCTACAGTAAGTAGCAAAGTCTATTTGGCCCGATTTGAGGATAGGTGTATGTGGGCACATCTGTAGTACTGTCTTCTCTCTGATATCATTGCTTTTGAATGCAGATTGAGTGTTAGACTTACTAAACGCGACAAACAGTGGTGTTGCCGATAGCAACCAATTAGATTCTAGCATTCATTTTTCTAATGCATTCTAGTAAATGATTCACAGAATCTGATTGGTTGTTATGGGCTACTTCTTAGCTTGTTTCTTTTAGAAGCTTTAGTAAATCTTCCCCTATGAACGTTGCAATACTGTAGAAGAGAGGATCCGAATGCCTGCAGAGCTGATAGAAAATAATATCTGCCTGTGAAGCATGTAACAGCACTGGTGTGTCTGACAGTGTAAGCCATTAGAGTGTTAGCAGGGAATTCATCATATCCTAACTGTACACCAGCTTCCATTATCAGGGAGCGTATGGTTGTGGTATTGCAGGGCATACAAAGCTGCTGTTGTATGGAGTGTGTAATGGTTTGATTGAATGCTGAGTGCAGTTATCACACTGCCTGAGGAGCTGTCCATACGTCACAGTTGTCCTGAAGTAATAATTCTGGAGCACATGTGTGTATGTGTAGAAGGCACCATGTGTTTGGCATGCAATGTCAGGACCAGAACAGTATAACTAGTGATAATTACAAATAAAGAAACTTTCTCAGAAATAGTTGCAATGTGCACATTGAATTTCTGCCTTTCACATAAAGAGAACATAGATATCGATTGTGCATCATAAAATGTTGGCTTAGAAGAACTTTGATCTTGATGTTACAGGTAAATGAGATTGCTTTCATCAACACTTTGGAAGCTCAAAACAAGCGTCACGATGTCTTAGCTAAACTGAAGGAATATGAGCAAAGACTCAATGAGCTGCAGGAGGAGCGGCAACGGCGGCAGGAGGAGAAGCAAGCGCGTGATGAAGCTGTACAGGTACATACTGTAAAGCAGCCATCTACTCTTTGTGAACACACATATTTCCATTGCTTAAATCAATTCAGCAACACATGTATGAGGCTTTCAACACAGAAAGTGCTTTGCTTTTATTTAGTTCAGAAGTATTCATCACCGTAATTACAGGGGAATAACTCCTATATGGTGTGTTTTAGGAACGCAAACGAGTTCTTGAAGCAGAACGTCAGGCCCGGGTTGAGGAGCTGTTGATGAAGAGGAAGGAACAAGAAGCTCGTATAGAGATGCAGCGGCAAGAAAAGGAGCGTGCTCGAGAGGATGCAGCTAGGGAAAGAGCTAGGTAAGTGACTATCACATGGCTGCTGGGTCATGTACGTAATGTCAGCAGGTGTCTGATGTGGAAGTGTGACATGTTTATTGCAACTCTCAGAACCAAACAACATAATGGCTGCTTACATCAGTTTCAATGTCATTATAAATGCTGGTAAGCTAAATTAGACAGAATTTTAATTGTGTGACACTTACAATTTCTAAACAAGTCATTAATAGCTTGTGTACAAGTTTTCTCTAACGTCCTAGTGGATGCTGGGGACTCCGTCAGGACCATGGGGATTAGCGGCTCCGCAGGAGACAGGGCACAAAAATAAAGCTTTAGGATCAGGTGGTGTGCACTGGCTCCTCCCCCTATGACCCTCCTCTAAGCCTCAGTTAGGTTTTTGTGCCCGTCCGAGCAGGGTGCAATCTAGGTGGCTCTCCTAAAGAGCTGCTTAGAAAAAGTTTTTAGGTTTTTTATTTTCAGTGAGTCCTGCTGGCAACAGGCTCACTGCATCGAGGGACTTAGGGGAGAGAAGTCAACTCACCTGCGTGCAGGATGTATTGGCTTCTTAGGCTACTGGACACCATTAGCTCCAGAGGGATCGAACACAGGCCCAGCCATGGAGTCCGGTCCCGGAGCCGCGCCGCCGACCCCCCTTGCAGATGCCGAAGATGGAAGAGGTCCTGAAGCAGGCGGCAGAAGACTTTTCAGTCTTCCTGAGGTAGCGCACAGCACTGCAGCTGTGCGCCATTGTTGTCAGCACACTTCACACAGCGGTCACGGAGGGTGCAGGGCGCTGGGGGGGCGCCCTGGGCAGCAATGTATAATACCTTTTTATGGCTAAAAAATACATCACATATAGCCCTTGAGGCTATATGGATGTATTTAACCCCTGCCAGATCTCACAAACTCCGGAGAAGAGCCCGCCGAAATAGGGGGCGGGGCTTATTCTCCTCAGCACACAGCGCCATTTTCCTGCTCAGCTCCACTGTGAGGAAGGCTCCCAGGACTCTCCCCTGCACTGCACTACAGAAACAGGGTAAAACAGAGAGGGGGGCACTTTTTTTGGCGATATTACTATATTTAAGCTGCTATAAGGATACAACACTTATATAGGGTTGTTCCCATATATATTATAGCGCTTGGGTGTGTGCTGGCAAACTCTCCCTCTGTCTCCCCAAAGGGCTAGTGGGGTCCTGTCTTCAATAGAGCATTCCCTGTGTGTCTGCTGTGTGTCGGTACGTGTGTGTCGACATGTATGAGGACGATGTTGGTGTGGAGGCAGAGCAATTGCCGGTAATGGTGATGTCACCCCCCAGGGAGTCGACACCGGAATGGATGGCTTTGTTTATGGAATTACGTGATAATGTCAGCACATTACAAAAATCAGTTGACGACATGAGACGGCCGGAAAACCAGTTAGTACCTGCCCAGGCGTCTCAGACACCGTCAGGGGCTGTAAAACGCCCTTTACCTCAGTCGGTCGACACAGACCCAGACACGGACACTGAATCTAGTGTCGACGGTGAAGAAACAAACGTATTTTCCAGTAGGGCCACACGTTATATGATCACGGCAATGAAGGAGGCTTTGCTTATCTCTGATACTACAAGTACCACAAAAAGGGGTATTATGTGGGGGGTGAAAAAACTACCTGTAGTTTTTCCTGAATCAGAGGAATTGAATGATGTATGTGATGAAGCGTGGGTTAACCCAGATAGAAAAGTGCTAATTTCAAAAAAGTTATTGGCATTATACCCTTTCCCGCCAGAGGTTAGGGCGCGCTGGGAAACACCCTCTAAGGTGGATAAGGCGCTCACACGCTTATCAAAACAAGTGGCGTTACCGTCTCCTGATACGGCCGCCCTCAAGGATCCAGCTGATAGGAGGCTGGAAACTACCCTAAAAAGTATATACACACATACTGGTGTTATACTGCGACCAGCCATCGCCTCAGCCTGGATGTGCAGTCCTGGGGTGGTCTTGTCGGATTCCCTGACTGAAAATATTGATACCCTGGATAGGGACAGTATTTTACAGACTTTAGAGCAATTAAAGGATGCTTTTCTTTATATGCGAGATGCTCAGAGGGATATTTGCACTCTGGCATCGAGAGTAAGTGCGATGTCCATATCTGCCAGAAGAAGTTTATGGACACGACAGTGGTCAGGTGATGCGGATTCCAAGCGGCATATGGAAGTATTGCCGTATAAAGGGGAGGAATTATTTGGCGTCGGTCTATCGGATTTGGTGGCCACGGCAACTGCCGGGAAATCCACCTTTTTTACCCCAAATCACATCTCAGCAGAAAAAGACACCGTCTTTTCAGCCTCAGTCCTTTCGTCCCCATAAGGGCAAGCGGGCAAAAGGCCAGTCATATCTGCCCAGGGATAGAGGAAAGGGAAGAAGACTGCAGCAGGCAGCCCATTCCCAGGAACAGAAGCCCTCCACAGCTTCTGCCAAGTCCTCAGCATGACGCTGGGGCCGTACAAGCGGACTCAAGTGCGGTGGGGGGTCGTCTCAAGAGTTTCAGCGCGTAGTGGGCTCACTCGCAAGTGGACCCCTGGATCCTACAAGTAGTATCCCAGGGGTACAGACTGGAAATTCGAGACGTCTCCCCCTCGCAGGCTCCTGATGTCTGCTTTACCAACGTCTTCCCCCGACAGGGAGGCAGTATTGGAAACAATTCACAAGCTGTATTCCCAGCAGGTGATAATCAAAGTACCCCTCCTACAACAAGGAAAGGGGTATTATTCCACACTATATTGTGGTACTGAAGCCAGACGGCTCGGTGAGACCTATTCTAAATGGGAAATCTTTGAACACTTACATACAAAGGTTCAAATCAAGATGGAGTCACTCAGAGCAGTGATAGCGAACCAGGAAGAAGGGGACTATATGGTGTCCCTGGACATCAAGGATGCTTACTTCCATGTCCCAAATTGCCCTTTTCTCCAAGGGTACCTCAGGTTCGTGGTACGGAACTGTCACTATCAGTTTCAGACGCTGCCGTTTGGATTGTCCACGGCACCCCGGGTCTTTACCAAAGTAATGGCCGAAATGATGATTCTTCTTCAAAGAAAAGGCGTCTTAATTATCCCTTACTTGGACGATCTCCTGATAAGGGCAAGGTCCAGAGAACAGTTGGAAGTCGGAGTAGCACTATCTCAAGTAGTTCTACGACAGCACGGGTGGATTCTAAATATCCAAAATCGCAGCCGTTTCCGACGACACGTCTGCTGTTCCTAGGGATGGTTCTGGACACAGTCCAGAAAAAGGTGTTTCTCCCGGAGGAGAAAGCCAGGGAGTTATCCGAGCTAGTCAGGAACCTCCTAAAACCAGGAAAGTGTCAGTGCATCATTGCACAAGAGTCCTGGGAAAAATGGTGGCTTATTACGAAGCGATTCCATTCGGCAGATTCCACGCAAGAACTTTTCAGTGGGATCTGCTGGACAAATGGTCCGGATCGCATTTTCAGATGCATCAGCGGATAACCCTATCTCCAAGGACAAGGGTGTCTCTCCTGTGGTGGTTACAGAGTGCTCATCTTCTAGAGGGCCGCAGATTCGGCATTCAGGATTGGATGCTGGTGACCACGGAGGCCAGCCTGAGAGGCTGGGGAGCAGTCACACAGGGAAAATTTTTTTTCCAGGGAGTGTGATCAAGTCTGGAGATTTTTCTCCACATAAATATACTGGAGCTAAGGGCAATTTACAATGCTCTAAGCTTAGCAAGACCTCTGCTTCAAGGTCAGCCGGTATTGATCCAGTGGGACAACATCACGGCAGTCGCCCACGTAAACAGACAGGGCGGCACAAGAAGCAGGAGGGCAATGGCAGAAACTGCAAGGATTTTTCGCTGGGCGGAAAATCATGTGATAGCACTGTCAGCAGTGTTCATTCCGGGAGTGGACAACTGGGAAGCAGACTTCCTCAGCACAACCTCCACCCGGGAGAGTGGGGACTTCATCGGGAAGTCTTCCACATGATTGTGAACTGTTGGAAAAGACCAAAGGTGGACATGATGGCGTCCCGCCTGAACAAAAAACTGGACAAGTATTGCGCCAGGTCAAAAGACCCTCAGGCAATAGCTGTGGACGTTCTGGTAACACCGTGGGTGTACCAGTCGGGGTATGTCTTTCCTCCTCTGCTTCTCATACCCAAGGTATTGAGAATTATAAGACGTAGAGGAGTAAGAACTATACTCGTGGCTCCGGATTGGCCAAGAAGGACTTGGTACCCGGAACTTCAAGAGATGCTCACAGAGGACTCATGGCCTCTGCCGCTAAGAAGGGACTTGCTTCAGCAAGTACCATGTCTGTTCCAAGACTTACCGCGGCTGCGTTTGACGGCATGGCGGTTGAACGCCGGATCCTAAGGGAAAAAGGCATTCCGGAAGAGGTCATTCCTACCCTGGTCAAAGCCAGGAAGGAGGTGACCGCACAAGATTATCACCACATGTGGCGAAAATATGTTGCGTGGTGTGAGGCCAGGAAGGCCCCATGAAGAAATTTCAACTCGGTCGTTTCCTGCATTTCCTGCAAACAGGAGTGTCTATGGGCCTCAAATTGGGGTCCATTAAGGTTCAAATTTCGGCCCTGTCGATTTTCTTCCAGAAAGAATTGGCTTCAGTTCCTGAAGTCCAGAAGTTTGTCAAGGGAGTACTGCATATACAACCCCCTTTTGTGCCTCCAGTGGCACTGTGGGATCTCAACGTAGTTCTGGGATTCCTAAAATCACATTGGTTTAAACAGCTCAAATCTGTGGATTTGAAATATCTCACAGGGAAAGTGACCATGCTGTTGGCCCTGGCCTCGGCCAGGCGAGTGTCAGAATTGGCGGCGTTTGTCTCAAAAAAGCCCATATCTGATTGTCCATTCGGACAGGGCAGAGCTGCGGATTCATCCCCAGTTTCTCCCTAAGGTGGTGTCAGTGTTTCACCCGAACCAGCTTATTGTGGTACCTGCGGCTACTAGGGACTTGGAGGACTCCAAGTTGCTAGATGTTGTCAGGGCCCTGAAAATATAGTTTCCAGGACGGCTGGAGTCAGGAAAACTGACTTGCTGTTATCCTGTATGCACCCAACAAACTGGGTGCTCTTGCTTCTAAGCAGACGATTGCTAGTTGGATGTGTAGTACAATTCAGCTTGCACATTCTGTGGCAGGCCTGCCACAGCCAAAATATGTAAATGCCCATTCCACAAGGAAGGTGGGCTCATCTTGGGTGGCTGCCGAGGGGTCTCGGCTTTACAACTTTGCCGAGCTGATACTTGGTCAGGGGCACACCCTGACTGAGGAGGACCTGGAGTTCTCTCATTCGGTGCTGCAGAGTCATCCGCACTCTCCCGCCCGTTTGGGAGCTTTGGTATAATCCCCATGGTCCTGACGGAGTCCCCAGCATCCACTTAGGACGTCAGAGAAAATAAGAATTTACTTACCGATAATTCTATTTCTCGTAGTCCGTAGTGGATGCTGGGCGCCCATCCCAAGTGCGGATTGTCTGCAATACTTGTACATAGTTATTGTTACAAAAATCGGGTTATTATTGTTGTGAGCCATCTTTTCAGAGGCTCCGCTGTTATCATGCTGTTAACTGGGTTCAGATCACAGGTTGTACAGTGTGATTGGTGTGGCTGGTATGAGTCTTACCCGGGATTCAAAATCCTTCCTTATTGTGTACGCTCGTCCGGGCACAGTATCCTAACTGAGGCTTGGAGGAGGGTCATAGGGGGAGGAGCCAGTGCACACCACCTGATCCTAAAGCTTTTACTTTTGTGCCCTGTCTCCTGCGGAGCCGCTAATCCCCATGGTCCTGACGGAGTCCCCAGCATCCACTACGGACTACGAGAAATAGAATTATCGGTAAGTAAATTCTTATTTTCAGAGCTGCCAGTACACATTATACCGCACAGTACCCCCAATTCACATTATGATATATAGTGCTTCCCGTTCATATTGTGCCTCATTACAGTATCCCGGTTCATATTAAATAACATTAAAATGCCCTACAGTTCATTTTATACGACACTACAATGAGCAGGTCCAGGGGCATACTTATATATATATTTATGTATCATTTATGTATTTTATGTATAGTCTTTATAAAGGGTATCCGGATGATGGATCGACGGTGTATTGGTCAACAGTCAATAGGTGACACCATATGGTTGACAGGTTCAAAAGGTCGACGTGACAATGGTTGACACGTTTATTGTTTATTTTTCACATGTTTTCTTCACATACAGTGGCCCTCATTCCGAGTTGATCGGTCGCAATGCGAATGTAGCAGAGTTACACACGCTAAGCCGCCGCCTACTGGGAGTGTATCTTAGCTTCTTAAAAGTGCGACCGAAGTAATCGCAATATTGCGATCACAAACCTCGTAGCAGTTTTGGAGTAGCTTCAGACTTACTCTGCCTGTGCGATCAGTTCAGTGCTTGTCGTTCCTGGTTGACGTCACAAACACACCCAGCGTTCGCCCAGGCACTCCCACCGTTTCTCCGGCCACTCCTGCGTTTTTTCCGGAAACGGTAGCGTTTTCAGCCACACGCCCCTGAAACGCCGTGTTTCCGCCCAGTAACACCCATTTCCTGTCAATCACATTACGATCGCCGGAGCGATGAAAAAGCCGTGAGTAAAATTACTTTCTACATAGCAAAGTTACTTGGCGCAGTCGCAGTGCGAACATTGCGCATGCGTACTAAGCGGATTTTCATTGCGATGCGATGAAAAATACCGAGCGAACAACTCGGAATGAGGGCCAGTATTCATCATTTTACGATCCACATGGACATCTGTTGGGAATAGTAACTATGCCCGAAGCGTGGCAAGCGAAGCAAGCCTGTGGAGGTAGATGTTTGTACTGATGGTGGTCATATAACATGAAATTCTAGTTTTGGACAAAAAAAACAAACAAAAACATGTGTCAACCCATTGACTAGGCCGACCTTTTGCACCTGTCGATCTTACCCACTGTTGACCTTTCATATGTCGATCATAACATTGTCGATCTATTATACCACACCCTTTATAAAGCTCTATCATTTTACATTGTACTGCCAAACTCTTAACATGTACTGTGGACAGATGTTATATAGAAAAATAAACAAAACACACGGGCGTGAAAGGTATCCTACTTGAGAGAGCTTACATTCCAAGATTCGGGACAGGCCCATCAAGGACAGTGACTCCTATTGTATTGCTTAGTTCTTCATGAAATTATAACTTTATGTGGTTTATATCATTCCTACTGAGTTGAAGAAATGATACTCATTGCTTCTAGTTTTGTAAATCTCCCTATAATATCCCCAATGTGTAACAGCCTTTTGTCACCATGTGATGACACCGTACCTTGGAAGTTGCAAAATAATGGCCTGGTAGGTTTCCCTGGTGCTGCAAAAAATAAGCCAGAACCACAACCCTATTCTGAGACATTTACATTGTTTCATTTGTGGCAATGTTTTTAGTCAAGTTCATTACAAGGAGCAGCTGACCACATGCTCTTACATTGTCTGCATGTTTGATTACAGTTGTTGCTATGGTGCTTCTCTTCATGGCAATTCATTCTGTAGTTACAGGGATATGCGCCTCTGTAGGTTGGGGTGTAGTAATCATTGAGGAGAACCTGCATATAACTCTTGATTTAAAAATTGACAAAGCATTATTGTATGATATGACCAGCTATATATTATTGTGGTTAAGTTCTTTTTTTAATTAACATTATAACGTTACGTACAATTTAAAAGCTTAAAACAAACACAGTAAATATAATATGTACTGTACACTTCATTGCTTTAATTAGAGCTGTGTGAGAGGGTCAACAGCCCAGAGCACAAAGCTAAAGGGGGGTAAACTGGAGGGCAATATGCTGTCCATTTTCCTTATTTGCCTAGGTGCTAATATATTTTTATTACAACTCTGGTATGCATACATTTTTTTAATTGATTAGAAAAACATATTTTTTCCATCCAGCTTTACAAGTAAACCAACCCCAAGTCACACTCACCTCTTTTCCTTTTCCCCTCCACATCTCCTGGATCGGAAGTACGATACTGAGTATTTTGTTACTGATTTTCTCAGTAACGTGGAACATTAATTTTACCAATCTCAGTCACATGACCTCTGTACTGATTGGTCTCAGGGACAGATTTGATTAGGTGGGGGGTTGCTCAGTTGCCCGATGGCTGATGCAGTGTTACTGATGGTGATCCTTTGCTGCATCTGTGGACACATGCAGCAGATCTGAGAAGCCAGCAGTGGGCGGTGGGCGAGCCCATCCTTTCAAAAGACAGCACCTGCTGCATTTTTTTTTTAATCAAATATTTTTTTATTAATTTTCAATTAATTAACAGAAAATAATAGAATTAAATAGCAAGTAGAAGAGCATATGCATACTTTAATATCATGAAATGGCATATGAACAGTACCAAAATATATAGTGAAATCGAATAAGAATAAATGTCACAGCATGAAGCAGTATTAACATGAGTATAGGTAATAAGGCATGAGCTGCCGGAGGGACACAGGTGAAACAGAAATCTAGGGCCCGAGCGGATAGCCATTAGATGGATCAGCAAAGGCATATCAAGAGCTCGCCACAACCATTAACTGAAAGAGGAAGTTTCTGCAATACCTGAGATTTAGGTCCAGATTCAGACCTGAGCGCTGCTGCGTGTTTTTGCACAGCGAGCGATTATCAATTGACTGCGTATGCACTGCAGTGCGCATGCGCATCGCCAAACAGTGTCAAGCTGGTGCAAAAATTTCAATCACACAGCCATTCGCAAGCTGATTGACAGCAAGAGGCCGTTTGTGGGAGGTAACTGCCCGTTTTCTGGAATGTCAGCTACGGCCCCGATCAGACCGTTCTTTTCGCATTGTAGGAGTAAGTCCTGGGCTATGGACAGACTGCACACACTGGAAAAACCATTCGACGGTGAGTGAGTTGTGAATGGATTTGCAGCTTTCCGTTGACTGAGGGACATTTTCGCACGGCCTACACATGCACACTTGCACTCCCCCTTGGGCGGCGACTATCTGATCGCAGGACAACAAAATTAGCAGCACAGCGATCAGGTCTGAATTAGGCCCTTAGTCTTAAGATATTCAATTTGGGGAACAAGATTTCAGGGTATAAAGTCAGCTATGGAATGAAAGATATTAATTCCTTAATATTTAAGTTGTGTACACCATCTGAGAGGGAGGTTGGGGATGGTGGATAGAAGAGGGAAAACTACAGACTTGTCCCAATTCATACAACTCCCAGAATATGTTCCATATTCCTCTACCAAATTGACAAGGGCAGGCAAAGAGGTACTCATACGTGTCATGAACAAGATCGTGTCATCAGCATATAGACTGTTTCTCTGACGTCCTAGTGGATGCTGGGAACTCCGTAAGGACCATGGGGAATAGACGGGCTCCGCAGGAGACTGGGCACTCTTAAAAGAAAGATTAGGTACTATATCTGGTGTGCACTGGCTCCTCCCTCTATGCCCCTCCTCCAGTTAGAATCTGTGCCCGGCCAGAGCTGGATGCACTTAGTGGGCTCTCCTGAGCTCACTAGAAAAGAAAGTACAGGTTGAGTATCCCTTATGCAAAATGCTTGGGACCAGAGGTATTTTGGATATAGGATTTTTCCGTATTTTGGAATAATTGCATACCATAATGAGATATCATGGTGATGGGACCTAAATCTAAGCACAGAATGCATTTATGTTACATATACACCTTATACACACAGCCTGAAGGTCATTTTAGCCAATATTTTTTATAACTTTGTGCATTAAACAAAGTATGTCTACATTCACACAATTCATTTATGTTTCATATACACCTTATATACACAGCCTGAATGTCATTTAATACAATATTTTTAATAACTTTGTGTATTAAACAAAGTTTGTGTACATTGAGCCATCAAAAAACAAAGGTTTCACTATCTCACTCTCACTCAAAAAAAGTCCGTATTTCGGAATATTCCGTATTTCGGAATATATGGATATGGGATACTCAACCTGTAATTGGTAGGTTTTTTATTTTCAGTGAGATCTGCTGGCAACAGACTCACTGCTATGAGGGACTGAGGGGAGAGAAGCAAACCTACCTGCTTGCAGCTAGCTTGTGCTTCTAAGGCTACTGGACACCATTAGCTCCAGAGGGATCGAACACAGGGCCCGACCTCGATCGTCCGTTCCCGGAGCCGCGCCGCCGTCCCCCTTTGCAGAGCCAGAAGACAGAAGATAAAGATGAAATCGGCGGCAGAAGACTCCTGTCTTCATTAAGGTAACGCACAGCACTGCAGCTGTGCGCCATTGCTCCCATAGCACACCACACACTCCGGTCACTGTTGGGTGCAGGGCGCTGGGGGTTGGGGCGCCCTGGGCAGCAATTAGTTTACCTTTTGGCACAAATAGCACATAATACAGTGTATAACATTATAAAAAGCGGGAGAAGCCCGCTGCTGAAGGGGCGGGGCTATCTTCCTCAGCACAGCCAGCGCCATTTTCTCTTCACAGCTCCGCTGGAAGGACGCTCCCCAGGCTCTCCCCTGCAGTATCCAGTACAACAAGGGTAAAAAAGAGAGGGGGGGCACATAAATTTAGGCGCAAATTGGTCTTAATAAGCAGCTATTGGGAAAAATCACTCAGTATAGTGATAATCCCTGTGTTATATAGCGCTGTGGTGTGTGCTGGCATACTCTCTCTCTGTCTCCCCAAAGGACTTTGTGGGGTCCTGTCCTCAGTCAGAGCATTCCCTGTGTGTGTGCGGTGTGTCGGTACGGCTGTGTCGACATGTTTGATGTGGAGGGCTACGTGGAGGCGGAGCAGGAGCCGATAAGTGTGATGTCGCCCCCTACGGGGCCGACACCGGAGTGGATGGATATGTGGAAGGTATTAACTGACAGTGTCAACTCTTTACATAAAAGGTTTGATGACGTAACAGCCTTGGGACAGCCGGCATCTCAGCCCGCGCCTGCCCAGGCGTCTCAGAGGCCATCAGGGGCTCAAAAACGCCCGCTAGCTCAGATGGCAGACACAGATGTCGACACGGAGTCTGACTCCAGTGTAGACGAGGATGAGACAAATGTACAGTCCACAAGGGCCATCCGATGCATGATTACGGCAATGAAAAATGTGTTGCACATTTCTGACATTAACCCGGTTACCACTAAAAAGGGTATTATGTTTGGGGAGAAAAAGCAGCCAGTGACTTTTCCCCCATCTGATGAATTAAATGAATTGTGTGAAGAAGCGTGGTGTTCCCCTGATAAGAAACTAGTGATTTCTAAGAGGTTACTGATGGCGTACCCTTTCCCGCCAACGGATAGGTTACGCTGGGAGACATCCCCTAGGGTGGACAAGGCGCTCACACGATTATCTAAAAGGGTGGCACTGCCGTCTCAGGATACGGCCGCCCTAAAGGAGCCTGCAGATAGAAAGCAGGAGGCTATCCTGAAGTCTGTATATACACACTCAGGTACTATACTGAGACCTGCTATTGCTTCAGCATGGATGTGTAGTGCTGCAGTAGCATGGTCTGATACCCTGTCAGACAACATTGATACCCTCGACAGGGATGCTATTTTGCTAACCATAGAGCATATAAAGGACATTGTCTTGTATATGAGGGATGCACAGAGGGACATTTGCCGGCTGGCATCTAGAATTAATGCAATGTCCATTTCTGCCAGGAGAGTATTATGGACTCGGCAGTGGACAGGTGATGCTGATTCTAAAAGGCACATGGAGGTTTTGCCTTATAAGGGTGAGGAATTGTTTGGGGACGGTCTCTCGGACCTCGTATCCACAGCAACAGCTGGGAAGTCGACTTTTTTACCTCAGGCTTTACCTCACAGCCTAAGAAAGCACCGTATTATCAAGTACAGTCCTTTCGGCCTCAGAAAGGCAAGCGGGTCAGAGGCGCATCCTTTCTGCCCAGAGGCAGGGGTAGAGGGAAAAAGCTGCACCAGACAGCCAGTTCTCAGGAACAAAAATCCTCCCCTGCTTCCACTAAGTCCACCGCATGACACTGGGGCTCCACAGGTGGAGCCAGGTGCGGTGGGGGCGCGTCTCCGGAACTTCAGCGACCAGTGGGTTCGCTCACAGGTGGATCTCTGGGTTCTACAAGTGGTATCTCAGGGATACATGCTGGAGTTCGAGGCGACTCCCCCTCGCCGTTACCTCAAATCAGCCTTGCCAGCGGCTCCCAGGGAAAGGGAGGTAGTGCTGGCGGCTATTCACAAGCTGTACCTTCAGCAGGTGATAATCAAGGTTCCCCTCCTTCAACAGGGACGGGGTTACTATTCCACAATGTTTGTGGTACCGAAACCAGGCGGTTCGGTGAGACCCATTCTAATTTTAAATCCTTGAACACTTATGTAAGGAAGTTCAAGTTCAAAATGGAATCGCTCAGGGCGGTTATTACAAGCCTGGAAGAGGGGGATTTTATGGTGTCGCTGGACATCAAGGACGCTTATCTGCATGTCCCCATTTACCCACCTCACCAGGAGTACCTCAGGTTTGTGGTACAGGACTGTCATTACCAATTCCAGACGTTGCCGTTTGGTCTGTCCACGGCACCGAGGGTATTTACCAAGGTAATGGCCGAAATGATGATACTCCTTCGGAAGAAGGGAGTTATAATTATCCCGTACTTGGACGATCTCCTTATAAAGGCGAGGTCCAAGGAGCAGTTGTTAGTCAACGTAGCACTTTCTCGGGAAGTGCTGCAACAGCACGGCTGGATTCTGAATATCCCAAAGTCGCAGCTGATTCCTGCGACGCGTCTGCTGTTCTTGGGCATGATTCTGGACACAGAACAGAAGAAGGTGTTTCTCCCGGTGGAGAAGGCCCAGGAATTGTCATCTCTGGTCAGGGACCTCCTGAAACCAAAACAGGTGTTGGTGCATCACTGCACGCGAGTCCTGGGAAAGATGGTAGCTTCTTACGAAGCAATTCCCTTCGGCAGGTTCCATGCAAGGATCTTTCAGTGGGATCTGTTAGACAAGTGGCCCGGATCGCATCTTCAGATGCTTCGGCTGATCACCCTGTCCCCGAGGGCCAGGGTGTCTCTGCTGTGGTGGCTGCAGAAGGCTCATCTTCTCGAGGGCCGCAGATTCGGCATACAGGACTGGGTCCTGGTGACCACGGATGCAAGCCTCCGAGATTGGGGGGCAATCACTCAGGGAAGGAACTTCCAAGGACTGTGGTCAAGTCAGGAGACTTCCCTTCACATAAATATTCTGGAACTAAGGGCCATTTACAACGCCCTGAGTCAAGCAGAACCCCTGCTTCAAAACCAACCGGTGCTGATTCAGTCAGACAACATCACGGCGGTCGCCCATGTAAACCGACAGGGCGGCACAAGAAGCAGGATGGCGATGGCAGAAGCCACAAGGATTCTCCGATGGGCGGAGAATCACGTGCTAGCACTGTCAGCAGTGTTCATTCCGGGAGTGGACAACTGGGAAGCAGACTTCCTCAGCAGGCACGACCTCCACCCGGGAGAGTGGGGACTTCATCCAGAAGTCTTCACGCTGATTGTAAATCGTTGGGAACGGCCACAGGTAGACATGATGGCGTCCCGTCTCAACAAAAAGCTAAAAAAATATTGCGCCAGGTCAAGGGACCCTCAGGCGATAGCTGTGGACGCACTAGTGACACCGTGGGTGTACCAGTCGGTTTATGTGTTCCCTCCTCTTCCTCTCATACCCAAGGTACTCAGGATTGTAAGAAAGTGAGGAGTAAGAACTATACTCATCGTTCCGGATTGGCCAAGAAGAACTTGGTACCCAGAACTTCAAGAAATAATCTCAGAGGACCCATGGCCTCTGCCTCTCAGACAGGACCTGTTTACAACAGGGGCCTTGTCTGTTCCAAGACTTACCGCGGCTGCGTTTGACGGCATGGCGGTTGAACGCCGGATCCTAACGGAAAAGGGCATTCCAGATGAAGTGATTCCTACGCTGATAAAGGCTAGGAAAGACGTGACAGCACAACATTATCACCGCATATGGCGAAAATATGTTGCTTGGTGTGAGGCCAGGAAGGCCCCTACGGAAGAATTCCAGCTGGGTCGATTCCTGCACTTCCTACAGTCAGGAGTGACTATGGGCCTAAAATTAGGATCCATAAACGTCCAGATTTCAGCCCTATCTATTTTCTTTCAAAAAGAACTGGCTTCACTGCCTGAAGTTCAGACGTTTGTTAAGGGAGTGCTGCATATTCAGCCCCCTTTTGTGCCTCCAGTGGCACCTTGGGATCTTAACGTTGTGTTGGATTTCATGAAATCACACTGGTTTGAGCCACTTCAGACCGTGGAGCTAAAATATCTCACGTGGAAAGTGGTCATGCTATTGGCCTTAGCTTCGGCTAGGCGTGTGTCAGAATTGGCGGCTTTGTCGTGTAAAAGCCCTTATCTGATCTTCCATATGGACAGGGCAGAATTGAGGACTCGTCCCCAATTTCTCCCTAAGGTGGTATCAGCGTTTCATTTGAACCAACCTATTGTGGTGCCTGCGGCTACTAGGGACTTGGAGGACTCCAAGTTACTAGATGTAGTCAGGGCTTTGAAAATATATATAGCCAGGACGGCTGGAGTCAGGAAAACTGACTCGCTGTTTATCCTGCATGCGCCCAACAAGCTGGGTGCTCCTGCTTCAAAGCAAACTATTGCGCGCTGGATCTGTAGCACGAT
This sequence comes from Pseudophryne corroboree, assembly GCF_028390025.1. Lineage (NCBI taxonomy): Eukaryota > Metazoa > Chordata > Amphibia > Anura > Myobatrachidae > Pseudophryne > Pseudophryne corroboree. Next base: position 352,777,288 of record NC_086449.1, read on the forward strand.
TCAGCAGGCTCATTCTGCGGCTGGACTGCCGCATCCTAAATAAGTAAAAGCCCATTCCACAAGGAAGGTGGGCTCTTCTTGGGCGGCTGCCCGAGGGGTCTCGGCTTTACAGCTTTGCCGAGCTGCTACTTGGTCGGGTTCAAACACATTTGCTAAGTTCTACAAGTTTGATACCCTGGCTGAGGAGGACCTTGCCTTTGCTCATTCGGTGCTGCAGAGTCATCCGCACTCTCCCGCCCGTTTGTGAGCTTTGGTATAATCCCCATGGTCCTTACGGAGTCCCAGCATCCACTAGGACGTCAGAGAAAATAAGAATTTACTCACCGGTAATTCTATTTCTCGTAGTCCGTAGTGGATCTGGTCGCCCGTCCCAAGTGCGGACTCTCTGCAATACATGTATATAGTTATTGCTTAACTAAAGGGTTATTGTTATGAGCCATCTGTTACTGAGGCTCAGTTGTTGTTCATACTGTTAACTGGGTATGGTTATCACGAGTTGTACAGTGTGATTGGTGTGGCTGGTATGAGTCTTACCCTGAATTCCAAATCCTTTCCTGGTAATGTCAGCTCTTCCGGGCACAGTTTCCCTAACTGAGGTCTGGAGGAGGGGCATAGAGGGAGGAGCCAGTGCACACCAGATAAAGTACCTAATCTTTCTTTTAAGAGTGCCCAGTCTCCTGCAGAGCCCGTCTATTCCCCATGGTCCTTACGGAGTTCCCAGCATCCACTACGGACTACGAGAAATAGAATTACCGGTGAGTAAATTCTTATTTTTTCCTCTTTACCCAGAATGGTCAGGCCAGAGATCACCAGGGATGCCCTGATTGCACATGCCAAAGGCTCGATAGCAAGGACAAAGCACCTTCTGCCTTTACATAACTTCTTAGATCCACTGCTACCAAAGACACAGCATTGACACCACTTGTGTCCACATCTGAATTAGACTCTGAGTCAATGAATAGTCTCAGTCACATGACCCCTTCACTGTGTGGTCTCAATCACATGACACTTGCAATGAGTTCTCTTAGTCACAACAATTGCAACTCTGCTATTTGTAACCTTAATTTTTGACTGTGTAATGGTTAAGAATCCATAAATGTGGGCCGCTGCAAAAATAGACTGTGCAGCTGATGGCAAACAAAATATATCATTAAGGTCGAGGGATGTAGTAGAAAACCCATACAGTGAGCTTTCACTTCCAGGCACTGCGGTTACAAAGCAGTGTTGTCAGTGGTTATATCGACTGCTCTCCAGGGGTAAACGCAGGATTTCTGGAGGGTGGTTTCTAGATATTTGATGTAGAGCAATTGTCATCTGCCAATGAAGGATGTATAATTAGCATATAACAAGCTATAGTCTGTCCCAGTGCAGTTTATGCAATACAGTACTTCAGACACATACAGGCCCAATGATCACGGTAAGCTAATTACCAGATTCTGTTTCTTGTGCCATGACTTAGAAATCAGATACACACACGCGCATGCGCCTTATGCTGCCCATACACTTGTGCGATGCCCCGCGACGCGACATCGCGGGGCATCGCACCGGCAGTTCAGGTGCGATGAAATCGCACCTGAACTGCCAAAGTGATTACCATACGATCATGCGATAGATCGCATGATAATCACGTGATGGGCACGTCACCGCCGAGTGGGAGCGGCCTCTGGCCGCTCCCGGCAGGTGCCCATCGCACATCGCAGTGCAATATATCTCATGTGGTTTTAAAACCACATGCGATCGCACTGCGATGCGAGAGATATAAAGTGCAGCACATAATATCTTGAGACACGATATTCGAGCTGCGTGCCCGCGCATCGCGTCTCAAGGTACCTAAAATGTGCATACAATCCTTCAATTTCTCTCATAGATGAGGTCGAAATCAAAGGATAGCACCGATAATCTCATAAGTGTATGGGTACCATTAGAGTCTGTGGGTAATCGGGATTTCCGTGCAACCAGAAATCCCCCTCCTTCCTGCATTTGCCTGTGCTGTCAAACAACAATTGCACAGAGTTTCAGTCACATCCCACTGTTATTTTGTATGTTTATTTATTTTGCTTTGAATAATCTCTTTTGGACTGTAGAAGTTTTATTATCTGATGTAATGTAAATTATTTTTAGGTGGCACTTAACTATTTCAAAGCTATTGATAATCATATTACTATCTCTGTACCTCACTGTAAATAAATTGGTTTAAAATCAGTAGTTTAAACCAGAGCCTAAAAACTATCAACACTTGGCTCAATTAACAGAATCTGCTACCACTTTGACTAAAGACATAGTTGGTTCATACGCTTAAAAGTCAGCCTGCTCCTATACATCTGCTGACAATTAAACTTCCTTATGAAAGGGACAGTGTAGTGAAGTACTGAGCAGCGTTTGGTCTATTATCTGGATCCTAATAGGACTTTAGAAGCCATTAGAGAGAGCTTTGGACAGCATGAAGCTCAAATCTTCTTATGGAAAATGTGATGTCTAGTAGCTATAAATATGAAATTACATCACTGATTTTCAAACCTATAAATCTTTTCACAGGCAGAGTGTAGATAATTCATGAATTGGGGAAATATTTTTTTAACTGTTTCTGTTGATGACAGCATTGATTTACTTGCTAGGTAACATTTGTGGTAATATTGGAATGTTCCCAGTACAGTAGCTAGTTTTTCTTCTAGCCTTCAAAAATAAAAGTGGTTCAAGGTAGATTTAGCGTCCAGTGCAATGCACCAAGCATTCAATGTCTATCGTATCTGTTGCAGTTATATACATAAATTGATTAATTTGCTTATAATTATGGTTGATGCTACCATTGTTTATAATGCCCTTCTCTGCATCAGTGGATCAGCTACCACTAGGTGGATGTGTGGTCGGCTCACTAAACAACACTGCTTACATATTTTTTTTCAATCTATTTAACACCTCAACACCCTTCCCCCACCCCCCACCCCCCGCCCCCCAAAAAAACAAAAGGTTTTTTTTGTTTTGTTTCGCTTCTGATAATAGTATTTGTAATTAAGCTGATCCGTTGTTTTGCTGGAATTATTCCTTGCCTGTTAGGTTTTTTTTTTAAATAGGTGGGCCTATGATATAGATTGACCCCTCTTTGGGGTAAAAGCAGGCATTGGCGAATTCCAGGCTACTCTACCTGATGTTTTGTCCCTTTAAAACATCGGGCAGATTTGCCGGAATATCGCCGATGCCTGCATCACGCAGGCTGTTACTGTACATTTACCCTTATATATCACCTCTTTATCTCTACTATTCTCTTATAACCCATTGTCTGTATTTCAGTAGAGTTCTGTTATGATCCATAGTTCAGCTTCATACACAATCTGTTATACCAATCGGCTTTCATTGATGACATGACCTGGTTTTAAAATATCATAATTTAAGCATTAAATTCATGAACTGCATAATGTTCTGTAACATCTTCCAATATGTCACCTTTATCCAATTCTATTTTTACATGCGTTACTCACTGATCAGTGTCACCTCTTCACTTAAAGGGACAGAGAAGAAAGATTGGCCGCACTGACAGCAGCACAACAAGAGGCAATGGAGGAGCTGCAAAAGAAGATCCAGCTTAAGGTTGGTATTAAATTAGCAAGGCTCACAGTGAGTGGGCAGAGATGCCTGCTAGAGAAGTAATTATATTCAGTGCATACCCATGGCATTGATCTGGCTTCAATGGAATTAAATTAAGATACCTATGTTTTCTATTTAGCCAGAAATTCAGGCCTGAAGTCTTTTTTGTTTATATTATGCGGAAGGAGGAACCATTCAAAGCATTCCCTTACCTAATTTCATAGTCTAGAAAGCAAGATATTTGGGACAGATAAGCAGCATTGAGCCCACCTAGTTTGTCAAGCAAGGACATAACATGTCAGTTAGCAGATTGGAGTAAACCACCACAGAGACTTGAAGCTTTCAGTCGGAGCCCCGCCCCTAATAATGGCTGTGCCTCAGGCCAGTCTCTGACTCTAGATGTTATCTGTATGTGTCTGTGAGCAGAGCGCTCTCCAGCAGACTCCTGTGTTACTGCTACACCGCATCCTGGCTTTAGAGTCAATTAGCTTTGTTAGACTACAGATTACAGCATAACCTCTAAACTACTACTCACTTTTCAGAGTTACAAACCTCCTTTATACCATGAGAAAAGCGTTCTGTTTATGATTAGAGGAACTGGGATACTACGGAGTCCTCTGGAGGCTGCCTTATTGCTACCCAGACACGTTTCTGCAGTGACAGTGTGGAAGGAAGAGTGTACTCCGTGCTCCCCTAGTAAACTCCATTTGCTAGCTGCGTTACTTTAACTTTGTTCCTTTATGGGCAATACAAATATTTATGACATGTTCTAATATTTCTTAGCTTTAGAATGTATTCTTATGGGCCCTACGCACTTGCCAATGTTTCCGATTTGGGTGATGTTCCTTTTCAACCATTAGCGACCATCATCCAACTTTGGTTGCTATGCTAATCGAGGGAAAAGCAACGATGAACGACCGCGGGGATGCACATCGTTCATCGTTGGTGCATACACACTTAGTGATATGAACGATTTATCATTCATTACTGAACGAGATGGTTCATATCACGCATACACATCGGAAAGTGTGTAGTGCCCATAACCCTTGTCAGTAACAGGGCTCTGGAAGCACCATTTCTCTAGCAAGACCAGGCCAGATTGTAAGAGTTTGGCGTATCAGTATGGACCTCATTGCTATGGACCATTTCTTTAAGGGTATATGGTATTCTTTCAGGATAACATCACCTTACCATGTTTACTTACCTTTAATATGTACTACTTTGACTAAGTACGTGAAGCTGCCACATATACTGTACATGCGTACCACAGTGCTATAATGTAGTAGTGCTTGTGATTTTATAATGTTCATAAAATTCACCATGAAAATAAAAACTTACACTGCAACACGAACCCACGTTTCAGCACACGTAGCTTTATAGTTTTGACTACATTGTTGAAATACTGAAAAGTTACCTACTATACTTGAAAAGAATAATAACACATTAATTGTTGCTGAATATCCTGTAAAGTCTCATGTATCAAACAGAAAATCCACAAACTATAAATACTATAAATCTGGATTGTTGTGAGTACAAAGGTGTCATATATGTCTAGATCCACACAAGACAAATTTGGAACTAGAGTATATAGAGTATTTTGTCACATGTGAGTAACCATGGTGCTGGCAGAATGCCGCATCGTAGGGTGCAGTGTGGGGTTGCTGACCTGGGATACCTCCCCAACGTTAGTGTGAAATGAGGCTGTGAAATTCCTTGCAAGACTGTTTTGGGGCTCTTTGCTGCTTTGAGGTGGCAATGTGGTGATCTAGAGGATTACCTAATGCAATGGGGAGCCCCTGATCAGTATCAGAAACAGTTAATTTGCATCGACAATTTCATTGGGGGAAAGGGGCTCATATGCGAAAAAAATAAGGAAATTGAGAGTTGTTGGTTGCAAATATTGAACAGTGCTATCCATGTGCAAGGTGCGCCTGATGGCTGCAGTGCCACACCACACACACAAACCACACATGGTACAGCAGCCAGCTGGGTAAGGACAGGTGCTCATGTGCATCTACCTGCCATGTGATGGAAATAGATCATAAAAATGAAGCCAGTGACAGTAGTATGCACGAGAGACAACTTCTCTCAAAGAATATTGGTGTTGCTCATGTTACATCCACCATATGACACATAAGGACAGGGGCAGTACGGATGGTGTAATGGATAGCATTACTGCCTCAAAGCACTGAGGTCATGGGTTCGATTTCCACCATGGCCCTAACTGTGTGGAGTTTGTATATTCTCCCCGTACTTGTGTGGGTTTCCTCCGGGTTTTCTGGTTTCCTCCCACAATCCAAAAATATACTGGTAGGTTACTTGAATCCCAACAAAATTAACCCTAGCGTGAATGTGTGTGTGTGTGTGTGTGTGTGTGTACATGTAGTAGGGAAATAGATTGTAAGCCCCACTTGGGCAGGGACTGATGTGAATGGACAAATATTCTCTGTAAAGCACTACGGAATATGTGTACGCTATATAAATAACTGGTTATAAATAAATAAGGACATAACTGCGGGCAGCACAAATATAGGGATGCTTGAGCACTACAACACGCAGGGAGCTGGCACTTGGTAATATCGTAATATGTGTATGTTAGCCATTGTGGTAATACATGGCTTCTGATATCATATAGATTTGCAGTTGTAGACATCTGTTCATGTGTCAATATGTGTTCAACCAATAGTGCCCATAGAATAGCCTCACATCTTTTATTTCAGCATGATGAGGGTGTACGGAGACACCTGGAACAGATTGAACAACGGAAAGAGAAAGCTGCAGAGTTGAGCAGTGGAAGACATGCAAGCACAGACTATGCTCCTAAACTCACCCCATTTGAGCGGAAGAAGCAGTGCACTCTCTGTAGTGTAATGGTAAGGACTACTCCCGTCATTTGGGTTGTCTAGTGCACAGATTCTAGCTTGCTGTGTCACTATTGTTTCCTCCCCTGAATACTATTAGCATTCTATTTCTTCTGTTTGGTTTTTCCTCCTGCCAATATTTAGAAGTCTTACTCTCTATGTTCTGAATATAATCCTGTCTTGTCCTCATTTTCAGAATCTTGTATACTATCTGAACCTTAAATCTCCCAAGACTTAACTGAAATCTTTCTTCTATTGTCCAGTCATCCTTCTCTTTGTGCTCATTTACGTGTTTGTGTTTGGATAAAGATGGTTATAATGAAGCTTATTATGCAGTCGATATATTAGTTATATAATAATAATGAACATAACCCTTCCTGACAGATTTCCTCTGAGGTGTATCTCTTCAGTCACATTAAAGGAAAGAAACACCAATTGGCCGTTCGAGAGAACAGTAGTATCCAGGGCCGGGAATTATCTGATGAAGAAGTGGTGAGTACTATGAATAAAAAAAAAAATCACCATTGTGATAGTAATTATGGGGCTTATGTAACAGTGTGCGAGCTGCACCCTCTGCAGGAATTCCGGAGAGTTTGCCTGAATTTTTAAAGCAGCATTAATTTAAAGTTTTGCCTTTTAAATGATAGCTGCTTTAAAAATACAGGCAGACTCGCCAGATTTTCCACAGAGCGTGAAGCTTGCAGACTGTTACGTAAGCCCCTATGTCTGAAACCTGAAGTGTTGCAGTGTTTTGAGTCACCTACAGATGTGTCCTCTTACATCTTTGCTCCATGCCCTACAAGTCACGTTACACATAACATGGAGTGGCGTAGGACTCTTTTTTGGATTTTATCCCACGAAAATGCATCTTAGGATGCACAAGCAGCTTCTGCTGATTTATATGATATGCAGCATGCCTATATTCTGTATGTGACTGCGACTGTATTTGCATACAAAATGCTATACTACAGTGCTATACTACAGTGCTTTCATGGAAAACACTGTAACGTGGCATTTATGATGCAGATAGAGCCGCAATTACACACAGAATGTAGGCATGCTGCATATCATTTTAATCAGAAGCTGCTTGTGTGTCCTATTACATTATATTGCGTCTTAAGATGCTTTTTGGTGGGGAAAAAATGGGGGGAAAAAAACACTCGGCGCTACAGAGTCCCACCATGGCATGGCACGACTTCAAGGGCTGTTTAGTGTGACCGCAGCAAATATGTAAGAGGACACATCTGTATATATTATATTTGTCCGTATCTGGGTTGCTGTCATTGTACTGAAGTTTCCCCACTTGCATGCAAATAACTTTAAGCCAATTTTCATACAAACATTTAAGATGTCAGTGAGAATTTAACGTCATTTATGATTTTAAGATTAAACAGCGGTGTATGCTATAAAAGATAATTGAAAAATAGAAAAATGGAAGTCTTGTCCAAAAGAATTTAAAAATATGCTGAAACACGCAGAGTGCTGAAGACTATCCTCCAGGTAAAATAGCTAATGTTGGCAGTTATAAATCAAGTGCCACACCAATCAAATAAAACCACCACAACATTAAATAAACAATTCACTTCTTCATTTAGTTGTACATTTGTCATCTTATTGTTCAAATGGGGTATAGCTGGTGCTGAAGAAATCTGAGCACTAAACAGTTAACTTTTAAGGCAGTTCAGACTCATCCTACCCTATAACCCGCCCTCTGTGAAAAACATTCATTTTTTTTTGGTGCTCTTTCTCATCAAAGAAGAGTTATTGCTCTGGTACTTTCTCATCAAAGTAGAACTGGTTTTTATTCCAAAAGTTTCCTCGTAGGAATGCCAGATGGGACCTTCTGTCCCATCATCAATCTGAAATTCCTAAATGATTACCTCAGGGTTCCAAAGTTCAAAATGGAGTCCCTCAGGTCAATTATGCACTCCCTGAAACTGGGGGATCTCCTGGTGTCCTTAGATGTCAAGCATGCCTACTTGCACATTCCGATTTTGGAAGGACACCAACAGTTCCTGTAAGTTGCAGCCCCTTTGACCACTACCAGTTTCAAGCCTTGTCTTTCAAGTTGTCCACAGCCCCTCGGGTGTTCACCAAGGTCATGTCGCTGATGGCAGCTTCCCTGCAATTCCAGAGTATCCAGATAATTCTTTACCTGAATGATCTTTTACTTGCACAGTCAGAAGGGACTCTTCAGTAACACCTTAACCTGATGGTTTGGATTCTTCAGTCACATGGATGGCTCATCAATTGGCACAAATCCAGTCTGAAGCCTTTTCAGCAACAAGTGCACCTGGGGGCCCTACTGGACACTCTGGGCCAGAATTTTTTTTTCCACAGGACAAAATTGTCTCCCTCCAGGTGATGATATGGTCTCTTCTTCTGGTACTGCGAATGTTAGTGCACTTATGCATGCGGGTCCTAGGCAACCTGGTATCCACATTTGGTGTAGTCAGAGTCTGTCCAAGTGGAAGGCTGTTATGTCCAGTACAGGTCTCAGCTGATTTTATCTCCGAGGCTTCAGACATCTCACCTAGACAAATGTCATCCATTTCTGGTTCTGGAATGGATTATACTCACTACAGATGTCAGCCTCGGGGAATGTTGGTGGTCACAATGACAACTACTTGTCATTGTAGTCCCATCTTCCTTTAAATATCTTAGAACTTCGGGCAATCGACAGTGCCTTGTGTCAAGCAAAGCAGTTTCTCCAGGGCCATCCGGTCAATGTCTGCTTGGACAATTCAACTGCTGTCCTGAACATAAATCATCAAGTAGGCATAAGAAGCATTCAGGTCATGTGGGAAGTAAGCAGAATCCTATGGTGGGCAGAACGGTTCCTTCCAAGTTTGTTGGCAGTTTACATTCTGGTAAAAGAAAATTAAGAGGTCGCTAATATCAGCCAGCCTTCCTGTTAGTTCCTTGGACCTTTCCTCTTCTGTTCATCTTTCCCCAGATGTCCCTTATGCCTCAGGTGAGCCACAAATGGAAATAAGAAGAAGGGATCGTTATTCTAGTTGCTCCAGACCGGTCAATCAGGGTGTGGTACGCTGATTTCAGGTGCCTGTTGATAGCAGCCCCTTGGCAGCTTCCTCATAGACCGGATCATTTCTGTTAAGGGCCTTGCCTCCATCTGGATCCTTAACACCTGGCTCTGACAGGGTGGCTGATAAGACAACCCTCCTGAGCGCCAGAGGTTTTTGGGATGCTGTGATCTATACTATGCTCTGTGCTAGGAAACCGATTTTGAATAAGCGGTATTTTGAATAAGCGGTATGCAGGATCTGGAGAGCCTACGTAACCTGATGTGGTTGGCAGGATTAAAACATGAGATTGTCCATGTTTCTAAGAGTCTGTCCTTTTTACCGGTGGGATTTTATTTAGGTCTCCGCTTGTCGCCCCGGAAAGTCCTGGTATCTGCTCTGTAGGTTTATTTCCAGAGACGCTTGTACCTAAATCTGTTGGGTCCTTGGATGTGGGCAATAGATTCAGGAAGCCATCTGTCAGGCTAGCTTTTCCGGTGCCTCCTTCGGTTGCCGCCTGGTTTGTCGGGACCTTTGCAAGGCCACCACTTGGTCTTGGCACACACCTTTATTCTTTTCTACCATTTTGATGCCTTTGCTACCAGAGTTGCTGGTTTCGGGCGAAGGGTTCTATGTGCGCCTAAGGAGCATACAGGAGCTGTGGGACATCCCCATGGTTCTCCTTTGTCCCTATGGCTGAAAGAGAAAACAAGATTTTGGTTCTTAGCTGATGAATCTGTTCCTCTAATGCCCTCTTGCCCACTCCTTGCTTCCTTTTGTATTGGATTGTGCCGTGCCAGGTCACTTGTACAGATGTTTTGTGTGCTTGGTCCTTATCTTCTCCTCTTCTTCACTCTCCTTTGGGCCTTTGTTAACGAAAGCAGAATGCTCGGGCAGAGGGCGTGGTATAGGGGAGGAGGTGCCTGAGCTACCTTAAAAATTTACTGTTTAGTGCACAGGCTTCTTCAGCTCAGGCTATACTGTACCTCATGGTTTTCCAGTGTCCCTCATGGCATTAGAGAAACACATTTGTCAGGTTATAACCAAAATCTTGTTTTTGTTTTTTTTCTCTTTCTCAGATAATGGGAGCTAAGGGTGAGGTTGTAGAAGTAATGGGAGTGGGGTTAGAGTGTAATAGTATGTCATATAGTATTATAATGTATTATTATTGTTGATAAAGCTCCAGCAGAGATTGCACTGAGCTCATAATTATGTTGATCCCATGACCTGGGGTTCTACTCGACTGTTTTCGGTTCCCATCAGAATTTATGGTTTTGTATAAATGTCTATTGGCTGGAGCAATTGAATTCTGTGAAACTCACTCAGTTTGCAAAAAGGAGTCAGTTGCCGCAACCTCCACATAAAGACGCGCTATAGCACATAGCTGAGATGAGACTATCCAGTGCCTTATTTATCACTGTATTGAGTAAGCCAAAATACAGGATATTATAAAAACTACACTAGTTCGAAGAACAAGAAGAATAAGAACCATGCTTATAATGGCTTACAATTTCTGTACATTTTAGCAGAAACAATAAAATACAAATGTGTCCTCATACATCTATCCTCAAATTGTGCCAAATGGCCCAGTTAGTTACGCGTAAAAAGGCAAAAGCCTGAGGACTGCAAGTGGCGAGCAATGCAGCATCACTGTGCATAATTTGCGACATTATACTAATTCCATTGGAACAAAATGCTGATCCGAAGTGCCTAGGACAAGTGACTTTTGATGCAGCTATATGATGCGAAAAGATGCTAAATGCTAAATTATGAAAGTCAGGGATGACAGAGCATATAAGCCATGCCATTCCTCTCACGCCATATGGCGCAAAAAGGACACATCTGTAACTGTAGGTCTATGTACTGTACACTGAAACAGTACTCAACTGCTTCTAATTATCTTTTTATTCCTTAAACCAAATTTTACACTGACCCTTTAATAAGCCTGTGGAATGTGTCTGCCGGTTTGCTTATAGTGTCACTGGTGTGAGGGAAGGCTTACCAGAAAAGGACAAGCACTGGGAGAACTATTAATTCCTGGAGAAAAGGCCGCTTCCACTACCGAGCCAACTACTGTATTAGACCTATTCATACACAACACTAAAATGAAGTACTCCGCTGATATATCTCTTTTTCTTCTGTGCAGATTGACATCTTCAGCAGTTATTCCCATGAAGGTGCTTATTGTATTCATAGTCTTACTTCTCCATTCAGAACCTCTTCTTCCCTTAATAATAACTTTTACAGGTTATTCCATCGTACAATCTGATCTCTAATACCCTCTTGATATTGTATTACCTGAAATGTGATAAACTGCATAACATTAAATAATATTGCCACTAATTTTATCACACTGCAGGGAAATCTGAAAAAATGATTGAATTTTAGAATTGGCTGCCTCTCTATCCCCGCGTACAGCAATTACTGGATGTCACAGCTGCTGTGTGCCTGGTAGATATGGCTGCAGTGACATCACTCTCCTGTTTCATTGTGTGATTATGGGTGTTGTTCTGCCGCCTGAAGTGGCAGATGAAATGGGGATAAAAATCAACATAAACATTTGTATTGCTGCATTATCAGACAATTTATAGCATACTGTATCACAGCATCAACAGGAAGCAGCTAATACTCCTGGTGCAAATCACTTTTATAATTATGTGGCTGCTGGCAAATGAAGTGCAGTTGCAACCATAATACTAACCTCACTAACAGGTGTCAGCCTTTAGCAAGGGAGCTTATGTTGTCAAAATTGGCTGCAAGTGCTGCTGAATTGGGCACTGTTCATGAAAGGATCTGCTTGTATGTAGCCATCTTAGGGGCTTATTTTATGATCCACAATAACCTGTTTTCGCTCGAAAAAACAGACTTTCTGCAGCAGGGTACATAGGTTTCCACAGGGAAACTTTGGGGTGTAGAGATGGAACTGGATCCAGGCACCAACAGGTAAAACTTTAGCTGTCCAAGGATGCATCGGGTCCCTCCTCTATTACCCCGCCCCCAGGCACAGTGAGCTCAGTTTTAAAGTTGGTGCCTGCCGTAGTAAAGGGGGGTACTCACGGAGCGATCGCTGCTTAAAATCTAAGCAATCTGACTAGATTGCTTAGATTTTAAGCAGCGATCACTCCGTGTGTACCCCTCACAGAGATAGCTATGCGCAGCCCCGCGCATCGCTATCGCTGGTGCTAGATTGGCCAATCTAGCAGGTTGCTCACTTCACCCGCTGGGTGAAATGAGCGCCCCCCCCCCCCCCCCGCACGCTCAGCACACATCGCGCTGTGCTGAGCTGGGAGAGAGTTTTTTGTGCGTTGTTATGATATTCTTACTACTCTGACTCTTCACTCCCCAGATTGGGATATTTTCTGACTCCTGCACTGTATTTTTCTGCCGCGGGGTACACTGGTATTTCACAGGGAATAACATTGGGGTGTAGAGTTGGATCTTGATCCGAGGCACCAACAGGCTAAAGCTTTGACTGTTCCCAGGATGCACTGCACCGCCTCCTCTATAGCCACGCCTCCAGACACTGTAGCTCAGTTTGTAAGTTGGTGCCTGCAGTGCAGGTCACTAACAGGGGGGCTGTACTAGTCAGCCCTTCTAAGAGCTTTTTCGGAAGATAGAAGACTTCAAGGGCCACAGCACAGGCACTAGATGCTGTGTATGTCATGCTGACATTCTGTGCTGCGGCTCCCTCACCTCCCCCAGCGGCGCTGTATACTCCCGCGCCCTGGTTGCCAGGTACTTACAGCGGAGGCGCTCCGGTTATGAGGCACACATCACCGCTGCTGCTTTCCTGGATCGCATGGCCGCACTTCAGGGAGGAGGTAAGAGGTCTCCCAGGTGGGACCCTCCAAAATCGCGATCCGGTCGTGGTCCCAGGAGACGGACTGTGCCGCTGCCGTGGACACTGTGGCCGTGCAGGGACCCCACTATATCCACCAGGGAGGACAGGTCGGATTTACTGAAATCCGTTTATTATAGGCTCCATAATACCCCGTGAAGTCCAGCAGTGGGGATAAGGCGCTGACCTGTAGCCCCTCCCCCAGCTCCAGGCGCCATCTACTGCAGTTGTTCCCACCCTGGAGCAGCATCTCTCTCTCTCCCTCACTCCCTGTCAGCGTTTGGGCGCCATTTCACAGAGTTGCGCTGATCCTGTGACTGCTGGGCACTGTCTCCTCTGTAAAGCCACCTGTCTCATCAGCGCTGTGCGCTTACAGGACAGTTAAGTATTCTACATGTCGTTTAGACAGCGTTAGTTAAGAACAAGTGCACTTCTATATGAATATTTAGTACACGTTTTCTGTGATATACATCCAGTGTTTACTGTTCATTGTTATATCTGTATTCATACATATCTTTATGTAGTATTGCTAGTCCAGTGCAGTTTTATTTTTATATGTAATAATTTCTGCATTGTACCTGTGACTGCGTGTGCCTATAGCTGCTGTGTGGATTCTATTCTGTGTATCACACATATTGCTATCACTATGGCCCTCATTCCGAGTCGTTCGCTCGGTATTTTTCTTCGCATCGCAGCGTTTTTCTGCTTAGTACGCATGCGCAATGTTCGCACTGCGACTGCGCCAAGTAATTTTGCTATGAAGATAGTATTTTTACTCACGGCTTTTTCTTCGCTCCGGCGATCGTAGTGTGATTGACAGGAAATGGGTGTTACTGGGCGGAAACACTGCGTTTTATGGGCGTGTGGATAAAAACGCTACCGTTTCCGGAAAAAACGCGGGAGTGGCTGGAGAAATGGAGGAGTGTCTGGGCGAAAGCTGGGTGTGTTTGTGACGTCAAACCAGGAACGACAAGCACTGAACTGATCGCAGATGCCGAGTAAGGTTGAAGCTACTCAGAAACTGCTAAGTAGTTTGTAATCGCAATATTGCGAATACATCGTTCGCAATTTTAAGAAGCTAAGATTCACTCCCAGTAGGCGGCGGCTTAGCGTGTGTAACTCTGCTAAAATCGCCTTGCGAGCGAACAACTCGGAATGAGGGCCTATATTCTGTGCCCTGGGGGTCTAAGTGCGTCAGGGTCTCATATACCATATAGTGTTCCACAGGATATACTGTTTTGTATTTCTCCGGCAGGGTCCACAGGTTATTCACATGATAACAATGGGATATGATGAAGCGACAGCGGATTGGCACCAATCGATCAAAACTTTCCAGTCTCCCTCCCAGCATGCAACGGGCCCGTCCATATATCTCCGCCTCCTGGCTCAGGCAAATCAGTTTTTTGTTTCGTGTGGCAGGAGCCGGACCATAGTCAGAGGGCTGCTGCTTTTTAGCAGCCCTAAGCTTTCTTATTTTGGTGGTCATTCCGAGTTGTTCGCTCGCTGACGATTTTCGCAGTGCAGCGATTAAGTGAAAAAAACCAGCAAAAATGCGCATGGTACACAGCGCGCATGCGCTAAGTACTTTCACACAAAACTTTGTAGATTTACACAAGCTCGAGCGACGTTTTTTCATCGCTCGAGTGATTGACAGGAAGTGGGTGTTTCTGGGCGGAAACTGTCCGTTTTCAGGGAGTGTGCTAAAAAACGCAGGTGTGCCAGGTAAAAACGCAGGAGTGGCTGGCCGAATGCAGGGCGTGTTTGTGACGTCAAACCAGGAACTAAACGGACTGAGGTGATCGCAGTCTAGGAGTAGGTCTGGAGCTACTCAGAAACTGCAGGGAATTATTTAGTAGCAGTTCTGCTAATCTTTCGTTCGCTATTCTGCTAAGCTAAGATACACTCCCAGAGAGCGGCGGCCTAGCGTTTGCAATGATGCTAAAAGCAGCTAGCGAGCGAACAACTCGGAATGACCACCTTTATTTTTATACTCTTACTAGTTTTTGAGTGATCTTTCTAAACAGCATCCTATTCGTATATTAGAGTCGCTCCAACAACTCTCCGCCGGGTCGCGGCAACGCTTACCCACAAATACAGTGCTGTTTCGGCGGGCGTCTTTGTCGGATATACTAGCTGGTCCAGCAGACGTTACCAGGCTGTGGCCAGAGCACGGGGAGAAGGTAAGGCATGGCTTCCACTTAGCTAGATGGAATACGGACACAGCCGCACTGCTTTGGGAGGAGACTACCAAACAGTAACTAACGCGTCTGCCACCTCGGGTGCAGCAGCGCTAGGCCTTAGGGATTATAGGCTCCAGGAATAGCATGAGGCCGCGATCCTTAGGGTTGATGTCAGCAAGGGGAGTCAGATGGTCTGCTGGCCCGCCCCCCCCTCCCCCCCCCCCCCGTTCATGACCAGTTTCCTCCGAGTCTCCTGCCATGAACGGTTTCCTTGCTTCCGTCCCACACGCTGTGCATGAGGGGACCCGATCGCAGCATAGGCGACTGTGTGACTGGTGTGTCTGTGTTCACTGAGCGCTACCACGAGGGGACCCGGTCGCAGCATAGGCGGCTTTGTGACGGGTGCGTCTGTGTTCACTGAGCATCTGTGTTCACTATAGATTCATGGAGCAGCAGTGTACACTAGTAGCATCTGGATCCACTCAGCGTTCGCTAACGTATTGATCGATCCTGGAAGCGAGGTGAGTCCCCCTGTATCCCACTCTACTGAGTACGGGTTATACAGCACTAATCTCTATCTACCTTTTGAGTACGAATAGTTAGATAAGTGCCTATTGCATATGAGTATGTATACATTTACTGTTGTTTATTTCACTTTGCGTCTGAATACGTTAGATCCATTCAAACATGATCAGTAATATGTTCTCCTACAGACTTAAGAATGTGTTTGTAGTTGATGATGTGCTCATATTGCTAATTATACTAATGTATTACATGTGACTGACTGCTAGTGTGATTGCTGGCTTTACTATATGTCTGTCAGTTTGTTTTTCTGATCCTCAATGCTGGTGCATGGGTAAGGTCAGTTTGTGTGTCACTTTAGAAACTTTAAAGTGATTACAGTCACAAATTGTGTAGTATACTGTGAAAGTGCTGATTATTTATCATGTCTAAGAGCGGCAAAAGTGGGAAGGTACACTCACAGCAACACCAACACTCATATCATGTTTGTTTTGCAATACTGTATTATCCTCTCAGGATCTGGTTCAGGATGGTTTATGTGCAAATTGTTTTCGTTTTCAGCAAAGTACAAGGCAGATCCCTGTACAACATCAGGTACAGATAGATCCACCTTGGGCTATGTTTGCACAGACTTTATCCATGTTAGCTGACGGATAATTCCTACAGCTTCTGTATCAGGAATAGGTTACACTATTAGCCCTTACATGCAGCTCCCTACCTACGGTATATCACTTCCACCAGCAACTTCTCAAAAGAAACAAGCTGATAAACCAGCTACACATGAGGCAGAGGAGGATTCATCGGAAGATGAAAGCGCAATTAATTCTACTTCAGCATACGAATAGGAGGAAGAATGTCTCAGCTCAGTGGATATAGCTGAGTTAATTAAAGAAATGAAAGCCATTCTATCCTTAGAGGATTCAGCAGAGCCTGTGTTAAAAACCAAGGCACCTGTGTTTAAATGTCCCAAAACAGTTAAACCCGAGTTTCCAGGGTCAGATCAGCTGACAGAAATCATGGAAGAGGCTTGGGCTACACCCAATAAGAAGTTTAGAATTCCTAAAAAATGGGATTCCAATTATCCTCTTCCAGCTGGGGATTGTTTAAAAAGGGAGGTGGCTCCTAAAGTAGATACGCATGTAATTCGATTAGTGCAAAAATCTTTATTACCTTTGCCTTCAACATCATTAAATTATGTCACGGATAGGAGAGTGGATGGGTTTCTAAAAAACATATTTTCTCTGACGTCCTAGTGGATGCTGGGAACTCCGTAAGGACCATGGGGAATAGCGGCTCCGCAGGAGACTGGGCACAAAAGTAAAAGCTTTAGGACTTCCTGGTGTGCACTGGCTCCTCCCCCTATGACCCTCCTCCAAGCCTCAGTTGGATTTTTGTGCCCGAACGAGAAGGGTGCATACTAGGTGGCTCTCCTGAGCTGCTTAGAGTAAAAGTTTAAATTAGGTTTTTTATTTTCAGTGAGTCCTGCTGGCAACAGGCTCACTGCACCGAGGGACTAAGGGGAGAAGAAGCGAACTCACCTGCGTGCAGAGTGGATTGGGCTTCTTAGGCTACTGGACATTAGCTCCAGAGGGACGATCACAGGCCCAGCCATGGATGGGTCCCAGAGCCGCGCCGCCGGCCCCCTTACAGAGCCAGAAGACAGAAGAGGTCCGGGAAATCGGCGGCAGAAGACGTCCTGTCTTCAATAAGGTAGCGCACAGCACCGCAGCTGTGCGCCATTGCTCTCAGCACACTTCACACTCCGGTCACTGAGGGTGCAGGGTGCTGGGGGGGGGGGCGCCCTGAGACGCAATAAAAACACCTTAGATGGCTAAAAATACATCACATATAGCTCCTGGGCTATATGGATGCATTTAACCCCTGCCAGTTTTTCCTTAAAAAAGCGGGAGAAAGGCCGCCGAGAAGGGGGCGGAGTCTATCTCCTCAGCACACAAGCGCCATTTTCCCTCACAGCTCCGCTGGAAGGACGTCTCCCTGACTCTCCCCTGCAGTCCTGCACTACAGAAACAGGGTAAAACAAGAGAGGGGGGGCACTAATTTGGCAGATTAATAAATACAGCAGCTATATAAGGGAAAAACACTTATATAAGGTTATCCCTGTATATATATAGCGCTCTGGTGTGTGCTGGCAAACTCTCCCTCTGTCTCCCCAAAGGGCTAGTGGGGTCCTGTCCTCTATCAGAGCATTCCCTGTGTGTGTGCTGTGTGTCGGTACGTTGTGTCGACATGTATGAGGAGGAAAATGGTATGGAGGCGGAGCAATTGCCTGTAATAGTGATGTCACCCCCTAAGGAGTCGACACCTGACTGGATGGTCTTATGGAAGGAATTACGTGATAGCGTCAGCACTTTACAAAAGACTGTTGACGACATGAGACAGCCGGAAAAACAGTTAATACCTGTCCAGGCGTCTCAAACACCGTCAGGGGCTCTAAAGCGCCCGTTACCTCAGATGGTCGACACAGACCCAGACACGGACACTGACTCCAGTGTCGACGGTGAGGAAACAACCGTGTTTTCCAGTAGGGCCACACGTTACATGATCACGGCAATGAAGGAGGTTTTGAACATTTCTGATACTACAAGTACCACAAAAAAGGGTATTATGTGGGGTGTGAAAAAACTACCCGTAGTTTTTCCTGAATCAGATGAATTAAATGAGGTGTGTGATGAAGCGTTGGTTTCCCCCGATAAAAAACTGCTAATTTCTAAAAAATTATTGGCATTATACCCTTTCCCGCCAGAGGTTAGGGCGCATTGGGAAACACCCCCTAGGGTAGATAAGGCGCTCACACGCTTATCAAAACAAGTGGCGTTACCGTCTCCGGATATGGCCGCCCTCAAGGAGCCAGCTGATAGGAAGCTGGAAAATATCCTAAAAAGTATATACACACATACTGGTGTTATACTGAGACCAGCAATCGCCTCAGCCTGGATGTGCAGTGCTGGGCTGGCTTGGTCGGATTCCCTGACTGAAAATATTGATACCCTGGACAGGGACAGTATATTATTGACTATAGAGCATTTAAAGGATGCATTTCTATATATGTGAGATGCACAGAGGGATATTTGCACTCTGGCATCAAGAGTAAGTGCGCTGTCCATTTCTGCCAGAAGAGGGTTATGGACGCGACAGTGGTCAGGTGATGCGGATTCCAAACGGCATATGGAAGTATTGCCGTATAAAGGGGAGGAGTTATTTGGGGTCGGTCTATCGGACCTGGTGGCCATGGCAACGGCTGGGAAATCCACCTTTTTACCCCAGGTCACCTCTCAGCAGAAAAAGACACCGTCTTTTCAGGCTCAGTCCTTTCGTCCCCATAAGGGCAAGCGGGCAAAAGGCCACTCATATCTGCCCCGGGGCAGAGGAAGGGGAAAAAGACTGCAGCAGGCAGCCTCTTCCCAGGAACAGAAGCCCTCCCCCGCTTCTGCCAAGTCCTCAGCATGACGCTGGGGCCTTACAAGCGGACTCAGGTACGGTGGGGGGTCGTCTCAAGAATTTCAGCGCGCAGTGGGCTCACTCGCAAGTGGACCCCTGGATCCTGCAGGTAGTATCTCAGGGGTACAAATTGGAATTCGAGACGTCTCCCCCTCGCCGGTTCCTGAAGTCTGCTTTACCAACGTCTCCCTCCGACAGGGAGGCGGTATTGGAAGCCATTCACAAGCTGTATTCCCAGCAGGTGATAATCAAGGTACCCCTCCTACAACAGGGAAAGGGGTATTATTCCACGCTGTTTGTGGTACCGAAGCCGGACGGCTCGGTGAGACCTATTTTAAATCTGAAATCATTGAACACTTACATACAAAGGTTCAAATTCAAGATGGAGTCACTCAGAGCAGTGATAGCGAACCTGGAAGAAGGGGACTATATGGTGTCTCTGGACATCAAGGATGCTTACCTCCATGTCCCAATTTGCCCTTCTCACCAAGGGTACCTCAGGTTTGTGGTACAGAACTGTCACTATCAGTTTCAGACGCTGCCGTTTGGATTGTCCACGGCACCCCGGGTCTTTACCAAGGTAATGGCCGAAATGATGATTCTTCTTCGAAGAAAAGGCGTCTTAATTATCCCTTACTTGGACGATCTCCTGATAAGGGCAAGGTCCAGGGAACAGTTAGAGGTCGGAGTAGCACTATCTCAAGTAGTACTACGACAGCACGGGTGGATTCTAAGTATTCCAAAATCGCAGCTGATTCCGACGACACGTCTGCTGTTCCTAGGGATGATTCTGGACACAGTCCAGAAAAAGGTGTTTCTCCCGGAGGAGAAAGCCAGGGAGTTATCCGAGCTAGTCAGGAACCTCCTAAAACCAGGCCAAGTGTCAGTGCATCAATGCACAAGGGTCCTGGGAAAAATGGTGGCTTCTTACGAAGCGATTCCATTCGGCAGATTCCACGCAAGAACTTTTCAGTGGGATCTGCTGGACAAATGGTCCGGATCGCATCTTCAGATGCATCAGCGGATAACCCTGTCTCCAAGGACAAGGGTGTCTCTCCTGTGGTGGTTGCAGAGTGCTCATCTTCTAGAGGGCCGCAGATTCGGCATTCAGGACTGGGTCCTGGTGACCACGGATGCCAGCCTGAGAGGCTGGGGAGCAGTCACACAGGGAAAAAATTTCCAGGGCTTGTGGTCAAGCATGGAAACGTAATTTCACATAAATATCCTGGAACTAAGGGCCATTTACAATGCCCTGAGTCAAGCAAGGCCTCTGCTTCAGGGTCAGCCGGTGTTGATCCAGTCGGACAACATCACGGCAGTCGCCCACGTAAACAGACAGGGCGGCACAAGAAGCAGGAGGGCAATGGCAGAAGTTGCAAGGATTCTTCGCTGGGCGGAAAATCATGTGATAGCACTGTCAGCAGTGTTCATTCCGGGAGTGGACAACTGGAAGCAGACTTCCTCAGCAGACACGACCTCCACCCGGGGGAGTGGGGACTTCACCCAGAAGTCTTCCACATGATTGTGAACCGTTGGGAAAAACCAAAGGTGGACATGATGGCGTCCCGCCTCAACAAAAAACTAGACAGATATTGCGCTAGGTCAAGGGACCCTCAGGCAATAGCTGTGGACGCTCTGGTAACACCGTGGGTGTACCAGTCAGTGTATGTGTTCCCTCCTCTGCCTCTCATACCCAAGGTACTGAGAATCATAAGAAGGAGAGGAGTAAGGACTATACTCGTGGCTCCGGATTGGCCAAGAAGGACTTGGTACCCGGAACTTCAAGAGATGCTCACGGAGGACCCGTGGCCTCTACCTCTAAGAAAGGACCTGCTCCAGCAGGGACCCTGTCTGTTCCAAGACTTACCGCGGCTGCGTTTAACGGCATGGCGGTTGAACGCCGGATCCTGAAGGAAAAAGGCATTCCGGATGAAGTCATCCCTACCCTGATCAAAGCCAGGAAGGATGTAACCGTGCAACATTATCACCGTATTTGGCGTAAATATGTTGCGTGGTGTGAGGCCAGGAAGGCCCCTACAGAGGAATTTCAACTGGGTCGTTTCCTGCATTTCCTGCAAACAGGACTGTCTATGGGCCTAAAATTAGGGTCCATTAAGGTTCAAATTTCGGCCCTGTCGATTTTCTTCCAGAAAGAACTGGCTTCAGTTCCTGAAGTTCAGACGTTTGTCAAGGGGGTACTGCATATACAGCCTCCTTTTGTGCCTCCAGTGGCACCTTGGGATCTCAATGTAGTTTTGGGGTTCCTAAAATCACATTGGTTTGAACCACTCACCACTGTGGACTTAAAATATCTCACATGGAAAGTGGTAATGCTGTTAGCCCTGGCTTCAGCCAGGCGTGTCTCAGAATTGGCGGCTTTATCCTATAAAAGCCCTTACCTAATTTTTCATACGGACAGGGCAGAATTGAGGACTCGTCCTCAATTTCTCCCTAAGGTGGTTTCAGCGTTTCACTTGAACCAGCCTATTGTGGTACCTGCGGCTACTAGGGACTTGGAGGACTCCAAGTTGCTGGACGTAGTCAGGGCCCTGAAAATATATGTTTCCAGGACGGCTGGAGTCAGAAAATCTGACTCGCTGTTTATCCTGTATGCACCCAACAAGCTGGGTGCTCCTGCTTCTAAGCAGACTATTGCTCGTTGGATTTGTAGTACAATTCAGCTTGCACATTCTGTGGCAGGCCTGCCACAGCCAAAATCTGTAAAAGCCCATTCCACAAGGAAAGTGGGCTCATCTTGGGCGGCTGCCCGAGGGGTCTCGGCTTTACAACTTTGCCGAGCAGCTACTTGGTCAGGGGCAAACACGTTTGCTAAATTCTACAAATTTGATACCCTGGCTGAGGAGGACCTGGAGTTCTCTCATTCGGTGCTGCAGAGTCATCCGCACTCTCCCGCCCGTTTGGGAGCTTTGGTATAATCCCCATGGTCCTTACGGAGTTCCCAGCATCCACTAGGACGTCAGAGAAAATAAGAATTTACTTACCGATAATTCTATTTCTCGTAGTCCGTAGTGGATGCTGGGCGCCCATCCCAAGTGCGGATTGTCTGCAATACTTGTACATAGTTATTGTTACAAAAATCGGGTTATTATTGTTGTGAGCCATCTTTTCAGAGGCTCCTCTGTTATCATGCTGTTAACTGGGTTCAGATCACAGGTTGTACGGTGTGATTGGTGTGGCTGGTATGAGTCTTACCCGGGATTCAAAATCCTTCCTTATTGTGTACGCTCGTCCGGGCACAGTATCCTAACTGAGGCTTGTAGGAGGGTCATAGGGGGAGGAGCCAGTGCACACCAGGAAGTCCTAAAGCTTTTACTTTTGTGCCCAGTCTCCTGCGGAGCCGCTATTCCCCATGGTCCTTACGGAGTGCCCAGCATCCACTACGGACTACGAGAAATAGAATTATCGGTAAGTAAATTCTTATTTTTCCTATCTGGGGCAGTCATAAGGCCAGCCATGGCTTTAGCTTGGAGGACAAAGGCAGTTGCTGCCTGGGCTGATACATTGGAGGCGGATTTTTCAGTAGCTTCTAGAGAGCAAAAATCCCATATAGCTCTGAGAAGTTCGATAGACTTCTTGGAAAGTAGCCACTAACCCCTATTGCACACTGTAACTGAAGCCGCTGCGGCCGCTGTAATAAATCCTTTACCTACGTACTCTGTCCCCAGTTAGCGTACACACTCCCGTACTGTGCACGCACTTTGCGTACACACGCCGGAATAGCCGTGCAGCTTACACTCAGTGCATACACACAGACCGACACGCTGAGAGCACGAGGCAGCTCTAGGTGTGGCAATTACACTATACAAACGCTCAACAGAAACTGAATGCGACACCAGTATTTGATTGTATGTTGTGGTCCAAAGCAGCAACAAGTAATAATATATTTGTAAAAGGGGATTACAATAAGTTAAAATATATATGGTACAACACAATACAATTCAATCACAGAGAGAGAATCACACCCAATGATACGTACGTTTGTTCGCCTGCGCAACCCGGATCCGGTCCTCTAGTCGATCTGGAAAGATGACCTTAGAGCAAGAGAGAGAGAGAGAGCGACCGGCCCAGGTGCAAGGTTTATACACCCTTGCCCAAAATACAATACA
Organism: Pseudophryne corroboree; assembly: GCF_028390025.1. Classification (NCBI taxonomy): domain Eukaryota; kingdom Metazoa; phylum Chordata; class Amphibia; order Anura; family Myobatrachidae; genus Pseudophryne; species Pseudophryne corroboree. The sequence goes on from NC_086449.1 coordinate 352,800,880, forward strand.
ATGGGGTTGTATGCTCTCCACCGATTGGTTGGAGGGATGGTCGTTTACAGTACAGGAGAGGTCATTGGTCGGTTTGAAGATATGGGCGATGCCTTGATCCAGGGGTGTGTACTGCTGGTCAGCTCTGGATTCCCACCGCATACCAAGTACATAATAAACACAAATATACCTTTAATCTGCCTTTGCGAATAACTATTCGCAACGACATGCGATCTTCTCCAAACCAACACCGGATTATTACTCATAATTATCCGAACACGTAGATACCATGCATGATGCCCTGATCAGTTAGTGTCCCCTCGCATACTGTAAAGGTGTATAATTCCCTTGTTGTGCCTTGCAAATAAGTAAAAGTTGCATGAGGGGAAAGGGGAGACTATGTGCAATGTGTGCACCAAGTTTGGGAAACATGCAATATGTGACAGATATTTCCATGTTCATTATGTTACCCTGTCATGCTATCTCCAAGCAACATGATCCTACACATGAAATGACCAACCATTCTCAAGATACACACAAATATATATATATATATATATATATATATATATATTTCTCTGACGTCCTAGTGGATGCTGGGGACTCCGTCAGGACCATGGGATTAGCGGCTCCGCAGGAGACAGGGCACAAAAATAAAGCTTTAGGATCAGGTGGTGTGCACTGGCTCCTCCCCCCATGACCCTCCTCCAAGCCTCAGTTAGGTTTTTGTGCCCGTCCGAGCAGGGTGCAATCTAGGTGGCTCTCCTAAAGAGCTGCTTAGAAAAAGTTTTTAGGTTTTTTATTTTACAGTGAGTCCTGCTGGCAACAGGCTCACTGCAACGAGGGACTTAGGGGAGAAGAAGTGAACTCACCTGCGTGCAGGATGGATTGGCTTCTTAGGCTACTGGACACCATTAGCTCCAGAGGGATCGAACACAGGCCCAGCCATGGAGTCCGGTCCCGGAGCCGCGCCGCCGACCCCCTTGCAGATGCCGAAAAGTGAAGAGGTCCAGAACCGGCGGCAGAAGACTTTTCAGTCTTCATGAGGTAGCGCACAGCACTGCAGCTGTGCGCCATTGTTGTCACACACTTCACACCAGCGGTCACGGAGGGTGCAGGGCGCTGCGGGGGGCGCCCTGGGCAGCAATGAGAATACCTTGTTCTGGCTAAAAAATACACCACATATAGCCCCTGGGGCTATATGGATGTATTTAACCCCTGCCAGGTCTCACAAACACCGGAGAAGAGCCCGCCGAAATAGGGGGCGGGGCCTATCTCCTCAGCACACAGCGCCATTTTCCTGCTCAGCTCCGCTGCGAGGAAGGCTCCCAGGACTCTCCCCTGCACTGCACTACAGAAACAGGGTAAAACAGAGAGGGGGGGGGGGGGGGCACTTTTTTGGCGTTTTTTTATATATTAAGCTGCTATAAGGGAGACAACACTTCTATAGGGTTGTTCCTATATATTTATAGCGCTTGGGTGTGTGCTGGCAAACTCTCCCTCTGTCTCCCCAAAGGGCTAGTGGGGTCCTGTCTTCGATAAGAGCATTCCCTGTGTGTCTGCTGTGTGTCTGTACGTGTGTGTCGACATGTATGAGGACGAGGTTGGTGTGGAGGCGGAGCAATTGCCGGTAATGGTGATGTCACCCCCTAGGGAGTCGACACCGGAATGGATGGCTTTGTTTATGGAATTACGTGATAATGTCAGCACATTACAAAAATCAGTTGACGACATGAGATGGCCGGCAAACCAGTTAGTACCTGTCCAGGCGTCTCAGACACCGTCAGGGGCTGTAAAACGCCCTTTACCTCAGTCGGTCGACACAGACCTAGACACGGACACCGAATCTAGTGTCGACGGTGAAGAAACAAACGTATTTTCCAGTAGGGCCACACGTTATATGATCACGGCAATGAAGGAGGCTTTGCATATCTCTGATACTGCATGTACCACAAAAAGGGGTATTATGTGGGGTCTGAAAAAACTACCTGTAGTTTTTCCTGAATCAGACGAATTGAATGAAGTGTGTGATGAAGCGTGGGTTAACCCCGATAGAAAACTGCTAATTTCAAAGAAGTTATTGGCATTATATCCTTTCCTGCCAGAGGTTAGGGCGCGCTGGGAAACACCCCCTAGGGTGGATAAGGCGCTCACACGCTTATCAAAACAAGTGGCGTTACCGTCTCCTGAAACGGCCGCCCTCAAGGATCCAGCGGATAGGAGGCTGGAAACTACCCTGAAAAGTATATACACTCATACTGGTGTTATACTGCGACCAGCCATCGCCTCTGCATGGATGTGCAGTGCTGGGGTGGTTTGGTCGGATTCCCTGACTGAAAATATTGATACCCTAGATAGGGACAGTATTTTATTGACTTTAGAGCAATTAAAGGATGCTTTTCTTTATATGCGAGATGCTCAGAGGGATATTTGCACTCTGGCATCGAGAGTAAGTGCGATGTCCATATCTGCCAGAAGAAGTTTATGGACGCGACAATGGTCAGGTGATGCGGATTCCAAACGGCATATGGAAGTATTGCCGTATAAGGGGGAGGAATTATTTGGGGTCGGTCTATCGGATTTGGTGGCCACGGCAACAGCCGGGAAATCCACCTTTTTACCTCAGGTCCCCTCCCAACAGAAAAAGACACCGTCTTTTCAGCCACAGTCCTTTCATTCCTATAGGAACAAGCGGGCGAAAGGACAGTCATATTTGCCCCGAGGCAAAGGAAAGGGTAAGAGAGTGCACCAAGCAGCTTCTTCTCAGGAGCAGAAGCCCCCCCCGGCTTCTGCAAAGCCCTCAGCATGACGTTGGGGCTTTACAAGCGGACTCAGGGGCGGTGGGGGGTCGACTCAAGAATTTCAGCGCACAGTGGGCTCACTCACAGGTGGACCCCTGGATCCTGCAGATAGTATCTCAGGGTTACAGGTTGGAATTCGAGAAGTCTCCCCCTCGCCGGTTCCTAAAGTCTGCTCTGCCAACGTCTCCCTCAGACAGGGCGACGGTATTGGAAGCCATTCACAAGCTGTATTCTCAGCAGGTGATAGTCAAGGTACCCCTCCTACAACAGGGAAAGGGGTATTATTCCACACTATTTGTGGTACCGAAGCCGGACGGCTCGGTAAGACCTATTCTAAATCTGAAATCTTTGAACCTGTACATACAAAAATTCAAGTTCAAGATGGAGTCACTCAGAGCAGTGATAGCGAATCTGGAAGAAGGGGACTTTATGGTGTCCCTGGACATCAAGGATGCTTACCTGCATGTCCCAATTTGCCCTTCACATCAAGGGTACCTCAGGTTCGTGGTGCAAAACTGTCATTATCAGTTTCAGACGCTGCCGTTTGGATTGTCCACGGCACCTCGGGTCTTTACCAAGGTAATGGCCGAAATGATGTTTCTTCTGCGAAGAAAAGGCGTATTAATTATCCCTTACTTGGACGATCTCCTGATAAGGGCAAGGTCCAGGGAACAGCTGGGGGACGTAGTAGCACTAACCCAAGTAGTGCTGCAACAGCACGGGTGGATTCTGAATTTTCCAAAATCTCAATTGACCCCGACGACACGTCTGCTGTTCCTGGGAATGATTCTGGACACGGTTCAGAAAAAGGTGTTTCTTCCGGAGGAGAAAGCCAGGGAGTTATCCGAACTTGTCAGGAACCTCCTAAAACCAGGGAAAGTGTCTGTGCATCAATGCACAAGAGTCCTGGGAAAGATGGTGGCTTCTTACGAAGCGATTCCATTCGGCAGATTCCACGCACGAACTTTTCAGTGGGATCTGCTGGACAAATGGTCCGGATCGCATCTGCAGATGCATCAGCGGATAACCTTATCGCCAGGGACAAGGGTGCCTCTTCTGTGGTGGTTGCAGAGTGCTCATCTGTTAGAGGGCCGCAGATTCGGCATACAGGACTGGGTCCTGGTGACCACGGATGCCAGTCTGAGAGGCTGGGGAGCGGTCACACAGGGAAGAAACTTCCAGGGAGTATGGTCAAGCCTGGAGATGTCTCTTCACATAAATATACTGGAGCTAAGAGCGATTTACAATGCTCTAAGCCTGGCAAAACCCCTGCTTCAGGGTCAGCCGGTGTTGATCCAGTCGGACAACATCACGGCAGTCGCCCACGTAAACAGACAGGGCGGCACAAGAAGCAGGAGAGCAATGGCAGAAGCTGCAAGGATTCTTCGCTGGGCGGAAGATCATGTGATAGCACTGTCAGCAGTGTTCATTCCGGGAGTGGACAACTGGGAAGCAGACTTCCTCAGCAGACACGATCTACACCCGGGAGAGTGGGGACTTCATCCAGAAGTCTTCCACATGATTGTGAACCGTTGGGAAAAACCAAAGGTGGATATGATGGCGTCTCGCCTCAACAAAAAAACTGGACAGGTATTGCGCCAGGTCAAGAGACCCTCAGGCAATAGCTGTGGACGCTCTGGTAACACCGTGGGTGTTCCAGTCAGTGTATGTGTTTCCTCCTCTGCCTCTCATACCAAAAGTACTGAGAATTATACGGCAAAGGGGAGTAAGAACGATACTCGTGGCTCCGGATTGGCCAAGAAGAACTTGGTACCCGGAACTTCAGGAGATGCTCACGGAAGATCCGTGGCCTCTACCTCTAAGACGGGACCTGCTTCAGCAGGGACCGTGTCTATTCCAAGACTTACCGCGGCTGTGTTTGACGGCATGGCGGTTGAACGCCGAATTCTAAGGGAAAAAGGCATTCCGGAAGAGGTCATTCCTACACTGGTAAAAGCCAGGAAGGAGGTGACTGCACAACATTATCACCGCATTTGGAGAAAATATGTTGCGTGGTGTGAGGCCAGGAAGGCCCCCACGGAGGAATTTCAATTGGGTCGATTCCTACATTTCCTGCAAACAGGATTGTCTATGGGCCTCAAATTGGGGTCCATTAAGGTTCAAATTTCGGCCATGTCGATTTTCTTCCAGAAAGAATTGGCTTCAGTTCCTGAAGTCCAGACTTTTGTAAAAGGTGTACTACATATACAGCCCCCGGTTGTGCCCCCAGTGGCTCCGTGGGACCTTAATGTAGTTTTGGATTTTCTCAAATCCCATTGGTTTGAGCCACTCAAATCGGTGGATTTGAAATATCTTACATGGAAAGTAACCATGCTACTGGCCCTGGCTTCAGCCAGGAGAGTGTCAGAATTGGCGGCTTTATCGTATAAAAGCCCATATCTGATTTTCCATTCGGACAGGGCAGAACTGCGGACGCGTCCTCAGTTTCTGCCTAAGGTGGTGTCAGCGTTTCACCTGAACCAGCCTATTGTGGTGCCTGCGGCTACTAGCGATTTGGAGGATTCCAAGTTGCTGGACGTTGTCAGGGCATTGAAAATATATATTTCAAGGACGGCTGGAGTCAGAAAATCTGACTCGCTGTTTATACTGTATGCACCCAACAAGTTGGGTGCTCCTGCTTCTAAGCAGACGATTGCTCGTTGGATTTGTAGCACAATTCAACTTGCACATTCTGTGGCAGGCCTGCCACAGCCTAAATCTGTCAAGGCCCATTCCACAAGGAAGGTGGGCTCATCCTGGGCGGCTGCCCGAGGGGTCTCGGCATTACAACTCTGCCGAGCAGCTACGTGGTCGGGGGAGAACACGTTTGTAAAATTCTACAAATTTGATACCCTGGCTAAAGAGGACCTGGAGTTCTCTCATTCAGGGCTGCAGAGTCATCCGCACTCTCCCGCCCGTTTGGGAGCTTTGGTATAATCCCCATGGTCCTGACGGAGTCCCCAGCATCCACTAGGACGTCAGAGAAAATAAGATTTTACTTACCGATAAATCTATTTCTCGTAGTCCGTAGTGGATGCTGGGCGCCCATCCCAAGTGCGGATTGTCTGCAATACTTGTACATAGTTATTGTTCAAAAAAATCGGGTTGTTATTGTTGTGAGCCGTCTGTTCAGAGGCTCCTACGTTTGTCATACTGTTAACTGGGTTCAGATCACAGGTTGTACGGTGTGATTGGTGTGGCTGGTATGAGTCTTACCCGGGATTCAAAATCCTTCCTTATTGTGTACGCTCGTCCGGGCACAGTATGCTAACTGAGGCTTGGAGGAGGGTCATGGGGGGAGGAGCCAGTGCACACCACCTGATCCTAAAGCTTTATTTTTGTGCCCTGTCTCCTGCGGAGCCGCTAATCCCATGGTCCTGACGGAGTCCCCAGCATCCACTACGGACTACGAGAAATAGATTTATCGGTAAGTAAAATCTTATTATCCATAAGTGTTTCCCTGCTATTATATCAAAGGTTTTCTAGACTGCAGGCTGCCTGTAGTCAATAATTTGAAAACGCAGGCTTATGTGTATCTATTGGGATATTTGTCTCCCATTGTTCTGGCTCCCACCAAACGATGACTTGTTTGGTTTGTGTTGTCTTCAGTATACACCCTGAAACAATAAGGATAACTAGAGATATTTACTTTCCTCACAGATCAGGGTGCCTGTTTCATGATCACAAACCTTTGCGTAAACAAGACATGTCTTGATATATTCAAGACATTGTTTTAGCAGAATGTGTATGTGTGGTTTGATTAGCTTGTGTGTGAACAGTAACTTGCCTTTGAAGATTACAGTCTGTAAAAATTCTGTACTATAAGGATTGAATATGGAACATGGCTTTGGGGGCCTTTCTATGCGACTGTGTATGTCACCGTATTTACTCACACCCCACGCTAATACGCAGGGCTTCACGAGCCAATGTATGCAGCGTCCGGGTGTGCGCACGCATGGCTAATACGCAACCGCACAGAAGCCACTCTGAATGGTGTCTGTATGTGTAGTGCGGGTTTGTAATATTTTCCGACTTCGACAGTCCACCCTTTGGCAGTCAACAATAACTGCCATAAGTAATATGCAGAAAATATTTACATAATAATACATAGATACAGTGTTAGAGTATGCACCTTGAAGTGAGAGAAAAAGTCATAGGTGAGAAAATGTGTGGCCTATTGTGATAGGAAAAAGCGTGTATGTATGAGTAAATGCTTGAGGGGAATGTATCATCGTGCAGTGTAAGCTTCTAGGTTTTGCGAAGTATTCATTATATTCCTTCTCATCCCGTATTAAGGGTCTGTACATGGTCCAACAAACTCCACCGAGCTATATGATAAATGGGGAGCACATTTATCTGATGATACATCGTGGGGATTCATATGTGTGAGCAATTAAGTGTCCCTATTATCTAATGACTATGTGTGTTTCACTAACCTAGCCCTAGAGAGATGAACAGAAGACATGTAACGGTACATACAACAATAAAATGACATTTTTGGTGATTGATGAGTTGGGTTCCGGTTTGTGGATTTCCTTTTTCTGATGCTAGCCTTGGTGAAAGTGATACGCTGATCCTGGGGTCCTACCAACCCGTACTCTCCATCAGAACTCACTCCAGATCCTTGCTCCACCTCTCTGGGACCCTCACAAAAACAATTTGTCCTTATTAAAACCAAAGTCATTAACAGAACCCGAAACGCAGTCTCTTGTAACCGATCCATTTCGTTAGGGGAAATGAGGAAAATAAGAAGGAGAAAAGAAAGGAAAAATGCAGGGGGAGGTGAAAAAAGAAAATGGTACGACAACCGTTCTAACTCTCGTTACTCTCCGTGCTCAGATGTCTTTCAACAGTCCTGCCTCTCAACTTTCCCGGAACAAGCACTCTAGTGATACGAGGTTCTCTTCCACCTGCTCTTTGTCACAAGTCTTCTCCGGGTCAGCGACTTTCTTGCAATGGGACGAGTGGACCCAAGTCTCTCTCTCGGCAACCTTCAATGCTGTTGTGCTGGTTAACAAAACTTGGTATGGTCCTTCCCACCTGTCTATGAGGCAACCTGAGCGTAAGAAATTTCGAATCATCACATAATACCCAGGTTCAATGTCATGACAATTACTGTTTGGTAGGTCAGGAATAACCAGCTTTAGATTTCTTTGTTGATTTCTGAGCTGCTGGCTCATCCTAACCAAATATTGCACAGTCACTTCATTATTACATTTCAAATCATCCTGGGGGTCAATCATTACGTGAGGTTGTCGCCCAAAAAGAACTTCAAAGGGTGATAGGTTAAGTGGTGACCTGGGAGTGGTTCTGATGCTGTACAACACTAGTGGCAATGCCTCTGGCCACAACAATCCAGTTTCAACCATCACTTTGCTAAGCTTGTTCTTAATAGTGCTATTCATTCTCTCCACCTTTGCGCTCGCCTGTGGCCGGTACGGAGTATGTAGCTTGCTATTAATACCCATCAGTTTGCACATGACCTGAAAGACTTCACCTGTAAAATGGGTACCCCTATCACTTTCAATTATTCTAGGGATACCATATCTACACACAAATTCTTGCACAATTTTCTTTGCAGTGAACGTAGCAGTATTTGTGGCAGCGGGGAATGCTTCTACCCAATTTGAAAAGACATCTGTACACCCTAGGACATATTTCAGATTCCTACAGGGTGGTAACTGTATGAAGTCTATTTGTATTACCTGGAAGGGTCCGTCCGTAGGAGGGATATGGGATGGTTCCGTCGGTATTGTCTACCCAACATTCTTTCTCATGCAGGTGATACAAGCCATTGCCCTCCTACCTGCATGAGATGAGAACCCTGGTGCACTCCAGTATGCCCTGACCAGTTTGCACATACCTTCCTTGCCCAAGTGGGTCAGGCCGTGAGCTGCTTCCGCTAGGGCTGGAAGATATGCCTTGGGGGCCACTGGCTTACCGTGCCCATCTGTCCAGAGGCCCGAAGACTCTTTTCCATATCCCTTCGCCTTCCAGACGGACTTCTCCTGCAGGGAACACAAATCTTGCATTTCAATGAGTTGTTGTGTGCTTATTGTGTTAAATGTCATCAGTGGTGTGATGTTGGTCAGTGTGGCTGAACTTGCTGCTGTCTTGGCAGCTTCGTCTGCCCGGCTGTTACCAAGTGGCACTGAGTCTTGACTGTAAGTGTGGGCTTTGCACTTGATAACAGCCACTCTGTCGTGGTCTTGTATTGCTGATAGCAATCTTTTGATGTCGGTCGCATGCGCCACGGGTGTGCCAGCTGCTGTCATGAAATTTCTGAGGCGCCATAGGGCCCCGAAATCATGTACCACTCCAAAGGCATACCTAGAATCGGGTGTATATATTAGCTGACTTACCCTTGGCCAATTCACACGCTCTGGTTAGGGCGACCAGCTCAGCAACTTGTGCTGAGTGCGGTGGGCCCAGGGGCTCAGCTTCTATGATACCTCTGTCATCTACGACTGCGTATCCAGTACACAGGTCTCCCGAGTCCGTCTGTCTGTGGCAACTACCGTCAGTGTAAAAAGTAAAATCTACGTTTTCCAATGTTTGTCACTAATGTCAGGTATCGCAGTGAAAGTCTGGTTCAGATATTCCATACAATCATGCGTATCAGTGTCTGCACTAAATCCTCCTTCACCATCATTCTCATCCTCCACCCTTTGTTCCTGTCCAGGCACACTTGGCAGATAAGTTGCAGGATTTAGTGAGCTGCATCTCTTTATGGTGATGTTTACATGGGCAATTAGTGATAATTCCCACCTTGTAAACTGCGCAGATGAGACATGTCTGGTTTGGGCAGAGTTCAGTAAGGCTGATACTGCATGAGGTGTATGGACGGTCAGGTTGTGTTCTAACACTACGTCTTCGCTCTTACTCACTAGCAAAGCTATCGCTGCAACACTTCGCAAGCATGTGGGGAGAGACCGTGCTACAGTGTCCAACTGTGCACTGTAGTATGCTACTGGTCTGCTGGCATCACCATGTTTCTGTGTTAAAACACCTGCCGCACACCCAGCACTCTCTGTACCGTACAATTCAAAGGGTTTCCTATAATCTGGCATACCTAATGCAGGTGCCTGTGATAGGCACTGTTTTAGTCTCTCAAATGCCAGTTTAGACTCATCTGTGTGCGAAATCCGATCTGGTTTGTTTGAAGAGACTATCTCTTGCAAAGGTAAAGCCAGTATGGAGAACCCTGGGATCCAGTTTCGGCAGTACCCACACATTCCTAGGAAAGTGCGGATCTGTTGCTGGGTTTGTGGCAGAGTCATGTTGCGAATCGCTTCTATCCTATCAGCAGTGAGGTGTCGTTGTCCTTGTGTCAAGCAATGCCCCAAAAACCTCACCCTTTTACTGCACAACTGTAATTTATCCTTTGAAACCTTGTGTCCTGTCTGGGAGAGGTGAAGCAGCAGCTGCTTCGTATCTGCCAAGGACGTTTCAAATGATTCAGAGCACAACAATGTCATCAACATACTGTATTAGCACTGAGCCATTTTCAGGTTGAAAGGATTACAAACAGTCATGCAGTGCTTGGGAGAAGATACTTGGGCTGTCAATGAAGCCTTGGGGGAGACGAGTCCAGGTGTACTGTACTCCCCTGTAAGAGAAGGCGAAAAGGTACTGACTGTCGGGGTGGAGAGGGACAGAAAAGAAGGCAGAACAGAGATCAATGACAGTGAAGTATGAAGAGGTTGCGGGGATTTGCATCGAGATGACAGCTGGATTGGGCACTACGGGGAATTGACTCTCAACTATTTTGTTCACCCCTCTTGAATCCTGCACTAGCCGGTAACCCCTCCCCCCACTCTTTTTCACAGGGAAGATGGGACTATTGGCAGTGCTGGACGTCCTGACTAGGATGCCCTGTTGTAGCAAGCGCTCTATGACGGGGTACACTCCTAATTCTACCTCTGGCTTCAGAGGATACTGAGGGATTTTTGGAGCTATCCTACCATCTTTTATTTGCACTACTACTGGAGCTACATTCGCCATCAATCCAGTGTCTTGTCCATCTTTGGTCCAAAGGGAACCCGGTATTTGTGAGATCATTTTCTCTACCTTTGATGGACACTTGTCTATAACAGCAGAGAGCGACATTAGCCTTTGAGGGGTGTCTAATATATCTTGCACTTCTTGAACATGATTCTCGGTTATATCCAAGAAAACACCCTCAGGAGTACAATATATGACACACCGCATTTTACACAATAAATCTCTGCCGAGCAGATTAGTCGGAGCCGATGCAGCCAGCAGAAAAGAGTGTTTGGTCTGCAAGGGCCCTATCGTAATCTCTGCAGGTCTACTCAAAGGGTATTGTTGCACTGTTCCTGTTACTCCCATTGCCGAAATTGTTTTGCCCGTGGTCAGTAAATTGGTTGGAGCTTTGAGTACAGATCTGGCCGCCCCTGTATCTACAAGAAATGGTTGTAGTGTTCCTGCTACTTTGACCAAGACCTCAGGTTCATTCCCAGGGCCAGCAATCAGCTTCACAGGCTGCAGACTACAGGTGTGGCCTAACCTCTATTGGGGCCGTGGACCCACCCTTTGGGCGTTGGCAGCTATGATATGTGAGGGGGATAACGGTAAGTCTTTCGGGGCTCGCCAGTCCTCCCGTGGTGGGTACCTCCTTGTTTCCCCTCTATGCGGCTCGTACTCTCTCCTGTATGATCCCTGATCTCCTCTATGTGTATAATTACTTTGCTCGTGTTCTTGTCTAGGGGGTCTGAATTTTTGTGTGCTGTTACAATTGCTGGCATAATGCCCTTCCCTTTTACACAGATAACAAACTCTTGGCTTTTTCCATGTGTCAGGGGCCTGGGATTTTGGTCAAGTTGGTGCTCCTTCCAGTGCTTGGATGCTCATCACCATCAACCGCTCCCCTTGTGCCTCCCTGGTTTTCTGGATATTACGGTCGTGCTCAAGTGCTGATTCCCTAAGTGCAGTCACTGTAATACCCCTCCAGTTTGGCATATAAGTTTGCACCCTGGTTTTCAGTGCCTCCTTCAATCCCTCCATTAATACAGAGACAGCTACTTCCCTGTGGTTGACATTGTCTCTAATATCCTCAACCCCAGTGAATTTAGCCATTTCCATCAAAGCTCTGTGGAAATATTCGGATGCCAGTTCATTCTCTTTCTGTCTTATGGAAAAAATCTTATTCCATCTAACTACGGCTGGGAAATACAAACCTAGTTGTATATTGATTTGCCTGACATTCTCCTGATTGTAAGCATCAGTGAGTGGCACTTCTGCATCTAGGTTGCAGTCTGTAATAAATTTTGGGATGTCAATGTTAGAGGAGAGACTCGCTCGCAACACCGTCCGCCAATCTTTGTTTGTGGGTTCTTGGGAAAGTCCTAAATCTTTTATATATTTCTGGCATCCGACTAAATCCTTTCTGGGGTCAGGGAATTCTGCCATAATTGACCTCAGCTCCATACGGGACTAGGGACTGTACATTGCAATGTTCCTGATTGGGGTCACCCCCTGAGTGTCAGTTCTCCCGTTAGGGACTGCAATCACCCTAACTGGATGCAACTCAACCACATCTTTCTTGTTTGTCTCTACAATACGGGGAGTCACTGTTTCTGCATAATGGACGGTACCGTACTTACCAGTCGCCACGATCTCATCTGCCCCCTCACTGGCTGATGTGGCCACTGCCCTTGGTGGTTGGGCAATGCCCACCCTTGTGTCGTGTATGGTGGCAGCCAGGGCAAGGGCTGAGATCATGCTAGGCTCATCCTCTACGTTGCTGTAATCTTGGGGAGAAGGTAAAACAGGGTACAAGGTACAAGCGTTAGTTTTAGTACATTCACTGCGCATTTCCCTGACCTCTACTTTTGTATCATTGGTGGTGACTCTCTTCTCTCCATCAACATATGGTGGTGGTGGTGCTGTCGCATTCACGCTTCTGCCTGGTTTGGAACTTGCTGTGCGAGCAAGCTCCCTTTGCACATCCCCCTCTTGTTGCCACAAGTTTAAACAATCTGTATGCCTTACCCTTTGCTTTCTGGATTTGAGCAGACATATTCTAATCCTTACATTGTGTAGTACCTCTGGATCAAAACTACCTATCCCAGGAAATGATGCTTTATCCCCCACAGTCATTCGTGTCCATTCATCACAAAAGGTCTCAGTGTGGGGACCATACTTCCCCCACATTACCAACCGAGCTGACCCCCTGGGTCTCAATTCTGCTGTCTGAACCCTGACTGAGGAACGTCCCTGTGTTGTGCACTTGGCTCCCATTGTGGACCGTTTTAACACGGGAAAACTTCCTAAAATGCTCCAAACACAGTAGTCTAACGGTGGAAGTCCTCAAAGTTCTTCAACTAACTTCTTCTGCTCCGAGTACCACGGATCCGCCCTATTTAGCAGACACGCGTAGCCAGTGCAGGCCCTACTTCGGCCTATATCCCCTGGGCCTTTAGGAGTAACTTACCGTACCCAGTGAATATCTGCCTAAAAGACAATTTTTACACAAATCACGCTTGCATGTGCTTTACACAATGCGTATGATGACAAGATTTACGCACAAATATGCAAAACTTCGTATCACATTGCGCCGAGTATCGCTCACACAACCGTGCGGTCCAATCGTACCGCTTATAGACACTTGCTATCTATAAGTAGTAGGATCACTGGAGTCTTCACACTGTGCTCCAAAACAGCCGGAGTGTAATACCAAGAAAAAAAACCTTTAAAACAACTTCACAAAGCTTTATCACACTCCGTTGCACGTGTTCACCTAGACCGTGCTCACCAAGTTCACCGAGTTTCACCGAGTTCACCAAGCGGGGTTCAATACATTCACACCTTTTTCAGCCCACACTAACACTCTATAGTTTTCTGATCAGAAAAATATCCTTTCCTGTTAACTGATAGCTTTCCCCAGAGGTAACACACTTTATCAATGTTATTCTAATCTGCGTTTGAAACCGGATAGTTATGTGCTATTTGTAGATAAACTTCTACTACTCCGCTTTAAATTGAACTATTGTGTGGTATGTCCTTGGCATTAGCGATCTTACGCAACTTGCGTAATTACGCAACCGCACGTGCCTTTTTACGCTTGTGCGCGCTCACGTACTTTGTCCGGGCCACGTGTACAAAAGTGCGCCCGCACTAAAACAAATCACACAGTATAAATGTGAGCGATATAAACTGTTGTCGCTCACGAAAACACGCCACAATTGCTCTGTTTAACCTAAAAGACTAGGCCAGAGCTGCGTTTTGTGTTCTTACAACTATATCATTAACACAGTTACTTCAAATGTATATAGCAACACAGATGTATCCGGTTTCACACAAACCTATAAATGACCGTTATAACCTATGGCAACAATATGTGGGATGGATGCAAAGTATGGGTACGCTGTGTGCGCCTTTACGCAAGTTTACATGTGCAAAAGAAAAAAACAACAAACTTTTAAATGGCTTTTTTTTTTTCCTTTGTCCTTGCGGTTCACGCCAGCATCCCTAACCAATGCAGTAGAGGCACGGTTCAGCAGCACAAGATAGCTCAACACAATATAATAATGCTAATCCACCCTTGCTACTGGCAAGCGCCTGTAATGTTGTGCAAAAGCCGGGTATGAGACGAGCCGGACGATGCCCTCAACTGAGAAGTTCGATAGACTTCTTGGAAAGTAGCCACTAACCCCTATTGCACACTGTAACTGAAGCCGCTGCGGCCGCTGTAATAAATCCTTTACCTACGTACACTGTCCCCAGTTAGCGTACACAGTCCCGTACTGTGCACGCACTTTGCGTACACACGCCGGAATAGCCATGCAGCTTACACTCAGTGCATACACACAGAACGACACGCTGAGAGCACGAGGCAGCTCTAGGTGTGGCAATTACACTATACAAACGCTCAACAGAAACTGAATGCGACACCAGTATTTGATTGTATGTTGTGGTACAAAGCATCAACAAGTAATAATATATTTGTAAAAGGGGATTACAATAAGTTAAAATATATATGGTACAACACAATACAATTCAATCACAGCCAATGATACGTACGTTTGTTCGCCTGCGCAACCCGGATCCGGTCCTCTAGTCGATCTGGAAAGATGACCTTAGAGCAAGAGAGAGAGAAAGCGACCGGCCCAGGTGCAAGGTTTATATACCCTTGCCCAAAATACAATACAATGGGGTTGTATGCTCTCCACCGATTGGTTGGAGGGATGGTCGTTTACAGTACAGGAGAGGTCATTGGACGGTTTGAAGATATGGGCGATGCCTTGATCCAGGGGTGTGTACTGCTGGCCAGCTCTGGATTCCCACCGCATACCAAGTACATAATAAACACAAATATACCTTTAATCTGCCTTTGCGAATAACTATTCGCAACGACATGCGATCTTCTCCAAACCAACACCGGATTATTACTCATAATTATCCGAACACGTAGATACCATGCATGATGCTCTGATCAGTTAGTGTCCCCTCGCATACTGTAAAGGTGTATAATTCCCTTGTTGTGCCTTGCAAATAAGTAAAAGTTGCATGAGGGGAAAGGGGAGACTATGTGCAATGTGTGCACCAAGTTTTGGAAACATGCAATGTGTGACAGATATTTCCATGTTCATTATGTTACCCTGTCATGCTATCTCCAAGCAACATGATCCTACACATGAAATGACCAACCATTCTCAAGATACACACAAATATATATATATATATATATATATATAGTATTGCAAAGGTGCGGCACTCATGCTTGTCTCATAAAGAAATGGACATCTGTCCGTAATTCTTCTTGAAGAAGAATTACGGACAGATGTCCATTTTTTCATGAAACAAGCATGAGTGCCGCACCTTTGCAATACTATGGAATCCACACCGTGATGGCACCAGCGATAGATATCTGAAAAGGCTTACAGGGAGTGCCGGACCGCAGCATCTATCTATCTATCTATATCTATCTATTGATAAAGCTAAATATTTATCGTATATAATACCCTTTATGAGGTCTAAGAACACTGTACGCTATTTGTGTATGAAGTACCGTAAGGGTACGCTAGTTGCGTAACAATCGCTTTGCCGTGATCGAGACGCTCAAGCGTCACGTTCACTCACGGCCAAAAGATCACAGGCAGGCACGTTATTGGCTGTTAACTAAAGTAATGATTCGCTATAGCGTAGCGAACGCTCGGGACCACGAGGAGATCACCAGCGGAGCTGACGCTCACTATATTAAACCTTTGTATCTAAACCATAAACAGTGTATTGTGCAGTAAAACCTTAGTGTAATGTTAGAGAGTAAATGCAACACAGTATAACCTTATTACCTTAAAAGCTGTTCGAGCGAGACCGACGCTCTGAGAATACTTAATACTATAGAAACACACAGATACCGTGCTCAGGGTCCAACGCCTAAAATATATATTTTGAATGCTATACTTGCAAAAGAGTTAAACACAATACAAGTCATACACTACAATATAACATAGACTACCTAACCAGATAACTACACAGGAAATACAATACAATACAATTTAAGGGAAAATGAGTGAGAAAGAGAAGGAGAGAGAGAGAGAGAAATTGAGAGAGATTGGCCCACAATAACAAGAAGATCAATATAGTTGCGGAGAAACACTTACGCACAAGGGGAAATGATCGCATGCGCCTCGATATCCAGCTCCCGATTATCAGCGATGAGAACCGTTGAAGAGAGTGAACTGGATATGGTCGGCCTGCCTATTTATGCCCCACACACAATGCAATTCAATGGTCCCTACAATCTTATTGTTCATTGGACACAGGAATTCGACTTCGCATTATAACAAAAGGTCATAGGTTGATTCATACAGGTGGGCTGTGACTATTTCCAACTGCTCAGGTGGGAGGGAAACTGGGTTTCCCGCCGCATGGGTAATAAAGTGCAAATAAAGTAAATGTTCATAAACTTCTTATGTCCATAACTATTCGCACGAGCGATTGATCTGCTTCAAACCAACACCGGAATATTTCTAATTAAATATTCTTCCGATGGATACTAAACACCACTGTATTACTCCTGTCTGACCCTTCGTATCAAACAAAGAGGGATTTCTCTGTTCATGAACATTCTATATTAACCAAACTTGCAGAATCTATCAAAGGGACCATGATCTACAAAATACATTATATAGTGAAAATATGTAATGATTGAGTCGCACGCTACGATCGCATAAACTCTACCGTAAATACGCATACCATGCGCCTGCGGGTGCCCGCGACTGTGAGTATGCGCACGTACGGGAGAGCGTACGCATGCGCAGCACGGACCTGTGTGAGGTGCAAATATGGTAGTGTGCATAGAGATATTTTTCTGACTTTGACAGTCCACCCTTTGGCAGTCAACAATAACTGCCACTTCCTGAAAACATTTCAAAAGGAGAAAAATATATGTTAGGGGTTAATACATTTACATGGTTGGGTAAGGGAGGAGAGGAGATGGTAGGAAAAGGGTATGACCTAGTGAGATAGCAGAAGCATGTGTGTATGAATCCATGCTTGGGGGTCATGTATCATCGTGCCGTACGTGTTTTAAATCAAGCTTCGAGGTATTGCGAAGTATACATGTGAATTCCTTCTTATCCCGTGGTACGGGTCTGTGGATGGGCTGTCAAACTTTACCGAGCTCTTTTTGGCTTTGGTTGTAACAAAATGGGGGAGCACATTTTAGTTGATGATACATGAATGGGGGAGATATGTGATTGCTGATATCTGTGCCTGTATTCCCTATCGACTATGTGTGTCATTACCTGAGGGTTGTAGAAATGAAGAAAAGACATAATTACGGTAAATGCGGTGGTATTCTATGTCAGGTAAATGTACAGTCGTCGATTGAGGTCTTGTTTGGTGTCTGTTGAATGCAGTCTTCTTTGTGCTTTTGCCCATAAGGTGCGAGCAAAAGCTGTCAATGTCCATAGATTTACAAAAGTGTTGGGCTAGCGTAATTTTAAAATTTCTAGGGAAACTGGGGATCCATGGCATAGTTCATCAAAAATCTGTGTATCAGGTTGTCAAACTTCTTCTTTAATCCCTCTGTTGTCTGTATATCGGCTCATCAAATTCCTCGTCCAAGTGGGTCTTGTTACCTTGGAGAAAACGGAAAAACAGGTGAAAGAAACGGACCGTAGAAATCGCATTTTCATCACATCATTGTTTCTACATTTGGGTCATAAATCAAGTCCAGGTTAATTACAGTTTCCTCACTCCTTAAACTCATTACCCTAGTACGATGATTGCACTTCATTAAAGCCTGACCGCATCTAAATATCAATCCAATCGATATGACAACACCTAAGATACATAGGAGAAACTTCCCAACATCCATTATGACTCCTTGAGCCCAGTCTCCTAAACCAGAAAACCAATTTCGCGGGTTCAACCATGACACCCAACCAGTCAGCTCATTACCTACAGCAGCAAGAGTGAGATTGTGTCTCCTGCGAAATTCCCACTTCAATTGGAGAATATCGTCCATCTTTTGGTCTATGACCTCGACCGGATCCTCGGTGCTATTCGTAATATATGTGCAACATTTCACGCCGTATTGTGTTGCCAGTGTGACACAATATCCGCCTGTCACTGCTGTGAGGTAATTGAGAACCACTCTATGCTGTACCAGTTCTGTTTTGTAAGCCTGAAGTTCTCTTCCAGTATACCTAAACGTGTCATCATACATTTCAGTGATATTATCTAACAAATTGGCGAGCGCAGAAATGTATTTATAATTCAGCACTCCTCTAGCGGTGCGGGTGAAATCTAACGCGATTAAGAATTGAATCCCGGTGGATTCACTTATCAGATCAGAGGCCGGATGCTCTGTCTTCTCTATCAGGTGCCTTTTAACAACGTGCTCGTAATGGGTGTGAGTATAAGGAGCTTGGGCACCACGGTGTATGTCTTTCATTTTGTCATGTGATACAGTCATTACTTCAGGCAGTACTTTTCCAATATAACACAATCCTTCAGAGTTTGGGGCAAGCCACTTGTACGCCTTTCTCCCGCATATGAAATATGCATCATCGGGGAGAACATATGGGACGGAGTAGGACATAACCATATTACACACCTTCCATGTGAAATCTCCTAACCCTAATTCTTCCATCTGCTTAGTACACGTATCAGGTTGTACGATATGTGCACAGTATCCTGGTGATACCTCTCCAACTCTAGTAATCTTATTTCCTAAGGTATACCTATACCGGAAAGATTTTCCTCTACTGGCTATGTGGCGTACAAGCTCTGTATCTGTAGGCATTCTATCTGCTCTATGCGAAAAGGTCATGGTGTGGTTACTCCATGACACTTCCCAATTTCCCGGCTTTCGGGGATTGGAGATGTTGAAACATAATAGGGACCTATCCACATGGTATTGGTGGAGCTTCAAACTAGGAGGACTGGAGATATTAAACCTCCTGTCCACCGGTCTCCCACCATTTAACTCAAGTACCTCCTCTATCGTTAAAGGAAATGGTACTAGCCCTGATTTGCTATGACCCTGAGGTACTTGAGAGCATACCCAACAATCCGTTTTGTTTAACACATTACCCACTAAGGAGTGATAGTCACTCAATGGATGCCGGTCCATATGGATATTAAAACTGGATTGGCATTTCTTAATGCACCCATCCTCAATGACATTGTTACAGAGCCTACAGATACAGTTTTCTTCAGCTAACAATCCTTCACAATTCCTTCTATGGTCAATGCTATCGGATCGTTTTCTGATACTCGCCTTTGCTTGTTGATTATGTTGTTCTCGGAAAACTACGCCTCCATCTTTATCATCAGAACCCATTCCAGAACCTCTCTCGACCTCCATGGTACTCTCGCCGGAACAGACTGCTCTGGTCAACATCATGGTCAACAGGAAAATCCGGATCACAGTCTCTTGGGGCAAGTCCATCTTATAGGAGGAGACGAAGAAAAATGAGAGGGGGAAAAAAATAATTGAGGGAGATGGGATGGGAAATTGGAGAAAAACAATAAAAGGGAACAGGGGATCGACAACTGCTTTTGGTCTTGTGATTTTCAATGCTCAGGTGCCGCCTCAGTCCTCCTGGAACAGACACTCTAGTGATACAACCTCTACCGTCTGTTCCTTATCACAGGACTTCTCTGGATCAACGACCTTCTTACAGTGGGACGAATGAACCCAAGTCTCTCTCTCAGCAACCTTCAATGCTGTAGTGCTAGTCAATAAGACCTGGTATGGTCCTTCCCATCTGTCAATAAGGCAACCTGAGCGTAGAAAATTCCGTATCATTACATAATCCCCAGGTTCAATGTCATGACAATTACTATCTGGTAAATCAGGAATCACTAACTTCAGATTATCATTTTGATTCCTCAACTGTTTACTCATGTTAATCAAGTATTTTACAGTTACTTCATTGTTACACTTCAAATCATCCTGAGGGTTAATCATAACATGCGGTTGTCGACCAAACAAGATTTCAAAGGGAGACAGATTAAGAGGGGACCTGGGAGTGGTTCTGATGCTGTACAGTACAATGGGTAAAGCTTCTGGCCATGTCAATCCTGTCTCTGCCATCACTTTACTCAGTTTATTTTTAATAGTGCTGTTCACTCTTTCCACTTTCGCACTCGCCTGTGTACGGTATGGAGTGTGCAGCTTGCTATCAATTCCCATCAATTTACACATTCCTTGGAAGACATCACCTGTAAAATTGGTACCCCTATCACTTTCGATAATTCTAGGGATACCATATCTACATACAAATTCCTGCACAATTTTCTTCGCAGTAAACATAGCGGTATTTGTGGCCGCTGGAAATGCTTCGACCCAATTTGAGAAAACATCTATACAAACAAGTACATATTTCAAATTTCGACAAGGGGGTAATTGAATGAAGTCAATCTGTATTACCTGGAAAGGGCCGCCGGCAGGTGGGATATGGGATGGTTCTGTAGGTATTGCCTTTCCAATATTCTTTCTCAAACAGGTAAGGCATGACATGGCTCTTTTACTCGCATGAGAGGAGAATCCTGGGGCGCACCAATATGCTCTTACCAACTTGCACATCCCTTCCTTGCCTAGATGAGTCAGCCCGTGAGCTGCTTCAGCCAAACATGGAAGATATGCTCTGGGGGCCACTGGTTTACCATGTCCATCCGTCCAGAGTCCTGAGGACTCCTGGCCATATCCCTTTGCCTTCCAGACTGCCTTTTCCTGTGTGGAACACAAATTTTGCATCTCACACAACTTCTGTGTGTTGATGGTATTAAATACCATCAGTTGTGTGGTGTCTGTCTGTCTGGGGGTAGCAGCTGCTAACTTAGCTGCTTCGTCTGCTCGGCTGTTACCAAGCGATACTGGGTCTTGGCTATATGTATGTGCTTTACATTTGATAACAGCCACTCTGTCGGGTTCCTGTATCGCTGTTAGAAGCCTTTTTATGTGAGCTGCATGCGCTACCGGTGTACCAGCTGCCGTCATGAAATTTCTGAGGCGCCATAGGGCTCCGAAATCATGGACTACCCCGAATGCGTATCTAGAATCGGTGTAGATATTGGCTGATTTGCCCTTAGCCAATTCACATGCTCTGGTTAGGGCGACCAGTTCAGCAACCTGGGCTGAGTGAGGTGGGCCTAGCGGTTCCGCTTCTATGGTGCCTTGGTCATCTACGACTGCGTATCCAGTACACAAGTCTCCCGAGTCTGACTGTCTATGACAACTACCGTCCGTGTAGAACGTAAGTTCTGCATCTTCCAGTGGGTTGTCACTGATGTCAGGCCTTGCGGTAAAATTTTGGGTCAAATATTCTATACAATCATGAGTGTCTTCCTTTGTATTAAATCCTCCTTCCCCAGTACTCTCATCCTCCACCCTTTGGGTCTGTCCAGACACACTTGGGAGATATGTTGCAGGATTTAATGCACTGCATCTCCTTATGGTGATGTTTACGGGGGCCATTAGTGCCAATTCCCATCTTGTAAACCGCGCTGATGAGACGTGCCTGGTTTGGGCAGAATTTAACAAGGCTGACACTGCATGCGGTGTATGAATTGTGAGGTTGTGACCTAGCACGACGTCTTCGCTTTTCGTCACTAGCAATGCTATCGCAGCAACGCTTCGCAAGCATGTGGGGAGGGATCGCGCTACCGTGTCTAGCTGAGCGCTGTAATATGCTACTGGCCTGCTGGCATCACCGTGCTTTTGGGTTAGTACGCCTGCCGCGCAACCAGCACTTTCTGTTCCGTATAGTTCAAAGGGTTTCCCATAGTCCGGCATACCTAATGCTGGTGCCTGCGTTAGGCACTGTTTAAGTCTCTCAAATGCTGCCTCAGACTCGTCTGTATGCGAAATCCGATCAGGTTTGTTTGAGGAGACCATTTCCTGCAAAGGTAACGCTAAAATGGAAAACCCTGGGATCCAATTACGGCAATACCCACACATTCCTAAAAATGTTCTGATCTGTTGCTGGGTTTGTGGCAGAGTCATGTCTCTAATTGCTTGAATTCTATCAGCGGTCAGGTGTCTCAGTCCTTGTGTTAAACAGTGTCCCAAATATTTTACCTTAGTTTGGCATAATTGCAACTTGTCTTTGGAAACCTTGTGTCCTGTGTCTGAAAGATGAAACAGGAGCTGTTTCGTATCCTTCAGGGATGCCTCCAATGAATCAGAACACAGTAGTAGATCATCCACGTACTGTATTAATACTGATCCACTCACTGGTTGGAAAGACTGTAAACAATCATGCAAAGCCTGAGAAAATATACTTGGGCTATCTATGAATCCTTGTGGTAATCGAGTCCATGTGTATTGGACTCCTCTGTATGTAAATGCGAACAAATATTGACTGTCAGGGTGCAGAGGTACCGAAAAGAAAGCGGAGCAGAGGTCAATAACAGTGAAAAATTTCGCAGTGGGAGGGATTTGCATTAGGATGACAGCTGGATTTGGCACTACGGGGAACTGACTCTCAACTATTTTGTTAATCCCCCTTAGATCCTGCACTAGCCAGTAACCCCTCCCCCCACTCTTTTTCACAGGGAAGATGGGACTATTAGCAGTGCTGGACGTTCTTACCAGAATGCCCTGTTGTAGCAATCGCTCTATTACTGGGTAAACTCCTAACTCCACCTCTGGCTTCAGAGGGTACTGTGGGATTTTTGGAGCTATCCTACCATCTTTTACTTGTACAACTACCGGAGCTACGTTTGCCATTAATCCAGTGTCCTGTCCATCTTTAGTCCAAAGTGACTCTGGTATCTGAGATGTCATTTCTTCTACTTGGGAGGGAGTCCTATTTGTCATAGTGGTATGTGACATTAATTTTGACGGGGAGTCTAACATGTCTCGTACTTCCTGAGCGTGATTCTCAGGTATGTCCAAGAATACACCTTCAGGAGTACAATAAATGACGCACCCCATTTTACACAGTAAGTCTCTTCCCAGGAGATTGGTCGGTGCCGATGCAGCCAGCAAAAAGGAATGCTTGGTATGTAAAGGCCCTATTGTAATCTCTGCTGGTTTGCTAACAGGGTAATGCTGGACTACTCCTGTTACTCCCACGGCTGGAATTGTCCTACCAGTGGTCCTCATGCCCACTGTCGAATTTATCACTGATTTGGCCGCCCCTGTGTCTACAAGAAAGTTTAATGATTTACCAGCTACATTGATTGCAATTTCTGGTTCACTTCCAAGACTTGCAATCAATTTTACTGGCTGCAGATTACAGGTATGGCCACACCCCTATTGGGTATGGTGACCTCCCTGAATCCCGCTGGCAGCAACTACTTGTGAGGGAGTTAGCTGGGAACTACCAGAGGTTTGCCAATCTCTGTTTGGGGGGTATCTTTTTGTTTCCCCTGCATGTGGCTCATAACTCCGTTTCTGCGGACCTTGCTCCCAATGTCGTGTGTCGTGTCGTTGTCTAGGGGGTTGGTATGAGTTTCGTACATTCTTTACTCTACAATCTCGTGCCATGTGTCCCTGTTTATGACAAGAATAACAAGTAACCACACTTGACTTACCCACAGGGTTTGGTGATACAAACAAAGGCTGCCTTGTGGTCAGGGCCTGTATACTTACGGCCATTAACTTATCACTTTGTTGTTCCCTGTGTCTGGTGATGTTCCTATCGTGATCAATAGCAGCCTCTCTCAAAGTAGCCACAGACAGACCTCGCCAACATGGTTGTGTGGTCTGTACCCTAGTCTTCAATGACTCTTTTAAACCATCCATCAGTACCGATACTGCTACTTCTCGATGGTTTATGTTTGTTTTAATGTCCTCTATGCCTGTGTATTTTGCCATTTCTGATAATGCTCTGTGAAAATACTCTGCAGCTGTCTCTGACTCCTTCTGTTTAATGGAGAATATCTTGTTCCATCTGACTACCGCTGGGAAATACTCTTTTAACTGTAAGTTTATTCTTTTTACATTATCTTTGTTGTACACATCTGTAAGAGGTACATCCTGATCTAATCCGCAATCAGCTAAAAATTGAGTTGCGTCAACATTGGAGGGTAAACATGCTCTCAGCAATATCTGCCAGTCTTTATTGTTGGGCTCTACAGTGTTACCTAAGTCTCTGATGTATTTTTGACTGGCAACTAAATCTTTTCTAGGGTCAGGGAATTCAGACACGATGGTCCTTAACTCCATTCTGGAAAATGGGCTATACATGGCAATGTTCCTCACAGGGGTGACCCCTGTTGTGTCAGTTTTCCCATTTGGAACAGCTATTACCCTAACAGGATTAACTCTAACAACATCACTCTGTGTGGGTTCTACAGCCTGTGGTGAAATGGCTTCAGCATAGTGTATGGTGCCGTACTTACCTGTAGACACGACCTCACCTATCCCTCCGCTAGGGGCCTTTGTTACTAATCTCGTGGGTGGAGCTGTGCCTACTGTGGTTTCTGCTATGGTGGCTGCTAGAGAGAGCGCTGAAATTGTTGCCGATTCGTCTTCTTGATCACACTCCTGAGGAAAGTTCAAAACAGGGTACAACTTGCACGGGTTAATACTTGCGTTGGTTAATTGGTTAACATTATCTTTAACATTTATACAGTTGCTAAGTGTTTGTGTGTTACACCTTAGTGCGTCATTCTCCGCAACCAATTTCTCTCCTGATATGTATGGTGGCGGTGGGGCCGTGGCTATCGGTTTTCTGATTGAGCCAGATCCCGCCGCCTGAGCCAATCCTCTCTGTATGTCACCTTCCTGTTGCCACAACTGCAAATAATCGTAATGTTTGATTCGTCTGTTGATTTAATGAGACATATCCTTCTCCTTAAATTCGTTAACACTTCTGAGCTGAAGCTACCTACTCTTGGGAATTTCTCCCCGTCATGTACTGTCATTCTCTCCCATTCATCACATAAAGCTTCTGTGTGACTTCCGTATTTCTCACACATTACATACCTTGCCGACCCAATTGGTCGGTTCACTGAATCAACCCGAACCGAGGTTGATCGCCCCCTACCTGAACAAGTGGCCCCCATAGTTCGAAGGTGTTGCTTTATTTAACCAACCCTTACGCAAACCAAATGTCCAAAATAGGCTGACGGTGGCGGTTTACCGAGTACCCCACTCACTCGCCCACGCCGACCAATACGACCTGATCACACCGATATGGTGCTGGCGTACTCGACCTAGGGCCCCTGCGACCTGAACCTCTATTTACTGGAACCTGTGAGGGTGCTCCGAAGAACACTTACTCTTTCCAGTAACTATTGGTTGCTGGATAGTTCCTGAGTGAGCAGCGAACTTCCCTTAAAATAAAAAAAAGTTACACAAATCACGTTAGAATGTACAAATAGCGTTTATGACCTTCGTACACAAATAGTACCGGTCAGGTTTACTAATGCACACAATTACGTGCGGTACAATCGTTTAGTACACAAGCAACTAATCTTATGTACTGAGCGACCAGTGGAATCGAAAATTTCGGCTGCGAATTCCTTCAGCCAGAGCTTATATGGCCTATATGGGTGTTGCACCAACCCTTTCTTGGTGTTGTGCCTGTGGACTGTATAGCGGACTTCCTTGTCTGCTGTACCTGAACCTGTTGGTCTGCTATGACCTCCTGGTCTGTTACAGTATGACCTCCTGGTCTGCTACACTCTAATGCTCAAATTGTATATTTAACCAGGGATGCCTCCCTAGCCACCATGTACGTCACTTACACGCATGTACCTCACGAGTACTCGACTTTTCTTGTGGTTCAACCTTAAAAATTGTAAAAACAAACACTCACTCACCGCATATACACTTTTGTTTCTATTTCTATTTCTGCGCAGAAATGTCTCTTTAGACTAGATGTGTTACAAATTAGGAGAAGGATCTATTAATTTAAATTTGGAATTAAAAAAAAATTTTGTGCGATTTATTGCCTGGCGTTTTTTACCGCGTGGCGCTACTTATCGCGTTGAGAGGAGAGAAAAAAAAACTTGTGATTTGAGTTACGTGGGCGTACCCGTACGCTCCGTTGCGTAATATACGCTGCGTGCGTCGGCCCTTGGATTGCGTACGCAAGTCTCAGTCTTTTGTTAGAGACACGTGTACGCAAAGCAAAGATCCACCGTAACACAATTTATACGTTTATCAACTATAGAACTGGCAAACAGGAGAGTGACATACGAAAATACACCAATGAAAAGGAAATGCAGATATATATGTGTGCGTGCGTGTGTACGCAAGACAGAAAAATAAACAGTTTTAAAAAGACACTATTGTTTTGTTCTTACCTCCGGTTCCCGGATTCCTTCAGCACCCTTTACTAAGAGAAGCAGACGCTTATCCAAACAGCACTACGAGGAATATGATCTCCCGCCCTTTGCTGCTGGATAATGTCTGCTGAAATTACCTAGTGCAGATATGTGAAGGACAGGGCGAGCCGCCAATTGATAAAGTGTTATGCACACCAGTGCCTGCAGGAAAGTACTGGTGTCAGAACTGTTATGCACTCCAGTGTCTGCAGGAATGTACTGGTGTTTGAACTGTTATGCAAAACAAATGGACTCACAGACAAACTGGGGAATATGACATAACGTACACAGAAGGTAATAGGGTAACAAAATACACACAAAGTGAACAGAGAAGTCCAGAGGCTAAGGAACTGGGTATCTCCTTTGTATTAGAACTGCACAGATGGAAAAAGCAAGATGTTGTGTTTTAATACATAGAGAACCCGAAATGCTGTTGCTAAGGGCAACAGCAAAACCCTAAAGGGTTACCAACGGGTGTGGCAGTAAACTCCTTGGTCAGAGATGGAATGATAGACACAAGGAGAGTCTCCACAATCCTATTTCTCACTTGCAGTGCACAGGTTTTAGCTTACTGCCACTAAACTGACCCCTGACACCTAGCACAGTGAGACAGGATTAGACAGGCAAGTCTTAGAATACAGCCGCAAACTTGCTAAGTTCACAGAGTGGTAACAGAACCCCAGCAAGCTAAACGACTGACTCCAGTCTTACTGCTAGGTCTGGATTGGCAGAGTGTAATACCAAATCCCCAGGCCTATTTGCAGTAAGCAACAAACAAATACAAAGCTACACAGTACTGGCTAACTTTCATGAACTGACTAACCAACAAAGATTCAGCAGCATCTGCTTACCCTGAAAAGAGGCCTTATAAAGCAGGTGCTGTCCACGCCCCACTCATACCTCACAGACTGTGAGCACAAAAACCAGCACCGGATCCCCTGCCGTGCACAGAGCCTATAACCACTGCACAGCAAAAGACCCGAACCGGAGTATCAGCTGCGCTCAGGTTACTCCACTAGCACTTGTCTCCCGGTTGCCATGACGACGTGGCAGCACAGGGCAGGAGACCCTAACAGTACCCCCCCTCTGACGAGGGGTCAAAGAACCCCTACCACCGGGTTTATCGGGGAACTGCGAGAAGAAAGAGCGTATCAGTCTGGGGGCATGAAGATCACAACTGCGCACCCACGACCGCTCCTCCGGGCCATACCCCTTCCAGTGCACCAAAAATGACAGCCGACCCCGAACCACCTTGGAGTCAAGAATCCTTTCAACAACAAACTCCCTCTGGCCACGTATCAGAAGAGGGGAAGGTCTTCCACTGGAAGAAGGATTACTAATCGCCCGTTTTAAAAGGGAACAATGAAATGTTTTATTGATACCCAAAGAACGGGGCAGATCTAACTGAAATGCCACCGGATTGATAACCCTGGTGATCTTATAAGGGCCGATGAACCGGGGCCCTAACTTATGAGATGGCTGTCTCAACTTCAAATTCTTGGTAGACAACCAGACGAAGTCTCCTAATTTGAAGCTGCAGGGTCTTTTCCGCTTATCAAAAACCCTTTTGGTCACTAATGACACAGACACAAGGGCTTTCTTCACTTTCCGCCAAATACCTCTAAGGACCGAAACCACAGAGGAACCACCAGGCGTGGAGTCCAGGGGGTCAAAAGAATTGGCCTTAGGATGATGCCCATACACACAAAGGAAGGGAGAGATCCCTGTAGCAGAGTGAGCCGCGTTGTTATAGGCAAACTCCGCCATGGACAGATGAGCAACCCAGTCAGTCTGACACTTGGAGACATAACACCTGAGGAACTGCTCCAAGGACTGGTTCACCCTTTCAGTCTGCCCATTAGACTGCGGATGGTAGCCTGACGACAAGCTGACAGAAATCTGGAGATCGGAACAAAATGCCCTCCAGAATTTGGCCACAAACTGGGATCCGCGGTCAGAGACCACATCAAGTGGCAACCCGTGGAGACGCACAACATGCAGCATAAATAATTCAGACAGGCGTCTGGCTGATGGCAGCCCAACCAGTGGAACGAAGTGCGCCATCTTCGAAAACCTGTCAACGACAACCCAGATGGCTGTCATCCCCGAGGATTTGGGCAAGTCCACCACAAAATCCATTGAAATGTGGGTCCATGGCTTAGATGGGATAGAGAGTGGATGTAATGGGCCAACAGGAACCCCTCTAGGAGTCTTATTTCGGGCACAGATGTCACATGCCCGAACCCACTGATCCACATCCTTAGCCACCGAGGGCCACCACACCGCCCTAGATAGCAACTCCCGAGTTCTGGCAATACCCGGGTGACCTGCCGACTTCTTGGCATGGAATTCCAGGAACACTCGCTGTCTTAACCTAGGAGGCACAAACAAAAGACCTACCGGAAGGTCTGGAGGAGCC
The DNA here is from genome assembly GCF_028390025.1 of Pseudophryne corroboree. Classification (NCBI taxonomy): domain Eukaryota; kingdom Metazoa; phylum Chordata; class Amphibia; order Anura; family Myobatrachidae; genus Pseudophryne; species Pseudophryne corroboree. The sequence goes on from NC_086449.1 coordinate 352,829,842, forward strand.
TGCTCCTGTGCTCTAAGGACTAATGATAAGAGGTCCTGGGTAATGCCCACTTTAATACATGATGGGGAAACAATGGGCAACGGCTCCTCGGTGGTCTCCTGGATTGGAGCAAAACTCCGCGAGAGCGCATCAGCCTTGATGTTTTTTGACCCAGGGCGATATGTTATCAAAAAATTAAAGCGAGCAAAAAACAAAGCCCATCGTGCCTGCCTGGCATTGAGACGCTTCGCTGACTCTAAATATGCCAGATTCTTATGGTCAGTGTGAATTGAGACCACAAACTTAGCCCCCTCAAGCCAGTGTCTCCACTCCTCGAGTGCATCCTTAATAGCCAACAATTCCCGGTTACCCACGTCATAATTCATCTCGGCAGGCGAAAATTTACGGGAAAAGTAAGCACAGGGATGAAGGCGATTATCAGACACTCCCATCTGAGAAAGCACTGCCCCAATACCCATCTCAGAGGCATCCACCTCCACCACAAAAGGACGCTCTGGATCTGGGTGTCGCAGCACCTTGGCCGAAACAAATGCCCTTTTGAGACGGGCAAAAGCCGCTTTAGCCTCACAAGACTAGTGAGCAACATCCGCCCCTTTCTTAGTGAGTGCCACCAAGGGCGCCACTATAGACGAAAATCCAGCGATAAATCGTCTATAAAAATTCACAAAGCCCAGGAAACGCTGAAGCGCCTTCAAACTAGTGGGCTGCACCCAATCCAGGACTGCCTGTACCTTGGAACCCTCCATTTGGAAACCTTCTGGGGAGATAATATATCCTAGAAATGCGATTTGCTGAACTTCAAATTCGCACTTCTCCAGCTTCGCCCCAAGCCGGTGGTCTCTGAGTTTCTGGAGGACTAAGCGTACATGCTTCCGATGTTCCTCCAGGGAATGGGAGAAGATTAGGATGTCATCTAAGTATACAACTAAGAATCTATCCAAATATTCCCTGAGCACATCATTCATGAAATCCTGGAAGACTGCCGGGGCATTACAGAGCCCAAAAGGCATCACCAAATATTCATAATGCCCTGAGTGGGTATTAAAGGCAGTCTTCCATTCATCCCCCTCTCTTATTCGGATTAGATTGTACGCACCGCGTAGGTCAATCTTAGAAAAAATGGTGGCAGTACGAAGCTGGTCAAACAAGACCGAAATGAGAGGCAGTGGGTATGAGTTTTTAATCGTGATACGGTTCAATTCCCTGAAGTCGATGCAGGGTCGCAACGAACCGTCCTTTTTACCCACGAAGAAGAACCCCGACCCAACTGGAGACTGTGAAGGTCTGATAAATCCCTTAGCCAAGTTCTCCTGAATGTACTCTGCCATAGCCTGAGTCTCAGGACGTGACAGGGAGTACAACCTGCTCTTGGGAAGCTTAGCATTTGGCAACAAATCAATGGCACAGTCATAGGGGCGATGGGGAGGTAGTACCTCTGCAACTTTTTTGGAGAACACGTCCGCAAAATCTGCATAACACCCTGGCAATCCTGGCAAACTTAGCTGCGAGAGCCTGACTGGAAGGCTCAAGCAACTCCTGAAACAATCAGTACCCCAACTAAGAATCTCCCTAGAGACCCAGTCAAATTGAGGATTGTGGGCCCTTAACCAGGGTAACCCCAACACCAATGGGGCAAAAGTACAGACAGTCACATAAAAGGACAATTTTTCAGAGTGTGTGGCTCCAATAAACAAAGAAATCTGGCTAGTGCAAGAGGTAATTTTACCTTGGGATAATGGTTCCCCGTTTAACCCACAAATCTCAATGTCAGATTGTGTTTTGGCTGTGTCCCCGGAGGGGGCGCTAGTGGGTCAGTGGAGGTAGCTGGGAGAAAACGAGGAGGCTGGATAACGTTCCTGCGCATGAGCGCAATGATATTTATTAGCAGATGATATAAACAGAATGGCAGCAGAAATAATAATAACAAATGGAAATGTCAATCACACAGCGTAATAGCTGAAAGTCTATGGCAACAGGATGACAGATGACTGGAGAAATAATAACCGGTAATATGTTAAACAGAAGAACAGGTGCTTGTAGAGATGATTCTGGTTTGGAAACCAGTGCAGGTTTTAAACATGAAACTTGGCAGTGAGATGTTGAATGGCAAACCTGGTAGCAGAGGCAGGAGTCTGACTATCCACAGTGCAGGTGGTGAAGCACTGACAGCAGCAAGCTGTATCACAGGTGGAGGAATGGAACACACCTGGAGTCAGTCTCAACTGCAAGGCTGAAGCACACAAGGTGGTGATGAGTGTGAAGCCTGTTTGAAGATTGCAGGTATTGCTGGGCCTTGAAGTTCCACGGAGCTGTGCAGAGTAACCAGGAGTACAAGTCTTTAAGCAGAGAGCCAGGAACACGGAAGGAACAGGAACAGATCCTTTCACATGGGTCGCAGGAGTGACACAAAGTCCAGGATGCCTGCAGACTGATCCTGCAGTCTCTTATGTACCCCTTGGTGCACAGGCATTGGATGAGTGAGGGAAAGTGGGTGCGGCCAAGCACCGGATTGGCCGCTGTATGCTGGTTGTTGTGAACTGTCATGGCGGCGCCCATGCCGCGGCCTAGCGGGAACGCGGCGTGCTACACGCCCGCTGTCTCAGGAGCGCTCCCAGGCCCGTGATGGCGTCCAGAGGCAGGGACACGGACGACAGGTGACCGCAGGGAGCCAGGTCGGAGTCCGCAACGGCGGACGGATGTCAGCTTGGTGAGTCGATTCCTGACAGTACCCCCCCCTTTAAGGGTGGACACCGAACACCCACGTGGCTTGGATGGATGAGTGCTGTGGAAGACACGGACCAACCTTGGAGCATGGACATCCGATGAATTTACCCAACTTCTTTCCTCTGGGCCATAACCGGACCAATCGACCAGGTACTGGAGACGTCCATACCGGCAACGAGAGTCCAGAATTTTGCCAATCTCGAATTCCACGCCCCGCTGAGTTCGAATTTTGGGGCCAACTGGAAGAGCACTCTGAAAACGGTTCAGGACTAGAGGTCTGAGGAGAGAAACATGAAAAGCGTTAGGTATTCGAAGAGAAGGTGGTAACTTCAGTTTATAGGCCACAGGGTTGATGACTCTTTCAACAGGGAAAGGACCAATGAAACGGGGTGCAAACTTCATGGACGGAACCCTAAGACGGAGGTTACGGGTTGACAGCCAAACCTTGTCCCCAGGTTTCAGGTTAGGAACCGCACGTCTCTTGCGGTCGGCAAAGTACTTGTACCGGCTGGAGGCCTTTTTGAGAGACACGTGAATCTTTCTCCAAATTAATGAGAACTGAGTCAGAGTAGTGGCAGCAGGAACATCCATATGAGGGAGTTCTTGGAAGTCTGGAACACGGGGATGTTGCCCATATACTGCGAAGAATAGTGTTGTTTCAGTAGCAGTATGATAGCGGAAGTTGTGGGCAAACTCGGCCCATGGGAGCAGATCGAACCAGTCATCCTGGGAAGATGAAACATACAATCTTAAAAACGTCTCAAGTTCTTGATTAACCCTCTCTGTCTGCCCATTCGTCTGAGGATGGTACGATGATGAAAACTTCAGCTTGACTTGCATGGCAGAACAGAGGGCCCTCCAAAACCTCGCTACAAACTGTACCCCCCGGTCGGATATTATTTCCGAGGGTAGACCATGTAAGCGGAAAATCTCCCGTAGGAAGATTTGGGCAAGTTTCGGGGCAGAAGGGAGACCCTGGAGAGGAACAAAATGAGCCATCTTGGTGAATCTGTCCACTACAACCCAGATGGTATTGTATCCCTGAGAAGGAGGAAGGTCGGTGATAAAATCCATGGACAGGTGTGACCAGGGACGACTAGGAACAGACAATGGTTGTAACTGACCTGCTGGAGACTGACGAGGAGTCTTATGCTGCACACACTTAGGACAGGATGCCACGAAATCCTTGATGTCAGCCTTCATCTTAGGCCACCAGTACGTCTCAGAGAGAAACTTGAAGGTCTTCAGGACACCAGGATGACCGGTGAACTTGGATTGATGAGCCCAAGATAGCAACTTGGGACGGAGTTCTGGGGAAACAAAAGTCTTACCAGGAGGAGGAGCTGGGGAGACTTGAGATGCAGCGAACACCACTGGACTCAGGATGGAATGAGGCACTGAGTCAGGCGTTTCCTCTTCGGATTCCATAGATCGGGATAAAGCGTCAGCTTTAACATTCTGCGAACCTGGGCGGAAATGAAGCTTAAAATTAAAACGTGAGAAAAACATAGCCCACCTGGACTGGCGAGGATTAAGGCACTGAGCTGCCTTTAAGTATAGCAGGTTTTTATGATCCGTGTAGATGTTGAACGGATGTTTGGCCCCTTCTAGGAGGTATCTCCATTCCTCGAGAGCCAGCTTAATCGCCAATAGTTCTTGATCTCCAACGGAGTAGTTAGCTTCTGCAGGAAGGAATTTGCGAGAATAAAATCCACAAGGGTGGACTTTCCCATCGGTTCCCTTCTGGGAGAGAACAGCTCCAACCCCAACTGTAGAGGCGTCCACCTCCAACTCGAACGGTCTGTTTACATCTGGCTGAGACAGAACTGGGGCAGACATAAAGGCCAGTTTGATCTTCTGGAAGGCTGCTAAGGCTTCTTCTGACCAGTTGGAATGGTTTGCCCCTTTCCGAGTCAGGTTGGTAATAGGAGCGATGAGAGTGGAGAATCCCCGAATAAATTTCCTATAGTAGTTGGCAAAACCCAGGAACCGCTGGATAGACTTGAGAGAATTTGGAATGGACCAATTGGCAATAGCTTCCAATTTTGTCGGGTCCATCTGAAGATCCGATCCGGAAATTATATAACCCAGGAAGGGTATAGAGGGAACTTCAAAGGTGCATTTAGAAAGTTTACCGTAGAGCCGGTTCTCACGAAGACGTCGGAGGACTTCACGGACTTGTAGACGATGAGATGGAAGGTCTTGGGAGAAGATGAGGATATCATCCAAGTAAACAACGAGGTACTTATACAGGACATCACGAAAGATTTCGTTCACAAAGTGTTGGAATACTGCTGGAGCATTACTCAACCCAAACGGCATTACCAGGTATTCGTAATGGCCATCTCGAGTGTTAAAAGCTGTCTTCCACTCGTCACCACTCCGGATTCTGATGAGATTGTAGGCACCGCGGAGATCTAACTTGGTGAAGATGCGGGCTCCTTTAACTCTGTCAAATAATTCGGTAATGAGTGGTAATGGATAACTATTTTTAATGGTAATGTCATTGAGACCCCGGTAGTCAATGCATGGACGCAGTCCTCCATCCTTCTTTTTAACAAAGAAGAAACCTGCACCAGCGGGTGATGATGAAGGGCGGATGAATCCCTTTTGTAGATTCTCCCTGATATATTCACTCATCGCCTCGGTTTCAGGAACAGACAACGGGTAGGTGCGCCCCCTAGGTGGCTTCTTGCCAGGAAGGAGATCGATGGGACAATCCCATTCCCTATGGGGCGGTAGGACATCAGCGGCCTTCTCACTGAAGACATCTGAGAAATCTTGATAAACTGCTGGGAGACTTGACTGTGACTTAACTTCGGTAGACTTTATGGGACACACTTGGGCTAAACAGGACTGATGGCAATGTGAACCCCATGAGGTAAGCTGCAACGTTGACCAGTCAAACTGTGGATTATGTAGCTGGAGCCAGGGCATGCCCAAGACGATCTCCTGGGTGGCTTGAGGGATGACTAAGAACTTAATCAGTTCAGAGTGTAGGAATCCAACTCCCAGAACCACTGGGGCAGTTTGATGAGAAATATTCCCCTTGGAGATTCGACTACCATCCACAGCGGTAATATAAACTGGACAGGAAAGTTCACATATAGGTAAGCAAAATTTATTTACCGCAGCTTGGGTGATGAAGTTACCTGCAGCTCCACAGTCCACTAATGCTGATGCGGACTGGAGCCCAACTGAAGTCTCTAACGTCACAGGAAGGATAAGGTCTTGATTAGAAGGAGCTTGACTAAAAGATCCCAACTTGACTCCTCCTTTACAAGTCAGGATCTGGCGTTTCCCGAACGCACTGTGCAGGAGTTAATCTGATGGCCCGCAGCCGCACAGTACAGACAGAGTCTCTCACGCATTCTTCTTGCCCGCTCTTCAGGAGTTAGGCGGGACCTATTTACCTGCATAGGCTCGTCAGAAGAAGGAGACTGGAACTGTACTGAAGGTATCATCCTTGATCTGCGTGGCTCACTCCGAGCGCGTTCATTATTGCGTTCGCGGATGCGAGAGTCCAACTTAATGCACAAGGAAATCAATTCAGACAATTGTACAGGAAGGTCGCGGGTCGCCAGTTCATCTTTGATCCGGTCAGAAAGTCCATGCCAGAAAGCTGCTACCAGGGCCTGATTATTCCACTGAATCTCTGCGGCCAACGTCTGGAACTGAATGACATATTGTCCCATGTTACGGGTACCTTGACGAAGTTGAATCAGGTCAGCGGAAGCTGATGTTGCACGACCAGGCTCGTCAAAGATCCGTCTGAAGGTTGACACGAAGTCTGTGTAGTTGTTAATCAGAGGGTCAGCACGTTCCCACAGAGGAGACACCCAGCTCAGAGCAGATCCAGAAAGTAAGGAGATGATGTAGGCAACCTTGGACCTTGGCGTGGGGAAATTATGTGGCAACAACTCAAACTGGATTTCACATTGGTTGAGAAACCCGCGACATAACTTTGGACTGCCATCATACTTGCTTGGCACGGGCAGGTGCAGACGTGACACTGGAGCTGATGCAGCCGGCATAGAGGAACTCACAGCACTGGCAGGTGCTGGAGTAACAGGAACAGTAGGAGTGAGTACACTAGGCAGGGATTGCTGTAGTGTATCTATCCGGGAGGACATCCCTTGCAGGAATTGAAACATCTGCTGCTGCGCAGCCTCTTGACCATCCAGACGGGAGACCAGATTTTGCAAGGCCTCTGACCCCACACTCCGTCCACCATCCGAGTCCATCGATCCTGGACTTACTGTCAGATTGTGTTTTGGCTGTGTCCCCGGAGGGGGCGCTAGTGGGTCAGTGGAGGTAGCTGGGAGAAAACGAGGAGGCTGGATAACGTTCCTGCGCATGAGCGCAATGATATTTATTAGCAGATGATATAAACAGAATGGCAGCAGAAATAATAATAACAAATGGAAATGTCAATCACACAGCGTAATAGCTGAAAGTCTATGGCAACAGGATGACAGATGACTGGAGAAATAATAACCGGTAATATGTTAAACAGAAGAACAGGTGCTTGTAGAGATGATTCTGGTTTGGAAACCAGTGCAGGTTTTAAACATGAAACTTGGCAGTGAGATGTTGAATGGCAAACCTGGTAGCAGAGGCAGGAGTCTGACTATCCACAGTGCAGGTGGTGAAGCACTGACAGCAGCAAGCTGTATCACAGGTGGAGGAATGGAACACACCTGGAGTCAGTCTCAACTGCAAGGCTGAAGCACACAAGGTGGTGATGAGTGTGAAGCCTGTTTGAAGATTGCAGGTATTGCTGGGCCTTGAAGTTCCACGGAGCTGTGCAGAGTAACCAGGAGTACAAGTCTTTAAGCAGAGAGCCAGGAACACGGAAGGAACAGGAACAGATCCTTTCACATGGGTCGCAGGAGTGACACAAAGTCCAGGATGCCTGCAGACTGATCCTGCAGTCTCTTATGTACCCCTTGGTGCACAGGCATTGGATGAGTGAGGGAAAGTGGGTGCGGCCAAGCACCGGATTGGCCGCTGTATGCTGGTTGTTGTGAACTGTCATGGCGGCGCCCATGCCGCGGCCTAGCGGGAACGCGGCGTGCTACACGCCCGCTGTCTCAGGAGCGCTCCCAGGCCCGTGATGGCGTCCAGAGGCAGGGACACGGACGACAGGTGACCGCAGGGAGCCAGGTCGGAGTCCGCAACGGCGGACGGATGTCAGCTTGGTGAGTCGATTCCTGACACTCAATTTCCGATGCCAAGGGTACTAAGGGAACAGAGTGTTTCAGGGCGAATTGGTGGTCCATAAAAACCCCGTCGGCCCCACTGTCCACAAAGGCCTCAGTCTTGACAGTTTGACCGAGGATCTTCAAGGTCACTGGAATGATAAAAGTCTTCTTGGGAAATTCTGACTTCTGGCCTGACAGGATATTTCCCATCACCCTCAGGCCCTGAAGTTTTCCGGCTTTTCTGGGCATGATACTACCACATGACCTTTATTCCCACAGTACAAACACAACCCCTGCTGTCTCCTCCGCGTCTTCTCACGCGAGGAGAGGCGGGTAGCCCCAATCTGCATAGGCTCCTCAGAAAATTCCTCAGAGTCTGAGGTTCCCTTGGGAAGGAAGGAAATCTCAGTCTCCCTTTCAAGCCTACGCTCTCTCAGCCGTCTATCCACCCGGATGGATAACTGCATGAGCTGATCCAAGCTATCAGGCAAGGGATATTGTACCAGTTGGTCCTTTATCTGGTTAGAAAGACCTCTTCGGTACTGGTGTCTCAGGGCTGGGTCATTCCACTGGGTATCATGGGCCAACCTCCGAAACTCCGTACAGTAAACCTCAACTGGCCTTCGCCCTTGCTTAAGGATCGAAATCTGAGCCTCGGCTGAGGCCGTCTTGTCAGGGTCATCATACAACATGCCCAGTGCCGTAAAAAAAGCATCAACACTTTTAAGCGACGGACAGTCAGGCTGCAACCCATATGCCCAGACCTGTGGGTCTCCTTGTAGCAAGGAAATCACTATGCCCACCCGCTGAATCTCCGACCCAGAAGACTGAGGCCTAAGCCGGAAGTATAGCTTGCAGCTCTCCTTGAAACAAAAGAACTGCGAGCGATCTCCAGAAAAACGATCCGGGAGATTTACTTTCGGCTCCTTAACCCCTGCAGGTGCTGCTGCTGCGGGAGCTCCACCAGCAGCCTGGGAGGTGTGCATTTTAATGGACAAATCATTAAATTGTCGAGTCAGGACCTGCGCCTGATCGACCACCTGTTGCAACGTATTTTGAGGGGTATGCTCCATATTCCCACAAAATTTCAACAGGAGTATTAGGCTGCTGAATATGTTATGCACACCAGTGCCTGCAGGAAAGTACTGGTGTCAGAACTGTTATGCACTCCAGTGTCTGCAGGAATGTACTGGTGTTTGAACTGTTATGCAAAACAAATGGACTCACAGACAAACTGGGGAATATGACATAACGTACACAGAAGGTAATAGGGTAACAAAATACACACAAAGTGAACAGAGAAGTCCAGAGGCTAAGGAACTGGGTATCTCCTTTGTATTAGAACTGCACAGATGGAAAAAGCAAGATGTTGTGTTTTAATACATAGAGAACCCGAAATGCTGTTGCTAAGGGCAACAGCAAAACCCTAAAGGGTTACCAACGGGTGTGGCAGTAAACTCCTTGGTCAGAGATGGAATGATAGACACAAGGAGAGTCTCCACAATCCTATTTCTCACTTGCAGTGCACAGGTTTTAGCTTACTGCCACTAAACTGACCCCTGACACCTAGCACAGTGAGACAGGATTAGACAGGCAAGTCTTAGAATACAGCCGCAAACTTGCTAAGTTCACAGAGTGGTAACAGAACCCCAGCAAGCTAAACGACTGACTCCAGTCTTACTGCTAGGTCTGGATTGGCAGAGTGTAATACCAAATCCCCAGGCCTATTTGCAGTAAGCAACAAACAAATACAAAGCTACACAGTACTGGCTAACTTTCATGAACTGACTAACCAACAAAGATTCAGCAGCATCTGCTTACCCTGAAAAGAGGCCTTATAAAGCAGGTGCTGTCCACGCCCCACTCAGACCTCACAGACTGTGAGCACAAAAACCAGCACCGGATCCCCTGCCGTGCACAGAGCCTATAACCACTGCACAGCAAAAGACCCGAACCGGAGTATCAGCTGCGCTCAGGTTACTCCACTAGCACTTGTCTCCCGGTTGCCATGACGACGTGGCAGCACAGGGCAGGAGACCCTAACATAAAGCTAAATATTTATCGTATATAATACCCTTTATGAGGTCTAAGAACACTGTACGCTATTTGTGTATGAAGTACCGTAAGGGTACGCTAGTTGCGTAACAATCGCTTTGCCGTGATCGAGACGCTCAAGCGTCACGTTCACTCACGGCCAAAAGATCACAGGCAGGCACGTTATTGGCTGTTAACTAAAGTAATGATTCGCTATAGCGTAGCGAACGCTCGGGACCACGAGGAGATCACCAGCGGAGCTGACGCTCACTATATTAAACCCTTGTATCTAAACCATAAACAGTGTATTGTGCAGTAAAACCTTAGTGTAATGTTAGAGAGTAAATGCAACACAGTATAACCTTATTACCTTAAAAGCTGTTCGAGCGTCACCGACGCTCTGAGAATACTTAATACTATAGAAACACACAGATACCGTGCTCAGGGTCCAACGCCTAAAATATATATTTTGAATGCTATACTTGCAAAAGAGTTAAACACAATACAAGTCATACACTACAATATAACATAGACTACCTAACCAGATAACTACACAGGAAATACAATACAATACAATTTAAGGGAAAATGAGTGAGAAAGAGAAGGAGAGAGAGAGAGAGAAATTGAGAGAGATTGGCCCACAATAACAAGAAGATCAATATAGTTGCGGAGAAACACTTACGCACAAGGGGAAATGATCGCATGCGCCTCGATATCCAGCTCCCGATTATCAGCGATGAGAACCGTTGAAGAGAGTGAACTGGATATGGTCGGCCTGCCTATTTATGCCCCACACACAATGCAATTCAATGGTCCCTACAATCTTATTGTTCATTGGACACAGGAATTCGGCTTAGCATTATAACAAAAGGTCATAGGTTGATTCATACAGGTGGGCTGTGACTATTTCCAACTGCTCAGGTGGGAGGGAAACTGGGTTTCCCGCCGCATGGGTAATAAAGTGCAAATAAAGTAAATGTTCATAAACTTCTTATGTCCATAACTATTCGCACGAGCGATTGATCTGCTTCAAACCAACACCGGAATATTTCTAATTAAATATTCTTCCGATGGATACTAAACACCACTGTATTACTCCTGTCTGACCCTTCGTATCAAACAAAGAGGGATTTCTCTGTTCATGAACATTCTATATTAACCAAACTTGCAGAATCTATCAAAGGGACCATGATCTACAAAATACATTATATAGTGAAAATATGTAATGATTGAGTCGCACGCTACGATCGCATAAACTCTACCGTAAATACGCATACCATGCGCCTGCGGGTGCCCGCGACTGTGAGTATGCGCACGTACGGGAGAGCGTACGCATGCGCAGCACGGACCTGTGTGAGGTGCAAATATGGTAGTGTGCATAGAGATATTTTTCTGACTTTGACACTATCTATCTATATATATATATATATATATATATATATCCATAAGTGTTTCCCTGCTATTATATCAAAGGTTTTCTAGACTGCAGGCTGCCTGTAGTCAATAATTTGAAAACGCAGGCTTATGTGTATCCATTGGGATATTTGTCTCCCATTGTTCCGGCTCCCACCAAACCATGACTTGTTCGGTTTGTGTTGTCTTCAGTATACACTCTGAAACAATAAGGATAACTAGAGATATTTACTTTCCTCACAGATCAGGGTGCCTGTTTCATGATCACAAACCTTTGCGTAAACAAGACATGTCTTGATATATTCAAGACATTGTTTTAGAAGAATGTGTATGTGTGGTTTGATTAGCTTGTGTGTGAACAGTAACTTGCCTTTGAAGATTATAGTCTGTACAAATTCTGTACTATAAGGATTGAATATGGAACATGGCTTTGGGGGCCTTTCTATGCGACTGCGTATGTCACCGTATTTACCCACACCCCACGCTAATACGCAGGGCTTCACAAGCCAATGTATGCAGCGTCCGGGTGTGCGCACGCACGGCTAATACGCAACCGCACAGAAGCCACTCTGAATGGTGTCTGTATGTGTAGTGCGGGTTTGTAATATTTTCCGACTTCGACAGCTCATATAAAACAGGCTGCAATATTTTTGGAAGAAGCAGCATTAGATATGGATACTATTGCCTCCAGGGCATCAGCTTCAACAATAGCTGCTCGCAGAGCAGTTTGGTTACGTACGTGGAAAGCTGATTCAGAATCTAAGAAGGTTTTGGAATCTTTGCCTTTTTCTGGAAATATTCTATTTGGTAAAGAATTGACAGATATTCTGGAGTCAGTAGCAGACTCCAAAAAGGTCAAGTTTCTGTCACAACTGAGGGCCTGAGCTGACGGGAGGCAGCCTCAGTTGTAGGGGCTGAGATGTACCGGAACCTGGGAGGTTGTATCAGACCCCTGGACATGTAAGTAACATGAATAATAACTGCCCGAAGGCGTGACCACGACAACTTGGATAAAAGTCAATGATGTTTATTATGACAACTCCGCAACACAGCAGCAGTAAAAGAAAACGTAAAAGTCAGCAAAGAATAAATACAGTTCCTGGGTACTACAGGATGGCAGGAGCCACAGGGCACTGGTAGTGTGAGATAGTTCTTATGATCTTCTAGATGGAAAGTCCTTACCAGGCTCGACTGTAGCAATGGAGATAACCCAGGATTGTGCCAGCTGGTGTTCCAGGAAAAGCTGGGTTGCTGAAGATAAAACAGCTGCTGTGGATACTGGCTGGAACCAGACTGTTGTTAGCACGGAGTGGATACTGGCTGGAACCAGTTAAATAATAAATGAACTTGGGAGCGATGAAATATGAACTGAAATGTAGAACTTGAGAGCGGAGAAATAATAATACCGGTGGAGAGTGGTAAAGTGTAGAAAGGACACCGGCCCTTTAAGGGAAGCTGTACTCTGCTGGAAGCTGAGCTGGAAGCAGGTAATGTTGTAGCTGGAAACAGATGAATCCACAATGGATTGGAGAGTCAGGCTACACCGCAGGTGGAATGCTGGTGCGGGTCTCTATGGTGGAAGTCTTGAGACAGGAGCTGGAACCTGGAAGACAATCACAGGAGAGAGACAAACAGGAACTAGGTTTGACAACCAAAGCACTGACGCCTTCCTTGCTCAGGCACAGTGTATTTATACCTGCAGCAAGGAAGGGATTGGCTAGGCAATTATGCAGATTATCAATACTGAGAACAGATTGGTGGAAATGATCAGCTGACAGAATCCAAGATGGCTGCGCCCATGCAGACACTTGGAGGGAAGTTTGGTTTGTAATCCATGTGGTAATGAAAACAGTAATGGCGGCGCCGGCCACCGGAGACAGGAGGCGCCAGGCTGACAGATGCACATCCAACCACGCGGACACAGCGGAGGCCGCGGCTGACGTAATCGCCACTCAGACACTCTGCATGCAGAAGTTCAGGGACGGCGGCGGAGGCCGCGGGAGACGCCATGCCAGGTGTAATATGGCGTTTACTGTGACAGCGTCCCAGAGTGACAGGAGAGGATACAGGAATGTACACATCAGGATAACAGATGGGATCCGGTCCTGGAGCGCTGAGCCAGCCTTAGGAGGCATCTGATGGGTAAGAAATGGCGTCCAGATACCCGGATCGTGACAGCACCCCCCCCTTTAGGAGTGGCCCCAGGACACTTCTTTGGCTTTTGAGGAAACTTGGAATGGAATCTCCGGACCAAGGCAGGAGCATGGACATCAGAAGCATTGGTCCATGAACGTTCCTCAGGACCATAACCCTTCCAGTCAATAAGATATTGTAGTTGACCGTAACGGTGACGTGAGTCCAGGATCTTGGCCACTTCATACTCAACGCCTCGTTGAGTTTGGACTTTCGGGGTTAGAGGAAGTGAGGAATGAAACCGATTCAAGATCAGCGGTTTCAACAGGGAAACATGGAATGTCCTGGGTATTTTTAAGAAGGGAGGCAACTGGAGTCTGTAAGCAACAGGATTGATGACTTGTTCAATCTTGAAAGGACCGATATAGCGAGGTGCAAACTTCATACTGGGAACTCTTAACCTCAAATTCTTCGTGGATAACCATACCCGATCACCCACCTTGAGAGCAGGAACTGCTCGACGCTTCTTATCCGCAAACTTCTTGTACCTGAACGATGCCTTGAGCAGAGCTGATCGTACGCTCTTCCAGATATTGGCAAACTGATGCAAGGTGATATCCACTGCGGGAACAGAAGTTGCTGGAAGCGGTTGGAACTCAGGGACTTTAGGGTGGAATCCAAAGTTAGTGAAGAATGGTGTTGAAGCAGATGAAGAATGATACTGGTTGTTATGACAGAACTCGGCCCAGGGAAGTAATTGAACCCAGTCATCTTGAGAGGAGGACACATAGATGCGGAGGAAGGCCTCCAAGTCCTGATTCACCCTCTCGGTTTGACCATTGGTCTGAGGATGGTAAGCCGTGGAAAACTTTAGCTTGACTTGGAGGACTTGACATAAACTTCGCCAGAATTTGGCTGTGAATTGAACTCCTCGATCTGAGATAATTTCTTCAGGAAGACCGTGGAGTCGGAAGATCTCTTGTATGAATACTTGAGCCAACTTGGAAGCTGACGGAAGACCGGTGAGAGGAATGAAGTGTGCCATCTTGGTGAACCGGTCAACTACCACCCAGATGGTATTGAACTTGTTGCACATGGGTAAGTCTGTAATGAAATCCATCGACAAGTGGGTCCATGGTCGACGGGGAACGGATAGTGGAACCAGTTGCCCCGCAGGCGACTGGCGGGATACTTTATGTTGGGCACACTTTGGGCAAGATGCAATAAACTCCAAGACGTCCTTTTTCAGAGTTGGCCACCAATAGGACCTAGAGAAAAACTCCAGGGTTTTTTGGATACCTGTATGTCCGGCAAAACGGGAAGCATGGGCCCAATGCATGAGCTTCTTCCTTAGCATCGGCTTCACAAAACTTTTCCCTGATGGGGGCGTAGAGTCCATCCCTACCGTGGAGAATGCCAACGGATTTATAATAGGATGCTTGTCTGAAGACTCTGACTCATTTTCTTGCTCCCATGAGCAGGAAAGGGCATCGGCCTTGCGATTCTGAGAGCCCGGACAGAACTGGAGTTTAAAGTCGAACCTGGAAAAGAAAAGTGCCCATCTGGCCTGACGAGGGTTGAGACATTGTGCGCCCTTCAGGTATAAAAGGTTCTTGTGGTCTGTAAGTATGGTGATTGAATGAGAAGCTCCCTCCAACAGATACCTCCACTCTTCTAGAGCGAGCTTGATGGCTAGCAACTCCTGGTCGCCAATGGCATAGTTGCGCTCAGCTGGGGAGAACTTCCGGGAGAAGAAACTGCAAGGGTGTAAATGGCCATCTTTAGCCCTCTGAGATAACACCGCTCCTACTCCAACGGAGGAGGCATCCACCTCTAAGATGAAAGGAGAGTCGATGTCAGGCTGTTTCAGAACAGGCGCAGAGATGAACCTTTGTTTTAAAAGATGAAATGCTTGCATGGCTTCTTCAGACCACTTGGACGGGTTAGCACCCTTCTTAGTGAAAGCAGTAATAGGCGCCACAATGGTGGAAAAGTCTCGTATAAACTTTCGGTAATAGTTGGCGAACCCTAAGAACCTCTGGACCCCTTTGAGGGTTAAGGGTACCGGCCAATTTTGGATTGCTTGTAGTTTCTCAGGATCCATCTCTAGTCCGGAACCGGACACAATGTACCCTAGAAACGGAATGGACTTGACTTCAAAGACGCATTTTTCTAATTTGCAATAGAGATGATTGACACGGAGACGGGACAGAACCTCTTTAACCCAAAAACGATGTTCCTCTAAATCGTTGGCAAAAATGAGGATATCGTCTAGATAGACCACGACATGACGGTATAGAATGTCTCTGAAGATCTCATTGACAAAATGCTGGAAGACAGCTGGAGCATTGCTCAATCCGAAGGGCATGACGAGGTACTCATAATGTCCGTCACGGGTGTTAAAGGCGGTCTTCCACTCGTCACCCTCACGGATCCGGATGAGATTGTATGCACCTCGCAAGTCCAGCTTTGTAAAGATGGTAGCTCCGCTAACTCTGTCAAAGAGCTCAGTAATCAGGGGTAAAGGATAACGGTTCTTGATGGTAATGTCGTTCAAACCTCTGTAGTCGATGCACGGCCGCAGACCACCATCTTTCTTTTTTACAAAAAAGAAGCCTGCGCCGGCTGGAGAAGAAGAAGGTCGAATGAACCCCTTTGCTAGGTTCTCTTTAATATATTCCTCCATAGAATGCGTCTCAGGCAGAGACAACGGATAAGTTCGGCCTCGAGGTGGAACCTTCCCTGGAACGAGATCAATCGGACAGTCCCATTCTCTATGAGGAGGAAGGATATCAGCAGAAGCTTTACTGAACACATCCGTGAAATCTTGATATGGAGGAGGTGGAACATCAGACGACCTGGGGGAGGAAGAACAGACAGGCAATACTTTAAACAAACATGTCTCAGCACAGGAGGAACCCCATGCCAGGATTTGCGTAGTCGTCCAATCAATTGTAGGATTGTGAAGACGGAGCCATGGAAGGCCCAGGACCACAGGATGTGTGGCTCTTGGAATCACTAAAAAAGAAATAAGTTCGGAATGAAGAACTCCCACTCTCAGACGAACTGGTAGAGTCCTTAAAGAAATAACTGCATCAAAAATTTTGCTGCCATCCACGGCAGTTAAAGAAATGGACGAAGGAAGTCTCTCGGTGGGTAGGGACCACCGTTTAACATAGGCTTCGGTAATAAAGTTCCCAGCTGCTCCGGAATCAAGGAGGGCAATGACGTTCCGATAACGTTGAGCAACTTGAAGCGAGACTGGGAGATTACAATCTTGAGGAGATGGAGAGGAGATCATTACTCCTAGCCGGCCCTCTCCTTGGCGAGCTAGGATTTGGAGTTTCCCGGACGTTTGGGACAGGCATTAATGGTGTGAGACGGAGCTGCACAATAGAGACAGAGAAACTCGGAGAGACGTCTTCGGCGCTCAGCAGGAGTTAAACGGGAACGGCCAAGTTGCATGGGCTCATCTTTAGATGGTGACAGTTGACGAGGAGGAGGAGCAGAAGATTTTGGAGCAGATGATCTTCCACGCTCAGTTGCTCTCTCTCTGAAACGTAAATCAACTTTCGTGCAGAGTGAGATTAGCTCATCTAACTTAGAAGGTAAGTCTCTGGTAGCTAACTCATCTTTAATACGCTCAGATAAGCCATGCCAGAATGCAGCATACAGGGCCTCGTCGTTCCATGCCAGTTCGGATGCCAGGATCTGGAACTGTATCAGATATTGTCCTACAGTACGTGACCCCTGGCGTAAACGGAGAATCTCGGATGAAGCTGAGGTTACCCGGCCTGGCTCGTCGAAGATGCGCCTGAATGTTGACACGAAGGCAGTGTAGGAAGATAGCAGGGTGTCGGACCTCTCCCATAACGGTGATGCCCAATCAAGGGCTGAGCCACTGAGAAGAGAAATAATGTAGGCAATTTTTGTACGGTCACTGGGAAAATTGCCAGGTTGTAGCTCAAACTGAATCTCACACTGGTTGAGAAATCCCCTGCAGAATCTTGGAGATCCGTCAAATTTTGCTGGCGTTGGAAGATGAAGACGTGGAGCAGAAATGGGTAAGGTGGGTGGGGTTATAGCTGGAGTCACTGTGGTTGACGCACCAGACGCGCCTGATCCACGGAGAGTTGTCTGAATCCCATCCAGCCGAGTAGAGAGATCCTGGAGACAGCGGATGATGTGGCCCTGTGCAGCCTCCTGATGTTCTAGTCGGGCTGCCAGTTCTTGCATCGGCCTGGCCGCTTGATCCTGGTCTCCGGCTGGATTCATTAGGTCAGTGCTTACTGTCACAACTGAGGGCCTGAGCTGACGGGAGGCAGCCTCAGTTGTAGGGGCTGAGATGTACCGGAACCTGGGAGGTTGTATCAGACCCCTGGACATGTAAGTAACATGAATAATAACTGCCCGAAGGCGTGACCACGACAACTTGGATAAAAGTCAATGATGTTTATTATGACAACTCTGCAACACAGCAGCAGTAAAAGAAAACGTAAAAGTCAGCAAAGAATAAATACAGTTCCTGGGTACTACAGGATGGCAGGAGCCACAGGGCACTGGTAGTGTGAGATAGTTCTTATGATCTTCTAGATGGAAAGTCCTTACCAGGCTCGACTGTAGCAATGGAGATAACCCAGGATTGTGCCAGCTGGTGTTCCAGGAAAAGCTGGGTTGCTGAAGATAAAACAGCTGCTGTGGATACTGGCTGGAACCAGACTGTTGTTAGCACGGAGTGGATACTGGCTGGAACCAGTTAAATAATAAATGAACTTGGGAGCGATGAAATATGAACTGAAATGTAGAACTTGAGAGCGGAGAAATAATAATACCGGTGGAGAGTGGTAAAGTGTAGAAAGGACACCGGCCCTTTAAGGGAAGCTGTACTCTGCTGGAAGCTGAGCTGGAAGCAGGTAATGTTGTAGCTGGAAACAGATGAATCCACAATGGATTGGAGAGTCAGGCTACACCGCAGGTGGAATGCTGGTGCGGGTCTCTATGGTGGAAGTCTTGAGACAGGAGCTGGAACCTGGAAGACAATCACAGGAGAGAGACAAACAGGAACTAGGTTTGACAACCAAAGCACTGACGCCTTCCTTGCTCAGGCACAGTGTATTTATACCTGCAGCAAGGAAGGGATTGGCTAGGCAATTATGCAGATTATCAATACTGAGAACAGATTGGTGGAAATGATCAGCTGACAGAATCCAAGATGGCTGCGCCCATGCAGACACTTGGAGGGAAGTTTGGTTTGTAATCCATGTGGTAATGAAAACAGTAATGGCGGCGCCGGCCACCGGAGACAGGAGGCGCCAGGCTGACAGATGCACATCCAACCACGCGGACACAGCGGAGGCCGCGGCTGACGTAATCGCCACTCAGACACTCTGCATGCAGAAGTTCAGGGACGGCGGCGGAGGCCGCGGGAGACGCCATGCCAGGTGTAATATGGCGTTTACTGTGACAGCGTCCCAGAGTGACAGGAGAGGATACAGGAATGTACACATCAGGATAACAGATGGGATCCGGTCCTGGAGCGCTGAGCCAGCCTTAGGAGGCATCTGATGGGTAAGAAATGGCGTCCAGATACCCGGATCGTGACAGTTTCCTTCCACATACAACTTCAAACCTAAAGTTCCGGCTTTTCGGCCCTTTCGGTCTCAAGGAAAAGCTATTGGACTACCAGAGGGCCGGCTTCCAAATCAGAAGACAAACCATCAGCCTGATGGTGTGGGCCTCCTCCTGGGGGACCCCAGGGTAGGGGGCCGACTTCTTCAGTTTGTACAGATCTGGCAGCAGTCTACAACAGATGCCTGGGTGCAGAAAGCGGTATCTCTAGATTATACTTTCCCCTTCAAGAAGCATCGTTAAAGGGTTTTTTTTACCAGCCCGTCTCAGTTAGAGACGAAGGCCAGGGCTTTGCAAGAAGCAGTTCAGAAATTGCTTCAGTCAGAAGTAGTCATTCCAAATCCCCCTGCACAACAAGGACAGGGTTTTACTCCAACCTGTTTTTGGTTCAGAAGCCAAATGGGTCATTTCGGCCCATTCTCAATCTCAAAATGTTAAACAGATACATTTGGGTACCTCGGTTTCACATGGAGACGTTACGTTCCATAGTCTTGGCCATGGAGCCAGGGGATTATATGGTATCCCTGGATATACAGGATGCTTACCTACATGTTCCTATAGCACTGTCTCATCAGTGTTATCTCAGTTTCGCTATCCTCCAACAGCATTTTCAGTTCCAGGCTCTACCCTTTGGGTTAGCCACAGCCCCCAGAGTATTTACCAAGATTATGGTGGTTATAGCAGCTTATCTCCGCCAGCAGGGGATAAGAATTTTTCCATACCTCGACGATCTTTTAATCCTGGCACAGTCACAGAAATTGCTCTTATGTCATCTCCAACAGACAATAACATGTCTGCAGAGGCACGGGTGGCTCATAAATTGGGCAATATCGTCTCTAGTTCCGTCACAATGGATGACTCACTTGGGGGCTGTACTGGATTCAGGTCTGCAGAGAGTATTTTTACCTCGGTACAAGATATCCAAGGTTCAGTCAAGGATTCAAGACTTGCTACACAGTCAAACAGTATCCATTCATGCAGCAAAGCGAGTGATGGGTTTGATGGTGTCAACATTCGACATAGTGGAGTATGCACAATTCCACTCAAGGCTTCTGCAGCGTCTGATTCTTGCCAAATGGAATGGATTACATCAGATGATAAAAACACAGACTATGGTACTTTCGATAAAAGTAAGAAGGTCATTAGCCTGGTGGCTACAGACGTCCCATCTGGACAAGGGGAGACCCTTTTGGATATCAGATTGGGAAATTCTGACAACAGATGCCAGTCTCCAGGGCTGGAGAGCAGTGTCCGAAAGGTTGTGTTTCCAGGAGCGGTGGACCAAAGAAGAAAGTTGCCTGCAAATAAATGTGTTGGAACTTTGGGCTATATACATGGCACTGAATCAGGCAAAGGACATTCTTAGAGGAAAACCAGTCCAGATCCGCTCGGACAATGCAACGGCAGTAGCGTACCTCAACCATCAGGGAGGAACTCGCAGCCAAAAAGCAATGAAGTAGGCAAGTCACATACTAAAGCGTGCAGAACTTCATCATCCAGCCTTGTCCGCAGTGTTCGTTTCCGAGAGTCCTAAACTGGGAAGCGGACTTTCTCAGTCGACACATCATTCAAGCAAGCGAATGGGCTCTACACCCGGAGGTCTTCCAGACTCTAGTAGACAAATGGGGGTTGCCAGAGATAGATCTCATGGCGTCCCGTCTGAACAACAAAGTGCTCGCATACGGGTCAAGAACAAAGGATCTCAGAGCGATCTTTGTGGACGCCTTGTTGGTGAAATGAGACTTTCATCTGGCTTATGTGTTCCCTCCAACCACTCTATTACCCAGGGTGGTGAGAACGATAAAGCAAGGAAACAGTGCCGTGATACTAATAGCTCCGACTTGGCCCAGAATGCATTGGTAAATGGATCTGCAGAGAATGTCGATGGATGCTCCATTTCTGCTACCTCAACGTCCAGACCTACTGATGCAGGGTCCTTGTTATCACAAACATCTGGATCAACTGTCTTTGACGGCGTGGCTCTTGAAACCTCTATCCTGAAGTCAAGAGGATTCTCACAACAGGTAATTCAAACAATGCTCAGAGCAAGGAAACCTTCCTCAGCTCGTATTTATCACCGAATATGGCAAACCTATATTCATTGGTGCAGTGAAGGAAAGGTGGACCCTAAATCTTTCAGAGTTTCCAGGGTCTTAGCATTCCTTCAGGCAGGAATGGATAAAGGTTTGAAGGTGGCTTCCTTGAGAGTGCAAGTGTCGTCATTGACTGGTTCCAAAATAAAATTTCCAATTTACAGGATGTGTGTACTTTTTTCCAGGGAATGCTGCGCTTTCAACCTCCGTTTGTTCCGCCTACAGTGCCGTGGGACTTATAAAGCCCTTCAAGTTTCCCCATTTGAACCATTTAATAAAGTGGATCTTAAATGGTTGACAGTTAAAGCGCTCTTTCTACTGACTATGGCATCAGCTAGAAGAGTATCAGATTTAGGGGCATTGTCATGTCGTTCCCCATTTCTGATTTTTTTATCCAGATAGAGTAATTCTCAAAACTAGATCTGGGTATCTTCCTAAGGTGGTGTCTAAATTCCACCTTAATGAAGAAATTGTAGTCCCGGCTTTTCAGGTACTGGGACTTTCTGCGGGAGATATATCGCTGGACGTGGTCCGTGCTTTAAGGATCTACGTCAGGGGTGGGGAACCTTTTTTCTACCGAGGGCCATTTGGATATTTATAAAATCCTTCGGGGGCCATACAAAAATTCTCAACTTAAAAAATTACCCTGCCCCCCAGTAGGTCTGCCCCTTAGAGGTACTGTGTGTGCATGCCGGAGGCGTGCACGCGCCAAAAAAATGGGTGTGGCCAGTTAAAATGGGACGTGATACACATATGCCCCCAATAGTGCGGTGCCAGATCCACAATTGCCCCCACAGTGCCAGATATACAAATGCCCCCACAGTGCCAGCTATACAAATGCCCCTCACAGTGCCAGGTATACAAATGCCCCTCACAGTGCCAGGTATACAGATGCCCCCACAGTGCCAGGTATACAAATGCCCCTCACAGTGCCAGGTATACAGATGCCCCCACAGTGCCAGGTATACAGATGCCCCCACAGTGCCAGGTATACAGATGTCCCCACAGTGCCAGGTATACAGATGTCCCCACAGTGCCAGGTATACAGATGCCCCCACAGTGCCAGGTATACAAATGCCCCTCACAGTGCCAGTTATACAGATGCCCCCCACAGTGCCAGGTATACAAATGCCCCCCACAGTGCCAGGTATACAGATGTCCCCACAGTGCCAGGTATACAGATGCCCCACAGTGCCAGGTATACAAATGCCCCTCACAGTGCCAGGTATACAGATGTCCCCACAGTGCCAGGTATACAAATGCCCCTCACAGTGCCAGTTATACAGATGCCCCCACAGTGCCAGGTATATAAATGCCCCCCACAGTGCCAGGTATACAAATGCCCCCCACAGTGCCAGGTATACAGATGCCCCGACAGTGCCAGGTATACAAATGCCCCCACAGTGCCAGGTATACAGATGCTCTCCCCTCCGTGCTGCTTACCGTGGGACACGGAGGAGAGCACGGCTGTCGGGTGGGAGCGGCGGCGTGTAGTACTTCAAACCAGCCGCCGGTTCGAGAGCCAATCAGAGCTCGCGGACCGGCAGCCGCGGCTCCTGATTGGCTGCCGGTCCGCGAGCTCTGATTGGCTCACGGACCGGCGGCTGGTTTGAAGTACTACACGCTGCCGCTCCCACTCGACAGCCGCGCTCTCATCCCTGTTCTGACAGCTGAGACACGCTGCCGCCGGACTGAGCGGCAGCGTGTCTCACTGACACAAGCTGGTGGGCCGGACCAAACGGAGGTTCCCCACCCCTGATCTACGTGGATCGTACCAGTGCCATCAGAAAGACATATTCTCTCTTCATTCTCTACGGATTTCACAAGAGAGGATGGCCTGCTAGTAAACAAACGCTGGCAAGCTGGCTTCGGATGACAATTTCAGAAGCATTGTCTCAGGCTTATCTCCTTGTTCCGGATAATGGGGCAGATGTATTAACCTGGAGAAGGCATAAGGAAGTGATAAAACAGTGATAAATGCAAGGTGATAAACACACCAGCCAATCAGCTCCCATATGTAAATTAACAGTTAGGAGTTGATTGTCTGGTGCATTATCACCTTGCACTTAACATTGCTTTATCACTGCTTTACCACTTCCTTATGCCTTCTGCAGGTTAATACATCTACCCCAATGAATTTGCTCACTTTACTCGTAAGGTAGGTCCCTCATGAGCAGCACAGCGTGGTGCTTCAGCAGAACAGATATGTAAGGCAGCCACGTGGTCTTCCATTAACACATTCATTAGACATTATGCCTTGGATACCTTTGCCTCTCATGACGCTGAATTCAGGCGAAGGGTTCTCCTGTCCAATCAGGAGCGTCCCCACCACTAAATTGCTTTGGGAAATCCTATTGTTATCCTGTGGATAACCTGTGGACCCTGCCGGATAAATATACGTAATGGTAAGAACTTACCGATGATAACGGTATTTCTCCTAAATCCACAGGATCCACAGGGATCCCACCCTGACGCACCTGATTTGAGGATCCTTTTACTCACTAACCTCTTCCTTCTTGTATGGAAGGGTGTGTATGTGTGTTCTTCTCGCCTGATTAGGGCTCTACATGATGCTCCTGCCTTGTGCTTTGGAATACAACTGATTTGCCTGAGCCAGGAGGCGGGGATATATGGATGGGCCCGTTGCATGCTGGGAGGCCGGAAAGCTTTGATCGATTGGTGCCAATCCGCTGTCGCTTCATCATATCCCATTGTTATCCTGTGGACATACCGTTATCAACGGTAAGTTCTTACCATAACGTATATTTTTCACTGTGTGTTTCAGTCACTTTATACCAGTTAAATTCTCTGTTTGTGCTCTGCAATTGCATTCACATATCATAGGGGGTTTTTTGTCAGGTATTGTGTTTGTCTGGCTATATTGTACTGATAAGCCCTAAGGCTACATTCCCAATAATGTCTGCTACACAGAGCGGGAAATCCGCAGACGCTCCTGCATCATGCAGTGCTGGCGCCATAGATTTACCTGAGGAAAAGATTTCTGCTGAGGGTTCAGGTACTGGGTGTTCTGCACCCCCTAGTCAGCCCACAGCACCTGTGTCAAATCAGGATCCACCTTGGACTGCATTTTCAAATATGCTGACTACGCTTGTAACATGACTTAGGCCCCCTGTGGGACCTCCTGTGCCATTACAGCCACATATTGTCCCTGTAGTTAATCCACCATGGGCGGATACTCTGTCAACCCAGTTATAGCAATTAAATCAGTCATTGGTTAAACAAAAACCTAACCCTCGCCCTACTGGGACCAAAAGGTAATCTAAGCGGGCCATTTCTTCCTCACAATCCACTAATATTTCGGATGATTCTTCCGATTCGGATGGGGAATATACTGATCCATCAGATGCTGATACTGCTACTTCTGATGAAGATTCTACAACACAGGTTGATGTTCCTGACCTAGTGGAGGCTATCAAGCTGATTCTTCAGATTGATGATGAGATTGACCCTCTTGATACGTCTAAGAAACCTGATAAGTTCAAGCGTCAGAAGGTTACTAAATAAGTCTTACCACATTTTGACCATTTAATTGACATACTTCAGGAATCCTAGTCTACTCCAGGAAAGAAATTTTCCCTGTCTAAAAAGATGCTAGCTCGTTATCCTATCTCTGCGGAGTTGAGTAACAAGTGGGAAACCCCGCCACCAGTGGGCTCACATGTAACCTGTCTTGTGGTGTCATCTACTCTGCCTGTCACCACCATCACCTCTTTGAAGGAACCAACGGAAAAGCGTGTGGAAGATTGCTTGAAGTCTGTTTAATCTCTTACAGGTGTTGTACATAGACCCACTATGGCAGCCTCTTGGGCTGCAAAAGGCATTGAAGCATGGGTTCAAGCAATTGAGGAAGAGCTACCTCTGAATTTTTCTGACACTGCCAGACAATATCTGTCATATATTACCACAGCCTCCTACTATATTCAGGAGTCAGCCTCTGATGCAGGTGTTATGGCGGCCAAGGCATCTACTACGTCTATTCTGGCTCGCCGGATTCTGTGGTTATGGTCCTGGTCGGTTGACCTGGACTCTAAGAAGACATTGGAGGTGCTCCCTTTTAAGGGAGATATACTATTAGGAGATGATCTGAACAAGATTGTGACCGACTTGGAGTCGGCCAAGACTGCATTTCTCCCAAGTACTAATCCTTCGGCTCCGAAGGCTAAGAGTACTACTTTTCGTTCCTTTCAACCTCCAGGTAAAGCAAAGGGTCAGGCGTACCCGAGACAGGCTCTCACTTCCAAATCCTCTAAACCCAAACCTAAACGTTCTTGGGCCGCCTGTCAGCCTGCTTCCAATCCTCATAAGCCTGCTGCATGACGGGGCGGGCCCCACCTTGGGGGACCCCCGGGTGGAAGGCCGACTTCTGCAGTTTGCCCATCCTGCCTGGGTGTAGGAAGTGGTCCATCACGGGTACTCGATCTCTTTCAAGAGACGTCCCCCTCGCCAGTTTTGCCCAACGGTTATCCCTTCTGATCCATTAAAAGCACAAACTCTACATTTGGTTGTCCAATCCCTCCTGGATACAGGAGTGATAGTGCCGGTGCCTCTGTCTCAGAGAGGCAGGGGATACTATTCGACGCTGTTTCTAGTTCCGAAGCCGAATCGATCCTCCCGGTCTATACTCCCGGTCAAAATCTTTGAGCAAATTTGTGTCCAAATTCCGTATGGAATTTCTGCGCTCCAGTAATGTACCTGGGGGCATTGCTGGACACACACAACCAACGTTTGTTCTTGTCTTCAGAGAAGGTCCTGAAACTTCAGGACAGAATCAGATGCTTCCACTCTCACCAAAGAGTGTCGATACAAGTACTAGGGCTTATGGTGTCGGCTTTTGACATGGTAGAGTACGCTCAATTTCATTCCCGCCCTCTACAGTGGTTAATCCTTTCCAAGTGGGATGGCCTGCCTCACCGGGTCAGGTCTCAAATGCTCTCCTTGACTCCGGAGGTTCGTCTGTCACTGAGTTGGTGGCTACAGGACCAACAATTGAGCAGGGGTCATCCCTCTGGATCTCCAGCTGGGTCCTCCTAACGACGGATGCCAGTCTGCGTGGTTGGGACGTGGTGTTGGAGCAACACTCTCTCCAGGGTCGGTGGACCAGGGAGGAATCTCTCCTCCCGATAAACATTCTGGAATTGCGGGCAGTATTCAGTGCGTTGATACTGGCCCTGCCTTTCGTACAGAACAGGCCTGTTCAAGTACAATCAGACAACACCACCACGGTGGCATAAATAAATCATCAAGGCGTGCACACATGGCAATGATGGAATTGTCAAAAATTTTTCGATCGACGGAACGCCATCTGCCAGCAATATCGGCAGTGTTCATTCTGGGGGTCCTCAACTGGGAAGCGTACTTCCTCAGTCGTCAGGACGTACATGCCAGGGAGTGGAGTCTTCATCCGGAGGTCTTTAAACTCCTTGTGGACAAGTGGGGTCTACCAGATGTAGACCTGATGGCGTCTCGACACAATCGCAAGCTACCGGTCTTCGTAGCAAGGACAAGGGATACTCAAGCAGCGTTCGTAGATGCACTGGCAATTCCATGGAACTTTCGGTTGCCATACGTGTTCCCTCCAGTGTCACTCCTGCTCAGGTTACTACGGAAGTTCAAGCAAGAAGGAGGAATACTGCTTTTAGTCGCTCCAGCGTGGCCCAGACGGCATTGGTTCTCAGACCTGCAGGGTCTCTCGATCGAGCGTCCTCTTCTACTTCCTCAACGCCCAAACCTCCCCGTTCAGGGCGCTTGTGTTTACCAGGACCTGGCAAGACTGGCTTTGACACCGTGGCTCTTGAAGCTTCACTCCTGAGGGCCAAAGGATTTTCTGAGGTGGTTATTCAAACTATGTTGAAGACACGCAAACTGGCTTCTGCACGGATTTATTATAGGGTCTGGAATTCTTACCTCACCTGGTGTGCTGCTAAGAATTACGATGCATACAAGTTTTGTACTTCCAGACTTCTGGCTTTTTTGCAACAAGGCCTGGATTTAGGACTTCGCCTGGCCTCCCTCAAGGTTCACATTTCTACCTTGTCGGTGTGGTTTCAGCGAAATATTGTATCTATTCCTGACATTCATACATTCACTCAGGGCGTACTACGGATTCAGCCTCCCTATGTCCCTCCTGTGGCTCCATGGGATCTGTCTGTTGTTCTTAATGCCCTTCAAGAGTCTGCGTTTGAACCTCTTGAGTCTGTGGACCTTAAATGCCTTACACTTAAGGTAATTTTTCTGTTGGCTATTGCCTCTGCTAGGAGGGTGTCAGACTCAGGCGCTTTGTCCTGTCGTCCACCCTTTCTGATTTTTTACTGTGACCGGGCAGTTCTTAGAACTCGCCCTAGCTATCTACCTAAGGTGGTGTCATCTTTCCACCTTAACCAAGAGATTGTGATTCCGGCCTTTATCTCTCCTGGTTTGTCCTCCAAAGAGCGGTCTTTGGATGTGGTATGGTCTCTCTGTATATATGTAGAAAGGACTGCCTCTATCAGGAAATCAGATTCTTTTTTTTATACTTTTTTTTTTCACAAACGTGGCTGTCCTGCGAATAATCAAACCTTGGCCAGATGGATTAGAATGGTTATTGCACAAGTTTATGCACAGGCTGGAATCCCAGCTCCTTCTGCTATCAAGGCCCATTCTACTCGGTCTGTTGTACTTTCTTGGGCGGCCCGCCATGGCGCGTCCGCGGAACAATTGTTCAAGGCGGCTACGTGCTCCTTAGTGAACATGTTCATCAGTTTCTATGCCTTTGATACTTCCACCTCCCAGAATGCTTCCTTTGGAAGCCGGGGTCTTGTGCCCGCTACAGTGCATCCCCTCCCATGAGAAACTGCTTTAGGATATCCCCGATGTTGGTCCCTGTGGAATACCAGTGTACCCCGCTGCAGAACAGGAGATTTATGGTAAGACTTACCATTGTTAAATCTCTTTCTGCGAGGTACACTGGATTCCACAGGGCGCCGACCCTGATGCACTTAGCTTCTTTGGGTTTGTATGGCATTAGCCGCTGATACCTTCTCCTGTCGTGAGAATGTGGGTTTATGTGACTAACATCTACCGTCTCTCTTACCTGCTACTGCATTGGACTGGTTAACAAAAGAAAGAAAGAGATTTAACAATGGTAAGTCTTAAGGGGGGTACACACGTAGAGATCCATGTTTAAAATCTAAGCAATCTGACTAGATTGCTTAGATTTTAAGCACGGATCTGCCGTGTGTATGCCCCCAGCGATAGCGATGCATCGCCGGTGCTAGATTGAGCCTGCATGCAGGCTCAATCTAGCGGGTCGCTCACTTCAGCGCTGTGTGAAGTGACCTGCCCACCGTCCGTCCGTCCCCTCGCTCAGCAAATCGCGCTGTGCTGAGCGGGGGGAGAGATGTGCGCTGAGCAGTCTGTGTTAAGATCGCTCAGCACACATCTCCCCCCGTCAGTACCCCCCTTTACCATAAATCTCCTTATCTGTATGATGACTTAATAAATGATCTTAAGAAAATACATTTTAAAAAATAAGTGATATGTAACAATGAATGTGAAGCTCTGTGGCTGCTTACAGAAGAGTTTTGCCCCATTATTAAGGCCTTTCTGCCTCCCTTTGCACACATTCCTCTATCTAACAAGAGTTGTCAATGGTTAGTGGGCTCCGAAAGCAGTACCTGCCATGCTTAAGGAAAGACACCACCCCATGACACCGCCGCTGCTGCTGCTGCTACTACTACTACTGTCTACAAGTAAGGGGAGAATCGCCACTTTGAATGTAGTATACTTTTTAAAGTGTAAGAAAATGTGCTGAGTAGAGCACAGCCTGGGCTTTACAAGCATTATTGTTTTGTTTTAAAGCATCTTTGAATTGTAAACAAATTTCAGACGGTAGCAAAAAATATAGAGGCCTATATTTTTTTTTTTTTTATGTTTAATGAGAGCTGTGTTAATGCATTGTAAGTGATATCCTATGCATAAAGAAGCACTATGCAGGGCATATCTCTAGGTGACATTTGGTGTAGTATTAGATTTCTACTGCAAACCTTCACCGCAAATGCATAAGTATGGGATCATTTATATGGACACCTGAAACATGCAATTACCATGCCTTCTGACAGCCCTTTTTTGGGTAAGATCATGTACTAACTAGGTTCAACTGAGGATCTTATTATTTTAACCCTTACTGTACTGTCTAAACTGTAATTTTGCTTTCCATAAATCTGTAATCTTCATCATTAATTCTGCAAATAGTAATGCCTCTTAATTGTGTGTGTAGCCTATGTTGTCCTTACCATGTAGGTTTATAGGGAGAAATTATTCAAAATGAAAGTTATTATAGATATTTTTCATAGTTTTATATCTTTGCCACCTGTTCAGCAAAGCAGCCAAAACCATTGATGTAGAGAAGTTTCTTAGTGAACAGTGAGAATGCTGCGTACCAATAACAGGTCTTTCATCTTTTGCTCCCTTTTACCTGTACGCTAAAGTGACATGTTTGATATTACCTACTTTATATATAATAATAGGGAATACAGTACTTGTTCCATATCATGCAATACACATTAAGCTGGCAACCTCGCGCCAATGTCTTTCCAGTCTGCCTTCACTCAGTTAAACAAAAATACAGTCAGAATTCAACACAATTTCTCTGACGTCCTAAGTGGATGCTGGGGACTCCGTCAGGACCATGGGGATTAGCGGCTCCGCAGGAGACAGGGCACAAAAGTAAAAGCTTTAGGATCAGGTGGTGTGCACTGGCTCCTCCCCCTATGACCCTCCTCCAAGCCTCAGTTAGGTTTTTGTGCCCGGCCGAGAAGGGTGCAATCTAGGTGGCTCTCCTAAAGAGCTGCTTAGAGTAAAGTTTTATTTTCAGTGAGTCCTGCTGGCAACAGGCTCACTGCAACGAGGGACTTAGGGGAGAAGAAGTGAACTCACCTGCGTGCAGGATGGATTGGCTTCTTAGGCTACTGGACACTAGCTCCAGAGGGACGATCACAGGTACAGCCTGGATGGGTCACCGGAGCCGCGCCGCCGACCCCCTTGCAGATGCTGAAGAGAGAAGAGGTCCAGAAATCGGCGGCTGAAGACTTCTCAGTCTTCATGAGGTAGCGCACAGCACTGCAGCTGTGCACCATTGCTCTCAGCACACTTCACACCAACGGTCACTGAGGGTGCAGGGCGCTGGGGGGGGCACCCTGGGCAGCAATGAAAGTACCTATACTGGCTAAAAATACATCACATATAGCCTCTGGGGCTATATGGATGTATTTAACCCCTGCCAGGTTGTCAGAAAAACGGGAGAAGAAGCCAGCCGAAAAGGGGGCGGGGCCTATTCTCCTCAGCACACAGCGCCATTTTCCCTCACAGAACTGCTGGAGGGAAGGCTCCCAGGCTCTCCCCTGCACTGCACTACAGAAACAGGGTTAAAACAGAGAGGGGGGGCACTTATTTGGCGATATGATTATATATTAAGATGCTATAAGGGAAAACACTTATATAAAGGTTGTCCCTGTATAATTATAGCGTTTTGGTGTGTGCTGGCAAACTCTCCCTCTGTCTCCCCAAAGGGCTAGTGGGGTCCTGTCCTCTATCAGAGCATTCCCTGTGTGTGTGCTGTGTGTCGGTACGTGTGTGTCGACATGTATGAGGACGATGTTGGTGAGGAGGCGGAGCAAATTGCCTGTAATGGTGATGTCACTCTCTAGGGAGTCGACACCGGAATGGATGGCTTATTTAGGGAATTACGTGATAATGTCAACACGCTGCAAGGTCGGTTGACGACATGAGACGGCCGGCAAACAAATTAGTACCGGTCCAGGCGTCTCAAACACCGTCAGGGGCTTTAAAACGCCCATTTACCTCAGTCGGTCGACACAGACACGGACACTGACTCCAGTGTCGACGGTGAAGAAACAAACGTATTTTCCTTTAGGGCCACACGTTACTTGTTAAGGGCAATGAAGGAGGTGTTACATATTTCTGATACTACAAGTACCACAAAAAAGGGTATTATGTGGGGTGTGAAAAAACTACCTGTAGTTTTTCCTGAATCAGATAAATTAAATGAAGGCGCTCACACGCTTATCACAAGTGGCGTTACCGTCTCCAGATACGGCCGCCCTCAAGGAGCCAGCTGATAGGAGGCTGGAAAATATCCTAAAAAGTATATACACACATACTGGTGTTATACTGCGACCAGCGATCGCCTCTGCCTGGATGTGCAGCGCTGGGGTGGCTTGGTCGGATTCCCTGACTGAAAATATTGATACCCTTGACAGGGACAGTATTTTATTGACTATAGAGCATTTAAAGGATGCATTTCTATATATGCGAGATGCACAGAGGGATATTTGCACTCTGGCATCAAGAGTAAGTGCGATGTCCATATCTGCCAGAAGATGTTTATGGACATGACAGTGGTCAGGTGATGCAGATTCCAAACGGCACATGGAAGTATTGCCGTATAAAGGGGAGGAGTTATTTGGGGTCGGTCCATCGGACCTGGTGGCCACGGCATCAGCTGGAAAATCCACCTTTTTTACCCCAAGTCACATCTCAGCAGAAAAAGACACCGTCTTTTCAGCCTCAGTCCTTTCGTCCCCATAAGGGCAAGCGGGCAAAAGGCCAGTCATATCTGCCCAGGGATAGAGGAAAGGGAATAGACTGCAGCAGGCAGCCCGTTCCCAGGAACAGAAGCCCTCCACCGCTTCTACCAAGTCCTCAGCATGACGCTGGGGCCGTACAAGCGGACTCAGGTGCGGTGGGGGGTCGTCTCAAGAGTTTCAGCACGCAGTGGGCTCACTCGCAAGTGGACCCCTGGAGCTTACAAGTAGTATCCCAGGGGTACAGATTGGAAATTCGAGACGTCTCCCCCTCGCAGGTTCCTGAAGTCTGCTTTACCAACGTCTCCCTCCGACAGGGAGGCAGTATTGGAAACAATTCACAAGCTGTATTCCCAGCAGGTGATAATCAAAGTACCCCTCCTACAACAAGGAAAGGGGTATTATTCCACACTATATTGTGGTACTGAAGCCAGACGGCTCGGTGAGACCTATTCTAAATCTGAAATATTTGAACACTTACATACAAAGGTTCAAATCAAGATGGAGTCACTCAGAGCAGTGATAGCGAACCAGGAAGAAGGGGACTATATGGTGTCCCTGGACATCAGGGATGCTTACCTCCATGTCCCAAATTTGCCCTTCTCACCAAGGGTACCTCAGGTTCGTGGTACAGAACTGTCACTATCAGTTTCAGACGCTGCCGTTTGGATTGTCCACGGCACCCCGGGTCTTTACCAAGGTAATGACCGAAATGATGATTCTTCTTCAAAGAAAATGGACGATCTCCTGATAAGGGCAAGGTCCAGAGAACAGTTGGAGGTCGGAGTAGCACTATCTCAAGTAGTTCTACGACAGCACGGGTGGATTCTAAATATTCCAAAATCGCAGCTGTTTCCGACGACACGTCTGCTGTTCCTAGGGATGATTCTGGACACAGTCCAGAAAAGGGTGTTTCTCCCGGAGAAGAAAGCCAGGGAGTTATCCGAGCTAGTCAGAAACCTCCTAAAACCAGGAAAAGTGTCAGTGCATCATTGCACAAGGGTCCTGGGAAAAATGGTGGCTTCTTACGAAGCGATTCCATTCGGCAGATTTCACGCAAGAACTTTTCAGTGGGATCTGCTGGAAAAATGGTCCGGATCGCATCTTCAGATGCATCAGCGGATAACCCTGTCTCCAAGGACAAGGGTGTTTCTTCTGCGGTGGCTACAGAGTGCTCATCTATCTCTCCACATAAATATACTGGAGCTAAGGGCAATTTACAATGCTCTAAGCTTAGCAAGACCTCTGCTTCAAGGTCAGCCGGTATTGATCCAGTGGGACAACATCACGGCAGTCGCCCACGTTAACAGACAGGGCGGCACAAGAAGCAGGAGGGCAATGGCAGAAACTGCAAGGATTCTTCGCTGGGCGGAAAATCATGTGATAACACTGTCAGCAGTGTTCATTCCGGGAGTGGACAACTGGGAAGCAGACTTCCTCAGCAGGCACGACCTCCACCCGGGAGAGTGGGGACTTCATCGGGAAGTCTTCCACATGATTGTGAACCGTTGGGAAAGACCAAAGGTGGACATGATGGCGTCCCGCCTGAACAAAAAACTGGACAGGTATTGCGCCAGGTCAAGAGACCCTCAGGCAATAGCTGTGGACGTTCTGGTAACACCGTGGGTGTACCAGTCGGTGTATGTGTTCCCTCCTCTGCTTCTCATACCCAAGGTACTGAGAATTATAAGACGTAGAGGAGTAAGAACTATACTCGTGGCTCCGGATTGGCCAAGAAGGACTTGGTACCCGGAACTTCAAGAAATGCTCACAGAGGACTCATGGCCTCTGCCGCTAAGAAGGGACTTGCTTCAGCAAGTACCATGTCTGTTCCAAGACTTACCGCGGCTGCGTTTGACGGCATGGCGGTGGAACGCCGGATCCTAAGGGAAAAAGGCATTCCGGAAGAGGTCATTCCTACCCTGGTCAAAGCCAGGAAGGAGGTGACCGCACAACATTATCACCACATGTGGCGAAAATATGTTGCGTGGTGTGAGGCCAGGAAGGCCCCACGAAGAAATTTCAACTCGGTCGATTCCTGCATTTCCTGCAAACAGGAGTGTCTATGGGCCTCAAATTGGGGTCTATTAGGGTTCAAATTTCGGCCCTGTCAATTTTCTTCCAGAAAAGATTGGCTTCTGTTCCTGAAGTCCAGAAGTTTGTCAAGGGAGTAATGCATATACAACCCCCTTTTGTGCCTCCAGTGGCACTGTGGGATCTCAACGTAGTTCTGGGATTCCTCAAATCACATTGGTTTAAACCGCTCAAATCTGTGGATTTGAAATATCTCACATGGAAAGTGACCATGCTGTTGGCCCTGGCCTCGGCCAGGCGAGTGTCAGAATTGGCGGCTTTGTCTCACAAAGCCCATATCTGATTGTCCATTCGGACAGGGCAGAGCTGCGGACTCGTCCCCAGTTTCTCCCTAAGGTGGTGTCAGCGTTTCACCTGCACCAGCTTATTGTGGTACCTGCGGCTACTAGGGACTTGGAGGACTCCAAGTTGCTGGATGTTGTCAGGGCCCTGAAAATATAGGTTCCAGGACGGCTGGAGTCAGGAAAACTGACTTGCTGTTATCCTGTAGGCACCCAAAAAACTGGGTGCTCTTGCTTCTAAGCAGACGATTGCTAGTTGGATGTGTAGTACAATTCAGCTTGCACATTCTGTGGCAGGCCTGCCACAGCCAAAATATGTAAATGCCCATTCCACAAGGAAGGTGGGCTCATCTTGGGCGGCTGCCCGAGGGGTCTCGGCTTTACAACTTTGCCGAGCTGCTACTTGGTCAGGGGCACACCCTGGCTGAGGAGGACCTGGAGTTCTCTCATTCGGTGCTGCAGAGTCATCCGCACTCTCCCGCCCGTTTGGGAGCTTTGGTATAATCCCCATGGTCCTGACGGAGTCCCCAGCATCCACTTAGGACGTCAGAGAAAATAAGAATTTACTTACCGATAATTCTATTTCTCGTAGTCCGTAGTGGATGCTGGGCGCCCATCCCAAGTGCGGATTGTCTGCAATACTTGTACATAGTTATTGTTACAAAAATCGGGTTATTATTGTTGTGAGCCATCTTTTCAGAGGCTCCGCTGTTATCATGCTGTTAACTGGGTTCAGATCACAGGTTGTACAGTGTGATTGGTGTGGCTGGTATGAGTCTTACCCGGGATTCAAAATCCTTCCTTATTGTGTACGCTCGTCCGGGCACAGTATCCTAACTGAGGCTTGGAGGAGGGTCATAGGGGGAGGAGCCAGTGCACACCACCTGATCCTAAAGCTTTTACTTTTGTGCCCTGTCTCCTGCGGAGCCGCTAATCCCCATGGTCCTGACGGAGTCCCCAGCATCCACTACGGACTACGAGAAATAGAATTATCGGTAAGTAAATTCTTATTTTTTGCCATGCTTTTTATATGGCGCACGTTATGCAGCGAAACACTCCTCACGCAATAGCAGCTTCATTAAACACTAAGCAGATCATCAGACACTACCTGGTGAAGGGCTACTGTAGTAGCTACAAAAGGAGTTTGGTACAAAAATAGGGCTATATTCAAAGTTCAAGTAAAACTTGGGATGCAGTTGTGTGTGTGAGCACAGTATATCCCTATTTCTGTTAAATATAGAGTTTGCGGCCAGACTCTTATTGTAGCTATATATTTTAGCTATATATTCTATCACATGCTTATCACACCCCAGCTTTGATTTAATGGTTGTGGTGTCTACAATAAACCCCTATTTTTATTACAGATCTTTGACATTTTTATTCTTTATAGATATGTATGACCAGACACGGGGTAATCAAGATCTGATCGCTGGGCTGCTAATTTTGCTGTCCTGCATTCAGATAGTGGCCGCCTCCAGGGGGAGTGTAAATTTGCAGTGCAAGTGTGCGATTCTATGTGTACGCTGAGCTACAAAAATCCACTTTGTGCAGTCTGTGCGCAGCCCAGGACTTACTCTTCCAATACGATGAGAAGAGACTGATCAGGGCCGGAGCTAACGTCAGACACCCTCCCTGAAAACGCTTGGACACACCTGCGTTTTTCCAGACACTCCCCATAAACGCTCAGTTGCCACCCACAAACGGCCTCCTCCTGTCAATCACCTTACGAACACCCGTGCGATCTGATTTTCGCAACATCCCGTCGCTGACTGGCGATGCCCCCCCCCACCCCAGTACAATCCTGCCGCTCAGTCCAAGCACTAAGGGTTTTAATCTTTGTGCTTGGCTTTTTTTATATGTTACCAGAAGTTGACCCTGCATGTAGGCAAATAGCGCTCATTATCTAACTGCATTAAGAAACATGTATCGGGATTATTATAAACATTATTTGGATGGGATGTTGTCGAAAAGGTCAACACCATACTATTGAATGTCATAATGTCGACAGAGTTAAAATG
Source organism: Pseudophryne corroboree (assembly GCF_028390025.1). Taxonomy (NCBI): domain Eukaryota; kingdom Metazoa; phylum Chordata; class Amphibia; order Anura; family Myobatrachidae; genus Pseudophryne; species Pseudophryne corroboree. The sequence goes on from NC_086449.1 coordinate 352,866,065, forward strand.
TTCGCTATAGAAATTTTAGGGTTAGGCCTTAAAATTGAGAGTTGACATTGTGTGTCAGTCATCATTTTGTCAGTGATGCCATTTTGCAAGTCAGCATTCTTAACATGTCGACATAATGTAAGTGCTGACATGATGTCCAAATAATGACTGTTCACATTGTGATTGTCGACAAAATATACCGAACCCAGTCAGATTGTTATATGTTATGGAGGTTGTATGCACCACAGAAGCTGCAATATCAGAAATTAGAGACTGGAGAACTGTTCCTTTTAAAACCTCATTCTACCATGTAATATGCATGTTTGTCTGTGTGTGTGTGTGTGTGTGTGTGTGTGTGTGTGTGTGTGTGTGTGTGTGTGTGTGTGTAGGGGGATCAATTATTTTATTGTGACCTCAGCTTCCATTGTACTATTCAATTGTTTGTGTCACTGGGCGTGAGTGCGCAGGCTCCCATTATTTCTGCTCGCACCTTCCTGAAGTGGCGAGCCGAAATCCGCTCAAAGTTGTTCTTTTGGGCACCCAAACGCAGCGTGCCCAGTAGTTTGCACAGGTTTAGCCGCTTTACACATATTATATGGGTGTGACATGCGCAAAAAGTAATTCTTTGTTTTTAATATTTATCTGTGTCTTGCATATTAAAGTTTAAATTCAGCCCTAGGACCACATCTAATAATAGTTGTTAAAGTAAAATAAACATGCCATAATGGGCTAATGTTTTTAAGATGGGAGGAGCGCTGACACCCTGCTCTAGCCAGTATGAACTTGGCATCTGGGTTGTCAATGAGGAGAGGTAATAGATTTGAAGATTTCAGACCTGACAGGTAACACCGGCAGCTAAAAATAAAAACACACTAAACCACACTAAATACACTGAATTTACTGGTGAATTTTAGCTTTACAGTACAGTTTTCCTTTAAGCGGTAGTGAGTGTTTTTTAGTCCAAACGCAATCAGTGAATGTAACTACTCATGGTTATTAAATGCCAAGCAGCATGTGCCCTTATATAATATATCTCTCTGGTGACCTCACACATTAGTTGCCTGGATAATAAACACCTCTCCTGTGAACTCACACAGCTGCCACTCTGACCTCACACACTTGACTTTTTATCCAGCTGCCCTGCTGACATATTTTGTATTGATGCCTAAGAGGCAAGACTGGCCACATGGGTGAAGCAGGGGCATACGTCTTCAGTGCTTAACCACTTAGCTTCCAAAAGAGGGCCATACAATTATTATTATTAGTACTGATGATTATTTCTCAGCATTGTTGCTCATGGTGTATTGTATTTATAAGAAAACTGTTTGTACTTTATTCGCTACAGTTATCTGATAGAACAACACTACTTCCCAAATATAATATACAAAAATGTATACATTAATTCATGTCACTTGATATGAATGTTTATGTAACATATAGGGTCATTTGTACTGAACTCTGTTATCCAGAACATCCTGACAAGGATAAACGTAATGAAAAGTAAGAAAAAAAAATATTAGTACATAAGCTCTCACGACCAATGCCCTCTTTCCTTTTTGTTCAGTCTTTGGCACTATTCTTGGCACCAGTGCTCCCTATCTTTTGTCTCCAAGTCCATTAAGTCACTGATTGTTTACAGGATGATTGAGTGAGGGACTGCCTCCCCCACCTGCAGCTTTCCTCTGCTTGCCTTACAAGATGGTGAGGTGCCCGACCCTTGCCCTGTGTCCTTGTCATACCAAGGCCATTATGTTATTGCTGTGTGTTATGGGTAGTGGCTGTGGCAGCACAAATATTGGGGGTGCTTAAGCATGCGCAGATCTGACTACCATGCATGTGATATGTAGTGGTCACAGTGTTACTATGTACAGTATGTGCCCTGTACAGCACTGCAGAAGCTTCTGACGCCTTAAAAATACAATATAATAATATGCATAGTAATCTTTTATCTCCTAATTACTAACATAACAACACAGGGAGCAACCTAGACACGCCCCTCACTTTTATCTGTTGTCATAAGTGTCTTGCAGGTCTATAGTACAGAGTTTATCTGGTGTTTCTCTACAATAAATCTGTTACTGTATCAACTGGGATCCGGTTAGCAAACCGGTGGTCGGGATGCCAGCAGTTGGAATCCTGACACCTGAATCCCGACACTGGTCAGAAGACCAATGCTGGAATCCCGACATTGCTCACAATGCCAACGCCAGAATCCCCGCTAGAGGGAGGGTTAGGGATAAGCACTAAGAAGGGGGGGTTAGGGTTAGGCTATGGGGGGGAGAGTTAATCACTAGAGGGAGGGTTAGGGTTAGGCTGCGGGGGAAGGGTTAGGGCTAGGCACTAAGAAGGGGGGGTTAGGGTTAGGCTGTGGAGGGGGAGAGTTAAGCACTAGAGGGAGGGTTAGGGTTAGGCTGCGGGGGAAGGGTTAGGGCTAGGCACTAAGAAGGGGTGGTCAGGGTTAGGCTGTGGAGGGGGAGAGTTAAACACTAGAGGGAGGGTTAGGGTTAGGCTGCGGTGGAAGGGTTAGGGCTAGGCACTAAGAAGGGGGGGTAGGGTTAGGCTGTGGGGGGGAGTTAAGCACTAGAGGGAGAGTTAGGCTGCGGGGGAAGGGATAGGGCTAGGCACTAAGAAGGGGGGGGGTTAGGCACTAGAGGGAGGGTTAGGCTGCGGGGGAAGGGTTAGGGCTAGGCACTAAGAAGAGGGGGTTAGGGTTAGGCTGTGGGGGGGGGGGAGTTAAGCACTAGAGGGAGGGTTAGGGTTAGGCTGCGGGGGAAGGGTTAGGGCTAGGCACTAAGAAGGGGGTTAGGGTTAGGTTGTGGGGAGAGGGTTAGACACTAGAGGGAGGGTTAGGGTTAGGCTGCAGGGGAAGGGTTATGGCTAGGCACTAAGAAAGGGGGGTTAGGGTTAGGCTGTGGGGGGGGAGGGTTAGGCACTAGAGGGGAGGTTTAGGGTTAGGCTTAGGCTGCAGGTAGGGAGAGTTATGGGGTAGGAGGGGAGGGTTAGCATATGTAACTAAAGGTGTCGGGATACTGATCATTGGGATGCCGCTGTATTATTCCAGTTCTTCTTTTCTGCCATGTTAGTTTATTCTCTGATGTCCTTATGTGAGATGTGCTGCATTACAGTGGGTTGTACAGTTTTTGCAGTGTCTTGTGTAAGATATGGGCGTATTCTGGATATGTTTTTTTTTTTCAAATATTTTATTGGACAACTGCACAACATACGAATTTGAAGTACATACATAAGGAAAATAAGTGTGAACATATATCAGTATTACATTGACGAAAATAAGAAGTAAATACGTTCCGTTACAATAAAGAGAAGACTACACACCTCATTAAGGAAATGCCTACATCCTTAAATTGGGGGATGACCGAAGGAGATTAACTCAAGATTATACCATGTGGTGAGTGCTGCCACTGTCCTGAGGAGCTCTTTCACAGGGTATGCACATATGGCAGCCATATAATCAAAATGTTTCTCCACTTTCTTCTCCTTGTTAATCACCATCTCCTACCAGTCCATGTGAAATAGATAGGAAAGTTGAAGCATTAACAAAGCTAAAGAAAGTGTCTGTAGATATCCATTGAGACAAAACGTTTTTTTTGCCTGCGGCGGCTATTTTTACTGATAATAGACGCTGTCCTAAAGAGGGTTTGAATTGTCGTGGTGATGAGTAAATGTCCCAAAGGGCCCATTCAGGGGACATGGTGAAAGGTATACACAACTTATCTATATACAGTATATAAGTGCAAAAGCCCTCACTCACTGATTCATCACTAATTCTCTTACATCCCGATATGTTAGGATGCTGAAATTTAACATAGGTATTCTTCAGGTGGGAAATAGGAAAACGACGTAATTAGAATATTAATAAACCTCCCCTAAGGGGATGAAAAGAGGTTGACATAATTACGTCATTACCGATGCGTAGCTTGCGTTGCGTGAACGTTAACGCCCAAACGGACATTCAGACCAAAATTTGGATTTCACCTTTAGTGTATAGAATTGAATAAACTACAAAAATGGTCCTGTCACTTTTTACCGTATATGCTACGGGTGCTCCTTGTGTAACACCAAGAACCATGATTAATATTCACTTACATTAAGATGTCTCAAATGTACATCTCGATAGAATTACCAAATTTTTAACACTCATTTATATTTACAACCGTGAAAATCAGAAACTCCTGTGTGAAGATCAGGTACAACAGCCAGTAAGATATAAGACTGGTTAAGAGCCCAAAACGTCTAAACCTCTGCACAACTCCACATATAGTGATAGAGGTCTGCTTCCGGCATATGACATTTGAAGCAATCAGAGTTTGACGATATTTTCATATGACATCTTAGTTTTGGAGTGATGTAAGAGCAGTGTAATAGTTTATAATTCATTTTAGCATAAGATGCCGAAATGAGGCATTTATTAAGGCGCATAAAGGCAGTAAGGATAGTTTTGACCGTGAGAGTGGGGAGGTCTAGAGTCCACTTAGACAACCATGTTTTTGCTCCATCCAAATTAATAGATCACCTAATGTGTGTGTATAACAGAGACGTGGAATAACTCTGGGGTACCGGCGCAACACACCATCAAGCTTGTGAGTCTTATCTATGTCAATCTGTTTAGATAGTAGTTTGATGATTTAACTACGGACTTGGAAGTAAACAAACAGTGAAATGTGACATTGTGGAAACAGTTCTCTAAGATGGGCATAAGGAAATATTCAAAGCGTCTGTTGATGTAAAAGCTGATAAAATAAGCGTACGCTTTAAAGTCTCCGATATGTTTTTTATATGTATATAACAGGATTTGGAAACATACTGAATGTGGGGAACAAAAGACAGTTCAGAGGCAGGGATGACACCTAGACAGCGAGCTTGTGGGGTAGGGTTGATTGTCAAGCCATCAACATTGATAGTCATATTAGGTTGGCAACTACTAGTAGCCAGTGGAAATATTATTAATTCTGTTTTGTAAAGATCCTGTTTGAGTTGGTGAGATGACATCCAAGATGAAATGTCAGAAAGACATTCAGTAACGTGGACCAATACAGATGGTGACAAATCTTAAGAGGACAGGCAGATGAACAAACTGCCCGATTTTAAGAAAGTGGCCAACAGATTCGTTTTTTGGTTCTTATTTTAAGCTTTGGTTTTCAGTTTATGCTCTTGGAATATCAAGTATGTGATTATTGTGGACAGAATATAATAATAGTTCCCTGTTGCTAGTTGTGTAGAGCAATGAATGTGTCTTATTTATGATCCTCCAAGAAGATATTTTGGATTTCATTACCTCAGAGTAAATTGTGAATGTTGTTACAAGGGGTCAGGTTTTATGGTTGAAAGGCTCAACTCAAATATGTTTACATAAGCTGTTTACAATGACACTATCTGCATTAATAAGTTCCTTACAAATTAATTTTCTCTATCGTCCTAGTGGATGCTGGGGTTCCTGAAAGGACCATGGGGAATAGCGGCTCCGCAGGAGACAGGGCACAAAAAGTAAAGCTTTAGGATCAGGTGGTGTGCACTGGCTCCTCCCCCTATGACCCTCCTCCAAGCCAGTTAGATTTTTGTGCCCGGCCGAGAAGGGTGCAATCTAGGTGGCTCTCCTAAAGAGCTGCTTAGAAAAGTTTAGCTTAGGTTTTTTATTTTACAGTGAGTCCTGCTGGCAACAGGATCACTGCAACGAGGGACTTAGGGGAGAAGAAGTGAACTCACCTGCGTGCAGGATGGATTGGCTTCTTGGCTACTGGACATCAGCTCCAGAGGGACGATCACAGGTACAGCCTGGATGGTCACCGGAGCCTTGCCGCCGGCCCCCTTGCAGATGCTGAAGTAAGAAGAGGTCCAGAATCGGCGGCAGAAGACTCCTCAGTCTTCTAAAGGTAGCGCACAGCACTGCAGCTGTGCGCCATTTTCCTCTCAGCACACTTCACACGGCAGTCACTGAGGGTGCAGGGCGCTGGGAGGGGGGCGCCCTGGGAGGCAAATGAAAACCTATTTTGGCTAAAAATACCTCACATATAGCCTCCGGAGGCTATATGGAGATATTTAACCCCTGCCAGAATCCGTTAAAAGCGGGAGACGAGGCCGCCGAAAAAGGGGCGGGGCCTATCTCCTCAGCACACAGCGCCATTTTCCCTCACAGAAAGGCTGGAGGGAAGGCTCCCAGGCTCTCCCCTGCACTGCACTACAGAAACAGGGTTAAAACAGAGAGGGGGGGCACTAATTTGGCGTTAGAAATATATAAAACAGATGCTATAAGGGAAAACACTTATATAAGGTTGTCCCTATATAATTATAGCGTTTTTGGTGTGTGCTGGCAAACTCTCCCTCTGTCTCTCCAAAGGGCTAGTGGGTCCTGTCCTCTATCAGAGCATTCCCTGTGTGTGTGCTGTGTGTCGGTACGTGTGTGTCGACATGTATGAGGACGATGTTGGTGAGGAGGCGGAGCAATTGCCTGTAATGGTGATGTCACTCTCTAGGGAGTCGACACCGGAATGGATGGCTTATTTAGGGAATTACGTGATAATGTCAACACGCTGCAAGGTCGGTTGACGACATGAGACGGCCGACAAACAATTAGTACCGGTCCAGACGTCTCAAAAACACCGTCAGGGGTTTTAAAACGCCCGTTTACTTTAGTCGGTCGACACAGACACAGACAGGGACACTGAATCCAGTGTCGACGGTGAATAAACAAACGTATTCCTTATTAGGGCCACACGTTAAAGGCAATGAAGGAGGTGTTACATATTTCTGATACTACAAGTACCACAAAAGAGGGTATTATGTGGGATGTGAAAAAACTACCGTAGTTTTTCCTGAATCAGATAAATTAAATAAAGTGTGTGATGATGCGTGGGTTCCCCCCGATAGAAAATTATGGGCGGTATACCCTTTCCCGCCAGAAGTTAGGGCGCGTTGGGAAACACCCCTTAGGGTGGATAAGGCGCTCACACGCTTATCAAAACAAGTGGCGGTACCGTCTATAGATAGTGCCGTCCTCAAGGACCAGCTGACAGGAGGCTGGAAAATATCATAAAAAGTATATACACACATACTGGTGTTATACTGCGACCAGCGATCGCCGCAGCCTGGATGTGCAGAGCTGGGGTGGCTTGGTCGGATTCCCTGACTAAAAATATTGATACCCTTGACAGGGACAGTATTTTATTGACTATAGAGCATTTAAAGGATGCATTTCTATATATGCGAGATGCACAGAGGGATATTTGCACTCTGGCATCAAGAGTAAATGCGATGTCCATATCTGCCAGAAGATGTTATGGACACGACAGTGGTCAGGTGATGCAGATTCCAAACGGCAAAAAGGTGTATTGCCGTATAAAGGAAGAGGAGTTTTTTGGGGTCGGTCCATCGGACCTGGTGGCCACGGCAACTGCTGGAAAATCCACCGTTTTTACCCTAAGTCACATCTCTGCAGAAAAAGACACCGTCTTTTCAACCTCAGTCTTTTCGTCCCTATAAGATCATATCTGCCCAGGGATAGAGGAAAGGGAAGAAGACTGCAGCAGGCAGCCCATTCCCAGGAACAGAAGCGCTCCACCGCTTCTGACAAGTTCTCAGCATGGCGCTGAGACCGTACAGGACCCCTGGATCCTACAAGTAGTATCCCAGGGGTACAGATTGGAATGTAGAGACGTTTCCTCTTCGCAGGCTCCTGAAGTCTGCTTTACCAAGGTCTCCCTCCGACAAGGAGGCAGTATGGGAAAAAATTCACAAGCTGTATTCCCAGCAGGTGATAATTAAATTACCCCTCCTACTACAAGGAAAAGGGGTATTATTCCACACTATATTGTGGTACTGAAGCCAGAAGGCTAGGTGAGACTTATTCTAAAAAAATTTTTGAACACTTACAAAGGTTCAAATCAAGATGGAGTCACTCAGAGCAGTGATAACGAACCAGGAAGAAGGGGACTATATAGTGTCCGGGGACATCAGGGATGCTTACCTCTATGTCCCAAATTTGCCCTTCTCACTAAGGGTACCTCAGGTTCGTGGTGCAGAACTGTCACTATCAGTTTTAGACGCTGCCGTTTGGATTGTCCACGGCACCCCGGGTCTTTACCAAGGTAATGGCCGAAATGATGATTCTTCTTCGAAGAAAAGGCGTCTTAATTATCCCTTACTTGGACGATCTCCTGATAAGGGCATAGTCCAGGGAACAGTTGGAGGTCGGAGTAGCACTATCTCGGATACTGCTACAACAGCACGGGTGGATTCTAAATATTCCAAAATCGCAGCTGATCCCGACGACACGTCTGCTGTGCCTAGGGATGATTCTGGACACAGTCCAGAAAAAGGTGTTTCTCCCGGAAGAGAAAGCCAGGGAGTTATCCGAGCTAGTCAGGAACCTCCTAAAAACAGTGCATCATTGCACAAGGGTCCTGGTAAAAATGGTGGCTTCCTACGAAGCAATTCCATTCGGCAGATTTCACGCAAGAACTTTTCAGTGGGATCTGCTGGACAAATGGTCCGGATCGCATCTTCAGATGCATCAGCGGATAACCCTATATCCAAGGACAAGGGTGTCTCTCCTGTGGTGGTTATAGAGTGCCCATCTTCTAGAGGGCCGCAGATTTGGCATTCAGGATTGGATGCTGGTGACCACGGAGCCCAGCCCGAGAGGCTGGGGAGCAGTCACACAAGGAAAAAATTTCCAGGGAGTGTGATCAAGTCTGGAGACTTTTCTCCACATAAATATACTGGAGCTAAGGGTAAATTTATAATACTCTAAGCTTAGCAAGACCTCTGCTTCAAGGTCAGCCGGTATTGATCCAGTGGGAAAAACATCACGGCAGTCGCCCACGTAAACAGACAGGGCGACACAAGAAGCAGGAGGGCAATGGCAAAAACTGCAAGGACTTTTCGCTGGGCGGAAAATCATGTGATAGCACTGATAGCAGTGTTTCATCCCGGGAATGGAAACTGGGAAGCAGACTTCCTCAGCAGGCACGACCTCCACCCGGGAGAGTGGAAACTTCATCGGGAAGTTTTTTCCACATGATTGTAAACCGTTGGGAAATACCAAAGGTGGACATGATGGCGTCCCGTCTGAACAAAAAACGGGACAGGTATTGCGCCAGGTCAAGAGACCCTCAGGCAATAGCTGTGGACGTTCTGGTAACACCGTGGGTGTACCAGTCGGTGTATGTGTTCCCTCCTCTGCTTCTCATACCTAAGGTGCTGAGAATTATAAGACGTAGAGGAGTAAGAACTATACTCATGGCTCCGGATTGGCCAAGAAGGACTTGGTACCCGGAACTTCAAGAGATGCTTACAGAGGTTTTATGGCCTCTGCCGCTAAGAAGGGACTTGCTTCAGCAAGTACCATGTCTGTTCCAAGACTTACCGCAGCTGCGTTTGTCGGCATGGCGGTGGAACGCCGGATCCTAAGGGAAAAAGGCATTCCGGAAGAGGTCATTCCTACCCTGGTCAAAGCCAGAAAGGAGGTGACCGCACAACATTATCACCACATGTGGCGAAAATATGTTGCGTGGTGTGAGGCCAGGAAGGCCCCACAAAGAAATTTCAACTCGGTCGTTTCCTGCATTTCCTGAAAACAGGAGTGTCTATGGGCCTCAAATTGGGGTCCATTAAGGTTCAAATTTCGGCCCTGTCGATTTTCTTCCAGAAAGAATTGGCTTCAGTTCCTGAAGTCCAGAATTTTGTCAAGGGAGTATTGCATATACAACCCCCTTTTGTGCCTCCAGTGGCACTGTGGGATCTCAACGTAGTTCTGGGATTCCTCAAATCACATTGGTTTAAAACCAGTCAAATCTGTGGATTTGAAGCATCTCACATGAAAAGTGACCATGATCTTGGCCCTGGCCTGGACCAGGCGAGTGTCAAATTGGTGGTTTTTTCTCAAAAAAGCCCATATCTGTTTGTCCATTCGGACAGGGCAGAGCTGCGGACTCGTCCCCAGTTCTCTCCCTAAGGTGGTGTCAGTGTTTCACCTGAACCAGCTTATTGTGGTGCCTTGCACCTACTAGGGACTTGGAGGACTCCAAGTTGCTAGATGTTGTCAGGGCCCTGAAAATATGTTCCAGGACGGCTGGAGTCAGGAAAACTGACTTGCTGTTATCCTGTATGCACCCAACAAACTGGGTGCTTTTGCTTCTAAGCAGACTATTGCTAGTTGGATGTGTAATACAATTCAGCTTGCACATTCTGTGGCAGGCCTGCCACAGCCAAAATATGTAAATGCCCATTCCACAAGGAAGGTGGGCTCATCTTGGGCGGCTGCCCGAGGGGTCTCGGCTTTTACAACTTTGCCGAGCGGTTATTTAGTCAGGGGCAAACACGTTTGTAAAATCCTACAAATTTGATACCCTGGCTAAGGAGGACCTGGAGTTCTCTCATTCGGTGCTGCAGAGTCATCCGCACTCTCCCGCCCGTTTGGGAGCTTTGGTATTATCCCCATGGTCCTTTCAGGAACCCCAGCATCCACTAGGACGATAGAGAAAATAAGAATTTACTTACCGATAATTCTATTTCTCGGAGTCCGTAGTGGATGCTGGGCGCCCATCCCAAGTGCGGATTATCTGCAATACTTGTACATAGTTACAAAAATCGGGTTATTATTGTTGTGAGCCATCTTTTCAGAGGCTCCGCTGTTATCATACTGTTAACTGGGTTCAGATCACAGGTTGTACAGTGTGATTGGTGTGGCTGGTATGAGTCTTACCCGGGATTCAAAATCCTTCCTTATTATGTACGCTCGTCCGGGCACAGTATCTAACTGGCTTGGAGGAGGGTCATAGGGGGAGGAGCCAGTGCACACCACCTGATCCTAAAGCTTTACTTTTTGTGCCCTGTCTCCTGCGGAGCCGCTATTCCCCATGGTCCTTTCAGGAACCCCAGCATCCACTACGGACTCCGAGAAATAGAATTATCGGTAAGTAAATTCTTATTATCTGTTGCTTCTGGCTCTGGGTCCTCTGTTTTAATGTAATGAAATCATATAGAGGTGCCTACAATCAATGTAATCTCAGGGCTGAACAAGTTCCAGAAGCCATGTAGCCATGATGACTATGAATATACAGTACGTCTAACATGTTATATCTTACTCTACACTGGCTACTTTACAAGATCACCTGGCTGCTAGATTTTTCTGACCGACTTCTATGCAATGCCTGACCTCTAGCTAATATATACTGAAATCATCTTTGTAATATCATTGAAATTCATACTTGATGTAATGCACGGTTGTTAATTCCTTCTGATCTGTTTATGATTTTTTTATTCTCTGTTATGTGACAATTCTGTCCAATAAAATATAGATACAGTAATTCAACATAAAAAGTGGGTTACAGACCATAGATAATGTTATCTCATTGTTTTTTTGTTTTGTTTTTAAAAAAAATTAATGAAATTATATTATATTAAAAAAAATAAGAATTTACTTACCGATAATTCTATTTCTCATAGTCCGTAGTGGATGCTGGGGACTCCGTAAGGACCATGGGAATAGCGGCTCCGCAGGAGACTGGGCACATCTAAAGAAAGCTTTAGGACTAACTGGTGTGCACTGGCTCCTCCCCCTATGACCCTCCTCCAAGCCTCAGTTAGGATACTGTGCCCGGACGAGCGTACACAATAAGGAAGGATTTTGAATCCCTGGTAAGACTCATACCAGCCACACCAATCACACCGTATAACCTGTGATCTGAACCCAGTTAACAGCATGATAACAGAGGAGCCTCTGAAAGATGGCTCACTACAGCAATAACCCGATTTTTGTAACAATAACTATGTACAAGTATTGCAGACAATCCGCACTTGGGATGGGCGCCCAGCATCCACTACGGACTATGAGAAATAGAATTATCGGTAAGTAAATTCTTATTTTCTCTAACGTCCTAAGTGGATGCTGGGGACTCCGTAAGGACCATGGGGATTATACCAAAGCTCCCAAACGGGCGGGAGAGTGCGGATGACTCTGCAGCACCAAATGAGAGAACTCCAGGTCCTCCTCAGCCAGGATATCAATTTTGTAGAATTTTACAAACGTATTTGCTCCTGACCAAGTAGCTGCTCGGCAAAGTTGTAAAGCCGAGACCCCTCGGGCAGCCGCCCAAGATGAGCCCACCTTCCTTGTGGAGTGGGCATTTACAGATTTTTGGCTGTGGCAGGCCTGCCACAGAATGTGCAAGCTGAATTGTACTACAAATCCAACGAGCAATAGTCTGCTTAGAAGCAGGAGCACCCAGCTTGTTGGGTGCACACAGGATAAACAGCGAGTCAGATTTCCTGACTCCAGCCGTCCTGGAAACATATATTTTCAGGGCACTGACAACGTCTAGCAACTTGGAGGCCTCCAAGTCCCTAGTAGCCGCAGGCACCACCAATAGGTTGGTTCAGGTGAGACGCTGAAACCACCTTGGGGAGAAACTGAGGACGAGTCCTCAATTCCGCCCTGTCCGAATGGAAAATCAGATAAGGGCTTTTTCAGGATAAAGCCGCCAATTCCGACATGCGCCTGGCCCAGGCCAGGGCCAACAGCATGACCACTTTCCATGTGAGATATTTTAACTCCACAGATTTAAGTGGTTCAAACCAATGTGACTTTTGGAACCCAAAACTACATTGAGATCCCAAAGTGCCACTGGAGGCACAAAAGGAGGCTGTATATGCAGTACCCCTTTTACAAACGTCTGAACTTCAGGGACTGAAGCTAGTTCATTTTGGAAGAAAATTGACAGGGCCGAAATTTGAACCTTAATGGACCCCAATTTCAGGCCCATAGACACTCCTGTTTGCAGGAAATGTAGGAATCGACCCAGTTGAATTTCCTCCGTCGGGCCTTACTGGCCTCGCACCACGCAACATATTTTCGCCAATTGCGGTGATAATGTTTTTGCGGTTACATCCTTCCTGGCTTTGATCAGGATAGGGATGACTTCATCCGGAATGCCTTTTTTCCTTCAGGATCCGGCGTTCAACCGCCATGCCGTCAAACGCAGCCGCGGTAAGTCTTGGAACAGACAGGGTCCTTGCTGGAGCAGGTCCCTTCTTAGAGGTAGAGGCCACGGATCCTCCGTGAGCATCTCTTGAAGTTCCGGTTACCAAGTCCTTCTTGGCCAATCCGGATCCACGAATATAGTGCTTTCTCCTCTCCATCTTATCAATCTCAGTACCTTGGGTATGAGAGGCAGAGGAGGGAACACATACACTGACTGGTACACCCACGGTGTTACCAGAGCGTCTACAACTATTGCCTGAGGGTCTCTTGACCTGGCGCAATACCTTTCGAGTTTTTTAATCATGTGGACGACTTCTGGGTGAAGTCCCCACTCTCCCGGGTGGAGGTCGTGCTGAGGAAGTCTGCTTCCCAGTTGTCCACTCCCGGAATGAATACTGTTGACAGTGCTATCACATGATTTTCCGCCCAGCGAAGAATCCCTGCAGCTTCTGCCATTGCCCTCCTGCTTCTTGTGCCACCCTGTCTGTTTACGTGGGTGACTGCCATGATGTTGTCCGACTGGATCAACACCGGCTGACCTTGAAGCAGAGGTCTTGCTAAGCTTAGAGCATTGTAAATGGCCCTTAGCTTCAGGATATTTATGTGAAGTGATGTATCCAGGCTTGACCCTAAGCCCTGGATATTCCTTGCTCCCCAGCCTCGCAGGCTGGCATCCGTGGTCACCAGGACCCAGTCCTGAATGCCGAATCTGCGGCCCTCTAGAAGATGAGCACTCTGCAACCATCACATGATGGATACCCTTGTCCTTGGTGACAGGGTTATCCGCTGATGCATCTGAAAATGCGACCCGGACCATTTGTCCAGTAGGTTCCACTGGAAAGTTCTTGCGTGGAATCTAACGAATGGGATTGCTTCGTAGGAAGCCACCATTTTTACCCAGAACCCTTGTGCATTGATGCACTGAGACTTGGTTCGGTTTTAGGAGGTTCCTGACTAGCTCGGATAACTCCCTGGCTTTCTCTTCCGGGAGAAACACCTTTTTTCTGGACTGTGTCCAGGAACATCCCTAGGAAACAGAAGACAAGTCGTCGGAACCAGCTGCGATTTTGGAATATTGAGAATCCAATCGTGCTGCCGCAACACTACCTGAGATAGTGCTACACCGACTTCCAACTGTTCCCTGGATCTTACCCTTATCAGGGAATCGTCCAAGTAAGGGATAACTAAAATTCCCTTCCTTCGAAGGGATATCATTTCGGCCATTACCTTGGTAAAGACCCGGGGGGGCCGTGGACCATCCCTACGGCAGCGTCTGAACTGATAGTGACAGTTCTATACCATAACCTGAGGTACCCTTGGTGAGAAGGGTAAATTTTGACATGAAGGTAAGCATCCTTGATGTCCCGAGACATCATGTAGTCCCCTTCTTCCAGGTTCGCAATCACTGCTCTGAGTGACTCAATCTTGAATTTGAACCTCTGTATGTAAGTGTTCAAAGATTTTAGATTTTAGATTTAGAATCGGTCTCACCGAGCCGTCTGGCTTCGGTACCACAATAGTGTGGAATAATACCCCGTTCCCTGTTGCAGGAGGGGTACCTTGATTATCACCTGCTGGGAATACAGCTTGTGAATGGCTTCCAAAACTGCCTCCCTGTCAGAGGGAGACGTCGGTAAAGCCGACTTTTGGAAACGGCGAGGGGGAGACGTCTCGAATTTCAATATGTACCCTTGAGATATTACCTGAAGGATCCAGGGGTCTACTTGCGAGTGAGCCCACTGCGCACTGAAATTCATTGAGAACGGGCCCCCACCGTGCCTGAGCTTGTAAGGCCCTAGCGTCATACTGAGGGCTTTGCAGAGGCGGGAAAGGATTTCTGTTCCTGGGAACTGAGTAATCTCTTCAGCCTTTTTCCTCTCCCTCTGTCACGAGCAGAAAAGAGGAACCTTTTGTCCGCTTGCCAACAAAGGACTGCGCCTGATAATACGGTGTCTTATTTTGAGAGGCGACCTGGGGTACAAACGTGGATTTCCCAGTTGTTGCCGTGGCCACCAGGTCTAAAAGACCGACCCCAAATGTCCCCTTTCAAAGGCAATGCTTCCAAATGCCGTTTGGAATCCGCATCACCTGACCATTTTACTGGTAGAATTGGACAACGCACTTATACTTGATGCCAGTCGCCAAATATTCCGCTGTGCATCATGCATATATAGAAATGCATCTTTTAAATGCTCTATAGGCAATAATATACTATCCTTATCTAGGATATCAATATTTCCAGTCAGGGAATCCGACCATGCCAACCCGGCACTGCACCTCCAGGCTGAGGCGATTGCTGGTCGCAGTATAACACCAGTATGTGTGTGAATACATTTTTGGATACCCTCCTGCTTTCTATCAGCAGGATCCTTAAGGGCGGCCATCTCATGAGAGGGTAGAGCCCTTGTTCTTACAAGCGTGTGAGCGCCTTATCCCCCCTAGGGGGTGTTTCCCAACGCACCCTAACCTCTGGCGGGAAAGGGTATACAGCCAATACTTTTTAAGAAATTATCAATTGTTATCGGGGGGAAACCCACGCATCATCACACACCTCATTTTATTTCTCAGATTCAGGAAAACTACAGGTAGTTTTTCCCTCACTGAACATAATACCCCTTTTTGGTGGTACTCGTATTATCAGAAATGTATAAAACATTTTCCATTGTCTCAATCATGTAACGTGTGGCCCTACTGGAAATCACGGTTGTCTCTTCACCGTCGACACAGGAGTCAGTATCCGTGTCGGCGTCTGTATCTGCCATCTGAGGTAACGGGCGCTTTAGAGCCCCTGACGGCCTATGAGACGTCTGGACAGGCACAAGCTGAGTAGCCGGCTGTCTCATGTCAACCACTGTTTTTTTTATACAGAGCTGACACTGTCACGTAATTTTTTAACAGTACATCCACTCAGGTGTCGACCCCCTAGGTGGTGACATCACTGTTACAGACACTCTGCTCCGTCTCCACATCATTTTTCTCCTCATACATGTCGACACAAACGTACCGACACACAGCACACACACAGGGAATGCTCTGATAGAGGACAGGACCCCACTAGCCCTTTGGGGAGACAGAGGGAGAGTATGCCAGCACACACCAGAGCGCTATATATATATACAGGGATAACCTTATATAAGTGTTTTTCCCCTTATAGCTGCTGTATGTTTTAATACTGCGCCTAATTAGTGCCCCCCTCTCTTTTTTTAACCCTTTCTGTAGTGTAGTGACTGCAGGGAAGAGCCAGGGAGCTTCCCTCCAACTGAGCTGTGAGGGAAAATGGCGCCAGTGTGCTGAGGAGATAGGCTCCGCCCCCTTTTCGGTGGCCTTATCTCCCGTTTTTCTGTATATTCTGGCAGGGGTTAAATGCATCCATATAGCCCAGGAGCTATATGTGATGTATTTTTTGCCATGTAAGGTATTTTTATCATGTTTTATTGCGTCTCAGGGCGCCCCCCCCAGCGCCCTGCACCCTCAGTGACCGGAGTATGAAGTGTGCTGAGAGCAATGGCGCACAGCTGCAGTGCTGTGCGCTACCTTATTGAAGACAGGAACGTCTTCTGCCGCCGATTTTTCCGGACCTCTTCGCTCTTCTGGCTCTGTAAGGGGGCCGGCGGCGCGGCTCCGGGACCCATCCAGGCTGGGCCTGTGATCGTCCCTCTGGAGCTAATGTCCAGTAGCCAAGAAGCCCAATCCACTCTGCACGCAGGTGAGTTCGCTTCTTCTCCCCTTAGTCCCTCGATGCAGTGAGCCTGTTGCCAGCAGGTCTCACTGAAAATAACAAACCTAAACTAAAACTTTCACTAAGAAGCTCAGGAGAGCCCCTAGTGTGCACCCTTCTCGTCGGGCACAGAAATCTAACTGAGGCTTGGAGGAGGGTCATAGGGGGAGGAGCCAGTGCACACCAGTTAGTCCTAAAGCTTTCTTTAGATGTGCCCAGTCTCCTGCGGAGCCGCTATTCCCATGGTCCTTACGGAGTCCCCAGCATCCACTTAGGACGTTAGAGAAATATGTATAATATAACTACCAGGTCATTTTATGGCACCTTAAAGACTCTTTGGGGGATATCCTATTAACCACGGTAATTTACCGGGGGTAATTGTTCCGCTGGGGGCTATCTAATTAGCTCCGATAAGCCAGCACGAGACGCGGCTTATCAGGGATTTTGTTTCACCTGCCTCAGTCAGGCGAAACCAAATCCGCGGAAACAGTCCCGTTTTTCGTACAAAAACGGGTCTGTTTCTACTGAAAACACACATTTCACTGAACCTGTGTGTTTTCGGGAGAAAGGGTATTTTTCTTTTACAGGCAATCAATCTGGATAGCCTGTAAGAAAAAAAATCGTGAAACATCAGGAACAATCGCGAAAAACATACGTTTTTCGGACCCGATATTTTACCGGGGCTAATAGGATATCCCCCTTTGAGTCTGATCAGTTGCTAATTGTGTACGGTATTATTTAGCTGTTGTTAGAATGAACAATTGTAGCTAAATCATCCCAGATCTTCTACTGGAATGGCCATTATGGGGATGTGGCCACAGGGTATCAGAGATGGATATGTGGGTTAGAGTTAAATCTTTAGTTGTACTTGCAGCAGTGGCCGAAATGTCAGCTGCTCTGAATATGACTTAGTTCAAACTTTCTGCTGATGTTGTAGCTATTTGACAAAAGAAGGCTTCCTGTGTTATTAGTACAATGTTATACAGTAGATACACATTTACTGTAGTCAGATACTGCATTGTCAATAATACTGCTCATATGGGTGTTTGGTATCAGTGGGATGCACTGCAGTGTTTTATTTGTCATTACAGTATTGGCCAACAAGGCCTTTGTAGATGGATCATGAAGTAAAGTTCTTCTACTCCTTTTCCTCCTTCTGATTATTATAATATAAAACAAGTCAGTCCTCTAGGTTATCGGGAACATGTATAAATTTAATCTTGTTAGCAGCAGTAGAGGGGCGGATAATATAGGCTTGCATTTCTTGGTAGTGTGCCTTAGTGGCACCATTTGTTCCTACTATTGTGAGAACCACGAGGACAGAGGTCACCGTAACATAACCAGCTCTCAGAATCTCAGCTTTCTATATTCTGCCTCTTAGGTTTTCTTTTTTCCAGAACACAAAACTCTTTTTCAGAAACATGTTTTTCATCTTTTGATTACATGTTCTATTAATAACGGGAATATTTTATATAGTTTGATTACACGGATCTGTCAAAGAATTATAATGTGATATCCACACAACAGCGATGTCACTTAATATGCAGCTTTTACTTCACAGTTACTTTGGAGACAACGCTAATCCTTCTTTTTGATCAGCGTCGAGTTTAAATGACACTCCAATCTGTGTATTTCTGATATTGCCTTTGCCTTCTTTTGATGAGTTTTGAGTTCTGAAAGTTGAGAAGTCTGAGAAATGGGTGAGAGACGCCCATATACAGGCAGGGAAGTATATAGAGGATCCAGCTCTGGCTATGATCTGTATTGTTCAGTTATAGCTTAAGTCCATCTATGTGGACTTTTTTATGGTAAATATACAACAATATCTGTACAGTGTATCTTACGAGTACCTCTTTTACCAGATTCACCATTTTTATGGAACCTGTTATATGTACTCATGTGTCTATACACAGCCCCTACCTCTATGTCATCTAACCAACATCAGCCGTTAAAAAACAAATAGTGCAAAAGCTATTCACTCTACCCTGTTGTGATACACAGGAAGGGGGCTGGATGTAGACAGAGAGCTGTTCAAGCTTCATTTATTATTTATTAACAGTTTCTTCAATTGCGCTTTACAACTGATCTATATGCTGCTTTATTATACAGTGTTTCTTGCCACATTTTAAATACAGATTTATAAATCCTTTGAGTCTCTATTAATATTTAACCCTAAAAAACAGTAACAAAGGTAAATATTGTTTAATATAATATTGATAATGCTGGGTCACCTATGTACAGAGATATAGGTCAGAATTCAATTAGCGGTAAAATCGCGGTAAGTTACCGCAGTTGCCATTTTCACAGCTTTTTTGCTGGGAAAACAGGCTTTTCGTGAGTATGTGCTCTCCCACGATTCGCCTATTCACTTCCGAAAACTGGATTACCGCGAAAATTCAAACCAGCAGTGAAAAGTGAAAGGGAAAATGGGAAATCTGCCTGTACCCCAATAAAACTAAACTAACATAGGATGTATAGAAGTTTATTATTGGTCATAATAAAAGTATGTGGGGTACTTAAATTGGTTCAAACGACTGTTATATGCATTTTTTTTTTTTTTAAATGATAAAAAGCAATATTTTATCAGCAAAATAAGTGTTAGAATTTGGGTATAAGTATATATTTGGGTCATTTTAGGGAACTTGGGTCAAAAAGTTTAAACAGACCCATTACTCCCACCTGCAAGTTTGAAAACACTTGTCCCACTCATAAACGACCCCAATATACCTGTCCCTTACCTTCTACCCCAATTTCCATCATTTCTCTTACGTCCTAGAGGATGCTGGGGTCCATATTAGTACCATGGGGTATAGATGGGTCTACTAGGAGCCACTGGCACTTTAAGAGTTTAATACTGTGGGCTGGCTCCTCTCTCTATGACATTCTTCTGTGTGTGTGTGTGTGTGTGTGTGTGTGTGTGTGTGTGTGTGTGTGTGTGTGTGTGTGTGTAAATTCTCACATAACCATGTCCAGGGACTCTGTGTCTCATGTTGCAGAGGAGATGCACTCAAGGGGAAACCTTCCAAGCAAGGTGGTCAAGTCTGGAATCCATTCTTCCAATAAACATTCTGAAACTGAGAGCCGTATACAACGGTCTTCTCCAAGCGGCACATCTTCTGCAAAATCAGGCCAGTCAAGTACAGTCGGACAATGTGACGACGGTGACCTACATAAACCGACAGGGAGGAACGAAGAGCAGAGCTGCTATGTCAGAGGTAACAAGAATCCTGCTCTGGGCAGAAAAGCACGCAGTGGCGCTGTCAGCAATCTTCCTTCCAGGAGTGGACAACTGGGAAGCAGACTTCCTCAGCAGGCACGATCTCCATCCAGGAGAATGGGGCCTCCATCCGGAGGTGTTCACAGAGGTGACCAGTCTTTGGCGCATGCCTCAAATAGACATGATGGCTTCACGTCCCAACAAGAAACTTCGGAGGTACTGTTTCAGGTCGAGAGACCCACAAGCAGTGGCAGTGGATGCCCTGGTAACACCGTGGGTGTTCAAGTCAGTGTATGTGTTCCCTCCACTTCCTCTCATTCCAAGAATTCTAAAACTCATAAAGAGAACAAGGGTTCAGGCAATTCTCATTGCTCTGGACTGGCCAAGGAGAGCTTGGTACGCGGATCTTCTGGACTTACTGATGGAAGTTCCGAGGCCTCTTCCTCTTCGCGAGGATCTTCTGCAACAGGGGCCGTTCACTTATCAAGACTTACCGTGGCTACGTTTGATGGCATGGAGGTTGAACGCCAGATCTTAGCACGGAAGGGTATTCTGAGCAAGGTTATTCCTACCCTGATACAGGCTAGGGAAGGAGTAACGTCTAAACATTATCATCGCATTTGGAAAAAGTATGTGTCTTGGTGTGAGTCCAAGAAGTTTCCTACGGTGGAATTTCAACTTGGATGGTTTCTCCTCTTCCTACAAGCAGGTGTGGCTATGGGCCTGCGTTTAGGATCCATAAAGGTCCAGATTTCGGCTTTATCCATTTTCTTCCAGAAACAATTGGCTTCCCTCCCTGACCTTTCAGACCTTTTTCAAAGGGGTTCTGCACATCCAGCCTCCCTTTGTGGCGCCGACGGCACCCTGGGATCTTAACGTGGTGTTGCATTTCCTTCAACCAGATTGGTTTGAGCCTTTACAGGAGGCTGAGGTCAAGTTTTTCACGTGGAACCACAAGAAAAAACACAAAACTGGGAATGCGCAATTCACTCTGATATGGATATTTATTATCACATAAAATTAATCTTTTAAAAATACATACAAACACATATATAACTAGATGCCGGCCAGCATCACATAAAAATAGTGATATATAAGTTTAACCAGTATATTACCAATAGGTCTAGTAATTTAATAACATATCACTTGGTTCTATTGTATACCTAATATACCTCTTATCTTAAATTTTACACACTAAAAAACCAATGAACCATTAGTGACTTTTTCTTCTGGACTATGGATAGTATCACTTCAAGTAAATTTAAAACCAACAAATGTCCAGCGCTTTTTTATGGTTTTTAGCATCCAGCAATGCTGGGTATTTCTTTCCTTTTTAATATTTATATTCTGTCCCAGCATAAGATAAATGTCTCGATCCAAGCCAGAAAAGTCTCTCTCCTCAAGTGAGAACCATCCACATTCGATTAAACACTTGGAATCACCTTAACCCTATTTCGGGCTTCTGCCGTTTAGCTAAGCAGATCATACATGATAACGCCTCTTAAAAGCAGGTATAATGTTCCACTTTTTCAGGGTATAATACTGTGCCTGTAAGGTGTTCTTTGGACGATCGCTCCCGGCTAGTGTAGCCTTATCTGGAGTCTCCGGGTTCTCACTGCGGCGTAGTTATATTCTCAACCACGGTGGAGTTTCATATGCCTGCGGCCGGCCGGCCCGTTAGTGTCTCCGCTGCTATCTCTTGTGACGACAGACGCGTTTCTCCGCCTTCCACTACATCGGCGGCTTCCTCAGTGTCACGTGGAAGGCTGTCACATTGTTGGCCTTAGCTTCTGCTCGATGTGTGTCGGAATTGGTGGCTTTGTCCTGTAAAAGCCCCTACTTAATCTTCCATGAAGATAGAGCTGAGCTCAGGACGCGTCAGCAGTTCCTTCCAAAGGTTGTGTCGGCTTTTCATATCAACCAATTTCTTGTGGTACCAGTAGCTACAGACTCAAAGTCCTTGGATGTTGTGAGGGCTTTGAAGATCTATGTGAAGAGGACTGCTCGTCACAGGAAATCAGACTCTCTGTTTGTCCTTTATGATTCCAAGAAAATTGAGTGTCCTGCTTCTAGGCAGACAATTTCTCGCTGGATCAGGTTCACTATTCAGCATGCATATTCTACGGCAGGATTCCCGTGTCCAAAATTTGTTAAGGCCCACTCCACTGGTAAGGTGGGTTCTTCCTAGGCGGCTGCCCAGGGGGGTCTCGGCTTTACAACTTTGCCGAGCGGCTACTTGGTCAGGGTCGAACATGTTTGCTAAGTTCTACAAGTTCAATACTTTGAGCTCTGATGACCTAAAGTTTGGGCAATCAGTTCTGCAGGAGCCTCCGCGCTCTCCCTCCCGTTCTGGGTGCTTTGGTACAGCCCCATGGCACTAATGTGGACCCCAGCATCCTCTAGGACGTAAGAGAAAATAGGATTTTAATTACCTACCGGTAAATCCTTTTCTCGTAGTCCGTAGAGGATGCTTGGCGCCCGCCCAGCGCTTCGTTATCCTGCAGTGGTTACTTAGGTCAGTACTGCTTTGTTCTTAGTTATGTACTGCTTTGTTACTTGGTTCAGTAATGTTATTCAGCTTTTGCTGAGTTTTCAAGCTAGTTAGCTTGGTTTGCCTTGTTAGTGTGAGCTGATGTGAATCTCGCCACTATCTGCGTAAAATCCTTCTCTCGAAGTTGTCCGTCTCCTCGGGCACAGTTTCTAGACTGGGTCTGGTAGGAGGGGCATAGAGGGAGGAGCCAGTCCACACTATTAAACTCTTAAAGTGCCAATGGCTCCTAGTGGACCCATCTATACCCCATGGTACTAATGTGGAACCGAGCATCCTCTATGGACTACGAGAAAAGGATTTACCGGTAGGTAATTAAAATCCTATTTTTTCACTTTTTCACTCCAACAATGACATTATCATTGGCCAATTAAAAATAATTAAAAACTTCTAAGGGCCTAATTAGTCATTCAGGGGGTGTCCCAGGGGTTCTAAGCAAAATACCTACATTTTTTAAGTTTATCACCTGCTCAGATGTGGAGAACTGAAATTTTCAGTAAAATTGCAGCAAATCCGTTTTTGTGGACAATTGAATAGGCCTTTTTTAGCATTCGCGGTAAATTAGCGTTTTTGTGTCTAATTGAACTCCGTCCATAATCACCTATGTTCTGTTTACAAATTAGATGCTAAGTATATCTAACAAAACAGGTTTCTGTTCCTGTAGTACAGGGATGGGGAACCTTTGGCCCTTCACCTGTTGTTGAACTACACATACCAGCATGCCCTGCTACAGTTTTGCTATTTGGCCATGCTAAAACTGTTGCAGGGCATGCTGGGATGTGCAGTTCAACAACAGCTGGAGGGCCGCAGGTTCCTCACCCCTGCTGTAGTAGCATGTTGAGATTATAGTGCATGGCAGAAGTTTTAATATAGACCCAGATTTTCCCATATGTGCTTTCAATAATTGGGTTTTCCATACCAGTCTTTCATCTCATAAAAATTGCATGTTACATTTTGAGTATGCATAGTATCCAGTATATATATTCTGAACACATAGAGGTGCCAGACATATTTACACATTTTTGAGACTGTACGAGTCCTGCCTTAGAATAGTGTAGAGGCCACAGTGTCCAGGAATCGGCTACACTGCATATCTGCCTGATGGCACCAAGTTGTTCTGCACCCACTGTCTTTACCCCATCTCTTCCCATATTGTTTAGCTCAGTGGTTCCCAAACTTTTTTGAATCACGGTGCCCTAGAGTGTCAGAATTTGTTCATGTTACCCCATAGGCCAAAAGTTTCTTATTGAGAAATGTAGAAAGAAATATAAAATTATGTTTATATGTCATCCTTAGGTTCAGTTGTGTGGTGAGGGACTAGATTTGATTCTGTTTGTCTGTATATGTTATGATTGACACCCACCAGCACTGGTTTTGCCTATTACATTGACCATAAATAATTTGAATTGGTGCTGGGACAACAACCCAGGGCACCCGTGTAAGTGTCCTGAGGCACCCCAGGGTGCCGTCGCACACAGTGTGAGAACCACTGGTTTAGCTGAAGTTTGTTATGCTCAGAATGTGTTTTGATAAAGCCCTGTTCCATATCTTTGTAATTAGGCCATAGAACTGGTTCTAGAATTGGTCCCACGGTGAAATTTGAAAATGATCTGTCTAACTAGAGTGGAGTACAAGCCCCGGAGACCTAAATCTGTTGCATCTTTCCTCTAGGAACATCTTTCTCTGAAAAAATATATTGTGGATATTCTGGTTGAAACCGTTCTTCCTGTTGAAGCTGTAAAGGATGGGGAAGAGAAGCTAAAAAATAAAAAAAAAGCTAAAAAGCTGAAGACCCGTATGAACTCCAGGTATGTCCCTTACAGAATGTGTGTTCCGCCTATATGAAATAATTCTTTCTATTGTTCCCAAATAAATATTTGAAAGTATAAAGACAAAATAGTCTATCAAACTTGGCTCTGCCAATAAAGCACTTAGGTAAGCATAGTTTACCCTATACTGCTAAACAAATAATGATTGGAAAATGGAGAATTGCTATTGGTTCAGAAAACAATACGATGAGTCTGAGGATAAAGGAAAATGTCTCTCATTTGGTGCAACAGTTATATCATAATACAGACACTTAAATGAAGCTCCTTCTTAGAAACACAGGAACATCCAAATTATAAGTAAATAAGGGATCTGGTTTCTTCCATTCTGAATCGACTGACAGAACAGCCGCTATACTGCAGTTATTAGAATGTGCCGTCATTAGTTACTTTTACAGTTTACAAATATGTAAAACGAGATTTATGGTAAGAACTTACCGCTGTTAAATCTCTTTCTGCTAGGAACACTGGGCGCCACAGGAAATTACATTGGGGGTGTAGAGTAGGATCTTGATCCGAGGCACCAACAGGCTCAAAGCTTTGACTGTTCCCAGAATGCATAGCGCCGCCTCCTCTATAACCCTGCCTCCGTGCACAGGAGCTCAGTTTTTGTTAACCAGTCCAATGCAGTAGCAGACAAAAGAGACGACAACTGTTAGTAGCCACATACACCACACTCTCACGACAGGAGAATGTGTCAGTGGCTAATGCCATACCAACCCAAAGAAGCTAAGTGCGTCAGGGTGGGCGCCCCTTGGAGCCCAGTGTACCTCACAGAAAGAGATTTAACAACGGTAAGTTCTTACCATAAATCTCGTTTTCTGCTGTGTGGTACACTGGGCTCCACAGGGAATGACATTGGGGATGTCCTAAAGCAGTTCCTTATGGGAGGGGACGCACTGTAGCGGGCACAAGAACCCGGCGTCCAAAGGAAGCATCCTGGGAGGCGGAAGTATCAAAGGCATAAAACCTTATGAACGTGTTTACTGAGGATCACGTAGCCGCCTTGCACAATTGTTCAAGGGTCGCACCACAGCGGGTCGCCCAAGAAGGTCCAACCGACTGAGTAGAATGGGCCTTTATGGTAGCAGGAGCTGGAACATAAGTATGTGCAATCACCATTCTAATCCATCTGGCTAGGGTCTGCTTGTGAGCAGGCCAGCCACGTTTGTGAAAACCAAACAACAAAGAGAGAATCCGACTTCCTGATGGAGGCACTTCTCTTCACGTAGATACGGAGAGCCCGTATCACATCCAAAAACAGCTCTTTGGAAGACAATTCAGGAGAGGCAAAGGCCGGGACCACAATCTCCTGATTAAGGTGGAAACAAGACACCACCTTAGGTAAATACCCGGGGCGTGTTCTAAGAACCGCCCGATCACGGTGAAAAATCAGATATGGTGACCTACAAGATATGGCACCCAAATCCGACACCCGTCTAGCAGAGGCAATAGCCCTCAGAAACAACACCTTAAGAGAAAGCCACTTAAGGTCTGCAGATTCAAGAGGCTCAAACGGAGACCCTTGCAAGGCCTCCAGAACCACCGACAGGTCCCAAGGGGCCACAGGCGGGACATAGGGAGGTTGAATCCGCAACACACCCTGAGTGAACGTATGTACATCAGGTAACGTTGCAATTTTCCTCTGAAGGAAAGGAGCGAAAGGAAGTACTCTTAACCTTCGGTACCGAAGGAGCAGTACTAGGTAGACAAGCTGTTTTAGCAGAAGCTAAGTCAGCCACAATCTTATTGAGGTCTTCTCCGAAAAGGACGTCTCCCTTAAAAGGGAGTGCCTCCAGGGTTTTCTTAGAGTCCAGATCCACGGACCAGGACCGCAACCATAGAATCCGGCGAGCCAGTATGGATGTAGTAGAAGCCTTGGCCGCCAGGATACCGGCATCAGAAGCCGCCTCTTTAATGTAATGAGAAGCTGTGACAATATGCGATAAGCATTGTTTAGCATGATCAGAAGCGTTGGAAGACATCTCAGCTTCCAACTCCTGAGCCCACGCTTCAATAGTCACTGCAGTGGTGGGCCGATGCGCTGCACCTGCTAAGGTGTAAATCGCCTTTAAACAACCCTACACAAGCTTATCCGTCGGTTCTTTCAAAGACGTTACGGTAGTTATTGGCAGAGCTGAGGATACCACTAGCCGCGCCACCTGCGAATCCACTGGCGGGGGTGTTTCCCAATTTTTACTTAGCTCCGCAGTGAGGGGATAGCGAGCCAGCATCTTCATGTGAGGCGTGAATTTCTTTCCTGGATTTACCCAGGACTCCTGACGTATGATCAGAATGAGGTTAACCACTTTCTGACGTTTAAATCTATCCGGTTTCTTAAGGGAAGCATCAGGCTTCCGGGTCATCAGTAATCTGAAGAATGAGCCTGATAGCCTCCAACAAGTCAGGAACATCCACCTGTGAAACAGATTCCCCATCAGAATTATCAGTATCAGTGTCTGTGGCGCCATCCTTATCAGATGAGGTGTCTGGGACGTTTGTGGATTGTGAGGACGTAATGGCCTGCTTAGAGGACCCCTTGGTCTTAGGCGGGCGAGGGTTAGACTTCTGAGTAGTCAGTGATTGGTTCAATTGCTGTAACTGAGCAGACAGTTAATCTGCCCAAGGCGGGTTAACCGTGGAGACCGTTAGCGGTTGTACCGGTACAGGAGGTCCCATAGGGGATGTTTATCTAGTTACCAGCATATTCAAAAGCATGGAGAAAGTAGCCCACGGCGGGTCATTTTGAACCCCCGTTGCTAGGATCCCACTGGGTGATAAGGAGCCCCCAGAACCTGAACACTCAGTTGCTATATTTTCCTCAAATACGTCTGCAGCGTCACCACCACACAATGTGGGATCAGCCCCGTTGCCCCTTGTAGCTGACATATCCGAAAGCTCAATGCAGGGCAATCCAGTACAATATCAGCAGCACAATACCTGACAAGAACCCCCTGTGTAGTGTAACAGCACAAACAGGGAATTCAAGAGGTATATGGTGACTATAAATCACAGAGAAAAATACACACTGAGTATATCTTGAGGAACACCTATATTAAATGATAAACCTGACGCACTTAGCCCCCTCAGGTTATAGAATATAGGGATAGCAATCTGAGTGAGATACACAAAATGGAGTTCACACAGCAGCTATATGCACACACACATAGTCACATTACACAATGCAGAAATTATGACATGCAATAAAACTGCACTGGACTAGCAATACAAAGTAGTACTAAGTATAGCTATACACTCAATAGATATAACAATGCACAGTAAATACTGGATGTATATCATAGGGTATTTGAACTATATAACCCTGACTAAATGCACTCTTTCTTAACTAACAATGTCAGCAGACATGTAGAATACTTTAGTGTCCTGTAAAATGCACAGGGCTGACATGCAGACGGCTTTACAGAGGAGGATTTGCCCAAACAGTCCCAGGATCAGCTCAGCTTGTCCTAATGGCGCCCAAACGCTGACAGGGAGTGAAGGGGAGAGAGATATGCAGCTCCAGGGCGAGAACATTTACTCTAAATGGCGCCCTGGGGCTGGGGGAGGGTCTACAGGTCAAAGCCTTATCCCCCTGCTGGACTTCACCACCGGGTACTGTGGGCATATAAAAACGGTTTATGAGAGGAAACCGACCTGTGCCCTTGCCCTGGTGGTGTAGTTGGGTCCCAGCGCACGTGGCCCACCTCCCACCGGCCGCGCATGATCGCGATTTACAGCGGGTCCCGCCAAGGGGACCCACTTACCTCCTCCCTGAGTGCGGACATGCGATCCAGGAGAACAGCGGTAGTGTGTGTGTGACTAACTGGAAGAAACCGGAGCCTCCGCTGTAAGTAGCTGGCAAATAGGGCGCGGGAGTATACAGCGCCACTGGGGGAGGTGATGGAGCTACAGCAGGAGATGTCTGATTGATATCTAACACAGTCATTGTCTCTGCTGCAGCCCTTGAAGTCTTCATTTTTCATTAAAAGCTTCTTCTCAGGGCTTCTGGAGCAGCCCCCCAGTTGTATGCCTGCTTACTGCATGGCACCAACTACAAAACTGAGCTCCTGTGCACGGAGGCGGGGTTAAAGAGGAGGCGGCGCTATGCATTCTGGGAACAGTCAAAGCTTTGAACCAGTTGGTGCCTCGGATAAAGATCCTACTCTACACCCCCAATGTCATTCCCTGTGGAGCCCAGTGTACCCCGCAGCAGAAAAGTGTCTAACAGCAGCTGTTACTTTTGCAGTTTACAAATTTGTTGTGACCTGCAAATGTGCATTTGCTAATAACTTTAAAAGTGTATTTGTGGACATCTATACTCACTAATGTTATGTGTACATAGAACTACCAGTATCCTCATGATGGAAATTATTATATATTTATATCACAAACAAAAGTGTTGAGACATGGGGGTAAATTTACTAAAATTGGAGTTCTATTTAAGATGGGATGTTGCCCATAACAACCAATCAGAGTCTACGGGGTACATTTACTAAGATGCGAGTTCTATTTAAGATGGGATGTTGCCCTTAGCAACCAATCAGATTCTACTTCTTATTTATCTGGCACCTTCTAGAAGATAATACTTGAAATCTGATTGGTTGCTATGGGCAACATCCCATCATAAATAGAACTCCCATCTTAGTAAATTTACTCCGCGGTAATTCTTTAGCATTGAAGTAATTATGAAGTGATCCTATGAATGAAGACAAAAATCACAGTGCATATTGATTTCTGCAACAGACTTCATCACCACTGAACTCCATCCCACTTCCACAATCAAAGCACTTTAGAGCTGGTGTTTTTCTTCATCATCTTTTAGAAGTTAAAAAGACATTAAACATTCACACTGATTTCATTAAAATAAAGCAATAAAGCTGAACATTCTGACCAGAGCCATATCTGCCCCTTGGCCAGGATGACACTTGCCAGGGGCGAGGGCCGAGAAGGGGGTGAGGATGTCGAATAAACAAGCAGTCCGCGGGACTATATTTCTCATGTAGTTAAGACCTGGCAGTGCAACTGTAGCCTATGGGCATAGTGTATGTCAGTGGTGCAAGTAGAAAAAAATTCTTAGTGTTACTGTGTGCGCGCGCCAAAGGCACGAGCACGCCAAAAATTGGGTGTGGTCAATGAAAATGGCGGCGTGATACACATATAACCCCAATAGTGCAGTGCCAGATACACATATGCTGCCAGTAGTGCCAGACACACATTTGCAATGCCAGATACACATATACCCCACAGTGCCAGATATGCCCCCACAGTGCTAGATACACATATACCCCCACAGTGCCAGATATGCCCCTATGGTGCTAGGTATGCCCCCATAGTGCCAGATACACATATGCCCCCACAGTGCCAGATATGCCCCCACAGTGCCAGATACACATATTCCACCACGTTGCCAGATACACATGCCCCCACGGTGCCAGATATGCCCTCATAGTGCCAGATATGTCCCTGCAGTGCCAGCTCATCGTTGGTGCTGCTGCCTGGGGCTGGCACTGTCTGCTGCTGTTGTTGGGGAGAGGACAGCGCAGCATGTGCCTCTCCTGCCCTCAGTCCGGTCTCCTCCTGCGGAGTCGGCGTCCTGTAGCTTAGATTCTGGCAACGGTACACGAGCCAATCAGAGCTTGCGGTCCGGCAGCAGCGGCTCCTGATTGTCTGCCGGTCCGCGAGCTCTGATTGGCTCACGAACAGACGTTTTTTCGTACACGCCACCGCAGACGCCGGACTCAAAGGGGGGAGAAACTGACGGTCTATGGACTGAAGGGGGCTGGAGAGGAGAGGCTCATGCTGCACTCTCCTCTCTCCACATGGTGTCTGCAAGGTGGCAGTACCGGCTGGGAATTTCTTACTGGTACGCAGTACTGCCCCGTACCGCCATACTTGCAGCACTGGTGCATGTCCTTTACTAGCGCTCTCTGTTGGCTCTGCCTCCCCACAGTGCAGCGGCAGTCTTAATCCGCTTCCTCCTTCATGGTGACCACATTCACTTGGGAGGCATTTGATATGCCGGCTGTCGGGATCCCGGCGCTCACCATACCGACGCCGGAATCCCGACAGCCAGCATACCGACAACTATTCTCCCTCTTGGGGTGTCCACGACACCCCTGGAGGGAGAATAAATAACACCACCATGCCTGCAGCATGGCGAGCGCAGCGCGCCTGCAAAAGGCTCTTTTGCGCTCACCCCGCTGCCTGCATGCCGACGGATGGGATCCCGTGCCGGTATGCTGGGCGCCGGGTTCCCAAGCACCAGCATAGCATACTACACCCCATTCACTGCAATAAGCAGTTTGCTGACCAGCGAGTACAAAAATGAATGGAAAGCAAAGCAGAAAGGCAAGTGACCCTCTGGCAGGGATTGGTGTAGTTAAGGGAGTCTGTTTTAATTATCACCTCCCTGCTAGTACACACTGATATGTGGTATTATTATTTTCATGAGAGGGACTATAAAGTGATATCTGATGAGGAATAACACCACTTCCAACACACACTGATATGTGGTAGTATTGTTGTTATTATTATTATTATTATTATGTAGGTGGGGCGGGGACTGTACAGTTATTTATGATGAGAGGGAATAACACCGCTCCCAGCACGCACTGATATGTGATATTATTATTATTATTATATAAGGGGGGAGGGAACTGTACAGTGATACAGGATGAGCAATAACTCCACTCCCAGCACATACTGATAAGTAGCATTATTATATAGGGGGCAGAGGACTGTACAGTGATACAGGATGAGGAATAACACTGCTCCCAGCACACACTGATATGTGGTTTTATTATTATATAAATGATTATTTTCAAATTATTATATACATCTATATACATCTTAAAATACTTTTCTCTAACGTCCTAGTGGATGCTGGGGACTCCGAAAGGACCATGGGGAATAGCGGCTCCGCAGGAGACTGGGCACAAAGTAAAAGCTTTAGGACTAGCTGGTGTGCACTGGCTCCTCCCCCTATGACCCTCCTCCAAGCCTCAGTTAGATTTTGTGCCCGAACGAGAAGGGTGCAATCTAGGTGGCTCTCCTGAGCTGCTTAGAGTAAAAGTTTAAATAGGTTTTTTATTTTCAGTGAGACCTGCTGGCAACAGGCTCACTGCATCGAGGGACTTAGGGGAGAGAAACGAACTCACCTGCGTGCAGAGTGGATTGGGTTTCTTAGGCTACTGGACATTAGCTCCAGAGGGACGATCACAGGCCCAGCCATGGATGGGTCCCGGAGCCGCGCCGCCGGCCCCCTTACAGATGCTGAAGCAAGAAGAGGTCCATAAATCGGCGGCAGAAGACTTTCCTGTCTTCATAAGGTAGCGCACAGCACTGCAGCTGTGCGCCATTGCTCTCAGCACACTTCACACTCCGGTCACTGAGGGTGCAGGACGCTGGGGGGGGGGCGTCCTGGGAAGCAATGAATTTACGTTAGTTGGCGAAAAATACATCACATATAGCTCCTGGGCTATATGGATGTATTTAACCCCTGCCAGTTTTCCAGTAAAAAGCGGGAGAAGAGCCCGCCGTGAAGGGGGCGGGGCCTATCTCCTCAGCACACAGCGCCATTTTTCCCACACAGCTCCGCTGGTAGGAAGGCTCCCAGAATCTCCCCTGCATCCTGCAACTACAGAAACAGGGTAAAAAAGAGAGGGGGGCACTTATATTGGCAAAATAACAGATATAAGCAGCTATAAGGGATAGACACTTATTGTAAGGTTGTCCCTATACATATATAGCGCTCTGGTGTGTGCTGGCAAACTCTCCCTCTGTCTCCCCAAAGGGTTAAGTGGGTCCTGTCCTCTATCAGAGCATTCCCTGTGTGTGTGCTGGGTGTCGGTACGTGTGTGTCGACATGTATGAGGAGGAAAATTATGTGGAGGCGGAGCAGAGTGTCTGTAACAGTGATGTCACCCCCTAGGGGGTCGACACCTGAGTGGATGTACTGTTGAAAATTACGTGACAGTGTCAGCTCTATATAAAAAAACAGTGGTTGACATGAGACAGCCGGCTACTCAGCTTGTGCCTGTCCAGACGTCTCATAGGCCGTCAGGCAGATGGCAGATACAGACGCCGACACGGATACTGACTCCTGTGTCGACGGTGAAGAGACAACCGTGATTTCCAGTAGGGCCACACGTTACATGATTGAGACAATGGAAAATGTTTTATACATTTCTGATAATACGAGTACCACCAAAAAAGGGGTATTATGTTCGGTGAGGGAAAAACTACCTGTAGTTTTCCTGAATCTGAGAAATAAAATGTGTGATGATGCGTGGGTTTCCCCCCGATAACAATTAATAATTTCTTAAAAAGTATTGGCTGCATACCCTTTCCCGCCAGAGGTTAGGATGCATTGGGAAACACCCCCTAGGGGGGATAAGGCGCTCACACGCTTGTAAGAACAAGGTCTCTACCCTCTCATGAGATGGCTGCCCTTAAGGATCCTGCTGATAGAAAGCAGGAGGGTATCCAAAAAAAGGTATTTACACACATACTGGTGTTATACTGCGACCAGCTATCGCCTCAGCCTGGAGGTGCAGTGCTGGGTTGGCATGGTCGGATTCCCTGACTGGAAATATTGATATCCTAGATAAGGATAGTATATTATTGCCTATAGAGCATTTAAAAGATGCATTTCTATATATGCATGATGCACAGCGGAATAATTGCCGACTGGCATCAAGTATAAGTGCGTTGTCCAATTCTACCAGTAAAATGGTCAGGTGATGCGGATTCCAAACGTCATTTGGAAGTATTGCCTTTGAAAGGGGACATTTGGGGTCGGTCTTTTAGACCTGGTGGCCACGGCAACAGCTGGGAAATCCACGTTTGTACCCCAGGTCGCCTCTCAAAATAAGACGCCGTATTATCAGGCGCAGTCCTTTGTTGGCAAGCGGACAAAAGGTTCCTCTTTTCTGCTCGTGACAGAGGGAGAGGAAAAAGGCTGCAGAGATCAGCCAGTTCCCAGGAACAGAAACCCTTTCCAGCCTCTGCCAAGCCCTCAGTATGACGCTAGGGCTTTATAAGCTCAGGCACGGTGGGGGCCCGTTCTCAATGAATTTCAGTGCGCAGTGGGCTCACTCGCAAGTAGACCCCTGGATCCTTCAGGTAATATCTCAGGGGTACATATTGGAATTCGAGACGTCTCCCCCTCGCCGTTTCCAAAAGTCGACTTTACCGACGTCTCCCTCGGACAGGGAGGCAATTTTGGAAGCCATTCACAAGCTGTATTCCCAGCAGGTGATAATCAAGGTACCCCTCCTGCAACAGGGAACGGGGTATTATTCCACACTATTGTGGTACCGAAGCCAGACGGCTCGGTGAGACCGATTCTAAAATCTAAAATCTTTGAACACTTACATGCAGAGGTTCAAATTCAAGATTGAGTCACTCAGAGCAGTGATTGCGAACCTGGAAGAAGGGGACTACATGATGTCTCGGGACATCAAGGATGCTTACCTTCATGTCAAAATTTACCCTTCTCACCAAGGGTACCTCAGGTTTATGGTACAGAACTGTCACTATCAGTTCAGACGCTGCCGTAGGGATGGTCCACGGCACCCCGGGTCTTTACCAAGGTAATGGCCGAAATGATGATGTTCCTTCGAAGGAAGGGAATTTTAGTTATCCCTTACTTGGACGATTCCCTGATAAGGGTAAGATCCAGGGAACAGTTGGAGGTCGG
The DNA here is from genome assembly GCF_028390025.1 of Pseudophryne corroboree. Classification (NCBI taxonomy): domain Eukaryota; kingdom Metazoa; phylum Chordata; class Amphibia; order Anura; family Myobatrachidae; genus Pseudophryne; species Pseudophryne corroboree. The sequence goes on from NC_086449.1 coordinate 352,900,047, forward strand.
TGTAGCACTATCTCAAATAGTGTTGCGGCAGCACGATTGGATTCTCAATATTCCAAAATCGCAGCTGGTTCCGTCGACGTGTTTTCTGTTCCTAGGGATGATCCTGGACACAGTCCAGAAAAAGGTGTTTCTCCCGGAGGAGAAAGCCAGGGAGTTATCCGAGCTAGTCAGGAACCTCCTCAAACCGAGCCAAGTCTCAGTGCATCAATGCACAAGGGTTCTGGGTAAAATGGGGGCTTCCTACGAAGCAATCCCATTTGGCAGATTCCACGCAAGAACTTTCCAGTGGGACCTGCTGGACAAATGGTCCGGGTCGCATCTTCAGATGCATCAGCGGATAACCCTGTCACCAAGGACAAGGGTGTCCCTCCTGTGGTGGTTGCAGAGTGCTCATCTTCTAGAGGGCCGCAGATTCGGCATTCAGGACTGGGTCCTGGTAACCACGGATGCCAGCCTGCGAGGCTGGGGAGCAGTCACACAGGGAAGGAATATCCAGGATTTATGGTCAAGCCTGGAGACATCACTTCACATAAATATCCTGAAGCTAAGGGACATTTACAATGCTCTAAGCTTAGCAAGACCTTTGCTTCAAGGACAGCCGGTGTTGATCCAGTCGGACAACATCACGGCAGTCACCCACGTAAACAGACAGGGTGGCACAAGAAGCAGAAGGGCAATGACAGAAGCTGCAAGGATTCTTCGCTGGGCGGAAAATCATGGGATAGCACTGTCAGCAGTATTCATTCCGGGAGTGGACAACTGGGAAGCAGACTTCCTCAGCACGACCTCCACCCGGGGAGAGTGGGGACTTCACCCAGAAGTCTTCCACAGGATTATAAACCGTTGGGAAAAACTCGACAGGTATTGCGCCAGGTCCAGGGACCCTCAGGCAATAGCTGTAGACGCTCTGGTAACACCGTGGGTGTACCAGTCAGGGTATGTGTTTCCTCCTCTGCCTCTCATACCCAAGGTACTGATATTGATAAGATGGTGAGGAGTAAGCACTATATTCGTGGCTCCGGATTGGCCAAGAAGGACTTGGTAACCGGAACTTCAAGAGATGCTCACGGAGGATCCGTGGCCTCTACCTCTAAGAAGGGACCTGCTCCAGCAAGGACCCTGTCTGTTCCAAGACTTACCGCGGCTGCGTTTGACGGCATGGCGGTTGAACGCCGGATCCTGAAGGAAAAAGGGCATTCCGGATGAAGTCATCCCTATCCTGATCAAAGCCAGGAAGGATGTAACCGCAAAAACATTATCACCGCAATTGGCGAAAATATGTTGCGTGGTGCGAGGCCAGTAAGGCCCGACGGTGGAAATTCGACTGGGTCGATTCCTACATTTCCTGCAAACAGGAGTGTCTATGGGCCTGAAATTGGGGTCCATTAAGGTTCAAATTTCGGCCCTGTCAATTTTCTTCCAAAAAGAACTAGCTTCAGTCCCTGAAGTTCAGACGTTTGTAAAAGGGGTACTGCATATACAGCCTCCTTTTGTGCCTCCAGTGGCACTTGGGATCTCAATGTAGTTTTTTTTTTTTGGATTCCAAAAGTCACATTGGTTTGAACCACTTAAATCTGTGGAGTTAAAATATCTCACATGGAAAGTGGTCATGCTGTTGGCCCTGGCCTGGGCCAGGCGCGTGTCAGAATTGGCGGCTTTATCCTGTAAAAGCCCTTATCTGATTTTCCATTCGGACAGGGCGGAATTGAGGACTTGTCCTCAATTTCTCCCTAAGGTGTTTTCAGCATTTCACTTAAACCAACCTATTGTGGTGCCTGCGGCTACTAAGGACTTGGAGGATTCCAAGTTGCTGGACGTAGTCAGGGCCCTGAAAATATATGTTTCCAGGACGGCTGGAGTCAGAAAATCTGACTCGCTGTTTATCCTGTATGCACCCAACAAGCTGGGTGCTCCTGCTTCTAAGCAGACGATTGCTCGTTGGATTTGCAGTACAATTCAGCTTGCACATTCTGTGGCAGGCCTGCCACAGCCAAAATCTGTAAAAGCCCATTCCACACGGAAAGTGGGCTCATCTTGGGCGGCTGCCCGAGGGGTCTCGGCTTTACAACTTTGCCGAGCAGCTACTTGGTCAGGGGCAAACACGTTTGCTAAATTCTACAAATTTGATACCCTGGCTGAGGAGGACCTGGAGTTCTCTCATTCGGTGCTGCAGAGTCATCCGCACTCTCCCGCCCGTTTGGGAGCTTTGGTATAATCCCCATGGTCCTTTCGGAGTCCCCAGCATCCACTAGGACGTTAGAGAAAATAAGAATTTACTTACCGATAATTCTATTTCTCATAGTCCGTAGTGGATGCTGGGCGCCCATCCCAAGTGCGGATTGTCTGCATTACTTGTACATAGTTATTGTTACAAAAATCGGGTTATTGTTGTTGTGAGCCATCTTTTCAGAGGCTCCTTCTGTTATCATGCTGTTAACTGGGTTCAGATCACAAGTTGTACGGTGTGATTGGTGTGGCTGGTAATGAGTCTTACCCGGGATTCAAAATCCTTCCTTATTGTGTACGCTCGTCCGGGCACAGTATCCTAACTGAGGCTTGGAGGAGGGTCATAGGGGGAGGAGCCAGTGCACACCAGCTAGTCCTAAAGCTTTTACTTTGTGCCCAGTCTCCTGCGGAGCCGCTATTCCCCATGGTCCTTTCGGAGTCCCCAGCATCCACTACGGACTATGAGAAATAGAATTATCGGTAAGTAAATTCTTATTTTTTTTAAATATTAAATTAATTTCTGTTTTAAGTTTCTTGCTTTTAATGTGTGGTAGGGCAATAAAACATAGGTTAGGGTGAATGGGGGGGCACCAATTCCTTACTTTGCCAGGGGTGCTTGGACCCCCTAGACACACCCCTGATTCCTCTGATGGCACATATTCTGGGTAAACCATTTACCAGTTTTTAAATGTAAATAAGATTAAAGGTTGATTAATTGAGTGAATGATGTATGTACTGCTTACCAACCTAAATTTTCACTTTAAGGGCCTGATTCAGAGTAAGAAGCAAATAATAAAAGGTGTAATATTCTCTTAGGGGGTGATTCAGACCTGATCGCTGTGCTGCTAATGTTGCTGACCTGTGATCGGATAGTCGCCACCCAAGGAACAGTGGAAATTCACCCGTGCAAGTGTGCGATCACATACGGGCAGCTGCAAATTAATTCGCAGCTCACTCAGTATGTGCAGTCTCCGCGCAGCCCAGGACTTACTTCTACAGTGCAATGAGAAGAGGCTGATTGGGGCCGGAGCTGACGTCAGACACCCTCCCTGAAACCGTTTGGGCACACCTTCGTTTTTTCGGACACTCCCAGTAAACGCTCAGTTACCACCCACAAACGGCTTCCTCCTGTCAATCATCTTGCGAACGCCCGTGCGAATGAATTTTTTGCACCATCCTGTCGCTGACTGGCGATGCCCGTTGTTGGCCGATGCGTGTGCGTATTGCGTTGCTCACGCAGTTATTACCTGATCGCCCGCTGTGCCAATACGCACAACAGTGATCAGGTCTGAATCACCCCCTTAGAACAATGTTGCAGTGCAAGGGGTTTAAATGAACTTATGTTTTTGCATGCTGGGAACATACTGACTGCTTCTGCATATAGCCCACAATTGCTGGACAGCTTTATTTTTACACTACAATTTATATTTAAGTTTGGACACACCCCTCTCACATATAGAGCTCTATGCACATTTTATATCTGCCCAGCTGCAGTGCAGCATTGTTTTACCAAGGTGCAAATTACTTGTTATTTGCTCGTAACTCTAAATAAGGACCTAAGTGCGAGATTCAAATGTTATCGCCCACGATCTCCTGTCTAAAGTAATGGGAGATCGCAGGGGGCGATATACAAATGCCCCCCGTTTACACGCTGATCGCACCCATACCAGTCGGGTTAGTCACGTAAAGCAGCTAAACACGACTAAACTATTGGGCATGTCGTGAAAAGGTCCCATGTGGGCGCCCAAACAGGTCACTTTTTGCACATTTCAGCTCATCACCATCGGGGGTAGTGAGCTGAAATGCTGATTTCACACCCGTCGGCAGCAACATTTGAATAGCTGCCAGCGGTGTGATTGCGGACGGGAGGAGGCGGCAACATTTGAATCTCGTCCTAAGTATCCTTAAAAAATAAAATAAAAGGATGCTGCTTGTCTTACAGTGCTTACTGAATGTCCTAGACCTTTATATTCCAAATGAATACAGTTTACCAACTTATACAAAGTTATCATTCTTTAAAGCTACACTGAGCAGAAATGTACATGTAATAGATGTATTTGGAGTATATGGAGAGCTGTGGAGAGCTTCTGCATGACATTGGCTGTTTTGTATGTTCCTATTATATACAAGTGATGCTAATATGTTTTCTCTGACGTCCTAGTGGATGCTGGGACTCCGTAAGGACCATGGGGAATAGCGGCTCCGCAGGAGACAGGGCACAAAATAAAAGCTTAAGGATCAGGTGGTGTGCACTGGCTCCTCCCCCTATGACCCTCCTCCAAGCCCCAGTTAGATTTTTGTGCCCGGCCGAGAAGGGTGCAATCTAGGTGGCTCTCCTGAGCTGCTTAGAATAAAAGTTTAGTTTAGGTTTTTTTTATTTTCAGTGAGTCCTGCTGGCAACAGGCTCACTGCATCGTGGGACTAAGGGGAGAAGAAACGGACTCACCTGAGTGCAGAGTGGATCGGGTTTCTTAGGCTACTGGACATTAGCTCCAGAGGGACGATCACAGGTTCAGCCTGGATGGGTCACCGGAGCCGCGCCGCCGTCCCCCTTACAGAGCCAGAAGAGACGAAGAGGTCCGGTGAAATCGGCGGCAGAAGACATCCTGTCTTCAGTCTAAGGTAGCGCACAGCACCGCAGCTGTGCGCCATTGCTCTCAGCACACTTCACACTCCGGTCACTGAGGGTGCAGGGCGCTGGGGGGGAGCGCCCTGAGACGCAATATAACAGTATATACCTTAGGTGGCAAAAAGAATACATCACATATAGCTCCTGGGCTATATGGATGTATTTTAACCCCTGCCATTTTTACACAAAAAAGCGGGAGATAAGGACGTCGTGAAGGGGCGGAGCCTATCTCCTCAGCACACAAGCGCCATTTTCCCTCACAGCCCCGCTGGAAGGACGGCTCCCTGACTCTCCCCTGCAGTCCTGCTTCAGAATCAGGGTAAAAAAGAGAAGGGGGGGCATTTTTGGCAGCAAATAACGATAATAACAGCAGCTATAAGGGAATAACACTTATATAAGGTTATCCCTGTATATATATATAGCGCTGGGTGTGTGCTGGCAGACTCTCCCTCTGTCTCTCCAAAGGGCTAAGTGGGGTCCTGTCCTCTATCAGAGCATTCCCGGTGTGTGTGCTGTGTGTCGGTACGCGTGTGTCGACATGTATGAGGAGGAAAATGATGTGGAGGCGGAGCAGTTGCCTGTGTTGGTGATGTCACCCCCTAGGGAGTCGACACCTGACTGGATGATTGTATTTAAACAATTAAGTGATAATGTCAGCAATTTGCAAAAAACTGTTGACGACATGAGACAGCCGGCAAATCAATTAGTGCCTGTCCAGGCGTCTCAGACACCGTCAGGGGCGCTAAAACGCCCGTTACCTCAGTGGGTCGACACAGACCCTGACACAGATACTGAGTCTAGTGTCGACGGTGACGAGACAAACGTAATGTCCAGTAGGGCCACACGTTACATGATCACGGCAATGAAAGAGGCATTGAACCTTTCTGACACTACAAGTACCACAAAGAAGGGTATTATGTGGGGTGTGAAAAAACTACCAATAGTTTTTCCTGAGTCAGAGGAAATAAATGAGGTGTGTGATAAAGCGTGGGTTTCCCCCGATAAAAAACAGCTAATTTCTAAAAAATTATTAGCATTATATCCCTTCCCGCCAGAGGTTAGGGCGCGTTGGGAAACACCCCCTAGGGTAGATAAGGCGCTCACACGTTTATCTAAACAAGTAGCGTTACCGTCTCCTGATACGGCCACCCTCAAAGAACCAGCTGATAGAAGGCTGGAAAATATCCTAAAAAGTATATACACACATACTGGTGTTATACTGCGACCAGCAATCACCTCAGCCTGGATGTGCAGTGCTGGAGTCGCATGGTCGGATTCCCTGACTGAGAATATTGATACCCTGGATAGGGACAATATTTTGTTAACTATAGAACATTTAAAGGATGCATTACTATATATGCGTGATGCACAGAGGGATATTTGCACCCTGGCATCAAGAGTAAGTGCTATGTCCATCTCTGCCAGAAGAGCGTTATGGACGCGACAGTGGTCAGGGGATGCGGATTCCAAACGGCACATGGAAGTATTGCCGTATAAAGGGGAGGAGTTATTTGGGGCTGGTCTATCGGACCTGGTGGCCACGGCAACGGCTGGAAAATCCACCTTTTTACCCCAGGTCACTTCACATCAGCAGAAAAAGACACCGTCTTTTCAAACTCAGTCCTTTCGTTCCCATAAGTACAAGCGAGCAAAAGGCCACTCTTTTCTGCCCCGGGGCAGAGGAAGAGGAAAAAGACTGCACCATGCAGCCGCTTCCCAGGAGCAGAAGCCCTCCCCTGCTTCTGCCAAGTCTTCAGCATGACGCTGGGGCTTTACAAGCAGACTCAGATATGGTGGGGGCCCGTCTCAAGAATTTCAACGCGCAGTGGGCTCACTCGCAAGTGGATCCCTGGATTCTACAGGTAGTATCGCAGGGGTACAAACTGGAATTCGAGGCGTTTCCCCCTCGTCGGTTCCTGAAGTCTGCTTTACCAAAGTCTCCCTCCGACAGGGAGGCAGTTTTGGAAGCCATTCACAAGCTGTATTCCCAGCAGGTGATAATCAAGGTACCCCTCCTGCAACAAGGAAAGGGGTATTATTCCACGCTGTTTGTGGTACCGAAGCCGGACGGCTCGGTGAGACCAATTTTAAATCTGAAATCCTTGAACACTTACATAAAAAGGTTCAAATTCAAGATGGAGTCACTCAGAGCAGTGATAGCGAACCTGGAAGAAGGGGACTATATGGTGTCTCTGGACATCAAAGATGCTTATCTCCACGTCCCAATATACCCTTCTCACCAAGGGTACCTCAGGTTTGTAGTACAAAACTGTCATTATCAGTTTCAGACGCTGCCGTTTGGATTGTCCACGGCACCTCGGGTCTTTACCAAGGTAATGGCCGAAATGATGATTCTTCTACGAAGAAAAGGCATTTTAATTATCCCTTACTTGGACGATCTCCTGATAAGGGCAACATCCAGGGAACAGTTAGAAGTCGGAGTAGCACTATCTCAGGTAGTGTTACGTCAGCACGGGTGGATTCTAAATATTCCAAAATCGCAGCTGATTCCAACGACACGTCTTCTGTTCCTAGGAATGATTCTGGACACAGTCCAGAAGAAGGTGTTTCTCCCGGAGGAGAAGGCCAGGGAGTTATCCGAGCTAGTCAGGAACCTCCTAAAACCAGGCCAGGTCTCAGTGCATCAGTGCACGAGGGTCCTGGGAAAAATGGTGGCTTCTTACGAAGCGATTCCATTCGGAAGATTCCATGCAAGAACGTTTCAGTGGGATCTACTGGACAAATGGTCCGGATCGCATCTGCAGATGCATCAGCGGATAACCCTGTCGCCAAGGACAAGGGTGTCTCTCCTGTGGTGGCTGCAGAGTGCTCATCTACTAGAGGGCCGCAGATTTGCCATTCAGGATTGGATCCTGGTAACCACGGATGCCAGCCTGAGAGGCTGGGGAGCAGTCACATAGGGAAGGAATTTCCAGGGCTTGTGGTCAAGCATGGAAACATCTCTTCATATAAACATTCTGGAACTAAGGGCCATTTACAATGCCCTAAGTCAAGCAAAACCTCTGCTTCAGGGTCAGGCGGTGTTGATCCAATCGGACAACATCACGTCAGTCGCCCACGTAAACAGACAGGGCGGCACGAGAAGCAGGAGGGCAATGGCAGAAGCTGCAAGGATTCTTCGCTGGGCGAAAAATCATGTGATAGCACTGTCAGCAGTGTTCATTCCGGGAGTGGACAACTGGGAAGCAGACTTCCTCAGCAGACACGACCTTCACCCGGGAGAGTGGGGACTTCACCCAGAAGTCTTCCACCTGATTGTAAACCGTTGGGAAAAAACCAAAGGTGGACATGATGGCGTCACGTCTAAACAAAAAACTGGACAGATATTGCGCCAGGTCAAGGGACCCTCAGGCAATAGCAGTGGACGCTCTGGTAACGCCGTGGGTGTACCAGTCAGTGTATGTGTTCCCTCCTCTGCCTCTCATACCAAAAGTACTGAGAATCATAAGAAGGAGAGGAGTAAGAACTATACTCGTGGTTCCGGATTGGCCAAGAAGGACTTGGTACCCGGAACTTCAAGGGATGCTCACGGACGAACCGTGGCCTCTACCTCTAAGAAAGGACCTGCTACTGCAGGGGCCTTGTCTGTTCCAAGACTTACCGCGGCTGCGTTTGACGGCATGGCGGTTGAACGCCGGATCCTGAGGGAAAAAGGCATTCCAGAAGAAGTCATTCCTACTCTGGTCAAAGCCAGGAAGGACGTAACCGCAAAACATTATCACCGCATTTGGCGTAAATATGTTGCGTGGTGTGAGGCCAAGAGAGCCCCTACAGAGGAATTTCAACTGGGTCGTTTCCTTCATTTCCTGCAAACAGGACTGTCTATGGGCCTAAAATTAGGGTCCATTAAGGTTCAAATTTCGGCCCTGTCGATTTTCTTCCAGAAAGAACTGGCTTCAGTACCTAAAGTTCAGACATTTGTAAAAGGGGTGCTGCACATACAGCCTCCTTTTGTGCCTCCAGTGGCACCTTGGGATCTCAATGTGGTGTTGAGTTTTCTAAAGTCACATTGGTTTGAACCACTTTCCACTGTGGACTTAAAATATCTCACATGGAAGGTGTCGATGCTGTTAGCCTTGGCTTCAGCCAGGCGTGTGTCAGAATTGGCGGCTTTATCATATAAAAGCCCTTACTTAATTTTTCATTCTGACAGGGCGGAATTGAGGACTCGTCCTCAATTTCTACCTAAGGTGGTTTCTGCATTTCACATGAACCAACCTATTGTGGTACCTGCGGCTACCAGGGACTTAGAGGACTCTAAGTTGCTTGACGTTGTCAGGGCCTTGAAAATATATGTTTCCAGGACGGCTGGAGTCAGAAAATCTGACTCGCTGTTTATCCTGTATGCACCCAACAAGCTGGGTGCTCCTGCTTCTAAGCAGACGATTGCTCGTTGGATTTGTAGTACAATTCAGCTTGCACATTCTGTGGCAGGATTGCCACAGCCAAAATCAGTAAAAGCCCATTCCACAAGGAAAGTGGGCTCATCTTGGGCGGCTGCCCGAGGGGTCTCGGCTTTACAACTTTGCCGAGCAGCTACTTGATCAGGGGCAAACACGTTTGCTAAATTCTACAAATTTGATACCCTGGCTGAGGAGGACCTGGAGTTCTCTCATTCGGTGCTGCAGAGTCATCCGCACTCTCCCGCCCGTTTGGGAGCTTTGGTATAATCCCCATGGTCCTTACGGAGTCCCAGCATCCACTAGGACGTCAGAGAAAATAAGATTTTACTTACCGATAAATCTATTTCTCGTAGTCCGTAGTGGATGCTGGGCGCCCATCCCTAGTGCGGATTGTCTGCAATACTTGTATATAGTTATTGTTACAAAAATTCGGGTTATTATTGTTGTGAGCCATCTTTTCAGAGGCTCCTTTGCGTTTATCATACTGTTAACTGGGTTCAGATCACAAGTTGTACGGTGTGATTGGTGTGGCTGGTATGAGTCTTACCCGGGATTCAATATCCTTCCTTATTATGTACGCTCGTCCGGGCACAGTATCCTAACTGAGGCTTGGAGGAGGGTCATAGGGGGAGGAGCCAGTGCACACCACCTGATCCTTAAGCTTTTATTTTGTGCCCTGTCTCCTGCGGAGCCGCTATTCCCCATGGTCCTTACGGAGTCCCAGCATCCACTACGGACTACGAGAAATAGATTTATCGGTAAGTAAAATCTTATTTTTTAAGTCACTTCTAAATTCTTTGACTTCTATAAAAGCATTAATCTCGATGTCTTTTGATGTCCTTAATATATATTCAGACATACATCTTTCCATGTATAACTGAACCTTCTTGGTCCAACATATAAAATACTTCTGTGAAGTTTGCTTAGTTATCACGATGTGTACATGATAATCATATGTTGCTTGCTTGGGCCAATATAGGCATTGAGATAGACTGGGGTCAGATTAGAAATATGAGTATTCGGCCAACCACTTGTCTCCTTTGGAAACATGGTTCGGGCCATATGTTTTGAGTGTATAAAAGTGAATGAAAATAATGTAAAGATTATTTGCTATGTATTTGTCTGGAGATTCCCAGAGATGAGCCTAATTTATGGCCACTTTCTCTGATTGAGCGAGAAAACGGAGTATTGATTTTCAAGATGAAGTTTTACCTGTTAAGAGCTTTTTCATAATTGGAAGGCACTGTCGTGTGTGAGTCTGTGGCTCATCTCCAGTTCACAATAGCCTGCTTCAGACTGGGTAAACCAGGCCGATTCTTCTCCGCAGCTATTGATTTTTAAATGAAGTATCAAAGAAAATCAATAATAATCAACAAATAGAAGGCGTCCGCCACCGGTGTCAAATCTCGGGGCTGGTTTAATCAATTTAGAGTTCTGTCACAACATGGGACAAGTTAAAATATCATCCCGCGGAAGGAGAGTGGTCAGGTCTGCAGTTTGTCACTGCTGTGTAAAAATGCAAGATCAAAATGGACAAAGTATGGCATCATTGTGTCAGGAACCCTAGAGTCCCACTGTGCTGTAGCCCACTCTCCGTAAGGAGGCCACAGCATTGGAGGTCAGCAAGTTGATGGTAGCTAACAGCCTTTGCACCCCTGTCCTGAATATACACATTTTTTTAGGAGTTACCAGATTTTGGCCATTAGGGCTTGTTCACACATAGGCACTTTTAAAATGAATAAAACATACAAAAACTGATGCTGTATTTCAGCAATGCATGTTTAACATGTCTCCCATGCAGTGTGTTTTTTAACAACTCAGTTTAAAATGTTTCTATTTTAGAACACTGTGGTGAGTAAAACATTGGGGGTAATTCCAAGTTGATCGCAGAAGGATTTTTGATAGCAATTGGGCAAAACCATGTGCACTGCAGGGGAAGCAGATATAACATGTGCAGAAAGAGTTAGATTTGGGTGGGTTATTTTATTTCTGTGCAGGGTAAATACTGGCTGCTTTATTTTTACACTGCAAATTAGATTGCAGATTGAACACACCCCACCCAAATCTAACTCTCTCTGCACATGTTATATCTGCCTCCCCTGCAGTGCACATGGTTTTGCCCAATTGCTATCAAAAATCCTGCTGCGATCAACTTGGAATTACCACCGTGGTTCTGTTTTTAATTTACCTTCCATGCATTTATCGTGTAAGAAGTATAATATATAACAGACAGCTAGACAGTCTTTATTCTATTTTTGTTCTTGTCAGATATGTGCTAAAACAAAAGAAGTAGAAAACACTGCAGTTCAGAGATATCTTTTTAGATAATGATTTTTAATGTTATGCTGGTTAGTGTGTATGAAGGTTTTACAAACTGCTTTCTCATCTAAAGCCTCACATTACTGAGGGCAGAGGGGAGCATTGGACAGATGCTGATAAATGGCTTATTATTTCTCTCTAGAAGTTTTGTTGGTCTTATTAATATTATTTATAACCCTGGGTTATTAAATTAGGTAGGAGAAAATGTGATAATTTATGGGCAAGCATGTGAACTGTGTAACGTGTGAGGAGGGTCTGTCAGAGAAACACTTTAATCTGTCAGAGCAGAGGGATGTGTATATGACAGTGTGGCACAGCAGGGAAACATCCAGTGAGCAGTACCATATTATCTGATGAAGGCCACACATGTGTTATTGGCTGTCTATGAAGAAGCAAATCAACAGTGTGCTATGGGCAGGATAATAATACAGATTACTTTTCGGATAGAACAATGTGAATCTGTATTAAAATAGCAAATTGTAAGCCTGAAAATAGTCACTTTTCTATGACAATAAAAATGTGTAACCCCGCTTATAATGTGCAATAAATGAATATGATATATATCCTTGATGGAATATATCACTTCCCTGTGAAATAACTCTCTAAATATCACAGGATCTTGGTGTCATGGTTTTAATTTCATAACTTGGGACAATCCTTATTCTCTTTATCCATACCATATTCCTCACCCTGGTTACTGGAGTTCCTTCCTTTCTTGCTTTTTTTTTTTTTACTTACCTAATCAATAAAAACATATATGGGTTTGCTATAAATATAATCTCACATCACCCAGTAAGTTCTTAGAAACTGTAAGTCCTATCTAGGGCTTATGCACTCTAGCACAGTGTGGAATGAAGTAGGAGATGTACTCCTTCAGGTCTGAACCACAAACCTTTAAAATATGGATTTTGTCTCCCGACTTATAGTTCATTGGTAATGGTCCTTTTTCATGGGGAAGTTGTAAAGGAGTTCATGTTATATGTAAAGTCCTTTCTCTCACTGTAAATTCCTATGTGTGGTAGAGGCAATTTTCTGCGTGAAGTCACTTGTTCATCCCCTTTGTCTACCGGCATATTTTGTTCACATAGTAATGTACAGTACATTGGGATTGCTTCTTGATCAGATACCTTGATGCCTGCTCTATTTCTTTTAAGCTTGTATTGAAACTATTGTTCATTTATAGTGCTCTTCAGCACATCTGTGCACAAGCATAATACCTGGTATGTCTGTTATTAATACTGTAGGTGCAGTACACTCTAGATCTTATCTAGGCACCCCTGGTGACTCTACAGTTACCAGTGAGTACGTACCTTTCAGACAGTTATCCACTACTGTTTCATTTACATCAATTTACAAAAATAGTTCAGTGCTCTTTGCAGACAGGCATTTTTTCTGGACTGCTAAAGGAAGCAATTGTTAGACTTCTTCTTAAAAACCCCCCAATTTAATACCAACTGCATTACCAACTACAGATTGGTGTCAAGCCTTCCATGTCTAGGAAAGGTTATTGAGAAAGCGGTTCCAACTCAACTGGAAACCCACCTGACAACCCATTATATTTATGATCCATTGCAGTCAGCATTCAGAACATGACATACCACTGAAACAGCCCAAGTACTGTATGTGTGTGCTTGATGATCTGATGGCAAGAGACAGGTGACTATTCAGTCTTAATCCTTCTGGATCTCTCTGCAGCATTTGATACCATGGACCATGGGATTGTAATTGAGCGACTGAAAAAATGTCTGCGTACTTAATGGCACAGTCCTTCGCTGTTTCAAATAGTTTCTTTCTGGCATGTCACAGGAAGTTTCTTCTACTGTATAGTCATAATGCCATGCAGTGTTCCACGGAGTTCTATATTGTCTCCCATGTAGTCATAATGCCATGCAGTGTTCCACGGAGTTCTATATTGTCTCCCATGTAGTCATAATGCCATGCAGTGTTCCACGGAGTTCTATATTGTCTCCCATGCTTTTTGCAGTGTATATGTTATCGATGGGTGACATCGGTGGCCTGATTTACCACTGCTATGCAGATAATACACAACTGTACCTGTCCTTTGCTCCAGGTACTGAAAACCCAATAACAGCCCTACATTGCTGAGCTTCAGGAGTAGATGAGTGACATTTGTCTGTGACTGAGGGGCAGATGTATTAACCTGGAGAAGGCATAAGGAAGTGATAAACCAGTGATATGTGCAAGGTGATAAAGGCACCAGCCAATCAGCTCCCATATGTAAATTAACAGTTAGGATCTGATTGGCTGTGCCTTTATCACCTTGCACATATCACTGGTTTATCACTTCCTTATGCCTTCTCCAGGTTAATACATCTGCACCTTTATCCTGATAATACAGAGGTCCTTTTGGTAGGTCAGAGGACAATCTGCAGCATAGCAAAGCAACAGGACTTACACCTGGGGGTTCAGAACTGCAAAACACTGAACATGTGCAGAATATTGGTGTCCTTGATAGTGGCTTGACACCTAACCACTTGCCTGGCATGGTCGCATTAGATGCAACCACACCAGGCAGTGCTTTCTCTGACCTGGTGGCACAGGATGCGACCAGTCAGATAAACATTGTTAGCAGCAGCAGGGAAGAGAAACTTCCCTCCGCTGCTGCTCTCAGTTGGACCGGAAGGTCTCTCTGCCTCCCTGCACCCTCCCCTCAGTGTTGCTGTGCTGCCGATCATTGCTGATCGGTCAGCATGGCAGGACCCTTCACCCAGCGGCTGCAGACAATGGCAGCACCTGGGAAAGTGTAAAACAACCCCCCCCAGCCCCCCCGTGTACCAGGTAGCTGTCTTGGGGGTAAAAAGTAACGTTGCGATGGTCACGATGTTATCGATGTTGCCAAATGATGTTCCGATGTTTGAGAAAAATGAAAGTTTTTTTTTTTTTTTAACTAAAATCATTTTGGATAAGGTTAAATTTATGTTCTTCACCTAATTCAGTAATAATAAAATGAAAGATAATTTCGGATCAGTTTTTTTTGGGGGGAAAATCGTCAGTTAAGTGGTTAAACATCCGGTATCAGCCACAATCCAATCCTCATTCTTTCATCTACTCCCTTCACTGGCTGACTGTAAGATGATGAATCCTGTTCAAGATTGGTTTACTATCTTCAAAGCCTTACATAACCTGAAGCAACTTCTGATTTCTTACTGCCCTGCTCGATTACTGCAATCTGTAGATGAAGGACCATTAGCTGTTGCTAGAATCTCTCGGAATTCATCTTGAGGTCGAGCGTTTAGTTTTGCGGCTCAGACTCTAAGGAACTCGCTTCTCCGCACAGTTGTAAAGCTAGAATTCTTTAAAAACAGACTCAAGACTTACTTGTTTACCCAAGCATTTGACTAATGTCCCTTGTTAAACTTACTTTGTATTTTGTGTTGTAAAGGCAAATATAAAGCACTTTGAGTCATACTGTATTGAGAGAAAAGTGCTATATAAATAGCATTTTTTTTTTTTATATGGGAAAGAAACAATTAACAGTGTTCCTGTTTAGGGTCCAACCTTTCCAGTGGGGTAGCACAGATGAGTCAACTAACATTTAGCCTCCCTGCACGTTAAACAACCCTTCTAGTCACGCCATGCCATGATGTAACTTGGTAGCGCAAGTGTCTTTTTGTGTATCTTTTCCATTAAAATGCGTCTTATTCGCAAAATAAAGCAAATAGGGCACACACACCGCTAATGCTGATTAAAATGATATGCGTTCTGTGCGTGATCGCTTAGTACTGCCACTCTTCTGGCCTTCAGTGCTGATTGCTAGGTGACAGTGATCAGTGTCGCTTCTTCCATGTTTTCTTGGAAATTACTCTGTTGCTTCTCTTAGTTAGGAGGCTCATTCTTAGGTAGGGATTGTGAGCGGGAGGCTGGTTCTCCATGACTCATGCCCCTGGTAACTACGCTTTATTAGGTTCCTCTCTTGTATACCTTTGCTGGTGATAGTTTATTATGTTATTCTGTGTCTGCTGCCATACTCTGACTTCATCCTGCCATCTGGACTTTGGGCCTAATCCAGGTTGGATCGCAGATCGAAATACAACCGCAAAAACTGCGAAAAAGATGCGGGCGCATGCGCCGCACCTGTTCTGCGCATGCGCCGCATTTTCGGCAGGGGGGGGGGTGCAGAAAATATGATCGCCTCTGCCTGTCAATCAGGCAGAGGCAGTCGTGGGGAGGGGATGGGGGAAGGGCAGCAACTCTCCGTTTCCAGGGCAGAGACAGCGTTGCGGGGGCGGCAACGGAGAAACAGGGGCGGCGATAGAGAAACTGAGAGCGTGAAGGGGGCGTGATTGCGGCGGCGCAGCCGTCCCGAACAGAAACATGGCGGGCCTCCTGCGGGTGCAGCTACGGAGGCAACCTTAGTTTCTGCTAACAAGCAGAAATTGGGATACGATCGCAATTTCTGTTTATTGAAGGGGAGAGGTGGTGGTTAGTATGCTGGGTGGCCTTGCCCTGCGATGGGCAGCCCCCACCATGCGATCAGAAGGATTGCAAATTCTGCTGATTTCTTTCCATCCTTATGTTTTGTGCCTAATCATATGCATCATATCTATGGAGCTACCATACTTTCTCTGACGTCCTAGTGGATGCTGGGACTCCGTAAGGACCATGGGGAATAGCGGCTCCGCAGGAGACAGGGCACAAGAATAAAAGCTTTAGGATCAGGTGGTGTGCACTGGCTCCTCCCCCTATGACCCTCCTCCAAGCCTCAGTTAGATTTTTGTGCCCGAACGAGAAGGGTGCAGGCTAGGTGGCTCTCCTGAGCTGCTTAGAATAAAAGTTTAATTTAGGTTTTTTATTTTCAGTGAGTCCTGCTGGCAACAGGCTCACTGCATCGTGGGACTAAGGGGAGAAGAAGCGAACTCACCTGCGTGCAGAGTGGATTGGGCTTCTTAGGCTACTGGACATTAGCTCCAGAGGGACGATCACAGGTACAGCCTGGATGGGTCACCGGAGCCGCGCCGCCGTCCCCCTTACAGAGCCAGAAGAGACGAAGAGGTCCGGTGAAATCGGCGGCAGAAGACAATCCTGTCTTCAGACTAAGGTAGCGCACAGCACCGCAGCTGTGCGCCATTGCTCTCAGCACACTTCACACTCCGGTCACTGAGGGTGCAGGGCGCTTGGGGGGGAGCGCCCTGAGACGCAATATAAATGATAATACCTTAGGTGGCAAAAGAATACATCACATATAGCTCCTGGGCTATATGGATGTATTTTAACCCCTGCCATTTTTACAGAAAAGAGCGGGAGATAAGGACGTCGTGAAGGGGCGGAGCCTATCTCCTCAGCACACAAGCGCCATTTTCCCTCACAGTTCCGCTGGAAGGACGGCTCCCTGACTCTCCCCTGCAGTCCTGCTTCAGAATCAGGGTAAAAAAGAGAAGGGGGGGCACTATTGGCAGCAAATGACAATATAAACAGCAGCTATAAGGGAATAACACTTATATAAGGTTATCCCTGTATATATATATAGCGCTGGGTGTGTGCTGGCAGACTCTCCCTCTGTCTCTCCAAAGGGCTCGTGGGGTCCTGTCCTCTATCAGAGCATTCCCGGTGTGTGTGCTGTGTGTCGGTACGTGTGTGTCGACATGTATGAGGAGGAAAATGATGTGGAGGCGGAGCAATTGCCTGCGTTAGTGATGTCACCCCCTAGGGAGTCGACACCTGACTGGATGATCGTGTTCAAACAATTAAGTGATAATGTCAACACTTTGCAAAAAACTGTTGACGACATGAGACAGCCGGCAAATCAATTAGTGCCTGTCCAGGCGTCTCAGACACCGTCAGGGGCCCTAAAACGCCCGTTACCTCAGTGGGTCGACACAGACCCAGACACAGATACTGAGTCTAGTGTCGACGGTGATGAGTCGAACGTAATGTCCAGTAGGGCCACACGTTACATGATCACGGCAATGAAGGAAGCATTGCACATTTCTGACACTACAAATACCACTAAGAAGGGTATTATGTGGGGGGTGAAAAAACTACCAATAGTTTTTCCTGAGTCAGATGAATTGAATGAGGTATGTGATAAAGCGTGAGTTTCTCCCGACAAAAAACTGCTAATTTCTAATAAATTATTGGCACTATATCCTTTCCCATCAGAGGTTAGGACACGTTGGGAAACACCCCATAGGGTAGATAAGGCGCTCACACGTTTATCTAAACAAGTAGCGTTACCGTCTCCTGATACGGCCACCCTCAAAGAACCAGCTGATAGAAGGCTGGAAAATATCCTAAAAAGTATATACACACATACTGGTGTTATACTGCGACCAGCAATCGCTTCAGCCTGGATGTGCAGTGCTGGAGTCGCGTGGTCGGATTCCCTGACTGAAAATATTGATACCCTGGATAGGGACAATATATTGTTAACTATAGAGCATTTGAAGGATGCATTACTATATATGCGTGATGCACAGAGGGATATTTGCACCTTGGCATCAAGAGTAAGTGCTATGTCCATCTCTGCCAGAAGAACGTTATGGACGCGTCAGTGGTCAGGGGATGCGGATTCCAAACGACATATGGAAGTATTGCCGTATAAAGGGGAGGAGTTATTTGGGGCTGGTCTTTCGGACCTGGTGGCCACGGCAACGGCTGGAAAGTCCACCTTCTTACCCCAGGTCACTTCACATCAACAGAAAAAGACACCGTCTTTTCAAACTCAGTCCTTTCGTTCCCATAAATACAAGCGAGCAAAAGGCCATTCCTTTCTGCCCCGGGGCAGAGGAAGGGGAAAAAGACTGCACCATGCAGCCGCTTCCCAGGATCAGAAGCCTTCCCCTGCTTCTGCCAAGTCTTCAGCATGACGCTGGGGCTTTACAAGCAGACTCAGACTTGGTGGGGGCCCGTCTCAAGAATTTCAACGCGCAGTGGGCTCACTCGCAAGTGGATCCCTGGATTCTACAGGTAGTATCGCAGGGGTACAAACTGGAATTCGAGGCGTTTCCCCCTCGCCGGTTCCTGAAGTCTGCTCTGCCAAAGTCTCCCTCCGACAGGGAGGCAGTTCTGGAAGCCATTCACAAGCTGTATTCCCAGCAGGTGATAATCAAGGTACCCCTCCTACAACAAGGAAAGGGGTATTATTCCACGCTGTTTGTGGTACCGAAGCCGGACGGCTCGGTGAGACCAATTTTAAATCTGAAATCCTTGAACACTTACATAAAAAGGTTCAAATTCAAGATGGAATCACTCAGAGCGGTGATAGCGAACCTGGAAGAAGGGGACTATATGGTGTCTCTGGACATCAAAGATGCTTATCTCCACGTCCCAATCTACCCTTCTCACCAAGGGTATCTCAGGTTTGTAGTACAAGACTGTCATTATCAGTTTCAGACGCTGCCGTTTGGGTTGTCCACGGCACCTCGGGTCTTTACCAAGGTAATGGCCGAAATGATGATTCTTCTTCGAAGAAAAGGCGTATTAATTATCCCTTACTTGGACGATCTCCTGATAAGGGCAAGGTCCAGGGAACAGTTAGAAGTCGGAGTAGCACTATCTCAGATAGTGTTACGTCAGCACGGGTGGATCCTAAATATTCCAAAATCGCAGCTGATTCCAACGACACGTCTTCTGTTCCTAGGAATGATTCTGGACACAGTCCAGAAGAAGGTTTTTCTCCCGGAGGAGAAGGCCAAGGAGTTATCCGAGCTAGTCAGGAACCTCCTAAAACCAGGCCAGGTCTCAGTGCATCAGTGCACGAGGGTTCTGGGAAAAATGGTGGCTTCTTACGAAGCAATTCCATTCGGAAGATTCCATGCAAGAACGTTTCAGTGGGATCTACTGGACAAATGGTCCGGTTCGCATCTTCAGATGCAGCAGCGGATAACCCTGTCACCAAAGACAAGGGTGTCCCTCCTGTGGTGGTTGCAGAGTGCTCATCTTCTAGAGGGCCGCAGATTCGGCATTCAGGATTGGATCCTGGTGACCACGGATGCAAGCCTGAGAGGCTGGGGAGCAGTCACACAGGGAAAAAACTTCCAGGGCTTGTGGTCAAGCATGGAAACATCTCTTCATATAAACATTCTGGAACTACGGGCCATTTACAATGCCCTAAGTCAAGCGAAACCCCTGCTTCAGGGTCAGGCGGTATTGATCCAATCGGACAACATCACGTCAGTCGCCCACGTAAACAGACAGGGCGGCACGAGAAGCAGGAGGGCAATGGCAGAAGCTGCAAGGATTCTTCGCTGGGCGGAAAATCATGTGATAGCTCTGTCAGCAGTGTTCATTCCGGGAGTGGACAACTGGGAAGCAGACTTCCTCAGCAGACACGATCTACACCCGGGAGAGTGGGGACTTCACCCAGAAGTCTTCCACCTGATTGTAAACCGTTGGGAAAAACCAAAGGTGGACATGATGGCGTCACGTCTAAACAAAAAACTAGACAGATATTGCGCCAGGTCAAGGGACCCTCAGGCAATAGCGGTGGACGCTCTGGTGACACCGTGGGTGTACCAGTCAGTGTATGTGTTCCCTCCTCTGCCTCTCATACCAAAAGTACTGAGAATCATAAGAAGGAGAGGAGTAAGAACGATACTCGTGGTTCCGGATTGGCCAAGAAGGACTTGGTACCCGGAACTTCAAGAGATGCTCACGGAAGACCCGTGGCCTCTACCTCTAAAACAGGACCTGCTCCAGCAGGGGCCTTGTCTGTTCCAAGACTTACCGCGGCTGCGTTTGACGGCATGGCGGTTGAACGCCGGATCCTGAAGGAAAAAGGCATTCCAGATGAAGTCATCCCTACCCTGGTCAAAGCCAGAAAGGATGTAACCGCAAAACATTATCACCGCATTTGGCGAAAATATGTTGCGTGGTGTGAGGCCAGGAAGGCCCCTACAGAGGAATTTCAACTGGGTCGTTTCCTCCATTTCCTGCAAACAGGACTGTCTATGGGCCTAAAATTAGGGTCCATTAAGGTTCAAATTTCGGCCCTGTCGATTTTCTTCCAGAAAGAACTGGCTTCAGTACCTGAAGTTCAGACATTTGTAAAAGGGGTACTGCATATACAACCTCCTTTTGTGCCTCCAGTGGCACCTTGGGATCTCAATGTTGTTTTGAGGTTCCTTAAGTCACATTGGTTTGAACCACTCACCACGGTGGACTTAAAATATCTCACATGGAAGGTGACGATGCTGTTAGCCCTGGCTTCAGCCAGGCGTGTGTCAGAATTGGCGGCTTTATCATATAAAAGCCCTTACTTAATTTTTCATTCTGACAGGGCAGAATTGAGGACTCGTCCTCAATTTCTCCCTAAGGTGGTTTCTGCTTTTCACATGAACCAACCTATTGTGGTGCCTGCGGCTACTAGGGACTTAGAGGACTCCAAGTTACTTGACGTTGTCAGGGCCCTGAAAATATATGTTTCCAGGACGGCTGGAGTCAGAAAGTCTGACTCGCTGTTTATTCCGTATGCACCCAACAAGCTGGGTGCTCCTGCTTCTAAGCAGACTATTGCTCGTTGGATTTGTAGTACAATTCAGCTTGCACATTCTGTGGCAGGCCTGCCACAGCCAAAATCTGTAAAAGCCCATTCCACAAGGAAAGTGGGCTCATCTTGGGCGGCTGCCCGAGGGGTCTCGGCTTTACAACTTTGCCGAGCAGCTACTTGGTCAGGGGCAAACACGTTTGCTAAATTCTACAAATTTGATACCCTGGCTGAGGAGGACCTGGAGTTCTCTCATTCGGTGCTGCAGAGTCATCCGCACTCTCCCGCCCGTTTGGGAGCTTTGGTATAATCCCCATGGTCCTTACGGAGTCCCAGCATCCACTAGGACGTCAGAGAAAATAAGATTTTACTTACCGATAAATCTATTTCTCGTAGTCCGTAGTGGATGCTGGGCGCCCATCCCAAGTGCGGATTGTCTGCAATACTTGTACATAGTTATTGTTAACTAAATCGGGTTATTGTTGTTGTGAGCCATCTTTTCAGAGGCTCCTTCGTTGTTATCATACTGTTAACTGGGTTCAGATCACAAGTTGTACAGTGTGATTGGTGTGGCTGGTATGAGTCTTACCCGGGATTCAATATCCTTCCTTATTATGTACGCTCGTCCGGGCACAGTATCCTAACTGAGGCTTGGAGGAGGGTCATAGGGGGAGGAGCCAGTGCACACCACCTGATCCTAAAGCTTTTATTCTTGTGCCCTGTCTCCTGCGGAGCCGCTATTCCCCATGGTCCTTACGGAGTCCCAGCATCCACTACGGACTACGAGAAATAGATTTATCGGTAAGTAAAATCTTATTTTTTGACACCTCCAACTGAGTTCTGTCCATTTTAACTATAGTACTTTGCAATACTAGTTAATCAGCCCCTACTATGTGGAATTCGAAGTCTGTGTCTGCTCTCTAACCCTCAGAAGAGGAGAAAATTACTCTTAATCTCAGTAGAAAGTTAAATGAATATATTTAATAGATTTAATCAATAAAAATGTACATATCTGTAATAACATCAGCAAGCTTTCTAAGCAAGCATTAAAAGCTATAATAAAGAAATAGAGCAATAAAGCAGGAAGGAGCTGCGGGCTGCAAGTAAAGACTTGGAGGGCCACATGTGGCTAATGATTGGGTTCTAGGGCTCTTTTTTGAATGTGTATAGCTCTATCATAAGGTCTAGTTCAGCAGGTATGGACTCTACATGATAAGATGTGGAGGCCTCAGTTCAAATCCTCTTGCCACGTAGTGTGACCATGTGCCAATCAGCTTGTGTCCCTGAGTTCCAGGGACCAAAACATTTTGTGCAGGGAGAATGTACCTGTTTAATTTTATGTTCAGTGCTGCACAAAACATATGCAGTAATGAATACTTTATTTGCACATATTTTTAAAATTAAAAGTTATTTATACAGAACCAGTGGTGCAAGTAGAAAAAAATGTCTTATAGGTACTGTGTGCGCGCGCGCATTAAAAAATGGGTTTGGCCAAATGCCACATCGGGCGTGGCCAATGAAAATGGGGGCGTGATACACATATGGGGGGGGGGGGTCAGCTACACATATGACCCCAATAGTGCCAGATACATGCTGCCCCACAGTGCCAGATACACATTGCCCCACAGTGTCAGATACACAAATGCCCCTAGAGTGCCAGATATACATTGCCTCACAGTGCAAGATACACATTGCCCCCAGAGTGCCAGATATACATTGCCTCACAGTGCCAGATACGCAAATGCCCCAACTGTGTCGGATACACATTGCCCCCCAGTGCCAGATACAGAAATGCCCCCAGTGCCAGATACACATGTCCCCACAGTGCCAGATATGCCCCCAGTGCCAGATACAGAAATGCCCCCAGTGCCAGATACACATGTCCCCCCAGTGCCAGATATGCCCCCAGTGCAGCGTGCGCCTCTCCTGCCCCTCAGCCTCCGGCGGCGTTGCGGGTGTCTACCTTCAATTAGGCACCGATCCGTGAGCCTATCAAAGCTTGCTGCCGGTCCGCGAGCTCTGATTGGCTCACGAGCCGGCGCCGAATTGAAAGTAGACACTGAGGGGCAGGAGAGGCGCACACTGCGCTCTCTTCCCCTCAAGCAGCAGCGGCGCGGTGAGCAGCAGCGGAGGGAGGGAGCGGCGGCCCGGTGGTGGTGGGTACGGCGTACCCACAGCTAAATTCTTAAGGCGTACCCGCCCACTTGCACCGCTGTATAGAAACCACATAAAGTATTATGCGCTTTACAGAGAATAATCATTTACATCAGTCCCTGCCCCAGTGGAGCTTACAATCTATATTACCTACCACACACACTAGGTTTCAATTTGTCAGAAGCCAATTAACCTAAAATGTATGTCTTTGGAGTATGGGAGGAAAACAGTGAAAACACAGGGATGCCATATAAACTCCACACAGATAGGGCCCTTGTCTGCACCCTTGATCTTAAGGGGGCTCCTCACGGAGCGATATTCTAAGCAATCTGACTAGATTGCTTAGAATATCAGCATGATATTATATTCAAGGAAATATATATATATTTCCTTGATATTATATTCAAGGAAATATATATATATTTCCTTGATATATATATTCAAGGAAAAAAACGCCTGTGAGGCGTTGAAACGTTGGTGTTTCACTATGCCTGTTACTGTTGATCTGCTTTGATGTGATTTAATACACGCCTTTCATGGCTGAACAAATCCGAGGAGTGCCGCCTGGTTCTTAAAGCTGAGGGGAGAGGAGTCGCAATCCCCCCCAGAGAGCCGCCTTTGGTATATTAGCAGTGGAGGAGGGCACCCCGGTAGATGTCATTTGACAGTGAGTGCCATTATAAAACCATTGATATATATATATATATATCATTTTTATTTTTTTATCGTCAATCCACAAGAGTTGCAGCATCATTAATTGATTAGCAACAATATTCTTTAAATAATGTCTTCAGTTTCTTACTTCTTTCATCAGGAGTCCACTTAGGTTCCTGATTCAGAGATGGACTTAATACTGATGTTGTACTCAGTGTAGTGTCACTGCGTATGTGTGTAAATCGCACTACACATGTGCTGTTATGGTCTTGCAGTGGCAGTCGCAGCAAGTATTTCTTTGCAAAGTGAGTGACAGGTGTGGGGCGTTTGTAGCAGGTAACAGTGGAGTGGCGACTCAAATGCAGCCGTGTCACAACCGTATCAGGGGCATATCACAACTTGCAACTTCTATCCCGTACGCAGTTACAATGGCTATGGCGTCTTACCTCCAGTGGTTTTGCTACACTAGCATAGGGCTACTGAGAAGGTAAACCAATGATGTGCGTCCAATCTCTGCGTCTTTGTACACAAGCAGCGGATCTGAGACGCCTCCAATGCGTGTCTCACTGTAAATCTTGGTGGCTGCGATATTTGCATATATTTACACAACTGTGGAGTACTAAATTGCTGCTGCAACGGCATTCAGTGTGCGTCTGTCACACAGGTAGATGTATGAGCAGTCGGTATGGGAGTGAAGAGGTATCAGAGCACGTTATGTGCGCTGATACTGCTTCTACCTCATGTATTACTACGTCATTATTAGCACCGCTGTCTGTAAGCCTAGCACGCCGGTGTGCTGGGCAATGTATGAATGGTCAGTGGCACTGGCCGTTCCATCACCTACAGCTATTGATTTTGACAGCTGCAGATGTCGTTGCCCCATTCACAGACACTATCTATGGCTGCTGAGCACCTGGCTGCATAGGAGATCTCGCACATGATCAGTGGAGCCAGCCAGGGGTGAGACACAGTGTATCAGCTGTAGGCGGATGTACTGCATGCTCTGACAGGGATTGCTGGGTGTGTGAGTTTTCACTCCCCCACTCTGGCAAACAAGATGTTAATAGATCTCATTGGTGTAGCTTCCTGTTTCGCCTTGGTAAAGAGGCAAATCAGGAAACTCTATTATACCCCTTTTCCACCGTCGACCCGGGTTTTTTGGTAGTGGAAACGGCTCACTCAGAAAAAAACAAGTGACCCGTGAATCGTAGCCGGGTAGCTACCTGGGTTGGACCTGGGAATGACCCAGGTAAGGGTGTAGTGTAAACGGGTTATCCCGGACACGTTTACAGCATGTTAAGAGCCCATTCCTTCCTCACCGCAGTGTCCTGCGGGTGGTCGGGAGGTTGGGGGGGGACAGCACATGCTGTCAGCGCCTCTGTTTGTCCTACTATGCAGACAGCAGCGCTGGCTGAGAAAGTGTGTGCTGGGGGCAGCCCAGCAGCTTCCAGAATACACAGGGAGAGTGGCTAAATCCCATTCAGTTAATGTACCCTCTGACTTCATCTACTGGTAATAGTAACCTGTGGCGAGCAAAGCGGAGTGGAGCAAGCCACCGTGCCCGAACTGTGGCGAGTGAAGCGAGCCCGCAAGGGTACAATTTTCTACTGTTTGTGTCCAGATAACAGAAAAAAAATGTAAATTTGGGACAATAGAACAGTGCTTTAACAGCATGAAACCCCATTTCCACCCTCACTAGACGTCACGTCCGGGTACAATAACTGAAGGAACAATAGACCCAACCAGAGAGATAGGGGAACATGGGGAAAATAATGGCGAGACGGAAGAAAAGGGAATGAAAAAAGTCCAAAATACACACCACATACATACCTAGAATAACAGTGAGTGTCAGAGAACACCAGTTATGTGTGTGATAGATAGATAAATATGTTATTAAACTTGCACCAATGGGCCAATCATGTGCACTATTATTTGATTGATGCCCTGGTTATGTTGCTGCAAGGGGCCCTTTTATTGGCTATTATAGAATATATATCAGTCATTGCTCTGCTTTCCAATGGCTGGCCCCTCCCTCGGGACCAGACACAACTGAGCTGCGTTCCTTTGAGAGACCATCCCTCCCTCTCTACACTCGGTCCTCCCTCTGTCCCCTCCACGGACAGCCCGAGCTTTATTTTTTTGGGTAAGCATATATAGATTTTTGCACCCCTTGATGAGGTAAACTCTTTAAAGAAATAGGGGTATATTTACTAAGGTCCCGATTTTGACTGAGATGCCGTTTTTTCGTCAAAGTGTCATCTCGGTAATTTACTAAGCAAAAATCACGGCAGTGATGAGGGCATTCGTAATATTTTGGAAGTCCTAGGAAAAAATCACGAATCAATACACCATCGGTCAAATACGCCTGCAATTTGCTAGAAATCGGTCATTTACTAAAAAGTGCAAAATACAAACACTGCCGACAATAGCCAAACACTGCCGTGATAAAATACAAATCGTGAAAAAGTGCTAAAAAAAAAACAGACCTGCTTTTTTATCCCGTGTTTGTATAGGCATGCACGGATCCATGAGATCCGTGCATGTTTTTCAGTGGGAAGGGGGGGGGAATGTTATAAATTTTCAGAAAAAAAATTGCGTGGGGTCCCCCCTCCTAAGGCAAACCAGCCTCGGGCTCTTTGAGCCGATCCTGGTTGCAGAAATATGGGGAAAAAATGGACAGGGGTTCCCCCATATTTAAGCAACCAGCATCGGGCTCTGCGCCTGGTCCTGGTTCCAAAAATACGGGGGACAAAAAGAGTAGGGGTCCCCCGTATTTTTGAAACCAGCACCGGGCTCCACTAGCTGGACAGGTAATGCCACAGCCGGGGGTCACTTTTATACAGTGCCTTGCGGCTGTGGCATCAAATATCCAACTAGTCACCCCTGGCCGGGGTACCCTGGGGGAGTGGGGACCCCTTCAATCAAGGGGTCCCCCCCCAGCCACCCAAGGGCCAGGGGTGAAGCCCGAGGCTGTCCCCCCCATCCAATGGGCTGCGGATGGGGGGCTGATAGCCTTTGTGAAAAGTGATTGATATTGTTTTTAGTAGTAGTACTACAAGGCCCAGCAAGCCTCCCCCGCAAGCTGGTACTTGGAGAACCACAAGTACCAGCATGCGGCGGAAAAATGGGCCCGCTGGTACCTGTAGTACTACTACTAAAAAAATACCCCAATAAAGACATTACACACACACCTTGAAAGTATAACTTTAATACATCCATCCACACCTCCATATACACATACTTACCTTATGTTCCCACGCAGGTCGGTCCTCTTCTCCAGTAGAATCCATGGTGTACCTGTAGAAAAAATTATACTCACATAATCCATGGTTGAAGGCTCCTCGGTAAATCCTTTTGTAATCCACGTACTTGTAAAAATAAAAAAACGGATACCCGACCACGAACTGAAAGGGGACCCATGTTTTCACATGGGCCCCCTTTCCCCGAATGCCAGAAACCCACTCTGACTGATGTCTAAGTGGGTTTCTTCAGCCAATCAGGGAGCGCCACGTTGTGGCACCCTCCTGATCGGCTGTGTGCTCCTGTGCTGTCTGACAGGCGGCACACGGCAGTGTTACAATGTAGCGCCTATGCGCTCCATTGTAACCAATGGTGGGAACTTTCAGGTCAGCGGTTGACCGAAAGTGACCGTATCCGTTTTTTTATTTTTACAAGTACGTGGATTACAAAAGGATTTACCGAGGAGCCTTCAACCATGGATTATGTGAGTATAATTTTTTCTACAGGTACACCATGGATTCTACTGGAGAAGAGGACCGACCTGCGTGGGAACATAAGGTAAGTATGTGTATATGGAGGTGTGGATGGATGTATTAAAGTTATACTTTCAAGGTGTGTGTGTAATGTCTTTATCGGGGTATTTTTTTAGTAGTAGTACTACAGGTACCAGCGGGCCCATTTTTCCGCCGCATGCTGGTACTTGTGGTTCTCCAAGTACCAGCTTGCGGGGAGGCTTGCTGGGCCTTGTAGTACTGCTACTAAAAACAATATCAATCACTTTTCACAAAGGCTATCAGCCCCCCATCCGCAGCCCATTGGATGGGAGGGACAACCTCGGGCTTCACCCCTGGCCCTTGGGTGGCTGGGGGGGGGAACCCTTGATTGAAGGGGTCCCCACTCCCCCAGGGTACCCCGGCCAGGGGTGACTAGTTGGATATTTGATGCCACGGCCGCAAGGCACTGTATAAAAGTGACCCCCGGCTGTGGCATTATCTGTCCAGCTAGTGGAGCCCGGTGCTGGTTTCAAAAATACGGGGGACCCCTACTCTTTTTGTCCCCCGTATTTTTGGAACCAGGACCAGGCGCAGAGCCCGATGCTGGTTGCTTAAATATGGGGGAACCCCTGTCCATTTTTTTCCCATATTTTTGCAACCAGGATCGGCTCAAAGAGCCCGAGGCTGGTTTGCCTTAGGAGGGGGGACCCCACGCAAATTTTTTTTTACATTTAAACTTTATTTTTTTTATTAACAAAGTGCACAATGAAGCCCAGCACGGATCTCTCAGATCCGGCCGAGATTCATTGTATTAAAGTCGGCAGTGTTTTACAAGTCACTCACGTAAAACACTGCCAAAAAAAACGAATGACATCGACATCGGAAAACCCGAAAATGCAGAATACGGCAGCTTAGTAAATTAGTCGTTTTCAATTCAAAAAGTTGCATATTTACACTTTCGATGTCATTCGTGATTAAACTTTGACCTCAAACGGGAAAATACGAATCTTAGTAAATTTACCCCATAGTGCGCACCACAAAAAGGGCTGTGGTATCACAAGGAAGGAGCATGGCCACACAGTAGTACCCCCAAGAGTACAGGGAGATAGTGGGTGACAGGGACATAGTCTATGACTGGGGAAGCAGGGGTGACAGGGAGATAGTGGGTGGCAGGGAAGTAGTGGATGACTTGGAAGGCAGGGGTGACAGTAAGATAGTGTGCAAATGGGGGGCAATGGTGACAGGGAGATAGTGGGCGACGGGGAGGCAGGGGTGACATGGAGCTCGTGGCTGAATGAGGAGGCAGGAGTGACAGGAATACGGTTATGTCACTGTTCTATAATCATTTTACTGACTGAATATGCAGCACTGAGGCATCCCTGTGTGTAGGACGGGTCGAATAGCATGTGTTACTTGTGTGGCCAGCCTGTCCGGCATCTAGAGAGAGCCTGGTACGGGCAGGGTGGAGGATTAGTCTGTTGAGGTGGGGGGAATTAGCCTGGTGACAGGGGGAAGAAGAGGAGTTAGCCTGGAGACAGAAGGAGGAGGGGTAGTTAGCCTGGTGACAGAGGGGAGGAGGGGGGATTAGTTTGGTGAGGGGGAGGGTGGTGGTTAGCCTGGTGACGGGAGGAGAGGAGATTAGCCTGGGGACAGGGGAAGGAGGGGGGATTAGTTTGGTGAGGGGGGGGGTAGTTAGGCTGGTGACCTATGGTGGAGGGAGGATCAACCTGGTGACCTGGGGAGGAGGGGGGAAGTTAGCCTGGTGACGGGGGAGGAGGGGGATAAGTTTGGTGAGGGAGGAGGGGTAGATAGGCTGGTGACCTATGGAGGAGAGGGGATCAACCTGGAGAGGAGGGGGAGGAATCAGCCTGGTGAGGGAGGGGGTAGTTTGCCTGGTGACCTTGGGAGGAGGGGAGGGATCAGTGTGGTGAGGGAGGGGGGTAGTTAGCCTGGTGACCTGGGATGGGGGGATTAGTCTGGTGAGGGGTGGTTAGCCTGGTGACCTGGGGAGGAGGGGGGGGGATCAGTCTGGTGAAGGAGAGGGGTGATTAGCCTGGTGACCTGGGGAGGAGGGGGGGGGGGATCAGTCTGGTGAGAGAGGCGGGTAGTTAGCCTGGTGACCTGGGGAGGGGGGGATCAGTCTGGTGAGGGATGGTTAGCCTGGTGACCTGGGGAGGAGGAGCGGGATCAGTCTAGTAAGGGTAAGGGGTGGTTAGCCTGGTGACCTGGGGAGGAAGGGGGGTGATCAGTCTGGTGAGGGAGAGGGGTGGTTAGCCTGGTGACCTGGGGAGGAGGGGGGGGGGGGTCAGTCTGGTGAGGGAGAGGGGTGGTTAGCCTGGTGACCTGGGGTGGGGGTGGGGAATCAGTCTGGTGAGGGAGAGCGGTGGTTAGAGCCTGGTGACCTGAGGGGGGGGGGGGGGTTAGCCTGGTGACTGGGAGGAGAGTGGATTAGTCTGGTTAGGGGTAGAAGAGTGGGAACTGGTGATCAGGGGGATCAGTCTGGTGAGGGGTGGTTAGCCTGGTGACCTGGGGAGGAGGAGGGGGATCAGTCTGGTGCGGGAGAGGGGTGGTTAGCCTGGTGACTTGGGGAGGAAGGGGGGTGATCAGTCTGGTGAGGGAGAGGGGTCGTTAGCCTGATGACATGGGGAGGAGGGGGGGGGGATCAGTCTGGTGAGGGAGAGGGGTGGTTAGCCTGGTGACCTGGGGAGTAGGGGGGGAATCAGTCTGGTGAGGGAGAGGGGTGGTTAGCCTGGTGACCTGGGGAGGAAGGGGGTGATCAGACTGGTGAGGGAGAGGGGTGGTTAGCCTGGGGAGGGGGGGGGGGGGGGATCAGTCTGGTGAGGGAGAGGGGTGGTTAGCCTGGTGACCTGGGGAGGAGAGGGGGGGATCAGTCTGGTGAGGGATAGGGGTGGTTAGCCTGGTGACCTGGGGGGGAATCAGTCTAGTGAGGGAGAGCGGTGGTTAGACCCTGGTGACCTAGGGGGGGGGGGGGGGTTGCCTGATGACGGGGAGGAGAGTGGATTAGTCTGGTTAGGGGTAGAGGAGTGGGAACTGCAGGAGGCACTTTCAGGTGTGCTGCTGCAACATAATGCAATCACAGAACAGCTGCTGCTGGCCCACCTGGCATCTAATGGGAGCCGCGGCTGAGAATGCAGGAGCTGCCAGAGCCGGGAATACACATAGACTTCCGGGTAAGCTGGGGGCATGGTCCAGGCTGCCAAGTGGCGCCGGCGCCCTTCTCTTACTGTGGCGACTTAAAGCTGCAAACCGTGCAATCGTAGGGCCGGCCCTGGTACCCTCCCACTCATCCCCTCATCTATTCTATACACAGTGTGCACTGCGGCGGCGCCGGAAACAGTAGAAGAGTGCTGCTGGATTCTAGTGCCGCATGATCCTCCAGTGCCCTGCTGCTGGCAGTAAAAATGAGATGCTGCCGGGTGGCTCTGCAGCTGTGCCCACCAGACCTCAGCATAACTGCTGACATGCTGTTGTAGCAGAAAATGTTTTTTTTCTGTCTACAGCAGCACAGC
The DNA here is from genome assembly GCF_028390025.1 of Pseudophryne corroboree. Classification (NCBI taxonomy): domain Eukaryota; kingdom Metazoa; phylum Chordata; class Amphibia; order Anura; family Myobatrachidae; genus Pseudophryne; species Pseudophryne corroboree. The sequence goes on from NC_086449.1 coordinate 352,931,162, forward strand.
AGTATGCAGATGCAGTGGGCCTAATTTGCTGGTGGGCCTGGAGTTGCAGCTCCATCAGCCCCATTGTTAATCCGGCCCTGAGTCTACCACTAATGGTAGACATGCATTAGGTCGACAGGGTCAAAATGTCGACATAGAATAGGTAGACAGTAGGAAAGATTGACGGTGAAAATGTCAACATGGAAATGGTTGACACAAAAAAAAGGTAGACACAATTTTTTTTTTTGGGGGGTGTTTTGTCACTTTTCTGCCACAAACAAGCCCTATTAGTGTACCACGTCCCCTCGCAGCTTCGGGCAAGGTGCCTCGCTCTGCTACCACTGCGCTCGACACAGATTGCTATTCCCAATCATAGTACACATGGATAAAAAAAGTTTTAAAAAATTGAAAAAAAAACTAAAAATAAAAACTTGCATCTACCATGTGTGTCGACTATTGTCATGTTGACCTTTTTACCCTGTTGAACTGTCTACCTTTTACATGTCTACCTTTTGAGAAAAAAAATATACAGTAGTGCCTGCCTTAGATGCACACCCTCTCACTATGTATGTGTATGTACAGTATATACACATACCCATACTAGGGGGTAAATTTACTAAAGGTCTATTTTAATTGATTTAAATCAATGCTGTTTTTCAGGGCCTAAATTGCTCTTTTACTAACATGTAAAAATGTATATAAGGAATAATAATAATAATAGAAGTTTCTTAATGTCTGTTTGAGCTCCTGAAACGCAACATCGATTTATACCAATTTACAATTGACTTTCAGTGAATTTACCTCTAGCTGTTGCTCATAGTTTTGCCCATGTTGCTTCTGGCAACATTTTTTTTATATGAGGTTTTTAAGGTGTATTTCACAGCAAGTCAAATAGGTGCCCGGCAAAGGGACCTGGGCTACTAGTAACCTTAGACAGATTGTTAACAACCGTGCCTTCCCCCATAGCTCGTCACAAGGTCATGTGCGCAGTTAGGTTTTTTGCTTACTCCCCCCCCTGAGTAGGGGCGCAAGGTTATATATCCTCTCCCATTCTAAGTTAAAAAGTTAAAATTGCCTAAAAACTTACAATTACAAAGTTACAGTTTTATTCATATGTATTAATACATAAATTATGTATATACTATAACCTGCAACTTGTGCAGATGTGACCATGGGCGCAGGGAGCGAATGGGTCTTTGCTTAGTTGACACAAGTAATTTCACTCACCTGCCTATCTCACTTTCTTGCTATGGCCGGGGGATTTCTCACAGAAGATCAGATTCACAGGAATTCAACTATAAATACATAGGTTATATAAATACTTAAATGCAGATAGACCATATTTTATTCAACTAAATTAAAAGAAAACAATACTTATTTTTTAGTATAACAGTACAGTTTCTTACAGCTCCTTTGGGCTGCTTCTGGATCACAAGCTCACAGAGGCAGAACCACAACGATGCATATTCCAACCCATAAATACACTTATTATATGTCTCCTCTCCCCTGAGCATTGTGTCTGTCAGGGCAGTAGGCACCTTTTTTCTAATCCCTACTGAAACAAAATGGCTTCCGGATCAAAAGACAACATTAGTGCATGTCCATTAATAAGGAAGACACTGTAATCTTTTTCCTTTTCCCGGTAATGTTGCAATGCCCCCTTGTGACCGATATAATATTGCCCTTGAAGTTGAGAGTTGTATTGTACTGCCTTTCCTTGGAATTGCAAGACTTGTCTGAATCATATTTGGAGGTACTGTAGTTTTAACAAAAAGGTGTTTCTATTAAATAGTTATATAGGAAACATTATGGGGAAAAGTAAAATCTTGGGCTGATGCAGCATGAATTCGAACTGCGCATACTCAGAAAATAAGTGCATGCAGATGCAGTCATGCAGAGTTGTATGCAATTTTGGGTCATTGATCCTTGCAACCTATGAGCTGGAAGTGTAGTAGGAGGAGTCTGTTACACCTAAGCAATGCCAGAGCAGACATGCTCACACAAATGCATGCAGACCAGCAAATGTGCCTGTATGCACCTGCTATAGGGAGGTGCAAGTGTGTGCTGCTGATGACGTTTTGGAATATAGCCGCATGTGCTGCCTTTGCAGGGGCGTATGCATCTCAGCTGTATTCTATTTGCGGAAATACACTTACTTAGTTAGTAACTTACTCCCATTTTCCTTCCAACACTGCATCTGTCAATTTTTTTGAGCAGGACCAATGCATTGTCACTTTCCACACTGTCCCCAAACTGAGCTTTTCATATGTGGGCATAATAACAGTAGCAATTACAGTCACTTCTAGGACATGTGGTGGAGTTTGTTCCAAGATGTCTTTTTATTGCTTCCATGCAGTGTATCAGCTTGGTGCAGTTTTTATAAATTCCATCTTCACTATTCATATTGGAGAAGAAAACTATTTGTCTTCAGTTTGTCATGACTCTAAGTAGAGAGATTCCACTGCCTAAATGTTATGTGCACCTTCCAGTGTTATGTACAGTATATACTGTAGAATATAAATGTTCCAGAGTTGGCAACATTCAGATATCAATATTGTGCACCTGTCAACAGTTTGAGGATGTTGACGCGGTGCCTGCTGACAGTTTGAAACATGTTGACCTTCCGACCAGTTACCTTTGTTTATGCTGTGTGATGATCAATGAAATTGCAAGCCTGTGTCAATCTAAAGCCCTGTACACACTGGGCATCAACACAGGGCGCTATCAAAGAAAACAGTCTTTTTGCAAAATCTATCATTCATATCGTCCAGTGTATATGCCTGAACAATGCGCACACCCGCGTGTCTTTCATGTTCATCTACGCTCTATCGAACATGCTGCTCAGTGTTAACTATATTGTTGAGCTTCATGTTCGGGGATTGCAGGGGATAATGTCACTGGCGAATTCCCCTAATTAGCAATCAGAGATATAGCGCTGATTGCTAGCTAGGGGAAGTTGCCCAGTGTGTACCCGACTTAACTGTACTATATAGATTTGCGTGTAGATGTTAAGATTCCCTTGTTCAGTTGTGTATTGTTTCCGTTCCTGCAATCCTGACCATAAAGAGCAGCTTTAGGAAGACCTTTCCATCCCTTATCTCCTCCTGACAAGAGGTACAGTATAAGAGATTCTTGTATTTTATGTTAAGTCCTTTGTGAGAGATGGGACTTTCCCTTCCAGAAATAAGAGATTTTGTTTTTCTTTTATAGCTGTTCTCCTTTCTTACTGCATAACTTACTGTTAGCTAACTGTGAATCTTTCTATATGAGTGTTTATTTCCAAGTGTGTTCCTTTTTTATATATTGAAAATGCGCCCATTTCCCATAGAGGAGAATGTAACTTCTCCATAAAACATAAAAGTTGTGCTTGAAATATCTCCAGGAACCTGTTATCCATGTTCCAATTGGCTTTGAACATTACTAACTTTTTTAGGTGGGAATAAAATATGCTATTTGTTTCTAAATTTGGACATTGGAAATTGTTCAAACCAATTTTCCTATAATTGACTATATATGTAGCGTAGTTGCCTACCGTCCCTCATTCTGCAGGAGACTCCGTGAAATAGTAGCAATCTCCCTGACTCCCTGAATAAACTAGCGATCTCCCTGATTGCACCTAAAGGGCCCGACCGCCGATACGGCAGCCGGTCGACCCGGCGACAGGGGTGAGGTGACGGGGGAGTGAAGTTTCTTAACTACACCCGGCGCTGTAGCAATGCATGCTAATATGGACAGTCTCGTCCATATTGGCCTGCATGCATAAGCGACTGGGCACCAACGATGAACGAGCATGGGGCCACACATCGTTCATCATTGGTGCTTACACACTGCACAATATGAACGAGTTCTCGTTCATTAATGAACGAGAACATTCATATTGTGCAGTCTTATCTGCCAGTGTGTAGGGCCCGTTACCCCCATTATGCAGCTGTTTCATTCTTGGAGGTAAAAATAAGAAATCAGATATACATATATTCAAATGGGACCATCAGTGCCATTTCCCTGCACTGGTTATAAGGCACAATGATCCCTATGACTACATGCGTTTTAAATAATGTTTTCTTGTGGCCACTAACAGGATATGGAACCTCATGTAAAGCACAATACACTAACAAATCCTGAAAAATATCAGTGTCTTTTCTTCAACAATTAGATCTTACTAACTTTGGGGCTCATTTACATTTGGATGCAAGTCATTTTTATGACACGCCTCTCAAATGTAGCAGCACACGGCTGTGCTGATGTTACTTTTAACGATCTCCCTGAAATGCTTTTCCAAAAGTAGGTAAGTATGACATGTAGTTAGACTTACCATGCTTTTTAACTATTATCCTGAATAATGGACCCCATTGTTATTAAAGTGTAAGTAAACATTGTAATAAAAATGAAGCAAGTGTACAGCCATCTTAATGAGTCTCCACAAAACTAATGTTTATATATAAGCAACTACATGGTTTGGGTATTGCAAGTACAGAGTCTCCTTTTTTATGTTCTTCATAAAAGGCAACAAATTAATGAAAATTAGTTGAAGTCACTGTGAATGACAGTATTTAGGGGGTATCCTATTAGTAGCGATATCACGGTTTCGCGATAATTATCGCAAATGCGATAAATCGGTATCAAATTAGCGGTGATAAGTTATCGCCAACAAGTCTCCATAGGGTTTATTACAAATTTCTCTTCACCATCTCAGAGCTGGGGATAAGTATTGCAAACTCACTATTTTGAACTAAAAATGTTGGGATTTGGTTCAGAACCCCGTCTAGAATAAATCATCACACGATTGCCATTATCGTTGATGTGTAATAGGTTAGGTATGATAAACAGGAACACGCAGGCTGCAATAACCCGTTTTTTTGGGAGATAGGTGCAATAAAATAAGCCGCAATCGCAGATCGCATTATCGTGGCTAATAAGATACCCCTTAAAGTTTGTTCATCATCAGTATAATCTTGTATTCTTTTATTTAACCATTCAGAAAATAATTTTATGTGTTTTCCTCTTCTTACTTGGAATATTATGTACTGATCATCGATTCATTTTAATTTATCATGTTTTATTTCTCTTACGTCCTAGAGGATGCTGGGGACTCCGTAAGGACCATGGGGTATAGACGGGCTCCGCAGGAGATAGGGCACCTAAAAAGAACTTTGACTATGGGTGTGCACTGGCTCCTCCCTCTATGTCCCTCCTCCAGACCTCAGTTAGATCTTGTGCCCAGAGGAGAATGGGTGCACTGCAGAGAGCTCTCCAGAGTTTTCTGTGGAAAAATAATTTTGTTAGGTTTTTTATTTTCAGGGAGTCCTGTTGGCAACAGGCTCCCTGCATCGTGGGAACGAGGAGAGAGAAGCAGAGCTGGCTTGTCAAGTTGGGCACTGCTTCTAAGGCTACTGGACACCATTAACTCCAGAGGGAGTCGGAACACAGGTCTCACCTGGGGTTCGTCCCGGAGCCGCGCCGCCATCCTCCTCACAGATGCCGAAGATAGAAGCCGGGTGAGTATGAGAAGGCAAAGAAGACATCAGGCGGCAGAAGACATCAGATCTTCATGAGGTAAGCGCGCAGCGGTAAGCTGCGAGCCATTGCTCCCAGTCACACACACACAAGCAGGCACTGAAGGGTGCAGGGCGCAGGGGGGGGGCCTGGGCAGCAAGATTCCTCATATTTAGCATTGATAAGCATGGATTAGGCTGTGGCACAGTAAATCCGGTAACCCCCGCCATTTTTCTATAGAAAGTTGATGGGACCGAAGCCCGCCGTCGGGTGGGCGGGGCTTGATCCTCAGCACTAACCAGCGCCATTTTCTCCACAGAGACTGCACGAGGAAACGCTGGCTCCCTGTTTTCTCCCCTGCTGAGCTTCACAGGCTGGAAAAAAGAGGAGGGGGCACTTTGGCGACGCAGTGAGTGGAGATTACAATTATATACATATAACAGCGCTATCTGGTCATATATTCCAGTGTTTTTAAGCGCTGGGTGTGTGCTGGCATACTCTCTCTCTCTGTCTCTCCTAAGGGCCTGGTTGGGGTTTTGTCCCCTTATAGGTAACTCCCTGTGTGTGTGGGGTGTCGGTACGTGTGTGTCGACATGTCTGAGGCGGAAGGCTTCTCCAAGGAGGAGGTGGAGCAAACGAGTGGTGTGTCCCCGTCGGTTGTGCCGACTCCAGATTGGATGGACATGTGGCATACGTTGCATGCAAGTGTGGCATCTTTACATAAAAGGCTTGATAAGGCTGGTTTAGGGGGGACATCCGGCGATCAATCCTCAGATTGGACCGACTCACAGGGCCCGTCGGGGTCTCAAAAGCGTCCCTTAACACAAGACACTACTACCGACACGGATTCTGATTCCAGTGTCGACTATGACGAAGTAAAATTGCACCCTAGGATGACTAAAACCATTCAGTGTATGATTGTGGCAATAAGGGTGAACCCTCGGTCCCCGACACAAGGGTACACATGTTTAAGGAAAAGAAACAGACTATTAATTTTCCCACATCTCATGAATTAAATTAGTTCTTTGAAAAAGCTTGGGAGACTCCGGATAAGAGACTGCAGATCCCCAAAAGAATTTTTATGGCATACCCTTTCCCTAAGCAGGACAGGGAGATTTGGGAATCACCCCCCACTGTGGACAAGGCCCTGACGCGCTTGTCCAAGAAAGTGGCGCTACCGTATCCTGACACAGCGGCCCTTAAGGACCCTGCAGATCGCAGGCAAGAAACTACCTTAAAGGGTATTTATTCTCATACGGGTGCTGTGTTAAGACCGACGATTGCGTCGGCATGGGTGTGTAGCGCAATTGCAGCTTGGACAGATGAGCTGACAGATCAATTTGATACTATGGATAAGGATACTATATTCCTAACTCTAGCCCACATAAAAGACGCAGTCTTATTTATGAGGGATGCTCAAAGGGACATTGGTTTGCTAGCATCTAGGGCCAATGCCATGTCTATCTCAGCGAGAAGATCCTTATGGTCTCGCCAATGGACGGGTGATGCGGATTCCAAAAAACATATGGAAGTACTACCCTATAAGGGTGATGTATTGTTTGGGGATGGGCTGACGGAGCTGGTTTCCACAGCTACAGCAGGTAAATCAAATTTTTTACCATATATTCCCCAACAGCAAAAGAAAGCAACACCCTATCAGATGCAGTCCTTTCGGTCGCACAAGCCCAAAAGAGGTCGGGGATCCTCTATCCTCGCCAGAGGTAAGGGCAGAGGCAAGAGAGCACCTGCTTCGTCAGGTTCCCAGGAACAAAAGTCCTCCCCGGCTGCTCCAAAACCCACAGCATGACTCCCATGAGGGAGTCCGCACCGGCGGGGGCACGTCTTCGACTTTTCAGTCAGGCCTGGGTCAGTTCGGACCTGAATCCCTGGGTGTTGGAAATAGTTTCCCAGGGTTACAAATTGGAATTCGAGGAGGTGCCCCCGCGCCGATTTTTCAAATCGGCCCTACCAGCTTCCACATCGGAAAGGGATGTAGTGTTAGCTGCAATTCAAACACTGTGTATACAGCAAGTGATAATCAAGGTTCCCCTGCACCAGCAGGGAAGAGGTTACTATTCAACCCTATTTGTGGTCCCGAAACCGGATGGTACGGTCAGACCGATTTTGAATCTGAAATCCCTAAACCTGTACATAAAAAGATTCAAATTCAAAATGGAATCTCTCAGAGCAATAATAGCCAACTTGGAGGGGGGGGAGTTTATGGTGTCTCTGGACATAAAGGATGCGTACCTTCATGTCCCCATATATGCCCCCCATCAGGAATACCTGAGATTCGCTGTACAGGATTGTCATTACCAATTTCAGACGTTGCCGTTTGGACTTTCCACGGCCCCGAGGATTTTCACCAAGATAATGGCGGAAATGATGGTGGTCCTGCGCAAGCATGGAGTCACAATTATCCCATACTTGGACGATCTCCTGATAAAAGCGAGGTTAAGAGAGAAATTGCTGAGTAGTGTGGCACTCTCTCTGAGAGTGCTCCAGCAACACGGTTGGATTCTAAATTTACCGAAGTCACAGTTGATCCCGACAACTCGACTACCGTTCCTAGGTATGATACTGGATACGGAACAAATGAAGGTCTTCCTCCCAATAGAGAAAGCCCAAGACATCCAGAACATGGTCAGAGACCTGCTAAAACCGAAAAGGGTGTCAGTTCACCAATACACTCGAATTCTGGGGAAAATGGTGGCGGCCTACGAGGCCATTCCCTTCGGAAGGTTCCATGCAAGGACTTTTCAATGGGACCTTCTGGACAAGTGGTCCGGGTCCCATCTGCATTTACATCGGAAAATAACTCTGTCCCCAGGAACCAGAGTGTCCCTCCTGTGGTGGTTGCAAAGTGCTCACCTGCTGGAGGGTCGCCGGTTCGGGATTCAGGACTGGATCCTGGTTACCACGGACGCGAGCCTCCAAGGATGGGGAGCGGTCACACAGGGAAAGACTTTTCAGGGTCTTTGGTCAGACCAGGAGTCCTGTCTACACATCAAAGTGTTGGAACTCAGGGCCATTTACAACGGCCTTCGACAAGCGGAGAGTTTTCTTCGAAACCTTCCGGTTCTGATTCAATCAGACAATGTCACAGCAGTGGCTCATGTGAACCGCCAAGGCGGGACAAGAAGCAGAGTCGTGATGGCGGAAGCAACAAGGTTCCTTCGCTGGGCGGAAAATCATGTAAGCGCTCTGTCGGCTGTCTTCATTCCGGGAGTGGACAACTGGGAAGCAGACTTCCTCAGCAGACACGATCTCCATCCAGGAGAGTGGGGACTTCATCAAGAAGTCTTTGCAGACGTAACGCGTCTTTGGGGAACTCCTCAAATAGACATGATGGCGTCACGCCTCAACAGAAAACTTCGGAGGTATTGCGCCAGGTCTCCGGACCCTCATGCAGTAGCAGTAGACGCACTGGTAACACTGTGGGTGTTCGAATCGGTCTACGTGTTCCCTCCTCTTCCTCTCATCACGAAAGTGTTGAGGATCATAAGACGAAGAAGAGTACAGACGATACTCGTTGTCCCAGACTGGCCTCGAAAGGCTTGGTACTCGGAACTACAAGAGATGCTCACAGGAGACCCCTGGCCTCTTCCTCTGAGGGAAGACCTGTTGCAGCAGGGGCCCTGTGTATTTCAAGACTTACCGCGGTTACGTTTGACGGCATGGCGGTTGAACGCCGAATCCTAGCAAAAAAGGGGATTCCGGAAGAGGTCATCTCTACTTTAATAAAGGCTAGGAAGGAGGTGACGATAAAACATTATCACCGTATCTGGCGAAAGTATGTGTCTTGGTGTGAGACCAAGAATGCACCTACGGAAGATTTTCATTTGGGTCGTCTTCTCCATTTCCTACAGACAGGAGTGGATATGGGCCTGAAATTAGGCTCGGTTAAGGTACAGATTTCGGCCCTCTCGATTTTCTTTTAGAAGGAATTGGCTTCTCTTCCAGAAGTCCAGACATTCGTAAAGGGAGTGCTGCACATCCAGCCCCCTTTTGTGCCTCCAGTGGCACCATGGGACCTGAACGTGGTATTGCAGTTCCTAAAATCACACTGGTTTGAACCGCTTAACAAGGTTGAGTTGAAATTTCTTACCTGGAAGGTGGTAATGTTGTTGGCCTTAGCATCAGCAAGGCGAGTGTCAGAATTGGCGGCTCTATCACACAAGAGCCCCTACTTGATTTTTCATGTGGATCGAGCTGAATTGAGGACACGTCCGCAATTTTTGCCTAAAGTGGTTTCGTCGTTCCATATGAATCAACCTATAGTGGTGCCTGTGGCTACCGGTGACCTGGAGGATTCCAGATCCCTGGACGTAGTCAGGGCCTTCAAAATTTATGTAGCCAGGACGGCTAGAATTAGGAAAACAGAGGCTCTGTTTGTCCTGTATGCGGCCAATAAGATTGGCGCTCCTTCTTCAAAGCAGACTATTGCTCGCTGGATCTGTAATACGTTTCAGCAGGCTCACTCTACGGCTGGATTGCCGGTACCAAATTCGGTTAAGGCCCATTCCACTAGGAAGGTGGGCTCTTCTTGGGCGGCGGCCCGAGGCGTCTCGGCTTTACAACTTTGCCGAGCAACGACGTGGTCGGGGTCAAACACTTTTGCTAAATTCTACAAGTTTGATACCCTGGCTGATGAGGACCTAGCGTATGCTCAGTCGGTGCTGCAGAGTTGTCCGCACTCTCCCGCCCGATTGGATGCTTTGGTATAAACCCCATGGTCCTTACGGAGTCCCCAGCATCCTCTAGGACGTAAGAGAAAATAAGATTTTAAACCTACCGGTAAATCTATTTCTCCTAGTCCGTAGAGGATGCTGGGCGCCCGTCCCAGTGCGGAAACTCTGCAAGACTTGTATATAGTTGTTGCTTACATAAGGGTTATGTTACAGTTGACATCGGTCTTGGACCGTTACTGTTGTTTTTTGTTCATACTGTTAACTGGTTGTGTATGTTCCAGGTTACATGGTATGATTGGTGTGGGCTGGTATGAATCTTGCCCTTGGATTGCTAAATCCTGCCTTGTATTGTCCATCTCCTCTGGGCACAGTTCTCTAACTGAGGTCTGGAGGAGGGGCATAGAGGGAGGAGCCAGTGCACACCCATAGTCAAAGTTCTTTTTAGGTGCCCTATCTCCTGCAGAGCCTGTCTATACCCCATGGTCCTTACGGAGTCCCCAGCATCCTCTACGGACTAGGAGAAATAGATTTACCGGTAGGTTTAAAATCTTATTTTTCCAATTAAAAGATGCACTGTATCTACAGGTGTAGTGTTAAAGAACAGTAACAGTAACATGCCCTTTGAAAAGCATGACTGACCTCCAGGATTTAGACAGCTGAGAACATATTGTATATATCAGTTAATCATGTTTAAAGGGCTGAATAGATTAATGCATTTTTAAGGAAAAAAAATCTTTCCATTTTTGGTTGATTAATTCACCTTTGAGCGTTGGTGCTTCAGTGGTATTATAGGAAGATGGAAGATTGACTTCACAACTGTTATCATTGGTGAACCACACCTTCTGTAGCGTAACAACACTTGCTAAATTTTTAACCATTAAAACCATTCATATAAACTGCTGAAGGCATCCTTGTAGTAGATATAAAGTAAAAGTCTAGAAACACAAAGATACATACTGTATATAAGGATTGTGGAAGCGAGTAACAGAGACTATATATATATACTTTTGATTTCAGGTCGTCATATTGTTTTATATTTGTCTTTCAGAGCAAAAGAATATGAGAAAGCTGTGGAAGCTAAACCGCCTGTGTCTGATTCTCCATACAAAGCTAAGTGAGTACGAGGTCTGTTGTGATGGTGGTGTAGAAAGTCAGTGTATGTCTGTGCAGTTCAGCTATAATGTATGTTAATGCACTATGATCCTGTAATTATTATGCTATGAATATTCAATACATTTCTACATACACATTTCACTTTCTGTATTTGTTCTAATAACATTATTTAATATCAGACTACACTCTGATTACATTCAAGGAAGAATTATTTTACAAAAATGTACTAGTAGAGACATATATGAAAAATGTATATAATTTTTGTCTGCAAGATAAAAAGTCCGACTTTTGTCCACTTTTATGTACGACTATTTTTCATTTGACACAAGTCCTTTTATTCACAATCCATTGTCTAAAGCTGGGTAAACACAGGGACGTTGTGTACCCTGCCGATATGTCGGCCTGGCAGGTAGACATATTGGATCCTGGGTACACATTAGGCGATCTAATGAAGGTCGGAGTGACAAATCCCTCCTTCATTACGCATGCCGTGGTCGTTAGCGTTACCGCATCAAACCTTGCAATGTCGCTAGCGACCGCAGGCACCCGCAAATAGTGCACACACTCTGTGGCTCATTCAGATGTGGTCGCAAAACAGCTATTGTTTGCATGTTGATCAATGTTTTATTACTGTGCATGTGTTTGAGTCGTAATGTGCACACGCAGCGATTGAATTGTGGTCACACCGCAGTGCACACACGTAGATATACCTACAGCCGGAATCCCGACCACAACTGGATATTCACACTCAGCTAGTTGGTCCATGCCACCAACCGACTGGGTATGGACCCTGTGGCCAGCGAAGCGAGCCACTGGGCCTGATGCGTGACGAGCGCACTGACTATATCGCCGCTGGGATTCCAGCAGACGGGATGCCGCTGTCGGTATAGTGACAGCCGGCATCTTGTCTGCCGGGATTTCATACAGTATGTATCCCCACTGCAGACATTAGCAAGAGCATAGAAGGCTGATCTCTAAGGCCTGAGACTGATGAAGAGCGATGCCCCCTTTTTTTATTGTTTCAGTTTCAAGTTTTAGATGCACTGAGCATGTAAGGGACTGTGGTACTTTCACTGTGCCCTGCTCTGTGCTACCTGTTTAAAAAAGTACACAGATGCTTTTGATACAGGCAGCAGTGTTAGCAGTTATTTTCAACCATCCCTTCTACGAACCCTTGGTAGCAGCGAAACTTTAACAAGCTTTTATGAATGATACATTACAAAGCAGATCATACCCAGGACTGTCCTGTAGCGACAGACCAGGCAATATGACCTCAGAGTGCACACTTTGTCAAATTTGTTTGACCCTCTGTTTAAGTACACAAATGTATGATTTGGCTTGGTATCACTGGTGGTAGATCTTGGAACGTTCAGCCTGGTACTATACTTCATCTTTGATAAAACAACTTTAAACAGAATCCCCAATTTATCCAAGGCATTTTATCCAAGATTGTCACTGACAAAGTTACTAATCTTGCTGTATTAGAATGCTCACTTTCTTCTTTGGGGTCCATGGTCTCCACAGGGTTAATCCTTAACCTTGGGTATTATCTGGTGGAGACCAGGACTGGCATCGAACAATAAAGCTTTGTGAGCCTCCCGGGATGCACTGGGGTTCTCTCCCTTCATACTCCAACCCCATGCTCAGGCACTTCAGGTTTTTGGTGTCAGCATGGAGCTGGTCACACTGAACAGTGGCTGCACACTGCAGGCCAAGCTTTTACTTTTTAAATTTATTATTATTATTATTATCCTTTATTTATATGGCGCCACAAGGGTTCCGCAGCGCCCAATTACAGAGTACATATGCACATAGTTAAAACAGGAAAACAGTGACTTACAGTTGAAGACAATTTAGGACAAGTACAGGGTAACTAAGCATAACTACACCAGTAAACATAGAGATAAGTTCCTGGTGGCCAAAAAACTGCGTGATTTGGGCAGTTGAGGATTATTAAAGTAAGAAAAGGATAAGCACATGAGGGAAGAGGGCCCTACTCATGAGAGCTTACATTCTAAGGGGAGGGGTAGACAGACAGGGGTGACACAGATGGGGTACATAGCGTGGAACAGAGGGTTAGGGTGAGATTTGGCTGGGTTTGGTAAATGTAAAATGTTTCTTTTTTTCTTGTTTCTTTTGAGCAATATACATCTGGCAGTCCAAATGGATGCGCCAACACCCCCACCAGGCCGCAAAACCACAATTGGGGAGTGATTTCAGCGGGACCCCTGGCAATACACCATTACTAGCAGAGGCACAGGGGTACCCAGGACTGCAACCAGATCACTGGGGGACAGGTAAGGCGGGCTCCCACTTGCGGGACCCATGTATTTCACAGTCCATTTACCGCTGAGGTGCTCCTGGACCATTAAGTGTTCTTGTGGCCGCACTAGATGACCAGGGCTTTAATGTATACTAGTGCTGGGGACACAGACAGGCCAGAAGAACCGGTGGTGACATTCAGCATAGGGGAGGTCAGCGCTTCTCCAGCGGCCCCTCCCCCATCTCAGGGTGCCATTCCACAGTTGTCTTCCTGCCATGGGCTGCTCCTTCCTCACCCTCCTCCTTCACAGAGAGAAGCCTGGCAGCTATTTTCTGAGCTCTGCAGATCTCCAGGAGCGGAGGGCAGAATCTCTCGGTATACTTTTACCACATAGCAGGTTATACAAAGCGCTGTATCCTACCAAGCCTCTTCTACAGAGCAGGGTAGTTGATATGGGTTGGGTATGTGTTACCATCGCGGTCGCCACAGGTTCTATTCCCACTGTATGGGTGTTGTGGACACCCACGAGTGGGAATAGTCCCTGCTAGTCACCATGCTGACTGCAGGGATTGTGAGGGGGCGGGATGTAGGTGACTACATCCCGTTGATATCAGTGCCCATTGCAGTTAAACTGTTTATTCTGCATTGTATGTGACTTATGCTAGTACTGCTGCATGTTTTCAATCTCTCTCTGTCTGATATTGCTTTCCCTCTTTCACTTAAAAACCTGTGAAAACTGGTGTGCTTGGGGTTATACTGTATTTGCCACACTGTACTGTAAATTGTAATTTGTGTACGCACCTTGTCACATACTACTCCTGTTACATGCTGCACATTGCCATAATTGTGGGTGTACACAGTAATTCTGCTATGTCTAACAAACCTAAGACCAAGCAGGCTTTTACAATGGTAGCATGTAAAACCTGTAACACAGAGGTTTTACCTCAGGAATTGTCACAGGATGGTCAGTACACAACCTGTTTGGAGCCTCCCAGCGCCTTCAGCACTTGTACAAGAACCCCCATGGGCATCTTTTACCACATTGCTGACTAAGATTGCTGACCATATTGCTACCCCACCTGTGGCTTCCCCTATGGGTATACCACAACCACTGCAGCCTGTGGCTCCCCCTATGGATATACCACAACCACTGCAGCCCTCAATGGCTCCCTCTATAGAATTTCCACATTCATTACAGCCTGTTTATCAGGCAATTGCAGCCCCACCCATCCCTACCTCATTGTTGGACTCATTCTCTAGCTCTATGCAGAGCTTGGCTGCTTCCTCGGCTGTTTTTCATGATGCAGGGTCAAGGTACATTGCCTGCACCCGCTACTTCTAAGCAGCCTGTGCCTTTCTCGCAGTCTACCTCCCTCTCTGATTCAGACAAATTATTAGATAATGCCGGGCAAGCTGAGGTTTCAGACGCGATGAGGCCCCACCTACGTTTCATGTGGCTGCATTAATTAAGGCTGTGAAGTTGTCACCTCAGCTATAGGATGCTGAACCAGCCCCCACAACTAAAGATTATCTGCGTAAATGGCAGAAGGTAGTTTTAGCAGAGTTTCCTCACTCGGACCACTTCACAGAAGCCATGAGCAAGGCATGGAAAACTCCTACTAAGAAATTTCTGGTCTCTAAGAAGCTCAGCTCCTTTTATCCGCTACCATCAGCTGATTGTACGAAATGGGAGACTCCACCTACAGTGGATGCTCATGTGACACATTTAATTCAAAGTTCAATACTCCCTCAGCTCTGGACACGGTCCTCTTGTCCTCTAAGGCTTCCGCTGTTTCCATTACAGCTTGCTGAATTGTGTGGCTCCAATCTTGGAAAGAAGAGTCAGACGCAAAGAAGGCCCTGGAAGCCTTGCCATATACAGGCGACCTCCTGTTTGGGTCGGACCTGGACAAAATTGTTGAGAAATTGGATACCTCTAAGACAGCCTGTCTACCATCAGTCTCATGGTCTTCGTCCTTTAGGTCCTTTTGCAGCATGGCAAGGCCAAAGGTCTGACATTTGCGAGAGGGTCTGGCACAGTCAGTACTTTCAAACCCAAGACCAAACAGGCTTGGGCTGCCAGATGTCCAACTACCAAGCTAGAGGACAAACCCTCTACCGGATGGGGTGGGCCTCCCAGGTTGGGAGGCAGACTTCTTCAATTCGCCAACATATGGTGTCAAGTCACCACCGACGCCTGGGTCCTAGAAATGGTCTCTCACGCTCTTTCCTTCCTGAAGCGTCCCCCCAGACAATATTTCCCTACTATGTCATTGGACCCTGGCAAAACACAAATGCTGTCTTGAGTCATACGATCCCTCCTACAGTCGGGGGTCATCATCCCTGTTCTACAGTCTCAGCAGGGTCAGGGGTTCTATTCTACCTTCTTTTTGGTACAGAAACCAAATGGATCATACCGTCCAATTCTGAATCTGAAATTGCTGAACAACTACCTTAAGGTCCCCAGGTTCCGTATGGAAACTGTATGGTCCATTGCCCTGGCTATGCGACCTGGAGACTATATGGTCTCCCTTAGTATTCAGGATGCGTACTTCCATGTACCTATTGCACCCTGTCATCAATTATATCTCCACTTTGTACCGCAACATCATTTCCAATTCCAGGCCCTTCCCTTAGGACTGTCTACAGGCCCCAGAGTGTTCACCAAACTCATGGTGGTGATGGCGGCCACTCTCCGGAAATGGGAAATTCAGATATTGCCTTACCTGGATGACCTACTTTCTTTTGGCGCAGTGCTGGAAAGTAACCTACTGCAGACGGTCACCTTCCTTCAGTACCATGGATGGCTAATCAACTGGCCCAAATCCTCGCTCATCCCATCCCAAAAGATGCAGCACCTGGGAGCACTACTGGATGCCAGAGTACAACGCAAATTCCTCCCTCAGCACAAAATTGAAATGTTGCAGTTGTGCATCCGCAACCTGCTCTGCAGTCCAAGGGTCTTGGTTCATTCAGCAATGCAGACCCTAGGCTCCATGGTCTCGACATGTTGGAATATGTCCAATTTTACTCCAGGCCTCTTTAGTGCCTCATACTCACTGAATAGACTGGGTCACTTTCTCAAATCGAATCCCAGACCTTGATTCTACCCCAATCTCTTCGGGCATATGGTGGTTACACAGGGCCAATTTAAACAGGGGCCGACCATTCTGGATTCCACACTGGTCAATCCTCACCATGGACGCCAATCTCAGGGGATGGGGGGTTGTCACAGGCAGTCATCCTTTCATGGTCACTGGTCTCTGATGTAAAAGGATCTCCCAATCAACATCCTGGAACTTCGAGCTGTCTACCGGGCCCTTCTCATGGCCCAGGCCCTGCCCTAGGGTCCTCCAGTACAAATCAAATCGGACAACGCCACGACAGTGACATATATAAATCGACAGGGAAGCACTCGCAGTGTGGCAGCGATGCAAGAGGTGACATGGATTCTCGCCTGGGCAGAACTCCACCTCCCAGCCATATCTGTAATCTTCATTCCAGGAGTCCTCAACTGGGAAGCAGACTTCCTCAGTTGACAGAACATTCACGCAGAGGAATGTTCTCTACACCCAGAGGTCTTTCAGATACTGGTGCGTAAATGGGGACTTCCAGACATCAGTCTCATGGTCTCCAGACACAATCACAAGGTTCCAGTGTACAGGGCCAGGACACGAGATCCAAGAGTGAGCTTCGTGGTCACTTGCACAGTCCCCTGGGTACTGCTACAATTCAAAGAGGATGGGGGCACGATCATACTGGTGGCTCCAGCATGACCCTGACGCCATTGATTCACGGATCTAATAGATCTCTCCATAGAGCAGCCCTTCCCTATACCTCTTCATCCGTACCTACTCTCTCAAGGGCCTTGTCTCCCAGAGCTGGATTAAGGGCCACATGGGCCTGGAGCAGAAAATTTCAAGGGCCTATACTGAGAAGGGAAGGAGCTGTGACCAGTGTTGTGTGGGTGTGGCCAGAGCCATGTGGGTGTGTACACCCGTTACACTATGTGCCCCGCTGTCTCCCTAAATACATAAACATAGAAAAATTTGATAATTTTGTGAGAAAATTACAAAAACAATTAAAATTCTTATGAATTATGATTGTTTGGCCAGCTGTGAGCCTGGTCATCATCCTGCTGCCAGCACGATGGGCATATTTTTATGTGGAGGCCTGGAGCTGGAGCTCCATCTGCCCCATTGTTAATCTGGCCCTGCTCCCTCCATTCGGGCCTCCCTCATCTGTCTTTGATGGCGTGGCTCTTAAGACATCCCTCCTTAGAGATAAAGGTTTCTCCAGTGGTTCAGGCTCGGAAACCAGCCTCAGCTTGCATTTATCACCAGATTTGGTACTCCTATTTCCAGTGATGTACTCATCGTAACTACGACCCTACGGTTCTTCGGATACCTAGGTTGTTAGCCTTCTTGCAGGCAGGCCAGGCCATGGGTCTTCGCCTGGCTTCTCTCAAGGTTCAGGTCTCAGCTTTGTCCGTCTGGTTCCAGAAGAGACTGGCTCTTTTACCGGATGTGCATACCTTCCTTTGATGGCGCTTTGGGACCTCTCCTTGGTACTTCGAGCCTTACAACACAGTACTTTTGAACCTCTGGAACAGGTTGACCTCAAATGGCTCACTGCCAAGACTCTTTTTCTGCTGGCTATTGCCTCAGCCAGTAGAGTCTCCAACTTCGGAGCTCTCTCTTGTCGCTCCCCATTTATGATATTCAACCAGGACCGAGCGGTCCTTCGGACTAAGAGTGGATTCCTACCTAAGGTAGTGTCTAATTTTCATATCAGCGAACCAATTGTGATACCAGCCTTTCAGGAATCTGGTCTCTTACCAGAGAAAGCTTTGTTGGATGTGGTCTGTGCTCTTAAATCTACGTTGACCAAACTAGTTCTGTTAGAAAAACAGATTCATTATTCATCCTCTGTGGTTTCCACAAACGGAGCTGGCCTGCCAATAAACAGACATTGGCACGTTGGCTTCGCTTAACCATCTCACAGGCTTACTCGCAGGCTGATATTCCTGTTCCAATTACAGTAACGACCTATTCTACTTGCTCTGTGGCTCCTTTGTGGGCAGCACGCCATGGAGCGTCTGCTGAACTATTATGTAAGGCTGCTACATGGTCTTTTGCCCACACGTTTCTTAGGTTCTATGCCTTTGGTACGTTTGCCTCTCAGGATGCAACCTTTGACCACCAAGTCCTCCTTTCAGCTTTGTAGCGTTCCCTCCCTATAACAACTGCTTTGGGACATCCCAAGGTTAAGGATTAACCCTGAAGAGACCATGGACCCAAAGAAGAAAATAAAGAGTTGTGGTAAAATTTACCTACGTTAACTCTTTTTCTTCAAGGTCCATGGGATCCACAGGGTGCCCACCCTGATGCACCACACTTCAATGGTTTGTCTTTACGGTCACCAGTTCCCTTCTCTTCTCTATGCGAGTGTGATTTTCTGTGTCTACCATACTTCCTTCTCTCCTTTCTCCAGCTCCTGCTTTGGGCCTGGTAACTAAAACTGAAGCGCCTGAGCAAGGGAGCAGGGTATGAAGGGAGAGGACCCCAGTGCATCCTGGGAGGCTCACAAAGCTTTATTGTTCAGTGCCAGTCCTGGTCTCCACCAGATCATATCCAAGGTTAAGGATTAACCCTGTGGAGACCATGGACCCCAAAGAAAAAGAGTTAACGAAGATAAGTTTTACCATAACTCGTTCTTTTGTACAAGTCCTGAAAGCATACTGTATAGATGGATTGGAATGCCAGCGGTCAGAATACCGACGCATGGATCCCGGTCGCCAGAATGCTGGCAACAGGCCAAGCGCAAAGAGTCCCATTGCAGGCTTGCTGCGCTCGCCACACTGCAGGCAAGGTGGCTCGTTGCGCTCGCCACAGGTTTTATTCCCACTCTGTGGGTGTCGTGGACACCCACGAGTGGGAATAGCCCTGGCGCCACTGCCGGCATTCTGGCGGCCGGGATCCCGGCGTTGATATTCTGACCACTGGGATGTTGACTACATCCCATTTAGATTTGTTCCAGATTCTGCAGAAAATGTAAAGTATGGGTCAGAATGCATTTTATCTAGATGTGATGACATAAATATGTATTAGAAATAAACGTATATTTGTCTATGCATGTTTGGAGCAGCTAATTAAATGAAACTGAATGTTTCATAGCAAAAAAAAAACTTGTGGACGTTTCTAGGTTAAATCTGCTTCCGTCACTCATTTAATAGCCCATGCCATTCCCTCCCAAGTAATATCTTTTTATCCATGTATTTGATACAGTAAGTACTAATTAATGTCTAGTTAAGAGTATAGTCCATGTTTTAAGGATATGCATGCTTGAGTCCAGATGGTTATATCAAATTAATTGATGTTCTAATTAAGTCACCTTTTCTCATGGTTTTCCTTAAAACCTGGACTGTGATGGTGGAGTTTGGGAAACTCTGGTCTAGACCATTATTATAAACACATAGCCCAAACCTTTTTGAAGTACGGCATCCTATCATTTTTTTTCACGGCACCCCTAGGCCAAAAGTTTCTTATTGAGAAATTTATAAAGAAATATTAAATTAAGTAAATTGTGTTTATATTTCATCCTTAGGATTAATTGTGTGGTGAGGGATAAGATTTGCTTCTGTTTGTCCACATATTTTATGATTGGCATCCACCATCACTGGTTGCGCCTATTACCTTGACCATAAGTGGTCCTGGACCACCAACCCAAGGCATCCCTGCAAGTGCCCTGAGCACCCCAGGGTGAATAGGCACACAGTTTGAGAACCACTGACATAGGGGGTTATCCAATAACCCGCGGTCAATGACTTTGGGTTATTGTATCGCCGGGGGCTATCCAGTTAGCTTCGAAGCAGCGCACTCCTCCCCCCGATGCTGGCACTTATCCGTGATAGGTGGCCTACCGGAGCCCAATTTCGACCAATCAAAACTGCCTCTAATTGGATACCACAATAATGACCGTTGGTTATCCATCCGTTTTGACCGGCCGAAATGTCATTGGGACTAATTGAATACCCCCCATAGCCATTTATCCCTCCTCCCACGCTCACTTGGTATTCATGCAGAGCTGGGCCTGAAAGTAGTTTAGTAGAAGAAAGATTTATTCCTTCAGTATTTGTTCATGCCAACGTTTTGAATGTCACCATTTATTATAATTCACAATTTCGACACTTAACAGGACAGAATGTCAACAGTGCTGGTTAGGGTTAGGCTCAGACACTTAATTTACATTTTAAAAAAAATGTCAGTGTTGAAATTGCAAATGGTAGCATTTGACTGATTGACCTCATGTCCACATCAACATTCTGAATATCAACAATTTTATACCACACCCATGCCTTACCTGCTGCTTGGTAGCTCATTAATCAGTCCACTGCTGCCAGCCTTGTCAACAGAGAAGTACGCCAGCTATGAGACCACTAAACCATGTACCAGCCCAGAGTAGTAAATAAAATAGGGAGCTTAGCTGAACTTTAACAAACATATGTACAGTGAGAGTATGCTGTTTTTGAATATTGTATTATATTTGTTGTGTTTTCAGGCTGCAGCGACTTACCAAAGATCTCCAGAAACAGTTGCAATCACAAGACAGTGGGCTCTCTGCCTCCAATAAAGTGTCTGCTCTGGACAGAGCTCTAGGAGAAGTCACCAGAATCCTAGAAAAGCAGGTAAAGCCAATCTGCTAATTTCATATAATATAAAATCATTGCTTCAGGGTAGTGTATTAGACATGTTGCCCACAAAGTACACCTGTCTGCTCTGCACAACACTATACATGCACCAATCACCAGTAAGCACTCTAGTTGTATGTAATGGACTTGAAGGAAAATGCATGCTTGTTATTGATCAAGGCCTCTGATGTAAGGAAGGTACTGCTTTTGACTGGATCATGACTGGTATCTATAACTAGGCTTGCCATAGCATCCCTTCAATAAGGGACACCTATGATTTACACAGGTTCTGTGGTTGGCTAAAATCAAGCCTGCATTTCTCTAACGTCCTAAGTGGATGCTGGGGACTCCGTAAGGACCATGGGGAATAGCGGCTCCGCAGGAGACTGGGCACAAAAGTAAAGCTTTAGAACTACCTGGTGTGCACTGGCTCCTCCCCCTATGACCCTCCTCCAAGCCTCAGTTAAGATTTTGTGCCCGAACGAGAAGGGTGCACACTAGGTGGCTCTCCTGAGCTGCTTAGTGAAAAGTTTAGTTTTAGGTTTTTTATTATCAGTGAGACCTGCTGGCAACAGGCTCACTGCATCGAGGGACTAAGGGGAGAAGAAGCGAACTCACCTGCGTGCAGAGTGGATTGGGCTTCTTAGGCTACTGGACATTAGCTCCAGAGGGACGATCACAGGCCCAGCCATGGATGGGTCCCAGAGCCGCGCCGCCGGCCCCCTTACAGAGCCAGAAGAAGAAGAGGTCCGGAAAATCGGCGGCAGAAGACGTCCTGTCTTCAACAAGGTAGCGCACAGCACTGCAGCTGTGCGCCATTGCTCTCAGCACACTTCACACTCCGGTCACTGAGGGTGCAGGGCGCTGGGGGGGGGCGCCCTGAGACGCAATAAAAACACCTTGGATGGCAAAAAATGCATCACATATAGCTCCTGGGCTATATGGATGCATTTAACCCCTGCCAGAATACATAGAAAAACGGGAGATAAGGGGGCGGAGCCTATCTCCTCAGCACACTGGCGCCATTTTCCCTCACAGCTCCGTTGGAGGGAAGCTCCCTGGCTCTCCCCTGCAGTCACTACACTACAGAAAGGGTTAAAAAAGAGAGGGGGGGCACTAATTACGCGCAGTATTAAAGATACAGCAGCTATAAGGGGAAAAACACTTATATAAGGTTATCCCTGTATATATATAGCGCTCTGGTGTGTGCTGGCAAACTCTCCCTCTGTCTCCCCAAAGGGCTAGTGGGGTCCTGTCCTCTATCAGAGCATTCCCTGTGTGTGTGCTGTATGTCGGTACGTTTGTGTCGACATGTATGAGGAGAAAAATGATGTGGAGACGGAGCAGATTGCCTGTAATAGTGATGTCACCCCCTAGGGGGTCGACACCTGAGTGGATGAACTGTTGGAAGGAATTACGTGACAGTGTCAGCTCTGTATAAAAGACAGTGGTTGACATGAGACAGCCGGCTACTCAGCTTGTGCCTGTCCAGACGTCTCATAGGCCGTCAGGGGCTCTAAAGCGCCCGTTACCTCAGATGGCAGATATAGACGCCGACACGGATACTGACTCCAGTGTCGACGGTGAAGAGACAAATGTGACTTCCAGTAGGGCCACACGTTACATGATGGAGGCAATGAAAAATGTTTAATACGAGTACCACCAAAAAAGGGGTATTATGTTCGGTGAGGAAAAACTACCTGTAGTTTTCCTGAATCTGAGAAATTAAATGACGTGTGTGATGATGCGTGGGTTTCCCCCGATAACAACTGATAATTTCTAAAATGTTATTGGCATTATATCCTTTCCCGCCAGAGGTTAGGGTGCGTTGGGAAACACCCCCTAGGGTGAATAAAGCGCTCACATGCTTGTAAGGTCTCTACCCTCTCCTGAGATGGCCGCCCTTAAGGATCCTGCTGATAGAAAGCAGGAGGGTATCCTAAAATGTATTTACACACATACTGGTGTTATACTGCGACCAGCAATCGCCTCAGCCTGGATGTGCAGTGCTGGGTTGGCGTGGTCGGATTCCCTGACTGAAAATATTGATACCCTAGATAGGGACAGTATATTTTTGCCTATAGAGCATTCAAAAGATGCATTTCTATATATGCGTGATGCACAGCGGAATATTTGCAGGCTGGCATCAAGTCTAAGTGCGTTGTCCATTTCTACCAGTAGAGGGTTATGGACACGACAGTGGTCAGGTGATGCGGATTTCAAACGGCATTTGGAAGCAACATGAGAAGACGCCGTATTATCAGGCGCAGTCTTTTCGTGGACAAGCGGGAAAAAGGTTCTTCATTTCTGCCCCGTGACAGAGGGAGAGGAAAAAGGCTGCAGAAATCAGCCAGTTCCCAGGAACAGAAACCCTCTCCCGCCTCTGCCAAGCCCTCAGTATGACGCTGGGGCTTTACAAGCAGAATCAGGCACGGTGGGGGGCCCGTCTCAATGAATTTCAGCGCGCAGTGGGCTCACTCGCAAGTAGACCCCTGGATCCTTCAGGTGATATCTCAGGGGTACAAATTGGAATTCGAGACGTCTCCCCCTCGCCGTTTCCTAAAGTCGGCTTTACCGATGTCTCCTTCTGACAGGGAGACAGTTTTGGAAGCCATTCACAAGCTGTATTCCCAGCAGGTGATAATCAAGGTACCCCTCCTGCAACAGGGAACGGGGTATTATTCCACACTGTTGTGGTACCGAAGCCGGACGGCTCGGTGAGACCGATTCTAAATCTAAAATCTTTGAACACTTACATACAGAGGTTCAAATTCAAGATTGAGTCACTCAGAGCAGTGATTGCGAACCTGGAAGAAGGGGACTACATGATATCTCGGGACATCAAGGATGCTTACCTTCATGTCCAAATTTACCCTTCTCACCAAGGGTACCTCAGGTTTATGGTACAGAACTGTCACTATCAGTTCAGACGCTGCCGTATGGATGGTCCACGGCACCCCGGGTCTTTACCAAGGTAATGGCCGAAATGATGATATTCCTTCGAAGGAAGGGAATTTTAGTTATCCCTTACTTGGACGATTCCCTGATAAGGGTAAGATCCAGGGAACAGTTGGAGGTCGGTGTAGCACTATCTCAGGTAGTGTTGCGGCAGCACGATTGGATTCTCAATATTCCAAAATCGCAGCTGGTTCCGACGACTCGTCTTCTGTTCCTAGGGAGGATCCTGGACACAGTCCAGAAAAAGGTGTTTCTCCCGGAGGAGAAAGCCAGGGAGTTATCCGAGCTAGTCAGGAACCTCCTAAAACCGAGCCAAGTCTCAGTGCATCAATGCACAAGGGTTCTGGGTAAAATGGTGGCTTCCTACGAAGCAATCCCATTCGGCAGATTCCACGCAAGAACTTTCCAGTGGGACCTGCTGGACAAATGGTCCGGGTCGCATCTTCAGATGCATCAGCGGATAACCCTGTCACCAAGAACAAGGGTGTCCCTCCTGTGTTGGTTGCAGAGTGCTCATCTTCTAGAGGGCCGCAGATTCGGCATTCAGGACTGGGTCCTGGTGACCACGGATGCCAGCCTGCGAGGCTGGGGAGCAGTCACACAGGGAAGGAATTTCCAGGGTTTATGGTCAAGCCTGGAGACATCACTTCACATAAATATCCTGAAGCTAAGGGCCATTTACAATGCTCTAAGCTTAGCAAGACCTCTGCTTCAAGGTCAGCCGGTGTTGATCCAGTCGGACAACATCACGGCAGTCACCCACGTAAACAGACAGGGTGGCACAAGAAGCAGGAGGGCAATGGCAGAAGCTGCAAGGATTCTTCGCTGGGTGGAAAATCATGTGATAGCACTGTCAGCAATTCCGGGAGTGGACAACTGGGAAGCAGACTTCCTCAGCAGACACGACCTCCACCCGGGAGAGTGGGGACTTCACCCAGAAGTCTTCCACATGATTATAAACCGTTGGGAAAAACTCGACAGGTATTGCGCCAGGTCAAGGGACCCTCAGGCAATAGCTGTAGACGCTCTGGTAACACCGTGGGTGTACCAGTCAGTGTATGTGTTCCCTCATCTGCCTCTCATACTCAAGGTACTGAGATTGATAAGATGGAGAGGAGTAAGCACTATATTCGTGGCTCCGGATTGGCCAAGAAGGACTTGGTAACCGGAACTTCAAGAGATGCTCACGGAGGATCCGTGGCCTCTACCTCTAAGAAGGGACCTGCTCCAGCAAGGACCCTGTCTGTTCCAAGACTTACCGCGGCTGCGTTTGACGGCATGGCGGTTGAACGCCGGATCCTGAAGGAAAAAAAAAAAGGCATTCCGGATGAAGTCATCCCTATCCTGATCAAAGCCAGGAAGGATGTAACCACAAAACATTATCACCGCATTTGGCGAAAATATGTTGCGTGGTGCGAGGCCAGTAAGGCCCGACGGAGGAAATTCAACTGGGTCGATTCCTACATTTCCTGCAAACAGGAGTGTCTATGGGCCTGAAATTGGGGTCCATTAAGGTTCAAATTTCGGCCCTGTCAATTTTCTTCCAAAAAGAACTAGCTTCAGTCCCTGAAGTTCAGACGTTGTAAAAGGGGTACTGCATATACAGCCTCCTTTTGTGCCTCCAGTGGCACCTTGAGATCTCAATGTAGTTTTTGGGTTCCAAAAGTCACATTGGTTTGAACCACTTAAATCTGTGGAGTTAAAATATCTCACATGGAAAGTGGTCATGCTGTTGGCCCTGGCCTGGGCCAGGCGCGTGTCAGAATTGGCGGCTTTATCCTGTAAAAGCCCTTATCTGATTTTCCATTCGGACAGGGCGGAATTGAGGACTCGTCCTCAGTTTCTCCCTAAGGTGGTTTCAGCGTTTCACCTGAACCAACCTATTGTGGTGCCTGCGGCTACTAGGGACTTGGAGGACTCCAAGTTGCTAGACGTTGTCAGGGCCCTGAAAATATATGTTTCCAGGACGGCTGGAGTCAGAAAATCTGACTCGCTGTTTATCCTGTATGCACCCAACAAGCTGGGTGCTCCTGCTTCTAAGCAGACTATTGCTCGTTGGATTTGTAGTACAATTCAGCTTGCACATTCTGTGGCAGGCCTGCCACAGCCAAAAATCTGTAAATGCCCACTCCACAAGGAAGATGGGCTCATCTTGGGCGGCTGCCCGAGGGGTCTCGGCTTTACAACTTTGCCGAGCAGCTACTTGGTCAGGAGCAAATACGTTTGTAAAATTCTACAAAATTGATACCCTGGCTGAGGAGGACCTGGAGTTCTCTCATTTGGTGCTGCAGAGTCATCCGCACTCTCCCGCCCGTTTGGGAGCTTTGGTATAATCCCCATGGTCCTTACGGAGTCCCCAGCATCCACTTAGGATGTTAGAGAAAATAAGAATTTACTTACCGATAATTCTATTTCTCGTAGTCCGTAGTGGATGCTGGGCGCCCATCCCAAGTGCGGATTGTCTGCAATACTGGTACATAGTTATTGTTACCAAAAAAAAAAAAAAAAAATCGGGTTATTGCTGTAGTGACCCATCTTTTCTAGAGGCTCCTCTGTTATCATGCTGTTAACTGGGTTTAGATCACGAGTTGTACGGTGTGATTGGTGTGGCTGGTATGAGTCTTACCCGGGATTCAAAATCCTTCCTTATTGTGTACGCTCGTCCGGGCACAGTATCCTAACTGAGGCTTGGAGGAGGGTCATAGGGGGAGGAGCCAGTGCACACCAGGTAGTTCTAAAGCTTTACTTTTGTGCCCAGTCTCCTGCGGAGCCGCTATTCCCCATGGTCCTTACGGAGTCCCCAGCATCCACTACGGACTACGAGAAATAGAATTATCGGTAAGTAAATTCTTATTTTTACCTGGTTCTAATCAGCCATAGAACCTGTATAGATCATAGGCGTCCTGGATTAAAGGGATATTATGGCAAGCCTAACTATAACAGACCTGCCTCACAGGTGACTCTGAGATGACAGCATACTAATGAGGTCGTAGACGGGGTGAGCAGGGATTCCCAAAAATGGGAGAGAAACACAGGTCCATGTTTCATTCAAGTGTTTCTGTGTCTTCTAAGACTTGTGCCCGTTAAAATATGCTGAATATAGTATTTATATATGTTTGATATTATCACTACCAAGAAATAACTGTTGCTCAGATGCATGCATGCCGTATATGTGTAAGGGTATCTGTTTAAGAATTGAGGATTATTATATAGATACCTTTACCTACATGGCCTGTATGTATCTGAGAAACAGTTACTCCTTATGGATAACACCAGTAACAAGCCTCTCCCCCCTCGGCTCCCCTCCTGTGGCTTCCACTGCTGGCGACAGAGATGGGATAGCCTTCCTGCAGTAAAGGACAGACCTGTAAGCATACCTCCCCACATGACCCATTCCAGGAGGGACAAAATGCTCTGTTCCTGGACTTCCCTGTTAATGTAGGATTGCCGTTGCCTGTGTTGAACTAGTTAATGGATAAGAAAGGTGTTTCACCGCAGGTAACAACAATCAGGAACCGAGCATTTTGTCCTTCCTGGAATGGGTCATGTTGGGAGGCATGCTTTGTAAGTAAGGCAAGAACAAGATACGGCGAGCTATATGCTTTGTCTTTTCTTACTAATTGTATGATAAGTATAATTTCTACTGCACACCTGATCTGAATAGGAGAGTTGCATACAAATGTATACATTTTGGTATTTGTTATAAAGAAACAAATGGAAGAAATTCAAAAAATGTTAAGATACCTGCCAAACAGTTTCACTTTCACATATACATTTTTTCCAATTATTTTGGTATTTATTATGTTACAGAACGTGAAAAAACATCCTATATAATAAAAGGCTAACGCTGCTCCTCACCTCAGTGGGGGGAATTTAAGTGTTTTGCCAGCCACTAGATGGCACCTGATGGAGCAATTCAATTGTTGCTCCGTTTGGTCTCGGACAGCCGCCAGTACTGACATTACTGTTATGTTCCGTAATTTTGGTGTGCTGGCAACTAGTAATTTCACAAAAGGTCACTCACAGTGTTATACGTACAGTAGAGGACCTAACAATGCTTAATATTATGTGTGCAATTATAACCATTTATTATTCCTCTGTCTTGTGACTTGGCAAGTGAGGACCACCTTTCCTCAGCTGAATGTTCACATTGAGCAACAGATAAACATTATGTTTAGTTTTGAGTGGTTCATGGTTGCATGGTTCCTCCAGTTCCCTGGGTAACACTGCACAGCTGCATTTTATTATTACAAGGAAACCCTCCCTCCAACCCCCGCATCTCCCATACATCCAGCTTATACCATGTTCTTTGTGGAGTAAACTGCATATTGTGTGATCTTTGTAACTGTGATTACAGCATACTGTACTAAGGAGAATAAAATGATTGAAGGGGAATATCTTGAGTGTATGTGTTTGTTGGTTTTGTGTTTTTTTTCTGTCCCTCTACTGACCTGTGTCATGATTTTTTAAGTGGATGACAAATCAGCGCTGCGAAGTGATTTAATAGCCACAGACCATGAATAAGTGTGTGCTTATTATATATACTCTGCACCTCCTTAAGAGCAAATGCAAGCTATGCAGCACTGCTGTTATTTTATACAATGGGGGCTCCCAGCATCTAACGGCATATGAATGTTCACAGTGACGGGACATTACCTCAAAATGGTAATAGCAGTTTTTATGTCCCCTGCAGTATTGTTTGTTAAATGCAGCCATTTTCAAGCTTGTCTTCATATGTTGTAGGAAGGCTTCACTGCAAGCTCGGGATCGGCTTTCAAAGTGTGCAGAATTTGAATGATAACATTCCACGAAAGGCTGTATTTTCAGCCTTTCCCAGTCAGATCCTGACCGTAACTGTTTGTTATCAGATATCGGATATACTAGCACTGCCATGGAGAGTTATTCCCATTAAAAGCCACAATTGAGGGATTACTTGGATAGGAGTCCTTGCCTTCCCCCACATGTAATTTGCTGCCAATCAGATAGCAGAACAGCTTTCCATTCTACAGACTTCCCCATTAACTTTAAATCATGTTCTCAAAATTGAGGCCATTAGTGGGGCCCTAGTGGGATAATATAATTTCCTGCATTAATATCTTATCAGGCATACCCCCATTTCAATAGATATATAAATAACAGGTGAAAACTTCACCTTTTACATGCAGTTCCTAAAAAGTCTGACATTCCTCCAAGAAGGGTTCTGTTCAGATGGTCAGATGTGACTGCATTGCTTACAGGTTGTCATAGACTAATGCAGTTCAGGCACTAAGACCACAATCAACATCATAATATCAACCTTGGATCAATGATTTTTTGTTTAATGACAGCAGCCAAATATTTTATTTTGTTCATTACTAGCGATCTGCCCCGACTTCGCACGGAAGCCGATTTGTTTCACAAGACTCGTCAAAGCTCGGATCCCTTTTGACGTAGATTAATGTTTCATACACCTAAACCTTCCTCGACAAATGCTCTACAGAATTGGGAATACCGCATCAAATTCTGTCCAGTGGATCTCAAGATCCCAAACAAACGTATGCCTACTGGGGACTTTATTTTATACCAAGTAGTGATACGGGCAGGGGCATAGATAGAATTTTAAGGGGCCCCAAGGCTTTACATTTAGCATTGAATTTGCTGAAAACACTCAGCTTCTTAAACTCAGTACCTACTACGTAATCCCTTTAATCAATATTAAAAGGAAAATGTTTCTTACCTGCCATCTTTAGGTTCAATTATGTAGCTTTGAACACAGACTTGTCTCCTTTAGTCCATGCTGCTTTTGATCAGCAACCACCAGCCTTGGGGAGGGGGTAAAGGCACAGTAGGTATGGAGACTGAGGCAGAGTTACATATAGGGAAAGGAGCTCAGAGGAATACATGAGGAGAGAGGGTTAGAGAAGCGTATGGAGAATAACACATGGGGAGGAAGAGGCCAGAGGTACACATGGGAGAGGGGGTTAGAGAAGCATATGGAGAATAACACATGGGGAGGAAGAGGCCAGAGGTACACATGGGAGAGGGGGTTAGAGAAGCATATGGAGAATAACACATGGGGAGGAAGAGGCCAGAGGTACACATGGGAGAGGGGGTTAGAGAAGCATATGGAGAATAACACATGGGGAGGAAGAGGCCAGAGGTACACATGGGAGAGGGGGTTAGAGAAGCATATGGAGAATAACACATGGGGAGGAAGAGGCCAGAGGTACACATGGGAGAGGGGGTTAGAGAAGCATATGGAGAAGAACACATGGGGAGGAAGAGGCCAGATGTACACATGGGGAGAGGGGGTTAGAGAAGCATATGGAGAAGAACACATGGGGAGGAAGAGGCCAGAGGTACACATGGGGAGAGGGGGTTAGAGAAGCATATGTAGAATAACACATGGGGAGGAAGAGGCCAGAGGTACACATAGGAGAGGGGGTTAGAGAAGCATATGGAGAAGAACACATGGGGAGGAAGAGGCCAGAGGTACACATGGGGAGAGGGGGTTAGGGAAGCATATGAAGAAGAACACATGGGGAGGAAGAGGCCAGAGGTACACATGGGGAGAGGGGGTTAGAGAAGCATATGGAGAAGAACACATGGGGAGGAAGAGGCCAGAGGTACACATGGGGAGGCCAAAGGTGCATATGGGAAGGGGAGATCATAGGCACACATGGGGAGGTAGGAGGCAAAGACATTCATGGGGGGGCGGCAGAGGCACAATTGGGGAGGTAGTGGTTGGAGCACTCATGGTGAGGGGAGGCATAGGTACATATGGGATGGGGAGGTGATAGTTGCACATGGGGAAGTAGGAGGCAGAGGCACTCATGGGGAGGCAGAGGCACTCATGGGGAGAGGGGATATAGGCATGCTTGATGAGGCAGTAGGCAGAGGTACATATGGGGAGGAGAGATGATGGATGCACATGAGGAGAGGCAGAGGCACTCATGGGGAAGGGGACGGAGGCATGCTTGGTGAGGCAGAGGTACTTAAGGGGAGAGGAGATGATGGGTGCACATGGGGAGGTAGGAGGCAGAGGCACTGCGGTCCTGATATAACACACCACTCACTGCCCCATACTAAATATTGCCCTCAGCAATACCCTGTGTAGCCCCACCCCCATAGTTACATAGTTTTCATTTTAAATGTCCTGTTTATTCACCGTCTTTTGTCGAAAAGCCGCATTTTTACCATTGCAGACATGTCGAATTTGACAACTGTGGAATTTCAAAGAGTCGAATCTGAAACGGACGTTTTTTTGTCGAAAAGTACTGTATTGCATTGTCGAATTTTTTTTTGTGTCGAAAATGCCCCATTTTTCAACATTTGCAGAAATTCGACCGCAATTGCATATACCCCTCTGATGTATCGCATTACCACTAAGACACATTTTCAGGTAAAAAAAATGCAAAAAAGAAGCCAAATGCTAGAGGGGGTTCCTTGGGACTTGACGGCTCACTCACGCCAGATATCTCGCATCATATGGTGTATTGAGGCTGTTTGTATGAGGACACATGTATAATGTGATTCCCTTACAAAAAATATGGTGATTCTGTTTCCTCAAATCATAGCCTGGAAAAATGTTAGAAGCATCTTGTTTTAAAAGTGAGTTTGTACAGGTATTTAGAAACTTTATTATAAATCTATATATTATTCTTTATCTTTTTCAGGTATAGGAATCACCTTTAGTGTTGTACATTTTAATTCAACCATATGATGGAGTGAGAATTATTCATGGCTGTTAAATTGCCTTATTTACATTATATTAACTCTGAAATTGAAATATTATGTGATCATTTAATCAATCACATACTTGTCATTGCTTTATATACAAATGAGTGAAAGCTTGCCCAGTGGCAGAACTAGCAAGTGGTGGGCCAAGGTGGCAGATAGATAGATATACAGTATGCTTTAGAGCTGTAACTAGACATTTTGGAGCCCTGCACTATATTCAAATTAGGACAAGCGTGTACTCAAAAAAGAGCCGTGGCCACACAACAGTACCCCCAATTACATATTTACATAATTGTTGAGGTTGAAAAAAGACAAACATCTATCGAGTTCAACCTGTATTATAATTTTATAATAATTAAATGCTGTATCCTTGGATATTTTTTTCAGCTAGGAATCCATCTAATCCATTTTTAATCTTATTTATTGAATCCACCAATACTACCTTCTCTGGCAGATAATTCCAAATCCTTACTGCTCTTACTGTGAAGAACCCTTTTCTCCGTTGTGTATGAATTATTTTTACTTTTAACCTCAGGGTGTGTCCTCGTGTCCTATGTAACGATTATTTGATAAACAAATCATTTGATAAATTCTTGTATTGTCCCTTTATGTATTTATAAATATTAATAATGTCCCCTCTCAATTGCATCTTTTCCAGTGATCTAACCTTTTTTAGTCTTTCCTCATAATTCAGTGCCTCTAACCCCTTACCCCATTTTGGTGGCTCGCCTTTGAACCCTTTCGAGTTACAAGATATCGTTTTCATAGTGAGGTAGCCAGAACTCTCCACAATATTCCAGGTGTGGCCACACCAATGATTTATACAGTGGCAGGATTACACTCTCATCCCTTGTCTCCATTCCCCGTTTTATGCATGCTAACACCTTATTTGCTTTTGTTGCTGCATTTTGACATTGCGTACTGCTACTAAGTTTATTATTGATGAGCACCCCCAAATCTTTTTCAACTACCCGTTATCCCTACATTTTCCCCATTTCGTTTGTATGCTGCCTGTTTTTAGTCCCAAAGTGCATAACTTTACATTTGTCTATATTGAACCTCATTCTCCATTTATCTGCCCAGACCTCAAGTCTAGATAAGTATTTCTGTAGCGATTCAACATCCTTGTCTGAATTAATTACTCTACATAGTTTAGTATTGTTTGCGAAAATTTACACCGTGCTTTCTAGTCCCTCTCCTAGGTCATTAATGAATATGTTAAACAGCAATGGCCCAAGTACTGATCCCTGCGGTATTCCACTGAGTACTGAGGCCCATTCAGAGAACATCCCATTAATCCCCACTCACTGTTCCCTATTGTACAGACAATTACTCACCCAAGTACAAACAGTGTTTCCTACCCCAAGCTCTCTTAATTTGAAAATTAGTCTCTTATGTAGGACTTTGTCAAAGACCTTAACGAAGTCCAGAAAGACCACATCCTCTGCTTTACCCTGATCAATATTATCGCTCACTTTCTCGTAGAAGCTTATTAAGTTAGTTTGACATGACCTGTCCTTCACAAAACCATGCTGATTCCTTGTAATAACCTTGGAGGTATCCAAGTACTCTAGTATGGTATCCCTTAATATATCTTCCAGTATTTTCCCCACTATAGATGTCAAACTTACCGGTCTATAGTTTCCAGGATGAGTTTTAATACCCTTTTTAAATATTGGGACTACCTCTGCTATACGCCAGTCCTTCAATATAATTCCTGATGTAATTGACTCTTTGAAAATCAGATACAGGGGTCTCGATATCTCTGCGTTAAGTTCCATAAGAACCCTGCGGTGAAGTCCATCCGGGCCAGGAGATTTATTCATCTTAATTTCTCATACGTCCTAGAGGATGCTGGGGTCACATCAAGAACCATGGGGTATAGACGGGATCCACAGGAGACATGGGCACTTTAAGACTTTCAAAGGGGTGTGAACTGGCTCCTCCCTCTATGCCCCTCCTCCAGACTCCAGTTTAGAATCTGTGCCCAGGCAGACTGGATGCACACTGAGGAGCTCTACTGAGTTTCTCTGAAAAGACTTTTAGTTAGGTTTTTTATTTTCAGGGAGCACTGCTGGCAACAGTCTCCCTGCTTCGTGGGACTTAGGGGAGAGAAGTCAGACCTACTTCTGTGAGTTTAAAGGATCTGCTTCTTTGGCTACAGGACACCATTAGCTCCTGAGGGTTTGGAACACTAGGTACGCCTAGGGGTTCATTCCTAGAGCCCGCCGTCACCCCCTTGCAGAGCCAGAAGTCAGAAGACAGGTGAGTAGAAGAAGATCAGAAGACTTCAGTGACGGCTTTGAGGTACCGCACAGTGCGCCATGCTCCCACACACAACAGCACTGCAGGGCGCGGGGGCGCCCTGGGCAGCATATAAACCTCATTTATCTGGCAACAGCGGACAAGGTGCCTGGGCACTGTCTGGACCCCCGCCAGTGTCAAAAAGTTTAAAAATGAGCGGGTCTGAAGTGCGCCAGTAAGGGGGCGGGGCTTAGCCCTCACAGCACACAGCCCGGCGCCATTTCTCTTCACATGGCTGCAGGACGCTGGTCCTTCCTCACACTGCTGTAACAAGTAACAGGGTGGAAAACGGGGGGGGGGGGGGGCACAGCGATTTTGGTGCATTATACTAGTTTATAAAAGAGATGCAGGTCTGGGACATTGTCTGTAGTGTTCAGACCGAGTTTTGGGCGCTGGGGTGTGGGCTGGCTATATCTCCCTCTGAGTCTCTCTGACAGGCTTTGCTGTAGGTCTGTCCCCTATAGGCCCAGTGTGTCTGCGTGTGGTAGGTACACGTGTGTCGGCATGTCTGAAGCGGAGTGCTCCTCCCAGGAGGAGACTATGTTGGGGACACAAAAGGCTGTGGGAGTGACCCTGTCGGCACCGCCGACACCGGATTGGGTGAATGTTTTGAGTGCTTTGAATGCAAATGTGGCTCTGATTAATAAAAGATTGGATAAATCTGAGTCTCAGAACCAGGCTTGGAAGAAATCCGTAGAGGATGTGTTGTTTCAAGTCCAGACCCCATCGGGGTCACAAAAACGTTCATTTGCCCGGCTGGCAAACACGGATACCGACACGGACACTGACTCAAGTGTCAACTATAGTGATGCCAGATTAGATCCAAAACTGGCAAAGAGCATTCAGTACATGATTGTGGCTATAAAAGATGTATTACATATCACTGAGGACCCTGCTGTTCCTGATACTAGGGTCTGTATGTTTAAGGGGAAGAAACCTGAGGTAACTTTTCCTCCCTCTCATGAACTGAATACGCTTTGTGAAAAGGTTTGGGAAAATCCTGACAAAAAGTTTCAGATTCCCAAAAGGATTGTAGCGGCGTATCGTTTCCGTCTGGGGATAGGGATAAATGGGTCACCCCCCATTGTGGACAAAGCTTTATCACGGCTATCCAAAAAGGTGGCTCTTCCTTTCCCCTGACACGGCAGCCCTAAAGGATCCTGCGGATCGTAGGCAGGAAAATACATTGAAATCCATTTATATCTCCACGGGTACACTACTCAGATCAGCCATTGCATCTGCGTGGGTGAGTAGTGCTATCGAAAAATGGGCAGATAACCTGTCATCTGAATTGGATACCCTCGATAGGGATAACATTCTTCTGACGCTAGGTCATATCAGGGACGCTGCAGTCTACCTAAAGGAAGCTGCGAGAGATATTGGCCTCTTGGGTTCACGGGCCAATGCCATGGCAGTCTCAGCTAGGAGAGCATTGTGGATTCATCAATGGAATGCTGATGCTGATTCCAAAAAAGCTATGGAGTCTCTACCGTATAAAGGTGGTGTATTGTTTGGTGACGGCCTCGCTGAGTTGGTATCTACGGCTACCGCGGGTAAGTCATCATTTTTACCTTATATGCCTAAGTCATCATTTTTACCTTTTGTGTCTGCACCACAAAAGAAAGCACACCAGTATCAGATGCAGTCCTTTCGCCCCTATAAATACAGAAAAGGCAGAGGGTCTTCCTTCCTTGCTACTAGAGGAAAGGGAAAGGTTAAGCGATCACCGTCCGTGGCCGGTTCCCAGGAGCAGAAGTCCTCCCCGGCTTCTGCCAAGTCCACCGCATGACGCTGGGGCTCCTCTGCGGGAGTCCGCACCGGTGGGGGCACGTCTCTGGCTCTTCAGTCAGTTCTGGGCTCGTTCGGGCCTAGACCCATGGGTTTTAGAAATAGTGTCCCAAGGGTACAAACTGGAGTTTCAAGACGTTCCCCCCTCACCGATTTTTCAAATCAGCCTTACCAGCTTCTCTTCCATGCGCCGCAATACAAAAATTGTGTCACAATCAAGTCATTGTAGGGTTCCCCCGTCACAACAGGGAGAAGGCTTTTATTCAAGCCTGTTTGTGGTTCCGAAGCCAGATGGCTCAGTCAGACCAATCCTGAACCTCAAATCCCTCAATTTCTACCTAAAAAAATTCAAATTCATTATGGAATCTCTCCGGGCTGTGATATCCAGTCTGGAGGAGGGGGATTTTATGGTGTTGGTAGACATAAAGGATGCCTACTTACATGTTCCCATTTATCCCCCACATCAGGCTTACCTGAGGTTCGCAGTTCAGGATTGTCATTACCAATTTCAGACGTTGCCGTTTGGTCTGTCCACGGCTCCGAGGGTTTTCACCAAAGTAATGGCCGAAATGATGGTTCTCCTGCGCAAACAAGGAGTCACAATTATCCCGTACTTGGACGATCTCCTGATAAAGGCGAGATCCAGGGACCAATTACTACAGAACATTACACTCTCCCTGACAATTCTGCAGCAACAGGGTTGGCTCCTAAACTTGTCAAAATCGCAGTTGGTTCCGACGAGACGGCTGTCGTTTTTGGGAATGATTCTGGACACAGAATTACAGAGAGTTTTTCTTCCAGTGGAAAAGGCTCTGGAAAATCAGAACCTGGTCAAACAAATTCTGAAACCAGCAAGAGTATCGATCCATCAATGCACTCGGTTGCTGGGGAAGATGATAACGGCCTGCGAGGCCATTCAGTTTGGCAGATTCCATGCCGGAGTGTTTCAATGGGACCTATTGGACAAGTGGTCCGGGTCCCATCTGCACATGCACCGAAGGATAACCCTGTCCTCCAAGACCAGAATCTCACTCCTGTGGTGGCTACACAGCTCTCACCTCCTAGAGGGATGCAGGTTCGGGGTCCAGGACTGGATCGTAGTGACCACGGATGCGAATCTCCGAGGCTGGGGAGCAGTCATGCAGGGAGAAAGCTTCCAGGGAAAATGGACAAGCCAGGAAATGTGTCTACACATAAACGTGCTGGAGTTACGGGCCATTCACAACGGCCTTCTGCAAGCGGAACATTTTCTTTGCAATCGGCCCGTCTTACTTCAGTCGGACAACATAACAGCAGTAGCATACGTAAACCACCAGGGCGGAACGAAGAGCAGAGCGGCAATGGCAGAGGCCACAAAGGTGCTTCGTTGGGCGGAAAGGCATGCAAGCGCTCTGTCAGCGATCTTCATTCCAGGAGTAGACAACTGGGAGGCAGACTTCCTCAGCAGACACGATCTCCATCCAGGAAAGTGGGGTCTTCATCCAGAGGTCTTTGCAGAAGTGACAAGTCTTTGGGGTAATTCCTCAAATAGACATGATGGCGTCTCGCCTCAACAAGAAACTTCAGAGATATTGTTCCAGGTCGAGAGACCCTCAAGCAATAGCAGTGGACGCCCGTGGGTGTTTCGGTCGGTGTACGTGTTTCCTCCGCTTCCACTCATTCCAAAAGTGATAAAGATCATAAGAAGAACAAAGGTTCAAGTAATCCTCATTGTTCCAGATTGGCCAAGGATGGCTTGGTATCCAGATCTTCAGGAATTACTCATAGGAGATCCCTGGCCTCTTCCTCTGAGGGAGGATCTGTTACAGCAGGGGCCGTGCGTGTTCCAAGACTTACCGCGACTTTGTTTGACGGCTTGGAGGTTGAACGCCGGATCCTAGCCCCAAAGGGTATTCCCAAGGAAGTCATCCCTACTCTTATTCAGGCCAGGAAAGGAGTAACGTATAAACATTACCACCGTATTTGGAGAAAAAACATGTCTTGTTGTGAAGCCAAGAAAGCTCCTACGGAAGAATTTCAGTTAGGACGTTTTCTCCATTTTCTACAAGCCAGGTGTGGATGCGGGCTAAAGTTGGGCTCAATTAAAGTTCAAATTTTGGCTTTATCAGTTTTCTTCCAAAAACAATTGGCCTCACTTCCAGAAGTTCAGACCTTTGTGAAAGGCGTATTGCACATCCAACCTCCTTTTGTGCCCCATGGGATCTTAACGTGGTGTTGCAATTCCTTCAATCTCATTGGTTTGAACCTTTACAGGAGGTAGAGTTGAAATTCCTTACTTGGAAAGTGGTCATGCTGTTGGCCTTGCCATCCGCAAGGTGGGTGTCTGAATTGGCGGCCTTGTCTCACAAGAGCCCTTATTTGATCTTCCATGAAGATAGAGCAGAATTAAGGACTCGTCAGCAGTTTCTGCCGAAAGTGGTGTCATCGTTCCATTTGAACCAACCTATTGTGGTGCCAGTGGCTACTGACGAATTGCTGGAATCGAAACTTCTCGATGTAGTAAGAGCTTTGAAAATTTATGTTGCCAGAACGGCTCACCTTAGGAAAACAGAGGCTCTGTTTGTCTTGTATGCTCACAATAAAATTGGAGCTCCTGCTTCCAAGCAGACTATTGCGCGCTGGATCTGTCATATGATTCAGCAGGCTTATTCTACGCTGGATTGCCGTTACCGAAATCTGTGAAGGTCCATTCTACCAGGAAGGTGGGCTCGTCCTGGGCGGCTGCCCGGGGGGGTCTCGGCATTACAACTTTGCCGAGCAGCAACTTGATCGGGTTCGAACACCTTTGCAAAGTTCTACAAGTTTGATACCATGGCTAATGAGGACCTCATGTTTGGTCAATCCTTGCTGCAGAGTCATCAGCAATCTCCCGCCCGTTCTAGAGCTCTGGTATAAACCCCATGGTTCTTGATGTGACCCCAGCATCCTCTACGGACTAAGAGAAAAGGATTTACCGGTAGGTATTAAAATCCTATTTTTGCTTAGTCTCTCCCGGACTACTTCCTCGTTTAACCAAGCACCTTGCAACGGGTCGTTATTATAGCTTATGCTGTGCTCTACTCTTGTCAACCTGTCCTTTCTTGTGAATACTGATGCAAAGAATTTATTCAATAAATCTGCTTTTTCCCTATCATCATTAATCAAGACATCCAACTCTCCCATTAAAGGCCCAATATTCCTTTTTTTAACCTTTTACCATTTTTCTCTGACGTCCTAAGTGGATGCTGAGACTCCGTAAGGACCATGGGGAATAGCGGCTCCGCAGGAGACTGGGCACAACTATAAAGAAAGCTTTAGACTACTGGTGTGCACTGGCTCCTCCCACTATGACCCTCCTCCAGACTTCAGTTAGAATCTTGTGCCCGGCTGAGCTGGATGCACACTAGGGGCTCTCCTGAGCTCCTAGAAAGAAAGTATATTTAGGTTTTTTATTTTACAGTGAGTTCTGCTGGCAACAGACTCACTGCAGCGAGGGACTAAGGGGAGAAGAAGCGAACCTACCTAACAGGTGGTAGTTTGGGCTTCTCAGGCTACTGGACACCATTAGCTCCAGAGGGATCGACCGCAGGACCCGACCTTGATGTTCGTTCCCGGAGCCGCGCCGCCGTCCCCCTTACAGAGCCAGAAGCATGAAGAGGTCCGGAAAATCGGCGGCAGAAGACTTCGGTCTTCACCAAGGTAGCGCACAGCACTGCAGCTGTGCGCCATTGCTCCTCATGTACACCTCACACTCCGGTCACTGATGGGTGCAGGGCGCTGGGGGGGGGGGGCGCCCTGAGGGCAATATTACATATCTTGGCTGGCAAATATACACCATATATAGTCCCAGAGGCTATATAGGTGTAAATTAATACCCCTGCCAGAGTTTCAAAAACGCGGGAGAAGTCCGCCGAAAAAGGGGCGGGGCTAACTCCCTCAGCACACTGGCGCCATTTTTCCCTCACAGCTCCGCTGGAAGGAAGCTCCCTGGCTCTCCCCTGCAGTCTACAACTACAGAAGGGTAAAAAAGAGAGGGGGGGCACTAAATTTAGGCGCAGTATATATATATATATATATATATATATA
The DNA here is from genome assembly GCF_028390025.1 of Pseudophryne corroboree. Classification (NCBI taxonomy): domain Eukaryota; kingdom Metazoa; phylum Chordata; class Amphibia; order Anura; family Myobatrachidae; genus Pseudophryne; species Pseudophryne corroboree. Next base: position 352,971,225 of record NC_086449.1, read on the forward strand.
TATATCCATGGAAGTCCTGCACTCACGTCCGTAAATCATCAACTATGGGGTGCGCCCAGTAGAATCCACAGAATCCCTGTAGATCAACATATGTAGCAGTAGTTCCAGTTTCCTGGGGGGCACTCTCCTTTAAACATCATCACACGAATTTTCTTAATCCATAATAGGCTTTATTCGGTCTCACAATTGGCTTTATTAAATCGACGTTTCGGCTCTATCAATAGAGCCTTTATCAAGACAAGCCTTGCAAACAATTTTATAGTCAAGTGGTCATAACTAAAATGAGTATAACTCAACAGAACAACACTGAGGGTGGATTCTCGGTCACTCCAGCATCTTAACTTCATATAAATAGGGAAAATATCCTGGATAACTATCCATATAGAGACACCTTGGTCAATAAACCTCCCTGGAGGTCACAAATCCACGTCCATTCAGTGTGGCAGCCACACTGAATGGACGTGGATTTGTGACCTCCAGGGAGGTTTATTGACCAAGGTGTCTCTATATGGATAGTTATCCAGGATATTTTCCCTATTTATATGAAGTTAAGATGCTGGAGTGACCGAGAATCCACCCTCAGTGTTGTTCTGTTGAGTTATACTCATTTTAGTTATGACCACTTGACTATAAAATTGTTTGCAAGGCTTGTCTTGATAAAGGCTCTATTGATAGAGCCGAAACGTCGACTTAATAAAGCCAATTGTGGGACCGAATAAAGCCTATTATGGATTAAGAAAATTTGTGTGATGATGTTTAAAGGAGAGTGCCCCCCAGGAAACTGGAACTACTGCTATATATATATATATATATAGCAGCTATAAGGGGATATAATTCAGTTAGTCCCTGTATTATATAGCGCTCTGGTGTGTGCTGGCATACTCTCTCTCTGTCTCCCCAAAGGGCTTTGTGGGGTCCTGTCCTCTGTCAGAGCATTCCCTGTATGTATGCGGTGTGTCGGTACGGCTGTGTTGACATGTTTGATGAGGAGGCTTATGTGGAGGCGGAGCAAATGCCTGTAAATGTGATGTCACCCCCTGCGGGGTCGACACCTGAGTGGATGGTTCTGTGGAAGGAATTACGCGACAGTGTCGACTCCTTGCATAAAAGGTTTGACGACATACCTACTATGGGACAGCCGGCTTCTCAGCCTGTGCCTGCCCAGGCGTCTCAAAAGCCATCAGGGGCTCTAAAACGCCCGCTACCTCAGATGGTTGACACAGATGTCAACACGGATACTGACTCCAGTGTCGACGGCGATGAGACTAATGTAACTTCCAATAGGGCCACACGTTACATGATTGAGGCAATGAAAAATGTGTTACACATTTCTGATGTTACCCCCGGTACCACAAAAAAGGGTATTATGTTTGGAGAGAAAAAACTACCAGTAGCTTTTCCTCCATCTGAGGAGTTAAATGACGTGTGTGAAGAAGCGTGGGCTTCTCCTGATAAGAAACTGGTAATTTCTAAGAGGTTACTAATGGCGTACCCTTTCCCGCCAGAGGATAGGTCACGCTGGGAACATCCCCTAGGGTGGATAAAGCGCTCACACGCTTGTCAAAGAAGGTGGCACTACCGTCTCCGGATACGGCCGCCCTGAAGGAATCTGCTGATAGAAAGCAGGAGGCTATCCTGAAGTCTATATATACACACACAGGTGTTATACTGAGACCAGCTATTGCGTCAGCATGGATATGCAGTGCTGCAGCTGCGTGGTCAGATTCCCTGTCGGAAAATATTGATACCCTAGACAGGGACACTATATTGCTAACCGTAGAGCATATTAAAGACGCACTTTTATACATGAGGGATGCACAGAGGGATATTTGCCGGCTGGCATCCAAAATTAGTGCAATGTCCATTTCTGCCAGGAGAGGATTATGGACTCGGCAGTGGACAGGAGATGCAGATTCCAAAAGGCACATGGAAGTTCTGCCTTATAAGGGTGAGGAGTTGTTCGGGGATGGTCTCTCGGACCTCGTTTCCACAGCAACGGCTGGGAAGTCTACATTTTTACCCCTTGTTCCCTCACAGCCAAAGAAAGCACTGTATTATCAGGTACAGTCCTTTCGGCCCAATAGGGGCAAGCGGGTTAAGGGCGCGTCCTTTCTGCCCAGAGGCAGAGGTAGGGGGAAAAAGCTGCAGCATACAGCCAGTTCCCAGGAGCAAAAGTCCTCCCCCGCTTCCTCTAAGTCCACAGCATGACACTGGGGCTCCACAGGCGGAGCCAGGTATGGTGGGGGCCCGTCTCAAATATTTCAGCAATCAGTGGGCTCGCTCACGGGTGGATCCCTGGATCTTTCAAATAGTATCTCAGGGGTACAAGCTGGAATTCGAGACGTCTCCCCCCCCCCCCCCCCCGTTTCCTCAAATCTGCCTTACCAACCACTCCCTCAGGCAGGGAGGCAGTGTTACGGGCAATTCACAAGCTGTATTCACAACAGGTGATAGTAAAGGTGCCCCTACTTCAACAAGGACGGGGTTACTATTCCACAATGTTTGTGGTACCGAAACCGGACGGTTCGGTGAGACCCATTTTAAATTTGAAATGCTTGAACACATATATAAAAAATTCAAGTTCAAGATGGAATCGCTCAGGGCGATTATTGCAAGCCTGGACGAGGGGGATTACATGGTATCACTGGACATCAAGGATGCTTACCTGCATGTCCCAATTAACCATCCTCACCAGGAGTACCTCAGATTTGTGGTACAGGATTGTCATTACCAATTCCAGACGTTGCCGTTCGGTCTATCCACGGCTCCGAGGGTCTTTACCAAGGTAATGGCCGAAAGAAGGGAGTTTTAATTATCCCGTACTTGGACGATCTCCTGATAAAGGCGAGGTGCAGGGAGCAGTTGTTGGTCGGGGTAGCACTATCTCGGGAGGCGCTACAACAGCACGGCTGGGTTCTAAATATCCCAAAGTCACAGCTGATCCCTACGACACGTCTACTGTTCCTGGGGATGGTTCTGGACACAGAACAGAAAAAAGTGTTTCTCCCGGAGGAGAAGGCCAAGGAGCTGTCATCTCTAGTCAGAGGCCTCCTAAAACCAAAACAGGTGTCGGTGCATCACTGCACGCGGATCCTGGGAAAGATGGTAGCTTCCTACGAAGCAATTCCATTCGGCAGGTTCCATGCAAGAACTTTTCAGTGGGACCTATTGGACAAGTGGTCCGGATCGCATCTTCAGATGCATCGGCTGATAACCCTGTCTCCAAGGACCAGGGTGTCTCTGCTGTGGTGGCTGCAGAATGCTCATCTTCAAGAGGGCCGCAGATTCGGCATACAGGACTGGGTCCTGGTGACCACGGATGCCAGCCTTCGAGGCTGGGGGGCAGTCACACAGGGAAGAAACTTCCAAGGACTATGGTCAAGTCAGGAGACTTCCCTGCACATAAATATTCTGGAACTGAGGGCCATTTACAATGCCCTAAGTCAGGCAAAACCCCTGCTTCAAAACCAGCCGGTACTGATCCAGTCAGACAACATCACGGCGGTCGCCCATGTAAACCGACAGGGCGGCACGAGAAGCAGGACGGCGATGGCAGAAGCCACAAGGATTCTCCGATGGGCGGAAAATCACGTGTTAGCACTGTCAGCAGTGTTCATTCCGGGAGTGGACACTGGGAAGCAGACTTCCTCAGCTGGCACGACCTCCACCCGGGAGAGTGGGGACTTCATCCAGAAGTCTTCCAAATGATTGTAAACCGTTGGGAAAGGCCACAGGTGGACATGATGGCGTCCTGCCTAAACAAAAAGCTAGAAAGATATTGCGCCAGGTCGAGAGACCCTCAGGCGATAGCTGTGGACGCTCTAGTGACACCGTGGGTGCACCGGTCGGTTTATGTGTTCCCTCCTCTTCCTCTCATACCAAAGGTACTGAGGATAATAAGGAGAAGAGGAGTAAGAACTATACTCATTGTTCCGGATTGGCCAAGAAGAGCTTGGTACTCGGAACTACAAGAAATGATCTCAGAGGACCCATGGCCTCTGCTGCTCAGACAGGACCTGCTACAGCAGGGGCCCTGTCTGTTCCAAGACTTACCGCGGCTGCGTTTGACGGCATGGCGGTTGAACTCCGGATCCTGAAGGAAAAGGGCATTCCGGAGGAAGTCATTCCTACGCTGATTAAAGCTAGGAAAGAAGTTACCGCAAACCATTATCACCGCATTTGGCGAAAATATGTTGCGTGGTGTGAGGCCAGGAAGGCCCAACGGAGGAATTTCAGCTGGGTCGATTTCTGCACTTCCTGCAGTCAGGGGTGACTATGGGCCTAAAATTGGGTTCCATTAAGGTCCAGATTTCAGCCCTATCGATTTTCTTCCAGAGAGAACTGGCTTCACTACCTGAAGTTCAGACTTTTGTTAAGGGAGTGCTGCATATTCAGCCCCCTTTTGTGCCTCCAGTGGCACCTTGGGATCTCAACGTGGTGTTGGATTTCCTAAAGTCACATTGGTTTGAGCCACTAAAAACCGTGGATTTGAAATATCTCACGTGGAAAGTGGTCATGTTGTTGGCCTTGGCTTCGGCCAGACGTGTATCAGAATTGGCGGCTTTGTCATGTAAAAGCCCTTATCTGATTTTCCATATGGATAGGGCAGAATTGAGGACTCGTCCCCAGTTTCTCCCTAAAGTGGTATCAGCTTTTCATCTGAACCAACCTATCGTGGTGCCTGCGGCTACTAAAGACTTGGAGGCTTCCAAGTTGTTGGACGTAGTCAGGGCCCTGAAAGTCTATGTTTCCAGGACAGCTGGAGTCAGAAAGACTGACTCGCTATTTATCCTGTATGCGCCCAACAAGTTGGGTGCACCTGCTTCAAAGCAGACTATTGCTCGCTGGATCTGTAGTACGATTCAGCTTGCACATTCGGCGGCTGGACTGCCGCATCCTAAATCAGTGAAAGCCCATTCCACGAGGAAGGTGGGCTCTTCTTGGGCGGCTGCCCGAGGGGTCTCGGCTCTACAACTTTGCCGAGCAGCTACTTGGTCGGGGTCAAACACATTTGCAAAATTCTACAAGTTTGACACCCTGGCTGAGGAGGACCTAGAGTTTGCCCATTCGGTGCTGCAGAGTCATCCGCACTCTCCCGCCCGTTTGGGAGCTTTGGTATAATCCCCATGGTCCTTACGGAGTCCCAGCATCCACTTAGGACGTCAGAGAAAATAAGAATTTACTCACCGGTAATTCTATTTCTCGTAGTCCGTAGTGGATGCTGGGCGCCCATCCCAAGTGCGGATTGTCTGCAATACTTGTATATAGTTATTGTTTAACTAAAGGGTTATTGTTGAGCCATCTGTTGAGAGGCTCAGTTGTTATCATACTGTTAACTGGGTATTGTATCACGAGTTATACGGTGTGATTGGTGTGGCTGGTATGAGTCTTACCCGGGATTCAAAATCCTTCCTTATTGTGTCAGCTCTTCCTGGCACAGTATCCTAACTGAAGTCTGGAGGAGGGTCATAGTGGGAGGAGCCAGTGCACACCAGTAGTCTAAAGCTTTCTTTATAGTTGTGCCCAGTCTCCTGCGGAGCCGCTATTCCCCATGGTCCTTACGGAGTCCCAGCATCCACTACGGACTACGAGAAATAGAATTACCGGTAAGTAAATTCTTATTATATACTTAAAGAACTTTTTGGGTTTTGTTTTACTCTCCTTTGCAATTTGTTTTTCATTTTCTATTTTAGCTGCTCTGATTTCTTTTTTGCATTTTTTGTTACATTTCTTGTAGAACTGGAATAATTCCACCGTCCCGTCAGACTTAAATGCTTTGAAAGCACGCCTTTTTTTATCCATTTGTTCCTTGACCTTCTTATTAAGCCATATCGGTTTGAATTTGCTTCTCTCTTTGTTGACCTTGGGAATATACAAATTAGTGTACTTATTGAGCGCAGTTGTAAAAACATCCCACATTTCACCCGTATTCTTACCATGAAATACATTTTCCCAATTGATGTCCTTCATTGCTTGTTTCAGCAATATGAAATTAGCTTTTCTAAAGTTAAAAGTCTTAGTTAGACCCTTATATTGTTGTTTTTGAAAGCTGATATAGAATGTGATCATATTATGATCGCTATTTCCTAAGGTCTCCCATACATTAGTGTTTGATATTATCAAATTATGCCTCACAGTAGAACTCATTAGTCACGTTATTCCCTATACAGTAGTAGTGCCCCTTACCAGTGATTAAAGTGGTCCTAGAGAGGTGGTGGAACTCCCCCCCCCCCCCCCCCCCTGCGCCCATGCAATAAATGTATTGCGCGTCGCCCAAAAAAAGGGGTGTGGTCTCAAACCAAAAGGGGCGTGGTCACACAATAGTAATAATGCCCACAGTAGTAGCACTCCTAATACACATAATGCCCACAGTAGTAGCACCCCGTAATACACAATGCTTACAGCAGTAGTGCCCCTTTTACAATGACCACAGTAGTAGTGCTCCTTATGCAATGTCCACTGTACTGGTAGTTCCCCTTATATAGAGCCCATAGTAGTGGTGCCCCTTATGCAATGCCCCCAGTAGTAGTGCCCCTTATGTCCCCAGTAGTGATGCCCCTTATGAAGTGCCCCCTTTACAATGCCCTCATTAATAGTGCCCCCATTAGTAATGCCCTTAATGATAATGGCCCTGTGTAGTATTGTCCCCAGTAGTAATGTTTCCTGTAGTAATGCCCCCAGTCATTTAGCCCCCAGTAGTTTAGCCCCAGTAGTTATGCCCCCAGTAGTAATGCCCCTGCAGTTATGACCCCAGTAGTTTACCCCCACTTTAGTTTAGCCACCCAGTAGTAATGCCCCCAGTAGTTTAGCCCCTGTAGTTTAGTCCTCATGTAGTTTAGCCCCCAGCGGTAATGCCCCCTGTAGTTTAGCCCCTGCAGTTATGCCCCCAGTAGTTTAGCCCCCCAGTAGTAATGCCCCCAGTAGTTTGCCCCAAGTAGGATGCCCCCAGTAGTTTAGCTCCTGCAGTTATGCCCCCTGTCGTTTAGCCTCCCAGTAGTAATGGCCCCAGTAGTTTAGCCCCATGTAGTTTGCCCCAAGTAGGAATGCCCCCAGTAGTTTAGCCCCTGTAGTTATGCTTCCCTGTAGTTTAGCCCCCCTGTAGTTATGCCCCCAGTAGTAATGTGCCCCTGTAGTTATGCCCCCAGTAGTAATGAGCCCCTGTAATTTGCCTCCTTGTAGTTTGCCCTCAATAGTTAGCCCCATGTAGCTTGCCCCCAGTAGTTAGCTCCCTGTAGCTTGCCCCAAGTAGTAATGCCCCCTTGTAGTTTAGCCCCGCTGTAGTAATGCCCCTGTAGTTTGCCCCCAGTAGTAATGCAGCTGTAGTTAGGCCCCCAGTAGTAATGCACCCCAGTAGTTAGCCCCATGTAGCTTGCCCCAAGTAGTAATGCCCCCAGTAGTAATGCCCTCTGTAGTTTGCCCCCTTGTAGTTTAGCCCCCCTGTAGTAATGCCCCTTGTAGTTTAGCCCCCCTGTAGTAATGCCCCCCTGTAGTTTAGTCCCCAAATAGTAATGCCCCCAGTAGTGTGCCCCAAGTAGTAATGCCCCAGTAGTAATGCGCCCCTGTAGTTTGCCCCCAGTAGTTTACCCCTTGTAGTTTGCCCCCTGTAGCTTGCCCCCAGCAGACGTGCCTTAAAAAAAAAAAAAAAGCACCATACTTACCAAGCCCCACTCCCGCATCCGACCGCTGTGATCCTCCTGGCGTCCGGCTCCCCAGCACTATGAGAGAGACGTCATGACGGTGAGGCGGAGGAGGCGGAACTGCGTTCCGTCTTCAAGTGGAACTGACGGAACGCAGTTCCCCCCTCGTGTCGGCTCACTTTAACCCCTGCCCCTTACACATTAAGCCCCCACAGTAGTAGTGTCCCTTACATGTTACACCCACACAGTAGTAGTGCCCCCTAGAAATTATGGCCACACATTAGTAGTACCCCTTACACATAATGGCCGTTCAGGGGCTGCAGCAAGTTACTCGGAGACATTTCCATGATTCTGTGCATGCTGTTGTTTTTTCCTACCTGTAACCTGGCCTGACATCAGTAACATACATAGATAATCAGGAGCTGCTGCTGCACAGTAAAATGGCTGCCAGTGGCTCTTCTCATCCTTCACTCTCTTAGACATTTGGCGCCGGGGACAGTCACGAGATAGTGACGTTAGATCCCCAACACGCAAGCACAGCCTTAGAAACAGAAAGCCGGAGCTGTAACATAAGGGAGAGGAAAGGGGAGACTGCGGGCCCTCTTCCCCCTCTAGCCGGGCACGGGCACTGTCACTCAAGTAAGCCAGGCTGCACTACAGGCAGCGGTACTGTGCCTGGGGGGAGGAGCTGAGTGGAGAGGTGAAAAGAAGGGAAAGAGCTGCCCCTCCTCCCCTTCCAGCCTGACACGGAGGCTGTCATGAATAAAAGCGTAGCCAGGCTCAGGGACTACAGTGCAGGCAGCGTTACTGTATCACTCTTGTGGGAGGAGTTGAGAAGAGAGAGCGGACCCTCCTCCATTTCCGGCCGTGCCCAAACCGATGTCAGTCACCGTGTTCAGGGCAGGCAGCGGCTGCGTTGAGTCTAAAGTACTGGCAGAGGGCAACACAGCGGCATATAATGAGTCAGTGTGATTCATTGTAATTCTGGCGGCTGTGAAGCCCTTCATTGTGGCTGGCCCCGTAGCAATACAACGGCTGCACCGCCACTATTTCAGCCTCTGAGCCTGCCCATAATACTGTTTTCATTCAGTGAACACTGATAGTATAAAGAGTCTATAAAGTACTAGATCATAAACCAAAATTATTTCCTCTATTAACAAAATAGAAACTTCAACTGATTAACAATGTCAACATCTTGTACCTGTGTTGACTTTTATGTTTTTTACTCTATGTCCATATTTTCATGGAATTGCCCAATTGCAGCATTGCCTCATAGAGGGCGTAAACAGTAGAATACCTTTCTCCTGATTCTGAGTCGCACGCATTTGGCTGCCACTTTTCTGTATGGTCATGGCATTCTACCAGAGCCGGCCTTAGGCATAGGCAAACTAGGCCTAGGGCATTTGATATGCTATGGGGCACCAGCAGCTTCTGCTGATTAAAATGATATGCGGCATGCCTATATTCTTTGTGTGACTGCGGCTGTATCTGCATACGAAATGCTATGTTGCAGTTTATTCTTGGAAATCAATTTCATATGCAGATACAGCCGCAGTCGCACACAGAATATAGGCATGTTGCATATCATTTTAATCAGCAGAAGCTGCTTGTGCGTTCTAGCCATATAGTAATGCAAATAAGATGCATTTTCATAAACAAAAGGTGCCCGACGTTAGCAGAGCTGCCAGCTGACTCATGCCAGGCATCTCCTGCAGAACTAGCGGCGGTGCTAGGGGGCACCAGCCAAAATCTTGCCTAGGGCATCATATTGGTTAGGGCCGCCTCTGCATTCTACTATACTTCCAAAAGCAAATGGCAGAATCCATGGCAGCCCATCCTGTCCACTGGGTTTCCGTCTGCAAACGCAACCATCATCATCGGTGTTTATTATGTCAACATTGTGCATGTTGACTGCCAATAAGTCATGATAGCAGTTTTCATTTTTTTTCTAACCCTAGCACTAAACTACTATGTCAGAACATGTCAACATTTTGGTATCAACCTTCTGACTCTCTACGATCTGACCGAATCCCATAATTTGCTTACAGCCCCATGCTAGGAGCAAAAGATCTGTCAGAAGCAGACATACAGTACCATCTCCATCCTGTGCTACAGTCAGGCATGTTGAATTATGCTCCCACAATACTCCTACAAGATGGGGCCTGTTCTTTGTGATTGCATGGTCGATGCCCAGTTACCTCTCAGAAATGCCCATTTCACAGAAAGTGTGTTCCATCAACAGACAGATCAATATATATTCACAGAAGCGATCTCCATAAACTAGCATAAATCTGATCCTGCGCATGCGAGAAATCTGCTAGAAACACTTTGCATCTGACTCAGAATCAGGCTCTATGTGCTCTTGTTGCTCCTTTCTAAAGCAGCATGCTCATACAAACAGAGTATTTTTGATTTTGTTTTTTTGTCGGAAGCCAATTATACCTTAAGTATATTTTTGTATGGTGGGAAGAAACAGGAGTACCCATAGGAAACTCATGTACACACATTGGGCCTAATTCAGATGTGGTTGAAGTTGCTATCACTACTGCCTCCTTGGAAGCAGCAGTGATAGTGCGGTATGGCAATGCAGCAGGAGGCATCTATTACAAGCGGATGCCTCCTGCTACAGTAGTGATCCGACCTGAGTCCAAGAACGTAGCATCGGATCACTCACTCACCATCTGGCGGCTTGTGGCAACCTTGGTGCCACGCAAGCTGCCCATTGCAGAGGCCAATAAATCTCCATCCTATAACGGAGATCCCTGACCTCTTCCCTTCTCCTAAACTGCGGGAACACACCTCTGTTTCACAAATTGAGGCAGTCACCACCCCCTCCCTGCACCCCGAACGACAGCTGACTGTCACTGACAATCTGCTGCCATGCTGCTACCAGAACGGGTCCTGCACATATGCAAAGCATCGGTACTTTGCCTATGATAGCGCAACAACTACCGCACCTGAATGAAGTCCATGGAAAACATATGACCTCTACACAGATAGGACAAAACACCCATGATCTCAGGACTGTAGGTCGCAAGTGCTAACCACTGTGCTGGCATGTTTTATAATAATGTGTCAGTTGGGATGCATGTTTCAGTTTTCACTTCATCAACATCCACTGTCTAGTGCAGAGCAGTAAGGTTCTCTCTGTATTTTACTTCATGGCCGCATATTTTATTGACGTCTACAGTTGATAGCTAACACAACAGCAGGGCCGGATTATGAGAGGGGCGACAGTGGTGATCGTCCCGGGGCCCCTACACATTAGGGGCCACCACACACTGGCATAACTACCATAGGTTCCAATTCTTCACTCTCCGAGCACACATTTACCTGTTGAGCATCAGCACAAACGGCTGCTGTCCTATGTGTGCTGCTGAAAGGGGGAGGGAATGGCAGGTGTTGTGCCGCCCATTGCCGCTTCCGCTGTTCTGTGGAGGCAGGGAAGAGGACGTTCCAGTGGGCTTTTCACGCTGACTGGTGAGGGTGCAGGGGTGCTGGCTGCTGCTCTGGTGGATGAGGGTTTATGGCGGTTTCTGGTGAGTGTGCAGTGGGGAGGAGGGAGGGGGGGGCAGCAGCGGCAGGATATAGGGTGTGCTGGATGTACTAGATGGAGGGTAGGATTGGAGGTATTGGTGTGCTATGTACTAGCATTCCGTATACTGGTTGAAGGGGAGGGTGTCTGTTGCATGCCCCATATGCTGTGCCCTTCTACTAACCCTCAGAATTTATATAGATGTGCGTGTGTTTCTGTGTGTTAGCACAGGTGCATAGCAGTACCGATTGTGCGCATTGGGGGTTGGGGGGGGGGGGTTGAGAGGGTGCTCGGGAGGGGTGTTTGGCAGCAATTTTTTTAGTGGGGGCACCCACAACTTCATTGCCCCTGGGCCCCCACAAGCCGTAATCCGGCCCTGCACAACAGTATTGTATAACACATGCACATAGAACCTGCAGTTATTTATTCTATACTGCTCACAGGTATTGCCTCGAAATTGTATAAATTTACCACAGCCAATACATAACTGCGTGAGTTCTTCAAAGACAGAGTTGTTCTGTATATGTGTTGTGAAGTATTCCTACATGCTCCCAGGAGGGTCATTCATTCATTATTGCTGGATCAATAGCCTTCCAGCAGATGGGTTTAACAGTGTATGGTCATGCCTATATAAGATTATTCTTAAATGTGGGCAGTAATTCTCTTGTATGGTGGGCGGGAGGAAGCGCCCTGATAGTGTGAGCCACTGACTGGAGGGAGTACAGTTGACACTGTTAATTGAATTTCCCCAGGGAGTTATTGTTTAGGAAGTGGTTGGCGTTTGCTGCTCTGTGCTTGAGCTGAATACATTGTATACCATTGCTAATCGCAGGGATCAGATACAGAATGCTCTCGTGGGAGGGTGAGAGTGCAGGACAATAGCTTTCACTTACTAAATGGACTACTTTATGAGCTGCATCATAATGAAGGTACACAGGAGACTCCCCAACCCTTTCCAATCAGAGTGTTAAAACTTCCATGTACTCCATATGCTTCAGTAAGGACAGTCGCATAGAGGATTTATTTGCAAAGTACAATACAATACACATGACATTAACAAAATAACAATGAATTGCCAATAAAATATCAAATTAAACACTTCATCACATTAACAGTGATTGGCAGGCAAGGACTGTTTGAGGGAGATATGAGCAGTGGTGCCAAAAATGCAGGTGTATTACGTCTGCGCCTGCTGTCCCATACGCAGAAAACATGTCGCCCATCAGTTCCCGCTGACGTACTGCACAACCTAGGGCAGGGGTGGCCAGACTTTTTGAGTCGGTGATCTACATTGAAAGCCGAAAAACTTTTGTGATCTACCTAGGTGGGATAATAGCGCACGGCACCCAAAAAAATGGGCGTGGTCTTGCTGCACAGGGTGTAATGACTTTCCTGCACGAAATCACGCATTGGCCCCCACAGGTAGAAACCTCAAACACATATACCCCACAGTGCCAGATACACATATGCCCCTACAGTGCCAGATATGCCCCCACAGTGCCACATATACCCCCACAGTGCCACATATGCTCCCACAGTGCCAGATACACATATGCCCCAACAGTGCCACATATGCCCCCACAGTGCCATATGCCCTCAGTGCCAGATATGCCCCCACAGTGCTAGATATGCCCCCACAGTGCCATGTGCCCACAGTGCCAGATATGCCCCCACAGTGCTAGATATGCTCCACAGTGCCACATATGCCCCCGCAGTGCCATGTGCCCACAGTGCCAGATATGCCCCCACAGTGCTAGATTTGCCCCCCACAGTGCCATGTGCCCACAGTGCCAGATATGCCCCCACAGTGCTAGTTATGCCCCCACAGTGCCACATATGCCCCCACAGTGCCAGATATGCCCCCATAGTGCTACTCACTGATTTGCTGCTGTGGTGAGGAGAGCGCAGCGCGCACCTTCTGCCTGTCGCCCTGCCCCGGGCCCTCAGTCTGGTCTCCGGTGGTGACGGCAGCGTGTATATCTCAAATCAGGCGCTGGTCCGCGAGCTCTGATTGGCTAACGAACCGGCGCCTGATTTGAGATATACACTCCGCCGTCACCGCCGGAGACCAGAGGCTCCTGCCTGGTCTCCGCCGTCACTGCCGGAAACCAGACTGAGGGGCAGGGTGGCAGGCAGGAGAGGCACGCGTTGCGCTCTCCTCACCTCTGTGGATGGGCGGCGGATTGCGATCGGCTGGTTGCATGTCCATGGTCGACCAGTCAATTGCGATCAACTGTTTGGCCACCCCTGACCTTGGGTTATTCAGAACTGCAACAATCAAATGTTCTGCGACTGATGCTGCATCTTTGTACTCAGTTGCTTGGATCTACAAAGTCATCTGTGGGCGTCTCAATAAAAATCCAGGCAGCTGCAATTTGCATATTTTTGCACAGAATCTGAATACAGGATCACAGCTGCAAATGTATTAGTGTGCAACTCTGACTCTAATGTACTATGGGGCTGATTCAGAGATGGACACAGTTTGTACAGCAGCTGCATGTGTGGACGTAGACACTGTACAGAAATATGCAAAAGCAGCAGGAGGCGTCCTGAGTGAATAGAAGCCTCCTTCATGTCTGTGTGATCTGCTGCTGTATCTGAAGATGCAGCATCGGATCACTTTTGTGAATATCGGCAGGAAGGCAGGGCTGTTCACACTGCATAGGCCAAGAAAGTTGCGTTTGATAATGTGGACCATACTTACCGACAATCTGGCTGCCCCGGGAGGAGGCAGCAGGGGCGTGGCAATGATGGAGGATGACGATTAGGGGCGGGGTTGAGGCGTGGCTGCATGATCACTTCATCTAGTAAGGCAGGGGCCGGGATGACACGAATCGCGACATCTGACCCCCAGAACGCCCACTTTGAACTGCGCCGCTGGGGGTTTGCTAGGGGATGCACGCGGGGGGGTTGCGAGTGGTGGGCGCTCGGCCGGGAGACTTTCCCACTCTTCCGGGGGGCGGGATTGCCGCCCGATTTTCGGGAGCCTCCCAGCCATTCCAGGAGAGTAGGCAAGTATGATGTGGACCTTGGTTTGAAACGGGATCCGGACTGAAAGTCGATAGTAACTAGGTCGACAATGTCTAGGTCGACCACTATTGGTCGACAGTAACTAGGTCGACAGGGTCTTTAGGTCGACAGGTCAAAAGGTCGACATGAGTTTTTCACAATTTTTTTTCTTTTTTGAACCTTTTCATACTTAACGATCCACGTGGACTACGATTGGAACGGTAATCTGTGCCGAGCGAAGTGGTAGCGGAGCGAAGGCACCATGCCCGAAGCATGGCGAGCCATGCGAGGGGACGCGGTGCACTAATTGGGGTTCCCGGTCACTCTACGAAGAAAACGACACCAAAATAACATTAAAAACTCATGTCGACCTTTTGACCTGTCGACCTACAACATGTCGACTTAAAGACCCTGTCGACCTAGTTACTGTCGACCAATAGTGGTCGAACTAGACATTGTCGACCTGGTTACTGTCGACTTTCAATACCACACCCGTTTGAAACTACCAGAAAGTGGGTGTGACGCGGTGCACTAATTGGGGTTCCCGGTCACTCTACCCAGAAAACGACACCAAAATAACATTAAAAACTCATGTCGACCTTTTGACCTGTCGACCTACAACATGTCGACCTAAAGACCCTGTCGACCTAGTTACTGTCGACCAATAGTGGTCGACCTAGACATTGTCGACCTAGTTACTGTCGACTTTCAATACCACACCCGTTTGAAACTACCAGAAAGTGGGTGTGACACCTCCCCCATTTTCAGGAATGCTGCCCAGCTTCACCCACCCCCGTCCCCAAATGCCGGCAGCCTGTCAATCAGGCTGCAGCTTGGGGACACTGCGTGCCACCACGAAGGACTCAATCTGCAAATTCGCAGATGCCCCACCATCTGAGATTTTTTGTAAACCATGTTTGCGTACATCTCCGAATGAGGCACAATGTACTTAATAAGTGTTATCATAGAACTCCATTCTAGTTTACCCAGAATGAAAGCGTGTGAATGCTGCAAACACGGTTGAAATTGCCATAAAGCAGAAAAGGGTATCTGTACAGATGTAGTGACATTATTTTTGGCTCCTTTACTAGGCTCTCCAACAGAGTATTAAATGCATAAATATTACAAATGATATTGCAGTGTTCACATATTTTGCTTCATGCATAATTTGTTTACTTTCTGCAAAGATAAAAACAAATTGGGAATTTTGCAGGACACAGTAAGGTATTCAGTTTGATAATTGAGGTTTATGAAGATGTGTATTTGTGAATGAGGCGATAACATGTCATGCTTGGTTTCTGTAAAATGGCCGGACGCAGTGCTGGCAGATTAGCCTGCTTTGGGAGAGAACATAGATTAGCACAGATTGGATAACAGAGTTTATGTTGTGAAAGAAGATTAACTGAGTTTTTGATAATCGGATCTGATCTGAGTTGTTGATGTCAATGTAAAGTCAGTCGGGCACTAGCTGGATAGTCAGTCTTTCCGAGCGAAAGTACATATGTGTAATAAAGGTTGTGCATTGAAAGTTAAACTAACATATATCACAAAGAACTAATATGTAACATAAATTGTCATATGTTATCTGACAGTAAAAATGTTAAAAGATTAGTGCCATCATTTGTACGACTTGCTTGCAATTTACCAGATATACATTGGGAGTGGGCAGCACAAGTAATAGCACAGACAGCATAAATGAATGCATTTCATTATTCTTCAGCGTTTCACTTCTTTTCAGTCTCTTTGATATTCTGCCTGTATTTATATTTGAACAGATACCTCCAGAAAACACAGTAACATGCCATCAATAGCACTGGTAGTGTAGTGTGATAAAGAAGCTGTGTAATAGTAGCGCACACTGGGGTAAATTTACTAAGATGGGAGTTCTATTTAAGATGGGATGTTGCCCATAGCAACCTATCAGATTCCAGGTATTATCTTCTAGAAGGTGCTAGAATCTAGATAAATGAGAAGTAGAATCTGATTGGTTGCTATGGGCAACATTCCATCTTAAATAGAACTACCATCTAAGTAAATTTACCCCACCAACTCTGGACTTGTCCACTTTGGCTTTATTTCACCAGGATGACCGCAGACCAGTAACCATTACAGAGTAAACGTTCACAGCCCTGTCACTGACTAACTCCCTAGTTACCGTCCAGCTTTCCCGGCGTCGGTCAGCATCATAAACCCACCCAAACAGTCTTTTTATACCTTAGACTCCTCTTCACCTTCCCAGACTGACAGGCAAACAAAAGTCCCACAGTGCCTTTAAGCACTT
The DNA here is from genome assembly GCF_028390025.1 of Pseudophryne corroboree. NCBI lineage: Eukaryota > Metazoa > Chordata > Amphibia > Anura > Myobatrachidae > Pseudophryne > Pseudophryne corroboree. The sequence continues at coordinate 352,987,687 of NC_086449.1, forward strand.
GCCTGGTATGGTTGCATCAGATGCGACCATACTTGCAAGTGTCTTTATGTGACCAAGTCACACTGATGTTCCCAATGTTCCGATGGTGCCGACCAATGTAACAATGTTTGAAAACCCTGAATTATTTTTTATTTTTAACTAAAATCATTTTGGATAACTTTAAATACATGTTCTTAACCTAATTCACTCATTTAAAAAAAAATGACAATTTCTTAGTGGGTTTTGGGGGGAAAAAATGTGTCAGTTAAGATTAAAAGGGAGCTCTTCACAGCTGCTCTGTGTGATTAATCACATGCTTTCAGCTGCACCAGGCTGGAGAGGAGAACTGTACTGAAATTAATTTAGCAGGTAAAACACACATTTGCTATCCTCCAAATACATGGGTTTTCCTGAGCTTAACAGATAAATATCCCTGGTTCCTTTGTACACACTGCCTCTATTGCCACAGTAGGAATATGACACAAAAATAATAAAGCATAAGGTTTAGCATACAGAATTTAAATAATCTCCAAAACGTATATATAATATTGAAAACAATTTCTTACAGTGACTTAAGAAACAATCAGTCACAACAAGACAAATCAATTTGAGGACAATGACAGGAACATGGGGAGATGAAAATAATACATGGGAAAATGGAGGAGGGGGAGGAGTGTATTTCTACAGGTGGCCTGTGTGGTGGTGGTGGTGGTGGTGGTGGGCATGTCTATTGAATTGGAAAATCTAGAGAATCACTCAGGGGAGTATAACTGGAAGAGAGTAAGTGGGCTTGCTGAGATACTGAAGTCGTCAGTGTAGGAATAGAACTGTCCTTAAAGGGAGGTAGGCATTGGGGTTTATAGTCATCAGATTCCTTTAATCTCAGCCAGTCATACCATATTGCATTGAAGTCCAAGTTTGTAAACAGAATTGACACGATTAAGTCCTCTATCTTAATGTAAAGGTCAATTCTCTTGAATTACCGAAAGATGTAGGGCGGAGACAGGAGAAGACAGCTCTGGCTGAATTCATAAAGTGTCTAACCATACAGTTTTTAATATCCATTAGATTTAGGAGCCAAAACTCAGGGTTAATAGAAAATAATTACCAAGAGTCTCCTTACCATTTCCCAGAAACTCGACAAGAGCTAGAAAAAGATACAATACCTTGTGTAGGATGTTTATTAGATATTTATTAGTTAGAATTGACCGTCCCTAGCCAGGATAGCTCCAACAATGGCCATTTGTGGAAATCTAGAATGTGTATGGTATGTTTTGAAAACCTTATGGGCGCTTCTGTAAATAGTGGCTGCCTTCTAACCTCACTGTTGAACCTATCCCGAAAGGTTCGAATGGTAGAATAGTGAAAAGGTAGATCGTGAGGGAGCTGGTGCTACTATTGGGGAAGGTGAGGTAAAGAAACCAAGTGGATGATACTTAGCTAATGAACAAGTTGAAGGTTCTCGATACTCCAATGATCTGGCAACTGGCGCCCAAGATGGTTGCCTCACCTTTTCCATGCTCCTGATCATCTCCATAAAACAGCTTAAATTCACCACAACTAACCTATGAATCATCATAAATATCCAAGGACTTACCTTTAACTTGTACTACTCTACGCGGACATCTCATCAAAACCAACGGTTTTCATTCCTGCGCTGAGATACACACTGGATTGAATCCTCTGCATACCTCCACTGAGAAGTCCTTCAGTTTAGCAGCTGCTGTACTCTGCATTGGACATCCCAGATAAGGTACTGTGGACTACAACCTATCTTTGGCTACATCCAGCCCCTCACTTAGACATCATCCACCTCTGTTCTCTGAGCAACAAATAACTGACTTATTGCATTAATCAACTAATATCAGTATATTCAGGCTCTGAATTGCTATAGGCTCACTGTTTCAAATCAGGATCCATTTCCCAGGACAAGTTATCACTACCCCCACAAGAAATCTACTTCAAAGGCCTCTCACACTGAGACTTTTCACACCTACACAGTAGGAATTGGCTTCTAACACCTTTCCACAATGACTGCCTTTCCTAGGATAATTGACTAAATCAGCAGTTATTTTATCACTCGCTTCAAATATACCCAATAGGTTATAGCAATAACTTTGTTCATAAACCCATTATAATTTTGGATCACATACTGAATTGGGGGAAAACAAAGCACAAAAAGGAAAAAACAAAACAAACAAACAAACAAAAAAAACCACTGCTTTCTCTCCCTCTCTCATCATATGCAGCTCATACTTATAGTAATCTGTCATTGATGTATACGTATTCCTCCAGCTTCATTCTTTCACTCCGCCCACCACGTTCCGCAGTTCCTATCACACCATCACAGGCTTCTATTCTCCAATCCCATGGCATTTTAAAAAGAAAACACAGGCGCATTCGTGGGAAGCGAGCAGGCCGGAAATGTATTTCCCCCGGTAACCTCCTAAGTCTTTTGCCCACCTGCTCACCCCCATATTCAAAGAACAATCAAATAGAAGTGATACCCAAAAGACGGCCCTGTGCTTGGAAGAACATAACTGTCAACTCTCGCTTTGTGACCCCCATACCCAGAGCTCCTGCACTTAACATAAAGAAAACTGAAGGCCCTCTGGTATGCCCAATCAGGTCAGTCCTTTGTAATGCCAGATCTATAAGAAACAAGACTGCAACAATTGCTGACCTTATTGAATCTGCAGATCTAGCCTGTATTACAGAGACCTGGCTAGATGAAAATGCAGCACCTATATTGGAGGCGGGTGTGGTATTGAAGGTCGACAGTAACTAGGTCGACAATGTCTAGGTCGACCACTATTGGTCGACAGTAACTAGGTCGACAGGGTCTTTAGGTCGACATGTTCTAGGTCGACAGGTCAAAAGGTCGACATGAGTTTTTTATGTTATTTTGTTGTCGTTTTCTTCGTAGAGTGATCGGGAACCCCAATTAGTGCACCGCGTCCCCTCGCATGGCTCGCTTCACTCGCCATGCTTCGGGCATGGTGCCTTCGCTCCGCTGCCGCTTCGCTCGGCACAGATTACCGTTCCAATCGTAGTCCACATGGATCGTTAAGTATGAAAAGGTTCAAAAAAAGATAAAAATTGTGAAAAACTCATGTCGACCTTTTGACCTGTCGACCTAGAACATGTCGACCTAGACATTGGCGACCTAGTTACTGTCAACTTAAGAGACCGGATCCCATTGGAGGCTGCAGTACCAACAAACTACTCTGTCATCCACAACCCAAGACTGGACCGCAGGGGTGGCGGGGTGGCTATCTGCTTCAAAAAAGAACTTAAACTTAGGGTCCACCCTATTGAAATTACTCGCTCATTCGAGTGCATTGCTGCCCGGAGTTCGACAGGATTAGGTTTCAGAGTACCTCTCATTTACCGGCCCCCTGGACATGGAAAGATATTTCTACAAGAAATTGCAGACACTGTTGCTGGCCTAGGTCTGTAACATCAAAGATGGCTCATCCTCAGGGATTTCAATGCATGGGTGGATGATGAGCTCTCACGCCTTGGCCAAGACCTCCTGTGCACAATGAATGGTCTGGGCTTCACACAGGTTATTCCTTCGGCCACACATAAAAGTGGTCACACTCTCGATCTTGTCTTTCATATTGGATCAGAAGTCACTGACCTAAAAATAAACCCAGTCATCTGGTCAGACCACTACTCCCTTTGGTTCTCAGTTGCAACCCCTCAAATAAGATCTCTGCCCATGGAATTGACCAGTTATCGTCCAAGGAGGGGTATGACTCCCCAGGCTCTTGCAGCAAATCTGGATCTCTCTGCTATACTGGGTGCCTGTGAAGATCCCTGTTCCCTAGTCCGTTATTATAATAGGGATGTTATGGCTGCAATTGATATTATTGCCCATGTGCGTATAAGACCTCGCAAACCACAACGTCAAGCTCCATGGTTCGACAACCGTGTTAGTGAGCTCAAGAAAAGGGTGCGTAGACTGGAAAGACGAAGGAGGAAGACTAACCTAGTGGATGACAAAATAAAACTAATAAAGCATAATGAAGAATATCAATCGACAATCACTCGTAAGAAATCACAGTTCCTGTCAAATGAGATCACAGCAGCAAACAATAGGCCAGCTCAACTTTTCCGCACAGTGGAGATGCTTTGCAAGCCAGCATGCCTTCAGACTGATGAAACCCTCTCCCAGGCAAGATGCAATGAGTTTGCAAACTTCTTTGCAGATAAAATATCCACCATCCGGGCTGGAATCTCCACAGAGCCATCAAAGGAGTGCCAAACTACAAAGCCTGCCAATATAAGCTACCTGCCTTCATGGACCAGCTTTGACCCAGTGGATGTAAAGGACACTGCTGAAATTGCTCGGATTTTGCGTCCACCACCTGTGATCTGGACCCGGCTTCAACCAAGCTTCTAATAGGTTGTATGGATATAATTGGTCCTGTCTTTGCAAAAATTGTTAAATGCTCTTTGCAGACAGGTATTTTTCCTGGATTCCTAAAGGAAGCAATTGTTAGACCACTTCTTAAAAAACCTAATTTAGATCCCGACTGCATGACCAACTACAGACCGGTATCAAACCTTCCTTTCCTAGGAAAGGTTATTGAGAAAGTGGTTGCAAATCAACTGGAAACCCGCCTGACAACCCATGATATTTATGATCCATTTCAATCAGGATTCAGGAGAAGACATAGCACTGAACAGCCCTGGTGTGTGTGTTAAATGATCTACTGATGGCAAGAGATAGAGGTGACTGTTCAATATTAATCCTTCTGGATCTCTCTGCAGCATTTGATACCGTGGACCATGGGCTTCTGATTGAGCGACTGATACATTTCTGTGGTCTGGATGGCACAGTCCTAAGCTGGTTCAAATAATTTCTCACAGGCAGGTCACAGAGAGTATCGTCTGGAGTATACTCATCACCACCAGTGCCAGTGCCATGTGGTGTCCCACAAGGTTCTATACTAACCCCCATGCTTTTTGCAGTATACATGCTCCCATTGGGCGAAATAATCAGGCGCCATGGCCTGGTCTACCACTGCTATGCAGATGATACACAACTGTACTTGTCCTTTGCTCGGGGCACTGATAACCCAATAGCAACCCTAAATGGCTGTCTAGCGGAGCTACAGGAGTGGATGAGCGCCAGTTGGCTGCGACTGAACCCGGATAAAACAGAGGTCCTTATGATACGACCGCAACATCAAAGGACAAGACTGCAGCATAGCCAACCAACTGGACTTACACTCGGGGATTCAGAATTACAGACCAGTGATCGTGTGCGGAATCTTGGCAATGTCCTGGATGATGGCTTGACACTTAAACATCAGATATCAGCCACAATCAAATCCTCATTCTTTCACTCGAGGAACATAGCCAGAATCAAGCACTTAATTCCTTCAGATGATATGCCAAAAGTCATACATGCATTTGTATCATCTCGATTAGACTACTGTAATGCCCTCTACCTTGGTCTCCCAGCAAAAGAATTGCAACGCTTACAGCTGGTGCAAAACACAGCTGCCAGGCTGTTAACCAACCAGCCCCGTTCTAGCCACATAACACCCATCCTCTACTCCCTTCACTGGCTGCCTCTAAGATAGCAAATCACCTTCAAGATTGGCTTACTGAGTTTCAAAGCATTACATGGGCCCAAGGTACCTGAAACAGCTTCTGACCCCATACTGCCCCACTCGATTACTGCGATCTGTAGATGAAGGACTTTTAGCAGTACCTAGAATCTCCCGTAATTCATCTGGGGGTCGAGCTTTTAGTCATGCGGCTCCGACTCTATGGAACTCACTTCCCCGCACAGTGCGAGCGGCCCCAACTATAGAATCCTTCAAAAGTAGACTCAAGACTTTCCTGTTTACTCAAGCATTTCCATAATGTCCCTTTTAGTATCTTCATGCTTCTGTATTTTATGAAAATGTACTTCATTATTTTCTGTACTATATTATGCTATGTATCTGTTATGCGCCTTGAGTCCTATTGGAGAAAGAGTGCTATATATATAAATAAAATTATTATTATTATTATTCAACTCCGAAATATTCATAGCCATATGAAAAATAAAATAAAATACACCACAATGTGTAGTATTGTCTTATTTACAAGAATGTACAATCTATAAATGGGTATATATTATTTCCCATAACATCGGTATCAACAAAATAATGTCAAAGCGTGCCTATCAGGCAGTGTAGGTAAATTAGGTAAATTAATTCCTCAGATGAGGGTTTCTTTTATAAATGGATAATGGTGATCTATGGACAGCTGGAAACTCCATTAAACACATCTAACTCACAAGATAAAAAGGCGTGTTCATGCACATCAAGGTACCTTTCAACTTTGTGGGTTCGTACCAAAGACTCACAATATGGGGTGCTGGTATCGACATATAAAGGTATCTTTGCTTGTGGTTTCAACGAATCCGAAATATTCTTATCCTCACAGCTTTTCACGGGCCGCTTAAGGATATATGCAAAACATGAGAACAATAGACCAATTTGCAGCTGTACTGAGAGTAACTGCCTCTCTCGATGCTGTTCTAACTTAGGTTTAGATTGATGGTGAAGATCAGCATACCCTACTTACAATCAAAGCAGGTATGTTGCCCATATAAAAGTATCTATATCCACATAGAATATATTTCTCAAATAACAGAGAGATGGTGCAAAGATTTCCAACAATTTTGATATGAGTTCATACACCTAGACTCGTGTAAGTTAAGTGTGTAAATTGTTGGAAATCTTTGCACCATCTCTCTGTTATTTGAGAACTCGAAACCTAAGTTAGGACAGCATCTAGAGAGGCAGATACTCTCAATACAGCTATGTTTTGTATATATCCTTGAGCGGCCCGTGAAAAGCTGAGAGGATAAGAATATTTCAGATTTGTTTAAATCACAAGCAAAGATACCTTTTTGTGTGGATACCAGCACCCCATATTGTGAGTCTTTGGTACGAACCCACTAAGTTGAAAGATACCTTGATGTGCTGAACACGCCTTTTTATCTTATGAGTTAGGTGTGTTAATGGAGTTTCCAGCTGTCCATAGATCACCATTATCCATTTATCAAAGAAACCCTAATCTGAGGAATTAATTTACCTAATTTACCTAAACTGCCTGATAGGCATGCCTTGACATTATTTTGTTGATACCCATGTTATGGGAAATCACATATACCCATTTATAGATTGTACATTCTTGTAAATAAGACAATACTACACATTGCGGTGTATTTTATTTTTCATATTTCTATGTATATTTCGGAGTTGAATCATTGTAGTATCGAAAACCTTCAACTTGTTCATTAGCTAAATATCATCCACTTGGTTTCTTTACCTCACCTTCCCCAATAGTAGCGCCAGCTCCCTCACAATCTACCTTTTCACTATCTGTGGAAATCTGTTTTGACTTTGTCCAACAAAAGTATAAAATTAAGAGGAAACAAGTTAACATTATTTTTCATTATCGTGACGCCAAAGTAACAGAATTGGGAACAATGGAGGTCATTCCGAGTCGTTCGCTCGGAAAATTTCTTCGCATCGCAGCGTTTTTCCGCTTAGTGCGCATGCGCAATGTCCGCACTGCGACTGCGCCAAGTAAATTTGCTATGAAGTTTGGATTTTTACTCACGGCTTTTTCTTCGCTCAGGTGATCGTAGTGTGATTGACAGGAAATGGGTGTTACTGGGCGGAAACAGGCCGTTTTATGGGCGTGTGGGAAAAAACGCTACCGTTTCCGGAAAAAACGCGGGAGTGGCTGGAGAAACGGAGGAGTGTCTGGGCGAACGCTGGGTGTGTTTGTGACGTCAAACCAGGAACGACAAGCACTGAACTGATCGCAGATGCCGAGTAAGTCTGAAGCTACTCTGAAACTGCTAAGAAGTTTGTAATCGCAAAATTGCGAATACGTCGTTCGCAATTTTAAGGTGCTAAGATTCACTCCCAGTAGGCGGCGGCTTAGCGTGAGCAACTCTGCTAAAATCGCCTTGCGAGCGAACAACTCGGAATGACCTCCAATGACATTTAAAGGTAAACAATTTCCAAAGACTCCCAATTAGATGTACAGGCGTAGAAATATAAAAAGCTACAGATTTAGTGAAATAAATTTTTACATTTGAAAGATCACTAAGGGCCGTATTCAAAAGCTGTCGGGGTCCTTTACGACGGAAAGGACCCGACAGTTCTATTCAATGCCGGGCCAAACCTGTCTATTCAATGCCGGGCCAAACGTCGGATTGACATTGTCGGAAACAGGGCTTAAACCTGTTGGGTTTGGCCCCACTTCCTACAAAACACGCGGATCGGCGGCTGAAGCCGCCATTACGCCTGCATTCCGGCAGCTTTCCGACAAGTCGGGAAAAAACGTCTCTCTAATGGATAGGTCGGAACCCCTTTCGACCGAAATCTGTCGGAACCTGCCGTCTTTCCGACAAGACAGCAGCTTCCGACACTTATTGAATATACCCCTAAATCTCTGGTATTCCATGAGAGCTGGAAGTGAGATAAAAAGATTGTGACGAGAAGATAATCTACCATAAGTGATATTTTATGATCTGCCTCTCCAGTCTGTACTCCCTTAATGTCGACATTTGCTCCGATAGATGCCAAAGCTGCTCTATAGAGGGCAGAAAGTAAAGGGGAGAGAGGACACCATTCCAAATAAGAAAAGGTTCTGAGAGGGCACTGTTGATCATGGTTGAGGGCAAGCTGTTAAGAGTGAGAATATTTTGAACATAGGTCTCAGACCCATTTTATTTAAGCAAGGCATGCCAATCAACTCTGTCAAATGCCTGTGCGTCCATGGACAGCAGGACCACCTATGAGTTCCCAGCCTTCACATGGTGAATAAATCTGTTATTCTGTTTGTGCTATCTTTTGCTTCTCTCCCAAAAACAAATCCCACTAGGTCCCAATGAATCAGAACCAGAATTTGTCAAGTAGTTTGAGATCTGTGTTTAGAAGCGGGATCTTCTTATTGCTCGAGCACTGGGTCGGGTTCTTGTCTTCCTTAGAAATGATAAAAAATGTGGTCCTCAAGTTATTGAGGGACAAAGAAAATGTCTTTAGTTATCCCTACATTGCACATTTTTAGGAAAAGAGGTATAAGGAAGCTGCAGAAGTCTTAAGGTACCAGACGCTTCCCACCAGGGACAGATGAGAGAGCCATCTGTAATTCTTTGATTGTAAATGGTTTTCCTAGGAAATGATAGGCCTCAATAATCTGAGGTTACTGCATTGACTGAAGGTAATCTCTAATCTTGGTTTGGAAATAGCACATATCCAAGGGTAGGATCTTCTTTTTAATTATAAAGGTTCGTTTAAAAGCCTCGGCAATTTTATTGAAGCTGAAGACACTTTTCCCACCGTCAACAAGAAAAAAAATTAACACAATTTTGAAATCTCTGGCATGTAGAGATCTGGTGAGCATCTTACCCATTCTATCACTTTACTATATCACTTTACCATTTTACTATATAAATCTAAGATGGTCTTATCATGAAAGAGTTTGTTGAGGGCCATCTGAGTATTGAGTATTGGATAACTCCCCATAGGTGCTTGCAGACAGAGATGTTTTGTGGGCTGTTTCTAGCATTCTAAATTTGTACTGAAGTTGAGCTTTCAGAGCCTCTTTGTGTCATTTTTCCTTAATTACTTATGCGCATCCTAGACCATGACACCAGAGATGCCCGGAATATCATTTAGAGTTATATAGTCATCTATTATTGAACCCAGCACTATCTTAATGGTTGGGTCAATCAGAATAGTTTTGTTGGGCTGCCAGGACCATCGTCGAAGAGCTGAGTACATCTGTAACGGTGTCAAGATTTGGGCATGGTCAAACCATGTGATTTGTTCAACAGAACTACCTGTGTATAAATCACATGTCTGTACTTAACTAGAAAATAATCTTTCCTAGAGAACCTAGAATGTGGTGAAGAGTAGAAAGTATAATCTCATACCTGGGGATGGTGTAGCTTCCAAACATCAACCAACTTTGCCTCGCCGTGCTGGTTCTCATTGCTCACGAAGCAGGGGAGGCGAAGGATCCAGTCTAGGGTGTCTGTAAACTCTGTCAGAGACAGCCATTTCCATTCCCAGTACATGCCGTTACACCCCCCACAAAAATGGTATCCTCCGCAAGTGAAGTACTATATATAGGCAGATATCTCTGCTATGTATTGTTTACTTCAAAGTGAAGAATGCAGCGTATCACAAATTAAGTGACTTTGAGCAAGACTTGACAGTAGGTGCCAAAGAGATAGGTCACTCCATCCCTGAAATCGCCAAGAAATTTTAATTTTCATGCACAATTTCAATGGTGTACCGCGATTACACAACATCGGAGAACACCTCCAGCATGAGAAAGCAATGTTGCCAACTAAAAACTCTGGGTGATCATGGACATCTTTGCCTGGCATGCATTGTAACATCTGATCGGTATGCGACATTGCCACAAGAGTTAATACTGTGGCCACAAGTAACATCAGCGTTTGAACAGGCCAAAGCACACTGGCTGTTTGAGGATGTGTACTATGTTTATACACACGCCCTGTACATACATACACAGACACACCAGGCTGACTTGCTGCACACATATGAAATGAAATAAGGCATTACTATGAGGCATAAAATTAACAACTGCTGCAGAGAGTTGTCTCTTTAGCAGCATTGGAGCGGAGCACCTTCAAAATGGGACCCGCAATGATCTAGTAAGGCCTCTGGGTGGCAATATGCAAACAGACTCTCAGGAGTGCCCATATAGTGCTGTTGATGATCGTCATCATCATCATTATCATGTATCTTTACACCAGCCCTCCAGTATTTAACTTATGTTAGCCTCAGAGTCCTGATTCTGATTCACAAACAATGCTGATAGTCGCACAAATAGTTGATGTTTTTCAACTGTGCATGTGTCCTCTGATGGAGAATCTGCACCCAGCACACCAGTGGAAGGGCTGATACTACCATTAGCTAAAGTCGCAGATGCCACTACAGCAGAATACACTATTGCGATCACAGCTTAGAGACACATTCCTGTAACAGGCTCATTAACTATATACCTAGTTGTGTTCCAGAACTAATGTATCATTGCTAAAATACACATCATATAATTCTATAAAATACTTAACAAATGCTAGATTGGTTCTAGAACTTCTATCAAGACATTTACAGAAATAACAATCTAGCAATCTAAAGGCCTCATACACTACAACGATATGTCGGAGGCTGAAGTCGGCTGCAGTTTCCCTTGAACTCCCCTGGGAGCTTCCCAGGAGTGATTCCATACGATTTTCTACTTTTGTGCTATTTTTTCATAAGATATATCGCATGCGATTGATGAAGCCGCTATAGATCGCATGCGATATATCGTACGGTATACAATTGTACCATGAGATATATCTGATGGGCTGGATAGAGGGCTACGGGGCCTGGGAGTGTCCTGAGAATGCCAGTCAAACTTCCCTGTGATACATCGCATGCGATATATCACATGCACAAAAACACACTTTTTTCATCCGATTCCATCTAATTCCGATATATGATTAGTGCAGCACCAACGACCTAGGGGATCCTATCCGACAGCCACGGGGACGCGCATCAGATTGGATACGATCTAAAACACATACAATTGTACACAATTTCATACAATATATCAGACTGATATATCGGAATTGTATGAAATTGTGTAAAATCATACTAGTGTATGGGGCCCTTTAGCCTCACAGTGTAATCATGAAGTGAGTAGCCTGTGTCTTTTTGTTCTTTATTATGATTCTAAATGTTAGCCAGGCATTAAGGCTCTGAGTTAATGATTATAGTTTAACTCCTATGTGACCTAATTTTTGCTGAGCTGTAAAAATATGAACCAGTCAATGATGAATAACATTGTGTTAAAGTACTGGATCCTTCAAGAGGTTTCATACTGTATGTAAGTATGGCAGGCTTATGAATGAACGATGTACCACATCAAACCTCTTACCCACCCAGACAGGTGCTGTCTTCAGGCATTTCCCGTTCCCAGTTTTTAAAATGTCACTGGCTGCTCCATTCTTTCAACTACAACATTGAGCGCCTGATTCAGAGGTCGGTGCAGTTGCAGGTGCGACTGCATCTTTTTTGCTAATGTAGTGCCACAGCATATGAGCTGCCTAATAACATGCACCATCAGACACTGCACCAGCCTATGTGGGCATAGATTGTCCTTCAGAACATAGGCTAGAAACCCCTTCATCTTACTAGCCACCTCCCCTGTTCCTCCCAGGAACGCTCACCTAATTTTCTTCTCTCTGAGACTAAATTTGTTCTACATCCACCGACTATCGGGGAGTATGCGCAGTCCAACTCAGACGCATGCACAGACTTATAACAACGTCCGTTTACGTCCACCATTGACAATGCGTCCACCTCTCAATATGCCTGAATCTGAAGACTTACAAGAATTCCATGCTGGGAACAGCTGGGAATATAATGCAGTGGTGGGTGTTTTTATGGAGTGAGCCACATCTAATTGCTGTGAAAGGGTAGAAATCAGATATGTGTAATATGTATGTACCTACCTAATTATAGTTAAAAAAAATATGATGGAGTATTCCAGGAATTGCTTGGCATGAATACTAATGTACACACATGTAGTTGACAGTTGAGGTAAGTTCTGCCATGTACCTTACTATGATAAAGTAGTGAAAACTTAATAAAAGTCATCCTGGATCCCAATCTTACCTGCCATCCACTCTATACCCCTCATAAATCACCATCTGATGAACAACTAAGTATCTGATACTGTTAGATGATACCTAAACAGCTGCTGGGAGATGTTTGTGTGGGAAGGCACGTACCAGGAGGAAACACACACAAACAATGGAGCACATACAAACTCTCCACAGATAAGGTACTGGTTGGGAATTGACTCATGTGCCCAGTGGTGTGAGATAACAATGCTAACCACAGTGCCCTTGTTCTTATAGATGTATTCATATAGGTTTATTTATGTGTAGTCAACTTATTGCATTTAAATATTCCTTTACATTTACAAGATACTGTAAGCTTGTGAAAAGTGAAGTAACTACTGTACACCTCTTTCATAACAGTGCTTGTCCTGTCTGTTCTTGTATCTATTTCTAATAATCCATTTTCCTGTCGTACTAAACAATTGTTTTCTAATTTTCTACTCCAACCTTTATAATAATATGTGGGTCAAGTTTCTATAACAGAAATAGTTGAAAATGCAAATTTAACCTATTTATATGTATGTTTAATTAATATTTTTTATTTAAAATTAATTCCCCTCTTTGTGTTGCCCTTGTTTCTATGAATTTCTGGTAGGCTGGTGCATGTCTGTGTGTTTCTAGTAAATATTAATAAATGATGATAAGTGCTTTGGGCATTTGACTTTGTAAGTGTGAGTTATAGTAATCTAGTTTGTGCTCAAATATTTATGTGTGTCCGCACATATGCAGGGAATGGATTAGAGCTGTATAGAAATCATTCAGAATACCTAGCGACTGTGCTTTTGCAGGAAAGGGACCCCTGCATTTACATGGAACCGTTTGCTCTCTTGCATTTCTGGCCAATCTATACTTTTATAAGTCACCCTTTATTATAACAGAGGGTCGGTTTTTTAAATTTATATAGGGTTTGATAAAGTTCAGATTGGATTGTTATATATAACACATCAGTAAGCTGGAAGGCTTGCTATTACTGGTTTTCTGCTCATAAAAGGGTAAATATGTTGTAAAAAGTCACAACGTATCAAAAAGTTGGCAGTGGTCTCCGGTGAGCATCTAATTAAATGGAAACTGCCGCATGGACTGTAATGAAGTAAAGGTTCCTAGGCTGTCTTATTACAGAGTCATGAGGTGACCGTCTTGTTACTTCACCGTGATCCTATTAACGAAAAACGAGACAATTTGATTTAAACATTAACACATTGCTGATAAAACATATTGGGGTGAAATTTCCTGTAATCAAAATGACCTCTCTAAGAAATATCACAGATGCAAACATGAGCTGTGATTAGCTGGAGCAGGGTTATTCCCAGAATCATCACCTTGTCTTGTATTGTCTTACATCAGAAAGATCTATCTATCTATCTATCTATCTATCTATCTATCTATCTATCTATCTCTGTCTATATATATATATATATATATATTTGTATGTATATAATGCATGATATCATATCACACGCAAAAAGGACGGGGGAGTTCTACCAGTTCTATTTTGTTAAATGACTGAATAGTGCACTTGCAGGTTTTGCCGTCATATGTATTGATTATACAGATGCCAAAGCAGAGGAGGTATATATATATATATATATATATATATATATAAGGACAGACTTTTATGAATGTGTCAAGATCCATTAAAATGCCATGATGAGCAGTAATATGTAAACTGTATATTACAGATTAGATAGTTTTGCTCATATTTGTCTTTTTTTGTAAAACACAATGCCTGTCACAAACATGTTTCACATAGTTAATATGTCATAAACATGAGATAGATTTGTAGCAATTGCTTTATAAAAAAAATAACATGAATTAAATATGTTATTGACCAATATACTCATCTGTAAGTAGGACATTAAGGTAGAGGACAGGGATGCATGTTTATTATATGCAGTGCTGTATAATAATAATTTTATTTATTTATTAACAGTTTCTTATATTGCGCAGCAAATTCTGTTGCGCTTTACAATTTTCAGCAGGAACCAACAGGAACTCAGTTCCTGAACCTGTCCTGGGCGAAAATGTATTTTCCATAAGTTTTATTTTAAAGTCTAGTTTGAGTGCCTTATTTTATAAAAACTATCTATCTATCTATCTATCTATCTATCTATCTATCTATTTATCTATCTATCTTTCTCTTACGTCCTAGAGGATGCTGGGGACTCCGTAAGGACCATGGGGTATAGACGGGCTCCGCAGGAGACATGGGCACCTAAAAGAACTTTCTAGTATGGTGTGCACTGGCTCCTCCCTCTATACCCTCCTCCAGACCTCAGTTACATCTTGTGCCCAGAGGAGATAGGGTGCATTACAGGGAGCTCTCCTGAGTTTTCTGTGAAAAGAATTTTGTTAGGTTTTTTATTTTCAGGGAGCTCTGCTGGCAACAGACTCCCTGCATCGTGGGACTGAGGGGAGAGAAGCGGCCCCCATCTTCTTAAGAGTTTAAGGGCTCTGCTTCTTAGGCTACTGGACACCATTAGCTCCAGAGGGAGTCGGAACACAGGTCTCACCCTGGGGTTCGTCCCGGAGCCGCGCCGCCATCCTCCTCACAGATGCCGGAAAAAAGAAGCCGGGTGAGTATTAGAAAAGAAAGAAGACGTCAGGCGGCAGAAGACTTCAGATCTTCCTGAGGTAAGCGCGCAGCAGTAAGCTGCGCGCCATTGCTCCCACATAACACACACACACATGGCACTGATAGGTGCAGGGTGCGGGGGGGGGGGGGGCCTGGGCAGCAATAAACCTTGTTTTGTCAAAAAAGGATGTTATTAGGCTGCTGAGGCAGTAAATAAACGATTCCCCGCTATTATTTTCAGATACAGAACGGGACCGAAGCCCGCCGC
Organism: Pseudophryne corroboree; assembly: GCF_028390025.1. Taxonomy (NCBI): domain Eukaryota; kingdom Metazoa; phylum Chordata; class Amphibia; order Anura; family Myobatrachidae; genus Pseudophryne; species Pseudophryne corroboree. Next base: position 353,003,239 of record NC_086449.1, read on the forward strand.
TGGAGGGGGCGGAGCTTGATCCCTCAGCACTAATCAGCGCCATTTTCTCCACAGAAGTTGCAGAGAACGCTGGCTCCCCGGACTCTCCCCTGCTGAAGAGCTCAGGGGGCTGAAAAAAGAGAGGGGGGCACATAATTGGCGCAGTGAGTGGGGGAAATCAATTTATATATATATATATAAAAGCGCTGTCTGGGTTTTCCTGGGTCAGTTTGGCGCTGGTGTGTGCTGGCATACTCTCTCTCTGTCTCTCCAAAGGGCCTTCTTTAGGGAATTGTCCCCTTATAGTTATATCCCAGTGTGTGTGGGGTGTCGGTACGTGTGTGTCGGCATGTCTGAAGCGGAATGGTTATCCAAAGAGGAGGTGGAACAGATGAGTGGTGTGTCACAGTCGGCGGTGCCGACTCAGGATTGGATGGATATGTGGCATATGTTGAATGCAAGTTTAGCTTCACTACATAAAAGGCTGTACAAAGCAGAGTCCAGGGTGTCGACAGGTGTTCAATCTACGGATGGCACCGACTCACAGGACCCGTCGGGGTCTCAGAAACGTCCCTTCTCACGAATAGGGGACACAGATACCGACACGGACTCTGATTCCAGTGTCGACTATGATGAAGCAAGATTGCACCCCAGGGTGACAAAAAGTATTCAGTGCATAATTTTTGCAATAAAAGATGTTTTACATATCACTGATAAGCCCTCGGTGCCCGACACGAGGATACACATGTTTAAGGGAAGGAAACAGGTTATGAATTTTCCTCCTTCCCATGAACTAAATGAGTTATGTGAAAAAGCTTGGGAAACTCCAGATAAGAAGCTGCAGATTCCCAAAAGGGTTCTTATGGCATACCCTTTCCCTACACAGGACAGGGTACGTTGGGAATCCTTTCTCACAGTGGACAAAGCATTAACACGCCTTTCCAAGAGGCGCTACCGTCCCCTGATACAGCAGCCCTCAAAACCCTGCGGACCGCAGGCAGGAGACTACATTAAAGTCTATTTACACACATACTGCTACTTTGCTTAGACCGGCAATTGCGTCGGCATGGGTATGTAGTGCAGTAGCAGCGTGGACAGATACCCTGTCAGCTGACCTTGATACCCTTGATAGGGATACAATTATGTTAACATTAGCTCATATTAAGGACGCAGTCTTATATATGAGGGACGCCCAAAGAGACATTGGATTACTGGGTTCGAGAGCCAATGCTATGGCTATTTCGGCAAGAAGAACCTTATGGATCCGCCAATGGACGGGGGATGCAGAATCAAAAAGGCATATGGAGGTTTTACCTTACAAAGGTGATGTATTGTTTGGGGACGGCCTCGCGGACCTGGTCTCCACAGCTACCGCGGGTAAGTCTACCTTTTTACCTTTTGTTCCCCAACAGCAAATTAAACCTCCAGAATATCAGATGCAGTCCTTTCGGTCGCATAGATCCAGAGGAGGTCGGGGCTCCTCTTTCCTCGCCAGAGGTAAGGGTAGAGGCAAGAGGGCACCTGCTGCGGCTAGTTCCCAAGAGCAGAAGTCCTCCCCGGCTTCCGCTAAGTCCACCGCATGACGCTGGGGCTCCCCTGCGGGAGTCCGCACAGGTGAGAGCACGCCTTCGACTATTCAGCCAAGTCTGGGTTCAGTCAGACGTGGACCCTTGGGTGATAGAAATAGTCTCCCAGGGTTACAAGCTGGAATTCGAAGAGGTGCCCCACGACGATTTTTCAAGTCGGCCTTACCAGCTTCTACCCCAGAACGGGAAGTAGTGCTGGCTGCAATTCAAACGCTGTGTCAACAGCTTGTGATTATCAGGGTTCCCCTGAGCCAACAGGGAAAAGGGTATTATTCAACTCTATTTGTGGTCCCGAAGCCGGATGGTTCGGTCAGGCCCATTTTAAATCTAAAATCCCTAGACCTGTACTTGAAAAGATTCAAATTCAAGATGGAATCTCCCCGAGCGGTGATAGCCTGCCTGGAAGGGGGGGATTTTATGGTGTCACTGGACATAAAGGATGCTTACCTTCATGTCCCCATATATCCCTCTCATCAGGAGTACCTGAGATTCGCGGTACAGCATGGTCATTATCAGTTTCAGAAAATGATGGTGATCCTGCGCAAGCAAGGAATCACGATTATCCCATGCTTGGTCGATCTCCTGATAAAAGCGAGGTCAAGACAACTACTGGAGAACGTGTCACTCTCTTAGAGAGTGCTTCAGCAACAGAGTTGGATTCTCAATCTGCCAAAGTCACAGTTGGTTCCGACAACTCGACTGACGTTCCTAGGCATGATACTGGACATGGAACAAAAGAAAGTTTTCCTCACGTGGGGAAAAGTCCAGAACCTCCAGAACATGGTCCGAGACCTGCTAAAGCCGAAAAGAGTGTCAGTTCATCAATGCACTCGGGTTCTGGGGAAAATGGTGGCAACTTACGAGGCCATTCCCTTCAGCAGGTTCCATGCAAGGACGTTTCAATGGGATCTTCTGGACAAATAGTCTGGGTCCCATCTACAATTATCAAAAAATAACACTGTCCCCCAGGGCCAGGGTGTCTCTTCTATGGTGGCTGCAAAGTGCTCACCTTCTAGAGGGTCGCAGGTTTGGCATTCAGGACTGGATCCTGGTAACCACGGACGCGAGCCTCCGAGGATGGGGAGCAGTAACCCTAGGAAGAAATTTTCAGGGACTGTGGTCAGACCAGGAGTCCTGTCTACACATCAACGTGTTGGAACTAAGGGCCATATACAACGGCCTTCGACAAGCGGAGGGTCTTCTTCGCAACCTACCGGTTCTGATTAAATCGGACAATGTCACAGCAGTGGCTCATGTGAACCGCCAAGGCGGGACAAAAAGCACAGTCGCAATGGCAGAAGCCACCAGGATTCTTCGCTGGGCGGAAAATCACGTAAGCGCTCTGTCAGCAGTCTTCATTCCGGAGCAGACTTCCTCAGCAGACACGATCTCCATCCAGGAGAGTGAAGACTTCATCAAGAAGTCTTTTTGCAGAGATAACGAGTCTCGGGGGAGTTCCTCAAATAGACATGATGGTGTCACGCCTCACCAAAAAGCTGCGGAGGTATTCTGCCAGGTCCCGGGACCCTCAGGCTATAGCAGTAGACGCTCTAGTAACACCATGGGTATTCCAGTTGGCCTATGTGTTTCCTCCTCTTCCTCTCATCACAAAAGTGTTGAGGATCATAAGACGAAAAAGAGTACAGACAATTCTCATTGTTCCAGTCTGGCCTCGAAGGGCCTGGTACTCAGATCTTCAGGAGATGCTCACAGATGATCCTGGGCCTCTTCCTCTGAGAGAGGACCTGTTACAGCAGGGGCCCTGTCTGTTCTAAGACTTACCGCGGTTACGTTTGATGGCAGGGCGGTTGAATGCCGGATCCTAGCTGAGAAGGGTATTCCGGAGGAGGTCATACCTACTCTAATAAAGGCTAGGAAGGAGGTGACGGCAAAACATTATCACCGTATCTGGCGGAAATATGCCTCTTGGTGTGAAAACAAGAATGCTCCTACGGAAGATTTCCATCTGGGTCGTTTTTCTCCACTTCCTACAGACAGGAGTGGATATGGGCCTAAAGTTAGGATCTGTTAAAGTACAGATTTCGGCCCTGTCGATATTCTTTCAGAAGGAATTGGCTTCTCTTCCAGAAGTACAGATTTTTGTAAAGGGAGTGCTACACATCCTGCCTCCTTTTGTGCCCCCGGGCACCATGGGACCTGAACGTGGTGTTGCAGTTCCTTAAATCACACTGGTTTGAACCCCTTCAAACAGTGGAGTTGAAGTTCTCACCTGGAAGGTGGTCATGTTGTTAGCCTTGGCATCTGCAAGGCGTGTGTCAGAATTGGCGGCCTTGTCTCACAAGAGCCCTTACTTGATTTTTCATGTGGAAAGAGCAGAAGTGAGGACTCATCCTCAATTTTTACCTAAGGTGGTGTCTTCATTTCATATGAAACAACCTATAGTGGTGCCTGTGGCTACGAGTGACTTGGAGGATTCCAGGTCCCTGGATGTCAGGGCCTTAAAGATTATGTAGCCAGGACGGCTAGAATTCGGAAAACAGAAGCATTGTTTGTCCTGTATGCTGCCAACAAGATTGGCATGCCCTCTTCGAAGCAGACTATTGCGCGCTGGATCTGTAACACGATTCAGCAGGCTTATGTTACGGCTGGATTGCCGTTACCGGATTCAGTAAAGGCCCATTCCACTAGGAAGGTGGGCTCTTCTTGGGCGGCTGCCCGGGACGTCTCAGCATTACTGCTTTGCCGAGCAGCGACTTGGTCGGGTTCAAACACTTTTGCTAAATTCTACATGTTTGATACCCTGGCTGATGAGGACCTAGCATTTGCTCAGTCGGTGCTTCAGAGTCATCCGCACTCTCCCGCCCGATTGGGAGCTTTGGTATAAACCCCATGGTCCTTACGGAGTCCCCAGCATCCTCTAGGACGTAAGAGAAAATAAGATTTTAAACCTACCGGTAAATCTTTTTCTCCTAGTCCGTAGAGGATGCTGGGCGCCCGGCCCACTGCGGAAAATCTGCAAGACTTGTATATAGTTATTGCTTACATAAGGGTTATGTTACAGTCAGAATCGGTCTTGGACCGATACTGTCGTTTGTTCATACTGTTAACTGGTTAAGTGTATTCCAGGTTATATGGTATGATTGGTGTGGGCTGGTATGAATCTTGCCCTTAGATTAACAAAATCCTTTCCTCGTGTTGTCCATCTCCTCTGGACACAGTTCTCTAACTGAGGTCTGGAGGAGGGGCATAGAGGGAGGAGCCAGTGCACACCATACTAGAAAGTTCTTTTAGGTGCCCATGTCTCCTGCGGAGCCCGTCTATACCCCATGGTCCTTACGGAGTCCCCAGCATCCTCTATGGACTAGGAGAAAAAGATTTACCGGTAGGTTTAAAATATTATTATCTATCACTTTTTTTTAATACCTACACCCCCAGACCCGTAGTTCCTGAACCTATTTTCCAGAAAAATAATGCTGATTATATGCATAAAGCATTGTTATTTGTTTTGGGCATGTTGCATGTAACTGGTAGATAGATAGGTCAGTAAATAGCATGACTATCTTGAACCTCCTCTCAGTGTATGAGCAGCACACATATAAGGAGAGAAATAGGACTTTAGTCTCAGTGCCCGCATGTCTTCTCTCACCGGCACGCTCCTCATACAGTGATGAAGCAGGAAGAGTGTGATGAGCGAGTCAGTCCATAACCAGTAACTGCATGGTACATGAGGTATTACTGTTGTGTGATCTATTAGCAAGGAGCAAGGGTTGAGTGGGTGGGTGGGTAAGTGAGCCAGAGAGATGATGAAAGACAGGGTTACCTGGACAGCCAATTGATTTTGCTTTTGGGTAGAAATGGCGGGAAAGGTGCAGACTTACAGGTGAGGTAACCAGATTAAACAATAGTGAAAAAAATGAAAGATTTTTAATAAGAGTCGTGTCTACACCTTCTTATCACCCAGACACCATGTAAAGATACACTTCACCAAGGGCAACTTAGTGCTCAGGAATGATAAGTGATCAGTTAGGTAACTTGCCCCCAGTACTGCTTATTATGCTGCCTTCTGGTTAGTAATATCCATAAGATGTTCAGTAACTCAATGACCAGGATAACCAAATATTAGGGATTACCCAATTCTTGATGTGGGGAGATTAATACTTGTTGTATAGGAAAATAGACAATAAGACAGGAAATGTAAAGTCTGACGTGGCATATAAGGAGAATTTCAGTTTTGATTTTATTTTAATGTTTTTTCCCATTAGATAATTTATAATTAAAGTCTGTATCCCACATCAGTATTTCCTTTACCTTACGGCCCATGCACACCATATAATGCATCTAGTATTGTAGAGATTTGGGGAAGATTTGTTCAGTCTTGATTGCTGGATTTCCAGAAGCTGTTTATCCCGCTCCTGCTATTTTACTCAGGAAGGGTTAAATTCTCCAGTCCCTGTCTTTTCTTAGCAAGTCAAGTACAAAGCTGTTCTGACCCCTCACCCAGGGGAAACCTCCTTCACATTAACAGCTGTTGTTCCTTTCATTAGCCAAGGTAATTGTAACTTGTATTCAAAATTGGTTGTATCCCTATGAAGTGTAATTCAGGTCGTCTCCCTGTTATCCTCCTTCTGGCAGTGTTACTGGAAGGCAGCCGCTAATCTTATTAGTCTGCTGTCACTCACACCGTGAGCCTTGGAGGCCAAGCACCATTTAGCAGTTTAAACAGGTCTGCGGGGATGCCACACACAGAGGAGATTCCAGGACATTGCTGATCATTGTGCTGTACATCCTAAGTACTCATGCTGGGTCAGGCCTCAGATAGAAGACAGACACTTACCTTCCAGTGTGACTCAGTTCATGTTCTGTCTGTGTGATTTTCAGTAGCTCTATGTCATTTTGAAGCTTATGAATATTGTATTATTCATGTTAAGTACACATGACATGGGAGTCATTCAGGTGTGGACGCAAAGGTTTTTTGCTGTCGACCATTTGTTATCAACCTAATGGCTGTTGACCATAACATTTATCCACGCCCATTTCAGTCATAGGGGGATATCCAATTATCCCCGTTAAAACATCTAGGGGTATATTTACTAAGCTCCCGATTTTGACCGATTTGGTGTTTTTTCATCAAAGTGTCATCTCGGGAATTTACTAAACTCAAATCTCGGCAGTGATGAGGGCATTCTTATTTTTTTGGAAGTCAAAGAAAAAAAAATATGAATGAATACACCATCAGTCAAATATGCCTGTTATTTTATACAACTCGGTAATTTACTAAAAATTCTAATTCACAATCACTGCTGGCAATAGCCAAGCACTGCCGTGAAAAAATACAAATCGTAAAAAAAAATCAGTTTTCAAATAGACCTGCTTTTTTTTACCGTGTCCTGATAGGCATGCACGGATCCGTGAGATTCGTGCATGTTTATCAGTGGGAAGGGGTGTGAAAGAGTTAAAAATCTGGAAAAAAAATTGTGTGGGGTCCCCCCTCCTGTGGTTCTCCAAGTACTAACTTGCGGGGGAGGCTTGCTGGGACTTGTAGTTCTGCTGCAAAAAACAATATTTTTTTTACACAAAAGGCTATCAGCCTCCCATCCGCTGCCCTTGGATGGGGTGGACAGCCTCGGGCTTCACCCCTGGTCCTTGGGTGGCTGGAGGGGGGGACCCCTTGATTTAAGGGGTCCCCACTCCTCCAGGGTACCCCGGCCAGGGGTGACTAGTTGGTGATTTAATGCCAGGGCCGCAGGGACCAATATAAAAGTGTCCCCCGGCTGTGGCATTATCTCTCTGAGTAGTGGAGCCCGGTGCTGGTGTTAAAAATACGCTGGACCCCTACTTCTTTTGTCCCCCGTATTTTTTGCACCAGGACCAGGCGCAGAGCCCTGTGCTGGTTGTTAAAATATGGGGGAACCCCTGTCAATTTTTCCCCCGTATTTTTACAACCAGGACCGGCTCAAAGAGCCCGAGGCTGGTTATGCTCAAGAGGGGGGACCCCACGCAATTTTTTCAGGATTTTTAACACTTTAAACACTTTTTTTGAGGTACACAATGAAGCCCTGCACGGATCTCACAGATCCATCCGGGATTCATTGTGTTAAGTTCGGCAGTGTTTTACTAATCACTCCCGTAAAGCACTGGCCGAAATTACAAATGGCATCGACATCGGAAAACACGAAAATGCAGAATACGACAGCATAGTAAATAAGGCGTAAAAAATTCAAAAAGTTGCAAATTCACACATTCAATGTCATTCGTATTTAATCTCCCTTCAAATCCTGACAATTACGAACCTTAGTAAATATACCCCCTGGTCCGAAATTTTTTCCAATGTTTCACCAATTTTTTTTTTTACAGGCTATCCTGTTAAATCGCGTGTAAAAAAAAAAAAAACCCTTTACCCGAAAACACACAGGTGAAAGGCAGGTGAAACAAAATCCCTGATAAGTCGCTGCACGCGCCGGCTTATCGGGGCTAATTAGATAGCCCCCGGCGGGACAATTAGCCCCGGTAAAAAAACGGGGCTAATTTGGTATCCCCCATAGGGGTAAATTTACTAAAGCTTCTAAAACAGAGAATTTGTGATGTTGCCCATAGTAACCAATCAGATGCTATCTATCATTTCTCTATTGATTTTTAGAAAATGATAGACAGCATCTGATTGGTTGCTGCAGGCAACATCACCAGTTCTCTGTTTTAGAAGCTTTAGTAAATTTGACAAGTGCCCTGTTTGGATAGAATTTTTTATGTGTGACAACTTCACTTTTTCAGACTGAAGGTTAAATTTACCGAGCGTCCAAACAAATCACTTGCCTATTACTGGGGATTTGTGCAAGCTTATATTATATAAAAAAAATATAAAAAAAAAAATTTTGCTCTAACCAGCAGTAGGCTGAACCAGCCAGGATTGGTGACACAGTAACAGGGAACAAACAGTGTTCCCTGCCATAATGTCAGCCAGCCCTAGTCTGTTGTTAGTAATTGTGTTACTTCTCTGTTAAGGGCTAGATGTAGCATCATATGTGTATTTAACAGACATATAAACTTACATTTTTTACATTCAAGTCTCTTTAATTGTCTTCTATTCTCTACATTGTTTGGTATTTTGTACAAAAGTGAAAACCTATTTATGTAAGTGGTTCTACGACCTCAAGTCAGGCCAATCTGTTTTTCATTTTAGCACAATAAAGTAGAAAAAAATTGTAATGCTTAAATTTTAAGTAATGTGTGAGTTAAAGATGCCACAGTTGTGTACACCCCAGGTCATTAACTTTAGATTGACACTGCGGTGCATGGCATGTTTATTAGGAAGTAGTACTAACATGATAGTCATTTATAAGCATTATTTGCCTTTTATAATGTAAACAAAGTGGAGATCTTGCAAAGGTTCTGAATTTAAAAGAATAGGACTCAGTTTTTCTGTAAGAAAAAGGGAGGTTTAGCTTCATAAATAAGACATTTTGTTGATTGGACTGTAACGTCCATCAGACTAGTGGTAAAACTAAAGTTAGGTTGGGGCATACAGCCTCAGGAAAACAGTTTTCACAGATACAGTGAAATGTACAGGATTTGTAATTATAACAAAAAATAATCATGTAATATCTTTTACTCATGACATGTGTATCAGGGTGGCAGAAAACTGGGATTTGGTGCCGTCGAAGATGGTTTAAGTAACAAAAGGATAAGCACATGAGGATTCAGGGCCCTTCTCGTGAGAGCTTACATTCTAAAGGTGGCTTGATATAGTTGTAGACATCAAAGGGGATCCCTACTTTGAAACTCAACATCAAACCATAGATCAGAGATTCTCAAACACGGTCCTCAAGGCACCCCAACAGTCCTGGTTTTAAGTTTATTCATGCTTGGCCGTAGGTGACTTAAGCTGTGCATTCATCCACCTTGCAATTGGAAGACTCCCTAATATACAATAGGGTAAGCTGCATTGTGTTCACGTTACAGCTTTTTTGGGGAGTTTTCTTACAAAATGCATAACTTTAGCTATTTTCTCCAATAATAGCCCTTTCACACTGAAATCCCGGGTGCAGTCCAGGTTTTTTAACACGGTTTCAAGCCATGTAACACCCCTTTCGTACCGCAGCTTGGACCCGAGTTATTCCCAGGTTGACCCCTTTCACACTGAACCCATGTCACTGCCTTCTGTGCAGCAGCCGCTGCCTCTTCTGCTGATAGGCGAGTTACCAGCTACCTGCTTAAGCCACTGATAGCCAATCAGCAGCTTTAAGACACTGGGGGTCATTCCGACCTGATCATAGCTGTGCTAAATTTAGCACAGCTACGATCACTGACACAGACATGCGGTGGGACGCCCAGCACAGGGCTAGTCCACCCCACATGTCTGGCCCGGCCCCACCGCACAAGTACAAAATCATCGCCCAGCAGCAATACTTTTGTACTTGTAGAGTAACTCCCACCAGCGCAGCTCCTGCGGCTGGCCGGGAGTTACTTGTCGCTGCCATGGTCGCAGCGGCTTCGTGCGACATCACGCAGCCACTGAGGCCGCCAATCCCCCCCCCACCTGCACAGACCGCGCCCTGAAAACGGCAGCCAATCGCCGCCGTGCCGCCCCCCCCCCCCCTCCTGCCCAGCGACCGCCTCTGCCTGTCAGTCAGGCAGAGGCGATCGCTAGGCAACGACGGCCGTCGGCCATCTGACATGCGCTGGCACACTGCGGCGCTGGCGCATGCGCAGCTCTGACCCCAACTTCTGCAAAAAGCTGCAGTGAGCGATCGGGTCGTAATGACCCCCACAGTCTGGGTCAAATAACAAGGGTCCTGCTGCGATCAGGGTCGATTTCCATAGACAGACAACTTGGGTTGACCGTTTCACACCAAGCCGGGAACCAAGTTGCCCTCGCAACCTCTCGGATCCTAGGCTCAGTATGAAAGGGTTTCAGACTTGCAGGGCCAACCTGGTTTTATTTTTATTTCTTTTTTGTCCCATATCTGATTAATAAGGATGGAAGTTAATTCGGATGCATGCATGTCTCTGTAGTTAGCTCATTTTAGTAAATCACAGCTCTGGTACTTTAGTTTAGTTTGATGCAGGTCTTTATTATTTGTAGGTGTTAATTTATAGCAGGTTGTTACTAGAGTCAGTACTATAGACCCAGCAATATTTTGGATAACCCTAACAAAAAAACAGCGCTGTTGTAGGTAGGCTTTGTATGGTCACTGTACAGAGGTTTTTATGAAAAAACATAAAAATTAAATGCAGCAAATTTAATTGCGGTCACAGCAACTGTGGATGACGCCTGCCTTTGCAGTCTGGCTGCGAAGGCAGCTGCACCGCCGCCATTTTTCCTTCAGAGTGGCTGTGTGTGATGTCATGCAGGCGGCCCGAAAACAGCACCGCCTCGTTTGTAACGCCTTGTCCCTGTAACACCATGTTGCCGCCCCGCGAACGCCCCTTTCCTATCAATCAAGCAGAGGTGTTCACAGCCAGTGCAATCCAATTGTATTGGTCGGGCGCACACACGAAGGACGGGACCTGCACATGTGCATTGGCGCCGGCAAAGGTAAATTGCGGTCGCAGCGCGATTATGATGTGATCTGAATAACCCCCTCTGTACTTTGAGTATGTGGTTTGCGTTCTGATATGTGTTTCCAAGTATGGCTTTTAAAGTGTCAAAATCACTCACATTTGTCTGAGGCTACATAGAGGGATGTGCACTACAAATGAACACAACATATTGGGGCTGATTCTGAGTTGGACTCAGCCGCGTCTGTGTTATGATTCCCGTACTCCAGACCAGAGGAGATCTTATGGCAGAGGTCTGGGTACTGGAAAGATATGCTGGTTACGGGAGCAGGAAAGCCTAGTAACCCCTGGCGCCCTAACTCCGTTGTCTCGCCCGTGTTATCAGAAATCCCCTGCGAGACTATGGTTGCTTGAGCCCATGGCAGCCGCGTTCGAAGGGCGGATTATGTCTGCCCAACCCCGATGCCCCCTCAGGTCTTAATGGGAGACAAAGGGAAATCCGAGACAGGGTGATAACAAGGGGCCCTCTGACTAAGCAACCAGGCCAGGGGTTACAAGCTATCTAACTTAAACCAAAAGTATGTGCGGACAAACCGCCAGGGAAAAGGACAACCAAAAGATCCACTGATCCGTTACTCCTATCCAGCACCGCTGGATACCAGAGTGGATTTGTGGGAGCGGAATCCTCCGCAAAAGCTCCGGAACACAAAGAAACTAAATAATAAATAGTAAGCGGTCAAGCCGCAACACACGGCTACGCCGCGACTCACGAACACCACAGGATGTTAAAGGTGCTCGGTCGGACTCCAGGAATAGATGACAAATTCCGAGTACTGGATCACTGAGGACAGGAACAACCGGATTGAGCAGGACTGGAAACTCTCTGTAACTGACACAGCAAACAGGAAGCTATCACCGGCGTCTGTGAGAAGTCCTGAGAGTGCTTAAATCTGGGAGCCCTCCAATCATGATCCATACAGGGCAATCACACAATGATGCCGTGCAGCTGCATGCTGCACGGCCAGAACACACTTGCACTGATTAATTAAGACCCAGCAACGGGGAACGCGGTCCGACCGTGGCGTCCCCGTTGCTAGGGTCTGATCGGCTCCGTGCGCCCGGCGTCTAGCGTTGCTAGGGAGCCGGCGGCTGTCTGCCTGCGGCGTCCCTAGTTGCTAGGCGCCGGGCCGCACTGACGGGCGGACCCTCGGCGCCTAACAGTACCCCCCCCTTGAGGAGGGGTCAAGGAACCCCTAAGGCCAGGTTTCTGAGGAAATTCTCGAAAAAATGCCCTTTTGAGCCTCGGGGCATGGAGATCCTCATCCAGGACCCAAGACCTTTCTTCTGGACCATAACCTCTCCAATGTACCAAAAAATAAAGCCGACCCCGGGACAACTTGGAATCGAGAACCTTCTCCACTAAGAACTCCTGTTGACCCTGTACATCTATTGGTGATTTCCCCTGAGAGATCTTGCGAGGAAATCTACTGGACGAAACATATGGTTTTAACAAGGAGCAATGGAAGGTATTTCCGATCCGTAAAGTTTTTGGTAAACGTAACCGGAAAGCCACTGGATTGACTTTTTTGATAATATGAAATGGTCCAATAAATTTAGGACCCAATCTGGCTGAGGTTTGTCGAAGTTTAATGTTGCGAGTCGACAACCATACCCTATCTCCAACTTTAAAAGTGCACGGCCGCCGGAGCCTGTCAGAAATTTTTTTCTCCCGAAATGCCGCTTTTCTGAGAGCCAGGTGCACTTTTCTCCAAATGAGTTTGAGATGAGAGGTCAAGGTCAGTGAGGAGACAGAGGAATGTTGAAAAAAGGAATTAGCTCTGGGGTGAAAACCAAAAACTGTAAAAAATGGAGATACATTGGTGGAGGAATGACAGGCATTGTTGTAAGCAAACTCTGCTAACGGAAGAAACTCAGACCAGTCATTTTGGAGTTTGGCCGAGTACAAACGCAAATATTGTTTTAATGATTGATTAACTCGCTCAGTCTGCCCGTTGGATTGGGGATGGTAGCCAGACGTTAAAGATAATTTCATCTTTAATGAGGCACAAAAAGACTTCCAAAATTGTGCAATGAATTGTGGACCCCGATCAGAAACAATATCAGTGGGTAACCCATGGAGTCTGAAAACATGGCGGAGGAACAAGACTGCCAATCCCTGGGCAGATGGCAATCGGGGAAGAGCAATGAAATGGGCCATTTTGCTAAAACGGTCCACTACCACCCATATGACTCGGCATCCGGCTGACAGAGGGAGGTCCACCACAAAATCCATGGAAATATGAGACCATGGCCTAAGAGGAACATTCAAGGGCATAAGTTGACCGATAGGCAAGGAACGGGGAACCTTATGCTGCGCACAGACCTGACAAGAAAAAACAAACTCCTTAATGTCTTTGGAAAGACCAGGCCACCATACCGAGCGGGAAACTAATTCAAAGGTTTTAGCGATCCCCGGATGCCCTGCAACTTTGCTATCGTGAAACTCCGTCAAAACCGTTGCTCTCAAAAACTCGGGGACATAAAGACGACCAGCAGGAGTATTTCCAGGAGCTTGATGTTGAAGCTGCTTTAACTGGGTAAATAAATCTTGTGTGAGGCCTGCCCGAATGACTGAAGACGGAAGTATGGGAGTAACAGGACTGTTGTCTTGAACTGGAAGAAAACTGCGTGACAGGGCATCTGCCTTGGTATTCTTGGAACCTGGCCTGAAGGTGATAATGAACTTGAAACGAGTAAAAAATAAAGCCCAACGAGCTTGCCGGGCATTCAGCCATTTAGCTGATTCAATGTATTGAAGATTTTTGTGATCAGTCAAAACTGAAATGGTATGAGTGGCTCCTTCAAGCCAATGCCTCCACTCCTCGAAAGCCCATTTAATAGCCAGTAATTCCCGGTTACCAACATCGTAGTTGGATTCAGCAGACGAGAATTTCCTGGACATAAAGGCACAGGGATGTAATTCTAGGGAATCCGGATCCTTCTGAGATAGGATAGCCCCTACTCCAACCTCCGAGGCATCAACCTCAACAATGAAAGGCAATTCTGGGTTGGGATGTCTGAGGACAGGGGCTGAGACAAAGGCTTGTTTCAAGGCCTGAAAAGATAACTCTGCTTCACGTGACCAGTTGGTAGGATCTGCTCCCTTTTTAGTCAATGCCACAATGGGAGCCACTAGGTCAGAGAAAGAGTGAATAAATCTTCTATAGTAATTCGCAAACCCTAAAAAGCGCTGAATTGCTTTTAAATTGGTGGGTTGCGCCCAACTAAGGATGGCTTGGAGCTTCTTTGGTTCCATACAGAATCCCCGAGGGGAAATAATGTACCCTAAAAAGGATACCTCCGTGACATGAAATTCACACTTCTCCAGCTTGGCATATAGGTGATTTTCACGTAATTTTTTTAGAACCTGACGCACCTGGGTAACATGTTGTTCTATAGAGTCAGAATATATCAAAATATCGTCTAAGTAGACTACAACGAATCTTCCAAGAAATTCACGGAGCACATCGTTAATGAGATCCTGGAAAACTGCCGGAGCGTTGGACAGGCCGAATGGCATAACCAGATACTCATAGTGGCCTGACTGAGTACTGAATGCCGTTTTCCACTCATCCCCTGACTTGATTCTGATAAGGTTATATGCTCCTCTCAGGTCAATCTTAGAAAAAATCACAGCCGAACGTAGCTGATCAAAGAGGACAGAAATCAGCGGCAAAGGGTAAGTATTCTTTACTGAGATTTTATTCAAGGCTCTAAAATCAATGCAAGGTCTGAGTGATCCATCCTTCTTCTCCACGAAGAAGAAGCCTGCACTTAAAGGGGATTTAGATGGCCTGATAAATCCTTTCCCTAGGCTTTCTTTAACATACTCATTCATGGCCACAGTTTCAGGTCCGGACAATGCATATAACCTTCCCTTAGGCAAAGTGGCACCAGGAATTAACTCAATAGCACAATCATAAGGCCTATGGGGAGGCAGAATATCCGCATTGCCCTTGGAAAACACATCAACAAAATCCTGGTATTCCACAGGAATGGGTGCGGGAATGACAGCAGCTATTCTGATGGGAAGCGTAATACATTCCTTATTACAGATGGTACCCCATTGTAAGATCTCCCCCGACTGCCAATCAATGATGGGATTATGAAAGGCCAGGCAAGGGTGACCCAGAACCACAGGAACTGCTGGGCAATGGGTAAGGAAAAACTCAATCTTTTCAGAATGCAGAGCTCCTACCGAAAGTAGAACAGGAGGTGTACAGAGAGAAATAACCCCATTGGACAAGGGACTCCCATCTAAACCATGCATGGTGATACACCTACCCAAGGCTAACTGAGGAATACCTAAGGCCTTGGCCCATGTTAAATCCATAAAGTTCCCTGCAGCTCCACTGTCCACAAAAGCCGAGACCGAGGAACAGAGGCTGCCAAAGGAAACTTTAGCTGGAACCAACAGTGAATTATTTGAGGAGATAAGCTGCAGACCAAAGTGAACCCCCTCACAACTCACTTGGTCGAGGCGTTTCCCGATTTGTTCGGACAACTACGGGCAAAATGTCCCTTACCCCCACAGTATAAACAAAGACCAGAATTTTGCCTTCTGGTTCTTTCTTCAGGAGACAGTTTGGAGAGGCCTATCTGCATGGGCTCCTCTATGTCCACAGGAATGGAAAAAACACAAGGAGTAGACCCGACAGATGCTCCTTTTTCAGCCCTCCGCTCTCTGAGACGACGATCAATCTTAATAGAGAGCTCCATGAGTTTATCGAGAGTCTCAGGAGCGGGATACTGAAGGAGACTGTCTTTTATAGACTCGGATAAGCCGAGGCGAAACTGACTGCGCAGGGCTGGGTCATTCCATCCACAGTCGTTCGACCAACGGCGAAACTCCGTACAATAAATCTCTGCGGGATTCCTACCCTGTCTGAGAGCACGCAACTGACTCTCGGCGGATGCCTCTCTATCAGGGTCGTCATACAATAGCCCTAAAGACCCCAGAAAGGCGTCTACAGACAATAAAGCCATATCGTCTGTCTTTAAACCAAAAGCCCAGGTCTGAGGATCCCCCTGTAGCAAAGAAATAATAATTCCTACCCGCTGAGATTCCGTACCTGAGGAGACTGGTCTTAAACGAAAATACAGTTTACAAGACTCTTTAAAATTAAAAAACTGCTTTCTATCCCCAGAAAAACGGTCAGGCAGATGCATTTTTGGTTCAGGAATGACCCTCGGGGAAGTCCGTAACAGATCTTCCTGTGACCTCACCCGAAGGGACAGATCCTGAACCATCTGGGTGAGCTCTTGAATCTGGCTAACTAAAAGCTGGCCAGGATTTGGCCCAACACCGGTGGGATTCATGAGGCTGACAAATCTCCCAACTGAATAAGGGAAAAAATTAACTCCTGTTTAATTTTAATTTGTTGGCCGGTGATAATGTTATGATTCCCGTACTCCAGACCAGAGGAGATCTTATGGCAGAGGTCTGGGTACTGGAAAGATATGCTGGTTACGGGAGCAGGAAAGCCTAGTAACCCCTGGCGCCCTAACTCCGTTGTCTCGCCCGTGTTATCAGAAATCCCCTGCGAGACTATGGTTGCTTGAGCCCATGGCAGCCGCGTTCGAAGGGCGGATTATGTCTGCCCAACCCCGATGCCCCCTCAGGTCTTAATGGGAGACAAAGGGAAATCCGAGACAGGGTGATAACAAGGGGCCCTCTGACTAAGCAACCAGGCCAGGGGTTACAAGCTATCTAACTTAAACCAAAAGTATGTGCGGACAAACCGCCAGGGAAAAGGACAACCAAAAGATCCACTGATCCGTTACTCCTATCCAGCACCGCTGGATACCAGAGTGGATTTGTGGGAGCGGAATCCTCCGCAAAAGCTCCGGAACACAAAGAAACTAAATAATAAATAGTAAGCGGTCAAGCCGCAACACACGGCTACGCCGCGACTCACGAACACCACAGGATGTTAAAGGTGCTCGGTCGGACTCCAGGAATAGATGACAAATTCCGAGTACTGGATCACTGAGGACAGGAACAACCGGATTGAGCAGGACTGGAAACTCTCTGTAACTGACACAGCAAACAGGAAGCTATCACCGGCGTCTGTGAGAAGTCCTGAGAGTGCTTAAATCTGGGAGCCCTCCAATCATGATCCATACAGGGCAATCACACAATGATGCCATGCAGCTGCATGCTGCACGGCCAGAACACACTTGCACTGATTAATTAAGACCCAGCAACGGGGAACGCGGTCCGACCGTGGCGTCCCCGTTGCTAGGGTCTGATCGGCTCCGTGCGCCCGGCGTCTAGCGTTGCTAGGGAGCCGGCGGCTGTCTGCCTGCGGCGTCCCTAGTTGCTAGGCGCCGGGCCGCACTGACGGGCGGACCCTCGGCGCCTAACAGTCTGTGTCTTATGCTAATGATTTTCTTAAAACTGAGACACCCACTTGCAGTGTCTTGAGACAGTGTATTTCCATGTATTAGCGCATGTAAGTGGCTATGCGTCTTAGGATGCCTGTGTTAGGTTAGCCATCCCTTTGTACCTCCCAAGTATGCCTACTAAAATCCAGAGACCCTGCGTCCGACACTGTACTGCGCCTCTGAGCGGACCACATGCACTGTACAATTTAGACACCTGTACCCCGGGTCCCCAGTGCGGTTTTGGCGGCATGTCACGCGGCAGTCACGGTCCATGAGCTGCAGTGCCCGCCACGAACTAGACTGGCTCAGGGCTCATGCCCCGCAGTGCTCACTGCCCATTAGTGCTTGTGTGTACTGATATATATGTTTATATTTGTTAACATGGGCAGTATAAAACTGAAGGGACTGCGCGCCATTGCAAGGGGCGGGGCTTCCCAGAGTGGGACCAGAGGTGGGAAGGCGCCATTTCCTGCTGCGGATCATCAAGGCTGCATGCACGCTGCTCCTCCAGGGACCCACACTGTTACAGACTCTGTACTGGTGCCAGGGGGTCATAGCAGGGGGGTGCACACCAGCAGTAACGCTGCTGCACTTCTATCAGGTTGTACACATAATGTCACACTCTGTGCTGCTGTGTTTTGTGTGCTGGTCTCCGTTCCTCAGTGTCACTTCGGGGGCTCTCTAGGGTCTGTGTGGAGGTGTTTCAGTGAGCTGCACTGTGTTACAGTGTGTAAATATGTCTGTGGACATGGTTATGTGTGCTGCTTGTAACTCTACCTCTTCATCAGCAGGGTCCCTCATGTGTGAACAGTCCCCCTTATCTCCACAGAGACACAGTTCACAGGCACCTGACTGGTTAGATAATTTTAAAAGCATGATTCACAATGTAAATTCAGAATTAGCTGCAGCTGAAAAGGAGAGACAGCTGTTGAAACAGTCTATTGATTGTATGGCTAAAGCAGCAGATACCAGAAAGGCTTCTCAGCCCCCTCTGTTGGTTTCACATAAACGCTCACTGCCACAGGTGCTCCAGTCTAATTCTGATTCTGACCAGTCTGTTGTGGATGATGATGATGATGATATGGATGAGGACAGCTCTCTGTCCCCTAGGATGGAGGCCCTCATTTATGCTGTGAGAGGTTCTTCACATACCGGATCAGGACACAGAATCAGATGAGGATTTGTTCTTTAATGTTAGACCAAAGACCTCAGTCACCTTTCCTGTGTCTAAAGAATTCAATTCTCTGGCCAGGGAGGCATGGTTAAACCCTGATAAGAAATTTAAAATTCCTCAGAGGTTTTTAGCTACTTTTCTCCTCCCTGCTGAGGACAGGAAGGTATGGGAAAAACCCCCGTCATTAGATCCGTCTGTATCCAGACTGTCTAAGAAATTGGTACTGCCGGTGCCAGGGACTATATCCATAAAAGAGCTGGCTGACCGTAAAATTGAGACTACTCTCAAGGCAATATATACGGCAGTAGGTGTAGCACAGCGCCCCACAATTGTTTGTGGGTGGATTTCCAGGGCGGTAGTTAAGTGGTCTGATACTGTTATTGATGGTTTAGACTCTCTGCCCCGGGATGAGGTCTTTATTCTGCTGCAACATATACAGGATGCTGCAAATTTTATGAGCAAGGCTACAAAAGAATTGTGTAAGATAAATGGCGGCACTACTGCTATGGCTGTTTCAGCACGCAGAGCTCTGTGGTTGCGTCAGTGGTCAGCGTACGCTGATTCCAAAAAGGGTGTAGAAAATCTTCCCTTTACAGGTGATGCCTTGTTTGGCAACGAATTAAATAAATGGATCTTCCAGGCAATGGTTGCTTAGTCTACCTATCTGCCATCGGCTGCGCCACCTGCTAGACGTTCTTACACAGGACCCTCCTTGCAATCCTTTCGTATGGCAAGGTTCAGAGGCAGGGGCTGAGTTGTCTCCACTACTCCCAGAGTATCTCGTGATAAGTCCCGTAAACTTGCAGCTGCTGCCTCCCTGGACCAGACCACTGGATCCCCTGCTGCTAAGCCTTCTGCGTGACGTTTGGCCCCAGCAGCAAAGCGACTTTTAGGTGGGTGCTCGCCTTCAACATAAACCACAATACACATAGGGGGTAATTCTGAGTTGACCGAAGCAGGAATTTTGTTAGCAGTTGGGCTAAACCATGTGCACTGCAGGGGAGACAGATATAACATGTCCAGAAAAAGTTAGATTTGGGTGGGTTATTTTGTTTCTGTGCAGGGTAAATACTGGCTGCTTTATTTTTACACTGCAATTTAGATTGCAGATTGAACACACCCCACCCAAATCTAACTCTCGGCACATGTTAAATCTGCCTCCCCTGCAGTGCACATGGTTTTGCCCAACTGCTAACAAAATTCCTTCTGCGATCAACTCGGAATTACCCCCATAGAGTAGTCCACAAGCGCTACTATACAATAATAAACCGAAGCTCCAAAAGAACTTCTTCCGTAATCAATCAATGATTTCCTTCATAGGGTTCGCACCTCTAAACTGACCTCCTCTTAGTGGGGAATGTACACATAAAGGTTTCTTTCACACCGCCCTTAGGGGGTAATTCCAAGTTGATCGCAGCAGGAATTCTGTTAGCAGTTGGGCAAAACCATGTGCACTGCAGGGGAGTCAGATATAACGTGCAGAGAGAGTTAGATTTGGGTGTGGTGAGTTCAATCTGCAATCTAAATTGCAGTGTAAAAATAAAGCAGCCAGTATTTACCCTGCACAGAAACAAAATAACCCACCCAAATCTAACTCTCTCTGCAAATGTTATATCTGCCCTCCCTGCAGTGCACATGGTTTTGCCCAACTGCTAAAAAATTTCCTGCTGCGATCAACTTGGAATTACCCCCTTAGTGTGCCTGTTCCCTGAGATCACTCTCTCCCTCAGTAGAGACACTCACCTCAGAGAAAAGCTCTATGTGCCTTGAAAGGTTTCTTTATTCTTTATATATCACTTTATATTCCCACCATTGGAGATCGCCCTCTCCCTTAATCAAGACGCTCACCTTAAAACGGGGCCCTATATTCCTTGAAAGGTTTTTTTCACCGTATCCTTCCTTAGATCCTTTCTATGCAGTCATCGCGTCTTTCACAACAGTGATTTGTTTCTCATAAAATATGAGGCGGATATCAAAAAGTCCATCAAAAGATGTCAAAAAATGTATTCCAAGCCATGCATAAAACATTATAGCATTAAAAACATACAAAAAAAAAAAACCTAAATAGGTGGCCTGGGTTTGTCCTCTTATACCCCCCTAAGAAACCAATGGGAAAAATTACTCCCAATGTAAAAGAGAAAATTTAGAGTCTCTTCAGACAGCGGTCCCTAATTAAGGGTTACAAACATGGAATAACCTTACCACCAGGGACTAAAAGAAACTGGTACCAATGCGTTTCGGATAAAAATCCTTCCTCAGGGCATATTTCAGAACAAACCCAGTCAGCCTTTTATACCCAACTGAGCACTTCCCTTCACCCCCAAGCCAATCAGAGAACAGCAGCAACTTTATATCATAAAAAACATCACTACATTCCACAGCTTACATGTGAGGCACTCCTCTTGAAATATCATACATTACAATACAATCAATATTTAAAAATAATCCTAAATTCAATAAATAAAAACAGTCCAAATCTTAATTGGTAAAATCCATTCTCTGTTCCGGAGTATAGGATTGCACAGTCCCCTACAGCCTTCCTTAGGAAATACCACATCTGATCCGGATTAATAGTCCATAAATTATCCGTTGCCTCCGATGTTCCTGTGGCTGGTAACTTCCGGTCACTATAACCCATGATGCACCACTGTTCTTCATTGATCATATTCCCCCATGGATTCACAAGGTTCCTAGTGCGCGCTCGTACCGCCGTAGCCTTTGTCGGACCCAGCAGTGACGCACTTCCTGTTTCGTGGAACGCAAACAGGAAGGAGAGCTGGAACGCATCGGCTCTTCTCAGCGCTAGCAGTGTACGTAAACTCCAATATAAGGAAGTAAATAAGCACAAAGAGGAGTTCATTAGACAACAGCATATATATATATATATATATATATATATATCTCAAACAGTGGTAAGGTCAGCGCACTCTTAGGAGGGAGGGGGATGTATGAGAAAGGGTAAGGATGGGAAAAGGTGGAAGAGAAGAATTAAATGAAATTCTGGTGGTATGTTAACACTGTCAGGTGTATCATGCAGACCACCCTTTTCAGTGTACCCTGACAGTGTTAACATACCACCAGAATAAAGACTAGTTAACATTGCCACACATGGTCTTTTTTGATCACAGTTAGACATTTAGATTGCTATTTCACTTTCTTTCCAATTCCATTTCATTCTTCTCTTCCACCTTTTCCCATCCTTACCCTTTCTCATACATCCCCCTCCCTCCTAAGAGTGCGCTGACCTTACCATTGTTTAACACTAATACAGAGGTAGGACACCTCTAGGCCTAGCAGCACTAACCCTCTATCCCAGTGAGCGCAGTCTTTCTTCACTATATATATATATATATATATATATCAACCTTCACATAACTTTATAACAATACATTACTTCTCTTAAACAGAAATAAGACCGCCGTTCCTGTACATGGTCAGTATTATACATATCGTTACCCAAGAACCAATACAACTACTGTTGGTCTACCTATAAGTGCGGATGGAGGAAAAATTCTGCATGCTCATTACTGATCTTATCACTTGGCTTTCTAGGCCAGTATACTTAATTTTTCTCACAGGAACCACTTAATTTCAAATTCTACATTGAGTCCTTTGGGAACCAAAGTTCCCAGCTCATAAATGGTTCTCATTTCTGTTTTTGCCAGCTGTGCCTCCCCATCATTCGTCCTCCAATTAGGAGCAACCACTAATTCCACAAAAACTAACCAAATGATTAATGTTACACTCATGAGTCTTACTAAAAGGGAGTGACACATTGTGGGACTCCAGCCCTTTTTTACTGTTGCGGGCATGTTCCGCCATTCTTATCTTAAGCATTCTGGTAGTCCTACCCACATATTGTGACCCACATGAGCATTCCAGGAGATACACACAATTCTTAGTATTACATGTTATAAAGTCTTTAATATTATAGACTTTCTTAGTCTGTGTGGACCTATATTGTGTCACTTTACTTTCCTTATTTTTACATGCTCTACACATAATACAAAGACCGCACCTGAAGAAACCTTTCGATCTATTTCTAGTGGGCATTCTGGGAGCCGTTACCACACTGCTTACTATACTCTCTTTAAGGTTCATAGCCCTTCTATAGATAAATCTGGGGATCTTAGTGACAAATTCTTTAAGGCACGGGTCCTTTCCTAGAATGGACCAGTGTCTTATTATTATTTGTTCCACTTGCTTACGTTGGCTGTTGTATGACGTAATAAATGACACATCCCCTGACGTTTTATCCCCTTTAACGGGAATTTTCATTAACATATCCATACGATTATAACCTCCAGTAACCTCCATAACGGACTGAGCAATCTCATGATCATATCCTTTTACTTTAAACTGTTCCTGCAAAGTCTGTGCCTGTTTCCAATAAAATTCTATGTCCGTGCAATTTCTCCTAATCCTTTGAAACTGGCTGACCGGGATACCCCTCAACCAGTTCTGATGGTGGTTACTGGTATAATCTATGTATGAGTTACAGTCAGTGGATTTAATGTAGTTGCTGGTATTAACCATATCATCTTCCACATAGATCCGTAGGTCAAGAAAATTCACCTCCACCTCACTAACATTGAATGTTAAATGTATGTTATGTTGGTTAGTATTCAGATGTTCACAAAAGATATCCAATGAGTGATGATCCCCACTCCATATAAAGAGTATATCGTCAATATAACGACATGATCAGGAGATTGTTCAGTCCGTTATGGAGGTTACTGGAGGTTATAATCGTATGGATATGTTAATGAAAATTCCCGTTAAAGGGGATAAAACGTCAGGGGATGTGTCATTTATTACGTCATATTACCAGTGATATTATTAGCATTGGCGTCTGCCAGACGTGTCTCTAAATTGGAGGCCTTATCCTGTAAGAGCCCTTATTTTATTTTTCATGAAGACAGGGCGGAACTCAAGACCTGACATCAGTTTTGCCAAAAGTGGTGCCAGCTTTTTATGTGAATCAACCCATTGTGGTTGCGGTGTTGTCTGACACCTCCGTTGGTCCAGAGTGCGGTGAGGGCTCTGAAGATTTATGTCAAACAGACTGCTCGTCATTGGAAATCTGACTCGCTGTTTGTCCTTTATGGTGCCACCAAGATTGGTTGTCCGGCTTCTAAGCAATCTATTGCTTGTTGGCTCAGGTTGACCATTCAACTAGTTTATACTTCAGCGGCTCTGCCTTTCATTCCCATTCGACGAGATCTGTGGGCTCTTCCTGGGCGGCTACCTGGGGTGTCTCGGCCTTACAGTTGGGCCAAGCTGCTACTTGGTCTGGTTCGAACACTTTTGTTAAGTTCTATTGGTTCGACTCCTTGGCCAAGGATGACCTTCAGTTTGGTTAGGCGGTGTTACAGGGGTCTCAGCACTCTCCAACCCGTTTGGGAACTTTGTGACTTCCCCGTGGTACTAAAGTACAGATCCCCATTATCCACTAGGACGTAAGAGAAAATAGGAATTTAATACCTACCGCTACCGGTAATTCCTTTTCTCGTAGTCCATAGTGGATACTGGGCACCCGCCTCAGTGCTTCGATTCCTGCTTACCTGAGTAAGTGTTTGGTTGGCCCGCTGCTGCGGTCCCATTTTGTTGTTGGGATAGCTTTGCTATCTTGGTTAGGTTGGTGTTGCTATCTTCTGTTTTGGTGAGCGCCCTCCTTTCGGTTATGGTTGTGTGTTGGCTTAGGGCCTCACCGCTGTTGTACCTGTTTTCTTCTCTCGTGGTCTGTCCGTCTCCTCGGGCACAGTTTCCTAGACTGAGTCTGGTAGGAGGGGCATAGAGGGGAGCAGCAAGCACACACATACACACACTAAAGGTTTCAAAGTGCCAGGCTCCAGTGGACCCGATCTATACCCCATGGTACTAAAGTACAGATCCCCAGTATCCACTACGGACTACGAGAAAAGCAATTACCGGTATGTATTAAATTCCTATTATTAGTATCAATTTAGACATACAAACAAAATATATATACTTTGCTCACACAATGTCAATACCCGTAATGATATATTTAGAAATTAACTAATTTGTGTAATTGCCCATTAAGAAAAAGTCCTGATCTACACTTACTGTAGCTACTTGTACAATGCATCCATTGGTACTCAGGTTTTCCCAGAGGAGAGTATCATCCATCAATAGGCACTATATCACCAATCAAATCTCCAATTCGCTGTCATATTATCTGCACTAGCTGTACTATACTGGGCACAAACTGCTATAATAACCAGAAGGGAAAATATGTCACTGTGCCTGAAATTAGCTGTGTGTATTTGTGTGCGTTGCAGTATGCTTGGCGAAAAGAGTGAAATGTATCCCCCCTCCTTCCTTTAATCGTTAAAATTCTTCCCTTTTCATCTTATCTGCTTAATTTTTGTCTTGAATGAATTAGAAGTTTGTAGTGATATCAGGATTGTCTTTATTACATCTGTAATATAGAGGAAGTGCAAAATATAGGCAAACTACACTGATGCATTGAGTCACTTTTAGCACTAGTCAGGTTGTATTGAAGTGCCCCACTTGACAGTACTTCATCTTGACTGTAATGTTATAATCAGAAGGAAGCTCAACCCTGTCATCCAATGAAGAGATAACATATTTCCATCCTTCATACTGAACTTACATCTTTACTAGGAACTCCCATAGATAAGAAATCTCTTGAGAATGAAGAGCTGAGGTGATAGGACCAAGGGCTCTAAGTTTGAAGATAGTGAGAGCAGGGAAATCTGGGAAGAATTGAAGGCAACCAAGGATATCGAACTCTTCAGCCATCCATGCTGGTTATAAAATCCGTTCTTTAATAGGGAAGAAGTGGATCCGAAGGAAAGTATTTTTGGGGAGTGCGCTAGGAGCCAACCGAGGCCACAGAGACAATGCAGATTTATATGATCAATAAGGAGGTCTTTATCTTCAACATTAGGGAGCAGCTTATGGAAAAGAGACATAGCATAGTCCAATAACTCTGAATCGGAGAACAAATCTACCAAGGATTTTACTGTTATTTCTTTGAGATTGATCTTCTTTGATCAATCTTCTATATCTGCCAATTTCTCCCAAAACATCTCAATTTCAGCCTGCGTGAGCCAAAATCAAATGTTTATGAGAAGTGACCTATTTACTTATTTTATGTTTCAGGTTATCGGTGAAGCCCCCAATACCAATAAGATCTGATGTAATCTCTTGAATGGCAGCTATGTGATCATTAGTACGGCTACAAGCAATTGACATATGGTTTTAACAGTATGTGGGGTTTTAGACTTGGGGTCCACTGCAGTGTCCAATAGTCGTTTAGAAGCCCCCCCCCAGGTAGGGGGTTAGAAGTGGCCACATGTGGTAAGATGTTAACAGAGGTTTGAGAGCCAGAGTACCAGGCTGGTTTTGAGCCAGTAAACTTAACCGTGGAGGTAAGAATACCATAGGTTTCCTGGGTGGCATAGTGAAGAGAAAAAAAGGGACAGAAACACAGACAAAAAAAAGTCACACAGAACCCTTGCCTTGTAATTAATGAGGAGACTGGAGAAAAGGAGGTTATTATCATGCAGGTGTTAATTCCGCATAAGAGCCAGGGGCTATGCATAGGGAACATGGGTGGTAGTAGGTTGAGATCCTTTGCCATCTTGAAGTAGGGCAAGAGAGTAGAGTAGGGAAGATACGGGCCCATCACATGCCCCACTTACATAAAACAGTGGATTCCAGAGCCAACACCACAGAGCCCCAGAAGCAGAGAGCTAGCAGGCCACTGGAAGAGCCAAACCGCAAGATGGAGGAGCCACCGGCGTCCCCAAGCATCCAGTACAGCAGCCAAGAGTAGACATTGCAGGGAGCCTGGGATTAGCCATGGATGATGCGCTCAATCGGAGTAGGAGTAGAGCCGCCAAAAACTGAATGTCCCAAGATGCTGGACGAGGATCTCACCAACACAGAGGAGCAGGGTACATCCGGGATCCAAGATGGCACCAGCAGACTGGGGACGGAGTGTCACTATCCCATAGCAGGCTGAAGCAGACAAGGAGGAATGCAGTAAGTAGTCCAGTGGGGTGTCCGTGTAGCCACACAGTGGAGGCACAAGAACTGTGGATGCCTCTAAAGTCCCAGAGACTTACAGGAGCCCCAACGCCAAATGGATACCCCAAGATGACACAGTTCCGAGCCAATATAAACAGACCAACAGACAACCCAGAATTCTCAGGAGTCCGAGGAGGCCTGTAGTGGACAGCTTGTAGCAGGTACTTGCGGTCAGTTTGGTAGGACTTGAGCGGAGCACTCAGATTATGTCTACCATCTTCGACTAGAAAGCCACACACCTAGATTGTACGTTTTAGTATATCCCTGTAAACCTGGGAGCAGTACTTTAATGCAAAAGTAATTAGATGTCAGTAAAAAGCTTTTGCATTGTGGGTATGCACATTTGTCTATAAATGAGCCACATTATATTTATGAAAACTGTTACTTCACTTTTCTTGCGGTAGTCTCTTTAACATAATGACACACATTTATTATGGTGGTTTATAAGTTTGTATCTATATTGCATCAACTATACAAACGCTAGTAGACTTGGTCATACGAAGCTTACTTCTGCCTGCTGTCTTTTGAATGAGTTCTGCAGGGACAGATATTTCTGTTGCTTGAAATCTGCAGTTTGACTTTGCTGGCTCTTGAATTCTGCATTTCGGCCACTGTTGCTTGAAAAGTGACTATAGAGATGTGGATAATTTTTAACGCACCTTTTTATGGAATGCTCAGAAATTCAGGGATACATAAAGTCATACATTATCCTCACATTTCTCCTGTTTCTGTAACTGTTAGTAATACCGCTACATACATTAATGAGAAGGGGAGTTGTTGGGGTACATTAGGGAAAGATGGTTCACTTTGAAATGTGTTATAGATTTTCGGTATGGTGTCACCAAAACACATATTGTTTTCTGTTTGATGTGTTCTTTTTCAAGAAACTTTTGGCTGGAAACTGAGAGCATTTTCCTTACAGCATTTGTCAGAACCAGATCTATCTCAGTCATCTTTACATAGAACTGCTTATTTACTATTCGTAAAAGAGACCCTTTGTTACTATGCCACAAAGCACCATAGAACTGTGCACAATCCTAAACGTTCTTTCCTTATTTAGACTCATGGAGCACATATGCTTTATTAATATTGTATAATGGTTTACATCTCAAATCCTTTCCCTTTCATCTCCTCACACATTGTCAGATCAGCCAGTACTCATAGCAATGGGCTTTGAAGAAGTTCAGTTATAAAACTGCATTCTCTTGGGGCTACTAAAGATGGCTGCCATTTGGATATTTTAAAACCAGGAGGTGTAAAGTTAAGAGCTCTAAATGGAAATAAAAATCTGTGTTTCACACAGCAGATAAATAACAAACATTGTATTTCAAGTACTAGTCTGAGTTGTATTTTTAACATGTCAATTGCTGTGGGAAAAGCACTGTTGAAAGGGATTATATCTGGATACCATTTTTTTTTTAACTTGTTATATTCTTGTTACTGCTGTCTGGTAGACTCATTTTCAAACTAGAGACTGAAAAAGCTTTCTGTATCTATTGTTTGTGTTAGACTGCCGGGAGACCAGCCCTTTGGCAATAATAAGATTGCATCTATGTATACCAATTCCATGAATCTCGTGCATTTGTATATTGTCTGTACATAAGTATAAACATTCACTTCAGGTCTTTGTTTCTAAGGAATTGCTTTTCATCTTTAGTCAGCTTCATGGCTCAGGTACAGAATGTTATGAGTCTGGTCATCTTCATTAAAGCCAAGTGTGAAGGGACATTGCTAAATAAAAGCAGGGAATTACGTTCATATTTTGATCAAAATAGCTTGCAGCCCATCGTCAAGGGACCTCAATTCCCTGGAAGTATACTAACATAAATGCACTCACCTCCCTGATCCAAAGGGCAACTTCTATACTAGGACTGGCTTGTGAGGCTCACCCAACTTGGCTTTTATAGCCTTGATTGAAAGTAGCCATGATAGCACTAGGCACAATTTTGAAACAAAACTGAAAATAAATATACCCATGCTCGATTTTGCCCATACTGTACATGGTACCACCTGCGAGGTAGATTTAATGGCAATGTATACAAAACAGAAAGACCTTTGCAATCGGATGCGGGTATATTTATTTTCTGTTTTGTTTCAAAATGTTGCCTAGTGCTAACGTGGCTGCTTTCAGTCAAGGCTATAAAAGGCCTAGATGGGTGTGGGTCACAAGCCAGCCCTTGCATGTTTGCTGCCCTGTGTGTCTGGGAGGTGAGTGCATTTAGCGGTACTGTAATGGTGTTCTGGGTATTTATGCTAGTGTACGGACTTGCAGAGAATTGGGGTCCTTTGACAATGTGCTGTTTTCATCAAAATATGACCAAAACCCTTGTGCTTTTATGTGCTAGTACAGATTTTTCAGTATATTATTGTTCGTGCCGATACCAAAAGTCTTTCTGTTTTGTACACATAAGGTAAATAATACAAACAGATCTATATTTAGAAGAGGAAAAAGAATGATAGATTGTGAATAAGAGTGGCTCTTTACATTGGCGTTTCTATAATGGGTGCAGTGTGAGCAGCGCACGCAGGACCCTGGGACCAGGGGTCCCACACCACACGCACTGCACCCATGTTTTATTACTTACCTGTCCGGAGTCCCACGTTGGGCGCTGCAGCCGCAGCAAAAATCACAGCCAAAATGGTCGCCACTAATGCGCAATAGTGAAATTAGTCTCCGGAACACGCCGAGTGCCATGTTCCCAGAGGCCTGCACATGAGCAGTGGACTCTGGCACAATGCCAGTGCCTACTGCTCCTTGGGGAGAAGGGATTCCACCCGGAATCTGCACACGCCTCACCATCCCCCCCTCCCCCATTCTGTTAAAATGCCCCTGGCTCTTTAGTCATACTCAAAATGATTATGGTAAATTTAAGGCTGAAGCAATATGGCAAAATGTTTTTTTTTTAAGTTAAGCTTGCAAAAATAACATAGAATATTTATGTATTTGTCTTGTATCCAAAGGGGTACGCAGTAAAATAAGGATTTTGGGCTACTATAAGTATTAATGCATCGCATCCCAACATTGCCCACTATAATTGACATTTATTTATTATAATTATAGGTTATTTCTTTAGTTCCAATAATATTCTGTAGCGTTTACAGAGAATATACAACTATTGACATTAGTCCCTGCCACACACAGGGTTCCATTTTGTCAGGAAGCATTTCACCTAACAATATATTTATGGACTATGGGAGGAAACCAAAACACCTGACGGAAACCCACACACACACTGGGAGAACATACTGTACAAACTTTACATAGGTAGGGCACTAGTCAAACCCATGACCCTAGCGCTGTGAAGCTGCAGCGCTACTCATTACATGTATTGAGTAACTGGCAGCCATCTGTTTGGTTTTTTTAATATAAATTATAATGCATACGCAAATATGGGAATGCTTAGCTGGTTGGTAAATGAATGCTAGTTTTTTTTTCCATGTCCCCTGCCCTCAATGAAGACTTGACTAACTGTGCCTGTTCTCTTTTCATAGAATGCTTCCGATCAGATATCCTTCCAAGCTGCTGGTGGGCTGACGGTTTTAGAACAGATCCTGCAAGCAGCAACACCTACGTGTAGTACCAGCCCATCCTACCGCATTCCTTTCAAGTAAGACTCTATAGTGTCCATGCATGGGAAGGTCTTGTTGTACACATGTACACATTTTCATAGCTCAAGTGCTAGAGCTGTCACTCAATGCTGTAAATGTGATTTTCTGTAAAGATGGATGGATAGATAGAGATAAATATGTTTATGTTGCATTATACAAACAGAATTTACTAAGACAATGACATACATTTGAATCATTTATTTAATTGTGTGAGCTGGTGTATGCAGTTTAGATGTGTCTAAAGATCAATTTCACACTATGTGGCCACTTTACTAGATACACCTTTTTGGTACTAGTTAAGACCCCACTTTAACTCCAGAACAGCTTGATTTCTTCAACAAGGTGCCAGAAACATTCATGTTTATGTTGACATGATAGCATCAGACAGTTGCTGCAGATTTGGTGGCTGCCCATTAACCACTTGCCTGTCATGGTCGCATCAGATGTGACCATGCCTGCAAGTGCTTTATCTGACCTGGTGGCACAGGATGCGACCAGTCAGATAAACAGTGTTAGCAGCAGAAGGGAAGGTAAACTTCCCTCCGCTGCTGCTGTCAGAGGGACCGGAAGGTTCCTATGCCTTCCAGCACCCAGCACCCCGTGTTGCCATGCTGCCAATCATTGCTGATTGGACAGCACGGCAGGATCCCCCACCCAGTGGCTGCAGACAATAGCACCCGCTGGTAAGTGTAAATCATCGCCCCCCAAGCCCTCCCTGTGTACCTGGCAGCTGTCCTGGCTCTAAAAACTAAAGTCGCAATGTTACCAATGTTCCGATGGTTGCGATGTTCCCATCAATGTTCCAATGTTTGAAAACATTTATTATTATTTTTAAATAAAAATACAAAAAAAAGTATTTTGGTTTTTTTTCTTCATTAAAATCATTTTGGATAGGGTTAAATTCATGTTCTTCACCTAATTCACTCATTAAAAAAAACACAATTTCTGAGCGTTTTTTAGGGGGAAAAATCGTCAGTTAAGTGGTTAATGCTGCAACTCTCCCACTGCACCACATGTCCCAGGTTCTCTATTGAATTTATATTTGGTGACTGTGAAGGCCGTTAGCGTTACCAGAAACTCTTGATTAAATGTGCTGTGTGACATTATTAATATTATTATTATTATCCTTTTTCTCATACGTCCTAGAGGATGCTGGGGTCCACTTCAGTAACATGGGGTATCGACGGTTCAGCAGGAGCCTTGGGCACTTTAAGACATTTTCAGAGTGTGAACTGGCTCCTCCCTCTATACCCCTCCTCCAGACCTCAGTTTAGAAAATGTGCCCAGGCATACTGGTCGCACTCTAGTGGAGCTCTACTGAGTTTCACAAAAAAGACTTTATTTAGGTTTTTTTATTTTCAGGGAGACTGCTGGCAACAGTCTCCCTGCTTCGTGGGACTTAGGGGGAAGAAGTAGGAACCAACTTCCTAAATAGTTTAATGGCTCTACTTCTGCTGACAGGACACCATTAGCTCCTGAAGGGTACTGAACACTAGCTGCGGCTATGCGCTCACTCCCACAGCATGCCGTCACCCCCCTAACAGAGCCAGAAGTCAGAAGACTGGTGAGTAGTGTTACCGGAGATCTACAGAGAGGGTCCTCCGGTCATTGTGACGGCTTAAGGTACCGCGCAGCAAGCGGGAACGCTGCGCGAGCATGCTATCCATAACACAGGACCCAGCAGGGTACAAGGCGTGGGGGGAGGCGCCCTGGGCAGCATGAAACCTACTCTCACTGGAAAAAGGTAGCATATGATGTTGTGGCACAGTCCTACACCCCCGCCAGTATAAATATCTATTCTAAGAGCTGAGGAAAAATGCACCATTACAGGGGACGGGGCTTCTTTCTCAGGCAGCCAGCACACTGCTCAGCGCCATTTTCTCCCAGCAGCTGCAGGGCAAGAAACGCTGATCCTCCTCTCCACTTCTGAATCAAGTATCAGAGTGCAAAAGGGGGGGGGGGATTGTATATTATTCGTAATATAAAGCGCTTGAAAGTCTCTGTGTACAAAGTACACGACACAGGGATTTTGTCTCTGGGCGCTGATTTGTGGACTGGCGATTCCTTTCTGTGTCCCTCTGACAGATTTTACTGTGGTTCTGTCCCCTATAAGCCCCAGAGTGTCTGTGGTGTGATTGTGCGCGTGTGTGACATGTCTGAGGCAGGGAGCTCTTCCCCTGAGGGAGCCATTTATGAACACAGAGTTGTAATGTAGTGGCGCTGCCATCGCACCACGAGCCTGTATGGGTGAAAGAATTACGTGATAGTGTGAATCATATCAGTAAGAGATTGGATAAGTCTGAGTCTCATGCAGAAAACTGGAGAAAATCCGTGGAAGATGTGATTTTTAATAGTTCTGCTTTTTCATCCACAGGGGACTCCCCTGGTTCACAAAAAAGGTCATTTGCACAAGTAGCACAAACTGATACCGACACGGACTCTGATTCTTGTGACAACACTAGTGATTCCAGGGGAATAGATCCAAAATTAGCAAAATAACATTCAATACATGATTATTGCTATAAAGGAGGTGTTAGAAGTTACGGAGCCCCCTCCTTTACCACAGGAGAAGGCTTACTTTAATAAAAAAAAAGAAAATTAATGTAACTTTCCCTCCATCTCATGAGCTGAACAGTCTCTTTGAGGGAGTCATGACTAACCCTGAAAAGAAATTTCAGATTCCAAAACGAATTCAGGCAGCTTACCCTTTCCCTGCAGAGGACAGGAAAAGGTGGGAGTCACCCCCCATTCTAGACAGTGCCCTGTCACGGTTAACAAAAAAGGTGATTCTCCCTGCACCTGGAACGGCTGCACTAAAGGAGCCGGCAGACTGCAAGTTAGAGACTACGTTGAAATCTACCTATGTGGCCAATGGGACACTACTCAGACCTACCATTGCCTGTGCGTGGGTGAGTAGTGCTGTTGGAAAGTGGTCAGAAAACTTGTCATCAGACATTGACACGATAGATAAAGACGAGATACTCCTAACGCTAGGTCATATCAAAGACGCTGCTGCGTACATGCTTGAAGCCATGAAAGATATTGGTCTCTTGGGATCATGAGCCGCTACCATGGCGATCTCAGCACGTAGTGGATTCGCCAATGGAATGCTAACGCAGATTCCAAAAGGAATATGGAGGCTCTCCCGTATAAAGGAGAGGCCTTGTTTGGAGATGGGCTGGATGCCTTAGTTTCTGCGGCTACCGCAGGTAAATCGACATTTTTGCCTAATGCTCCTGCGACGGCTAAAAAGACATATCACTCACAGATGCAGTTCTTTCGGCCCAATAAGTACAAAAAGGGCAAAGGTTCCCCTTTCTTTGCAGGTAAAGGAAGGGAAAGGGTAAAAAGTCCACAGCGTCTGCAGGATCACAGGAGCAGAAATCACCCTCTGCTTCTGCAAAATCTTCAACATGATGCCGGGGCTCCCTTGAAGCTCTTCAGTCAGATTTGGGTTCAATCTGGCCTGGATCCGTGGGTTTTACAAATTGTGTCCCACGGATACAAGCTGGAGTTTCAAGACATTCCCCCATGCCGATTTTTCAAATCGGCCTTACCAGCTTCTATCCCAGACAGGGTAGTGGTATTAACAGCAATACAAAAATTGTGTCAGGATCAAGTAATTGTCCTGGTTCCCTTGTCGCAACAAGGAGAAGGGTTTTATTCAAGCCTTTTCGTAGTTCCGAAGCCGGACGGCTCGGTCAGACCGATTCTAAATCTGAAAACACTGAATCTCTACCTGCAAAGGTTCAAGTTCAAGATGGAATCACTGAGGGCAGTGATTTCCAGTCTGGAGGAAAAGGACTTCATGGTGTCGGTAGACATAAAGGATGCCTAATTACATGTCACTATCTATCCTCCACATCAAGCTTATCTGAGATTTGCGGTGCAGGATTGTCATTACCAATTTCAGACGTTGCCATTCGGACTCTCCACGGCACCGAGGGTATTCACCAAGGTGATGGCGGAGATGATGGTCCTCCTTTCACAGCAAGGAGTCAATATAATTCTTTACCTGAACGATCTCCTGATAAAAGCGAGGTCCAGGGAAAGGTTGGTGCAGAACATTGCACTCTCATTGACAGTGCTTCAACAACACGGTTGGATTATACATTTTCTAAAGTCACAGTTGGAACCGACGACATGGTTGTCCTTTCTGGGGATGATACTGGACACAGAAGTACAGAGGGTATTTCTTCCGGTAGAAAAGGCTCTGGAAATCCAGAGAATGGTCAAACAAATTCTGAAACCAACAAGGGTGTCTATTCATCAATGCATTCGGTTTTAGGGGAAGATGGTAGCGGCCTACAAGGCCATACAGTTTGGCCGATTCCATGCCAGAGTATTCCAGTGGGACCTATTGGACAAGTGGTCCGGATCCCATCTACACATGCATCAGAGGATAATCCTGTCATCCAAAGCAAGAATTTCGCTCCTGTGGTGGCTACACAGTTCTCACCTCCTAGAGGGACGCTGGTTCGGGATCCAGAACTGGGTCCTAGTGACCACGGATTCAAATCTCCGAGGCTGGGGAGCGGTCACACAGGGGGAAAGCTTCCAAGGAAGATGGTCAAGCCAAGAGACTTGGCTTCACATAAACGTTCTGGAGTTGAGAACCATTTACAACGCGCTTCTACAAGCGGTGCATCTTCTTCAAGATCAACCCATACAGATCCAGTCGGACAATGTCAGGACGGAACGAAAAGCAGAGCGGCTATGGCAGAGGTGTCAAAGATCCTCCTCTGGGCAGAAAGACATGCAAGAGCTCTGTTGGCAATTTTCATACCGGGAGTGGACAACTGGGAAGCAGACTTCCACAGCAGACACGATCTCCATCCAGGAGAATGGGGCCTCCACCAAGAAGTCTTTGCAGAGGTGACAGGTCTTTGGGGAGTTCCTCAAGTAGACATGATGGCATCTCTTCTCAACAAGAAGCTTCAGAGATAATGTTCCAGGTCGAGAGACCCTCAAGCAATAGCAGTGGATGCACTAGTGACCCACTGGGTATTTCGGTCGGTGTATGTCTTCCCTCCACTTCCTCTGATACCAATAGTTCTCAAAATCATAAGAAGAACAGGGGTTCGAGCGATCCTCATTGTACCGGACTGGCCAAGGAGGGCTTGGTATCCAGATCTTCAGGAGTTGCTCATAGAAGATCCTCGGCCTCTTCCTCTTCGCGAGGACCTGCTGCAGCAGGGGCCGTGCGTGTATCAAGACTTACCGCGGCTACGTTTGATGGCAGGGCTGTTGAGCGCCGGATTCTAGCCCGAAAGGGTATTCCCAAAGAAGTAATTCCCACTCTTATTCAGGCCAGGAAGGGAGTAACGTCTAGACATAGAGAAAATATGTGTCTTGGTGTGAAACCAAGAAGGCTCCAACGGAAGAGTTTCGGTTAGGACGTTTTCTCCATTTTTTTCAGGCGGGTGTGGATGCTGGCCTACGATTGGGTTAAATCAAGGTTCAGATTTCGGCCTTGTCCGTTTTCTTTCGGAAACAATTGGCCGCCCTTCCAGAAGTTCAGAC
Organism: Pseudophryne corroboree; assembly: GCF_028390025.1. Lineage (NCBI taxonomy): Eukaryota > Metazoa > Chordata > Amphibia > Anura > Myobatrachidae > Pseudophryne > Pseudophryne corroboree. The sequence goes on from NC_086449.1 coordinate 353,039,092, forward strand.
GTTTGTGAAAGGGGTTCTGCACATCCAACCTCCATTTGTGCCTCCTGCGGCACCGTGGGATCTTAACGTGGTGTTGCAGTTCCTTCAGTCAGATTGGTTTGAACCTCCCCAGGAGGTAGAGTTGAAGTTTCTCACTTGGAAAGTGGTCATGCTGTTGGCCTTGGCATCCGCAAGGAGGGTGTCTGAGTTAGGGGCCTTGTCTCACAAGAGCCCTTACTTGATCTTCCATGAAGATAGGGCTGAGTTAAGTACTCGTCAGCAATTTTTTCCAAAGGTGGTCTCTTCTTTCCATATAAACCAACCTATTGTGGTGCCAGTGGCTACTGACACTGTCGCTGGTTCGAAGTCTCTGGATGTGGTCAGAGCTTTGATAAATTTATGTCGCAAGAACACCTAGGATACGGAAAACAGAGGCACTGTTTGTGCTGTATGCCCCCAACAAGATTGGGTGTCCTGCTTCTAAGCAGACGATTGCGCGTTGGATCAGAGGTACGATTCAGCAAGCTCATTCCACGGCAGGATCGCCGATGCCGAATTCGGTGAATGCCCGTTCTACAAGGAAGTTGGGCTCATCCTGGGCGGCTGCCCGTGGGGGGTCTCGGCATTACAACTTTGCCGAGCAGCTACTTGGTCAGGTACAAACACGTTTGCTAAGTTTTACAAGTTTGACACCTTGGCCGTTGATGACCTGAAATTTGGTCAATCGGTGCTGCAGGAACATCCGCACTCTCCCGCCCGTACTGGAGCTTTGGTATAACCCCATGGTACTGAAGTGGACCCCAGCATCCTCTAGGACGTATGAGAAAACAGGATTTTAATACCTACCGGTAAATCCTTTTCTCCTAGTCCATAGAGGATGCTGGGCACCCGGCCCAGTGCGTACTTTACCTGCAGTTGTTAATTTGTTAAAATTGTTTCAGCACCTTTGCTGTAATGTTCATGCTCGTTGGCATGTGTTTTGTTGAATGCCATGTTGTGCGGCATAGTTGAAGTGTGAGCTGGTATGAATCTCACCATTAACTTAAAAGTAAATCCTTTTCTCAAATTGTCCGTCTCCCTGGGCACAGTTCCTATACGGAGGTCTGAAGGAGGGGCATAGAAGGAGGAGCCAGTTCACACTCTGAAAAAGTCTTAAAGTGCCCAAGGCTCCTGCAGAACCGTCTATACCCCCATGGTACTGAAGTGGACCCCAGCATCCTCTAAGGACTAGGAGAAAAGGATTTATCGGTAGGTATTAAAATCCTGTTATTTATATGGTGCCACAAGGGATCTGCATGGCATGTTAACCTGCTGAAAATAGTAATTAGAAGATGGAAAGACTGTGGCCCTGTAATGCATAGGTTCTGCAACAATACTCAGGTTGCCTGTGCCATTTAATTAATTTTTAACTGGTGTTAAGGGACCTCATGCTTGTCAAGAAAACATTCCCCACACCATTACAACACCATCAGCCTGAACCAATGACACGAGGCAGGATGGATCAGCGGATTCATGTTGTTGACGCCAAATTCTGACCCCACGGCCTGCTTGTTTTGACAGAAATCAAGATTTGTCAGTTCAGGCAATTTTGTCAAATCTTCAGTTGTACAGTGTTGGTTAGCAATGGCCTCACTGTAGCATCAGGCACTACTGGATGTTTTGTGTTCCTTTATTTTTTTATAATACAGATTTGTCGTTGTGATATAGAATTTCTTACATGCTCCATTACTAGGGTGGGTGCACTTTATCGGGTATGGAGTGGTACTGGGTAATCTTCAGGTTACTGACATTAATCCTTTACTTTTATTCTTTATTATTATAAAGGTGTAAAAGAAAAACATCCTTAATTGAATAATGAAATAAGTAAGTAATTAATTTAATAATTAGATTAATGACAGCTTTGTCAATAACATCTATCTATATTCCTGAATTAAATATGCAGTATCTCTGTAGTATTATTAACTTAGTGATTTGCTATGGTTACTACACCATATATTGGTGGTTGATTGATTCCTTGGCAGTTTTGTTGTTGGAGATTGCCAGTTAGTGTAAATCGTACCAATGTGTGGTCAATAGAATAATGCGCAACATAGCTGCAGCTGCGAGTCTGTGTGGTTACATGGCGCACTTACGGTACTTCTTGGACTCACGGACAAAAATCCACAAGTCCGGGACAACATCAAGCTGCAAGGGGGGGAAGGGGGGCGAGATGTGGTTCCGTGGGCGGCATTTCCATACCATTATAAAGGTAACTCGCACCCCACACTCCTAATTGAATTAGCCTCTATCTGTTTGAGTAAAGAAGTACACACTGTATCTTCATCTGCAACATCAATTACAGTATCTGTTTTTACTTGTTACTTTCCTTTCAGAAGCTATTTATTAGTTATTATTTACACGTGTAACACTAGAGACTACACTCATGCGCCAGAAGAACTGAGAAAGCTGCTTCCATTCCTAGTACATGCCCCCATAGCCCCACATTAAATAATATCTTCCACAATTGAAGTGATATATACAGGCAGATATCACTGCTATCTGCTGTCAGATTCACAGTGGAAATGGCAGGGTACCACAATGTAAGCAACTTTGAACAAAGCTTGATAGTAGATACCAGAGAGATGAGTCACCATCTCAGAAATCAGCACAAAATTTTAATTTTCAGATGCAACAATTTCAAGGGTGTTCCACGACTACATGACATCAGAGAAGACATCCAACATGAAGCGCCGCTGTAGCTGGCGAAAAACAATGGACAGTCATAGACAGCATCATCTGACATGTATTGTAACACTTGACTGGCATGCAACATTGCTGAAAATAGCAGCAAAATTTAATGCTGGGCCACATCAGCATTTAAAAATTGCAACGCTCCCTTTATTCTGTGGGGTACAGAAGCCAGGGGCAGATTGGGATGGAAAACCAACCCGGAAAATTTATGGAAGTAGCCCTAAATGGGACAGGGTCTGTTGTGAGGCTAGCATATGCCATTGCACTTTTTTTCTTTCAAAGTCAGGAGCCAGCATGTTCCCATTGCTGATCGATGGCACAAAGCTCTATGAATTCCCATTGCTTGTAAACACTGCTGCTGGATGCAAGACAACTGGAAATGTGAAGCCTGATTCAACGGGTTGAGGTTGCGCGTGTGTGGAAAACCTCAGGAGGCAATAGACCCTGCATGCCAACAAGGGGAAGTCCTGGGTGGCGGATGCTCTGTTATGGTGGGAGCTGTTTTCTTCTGGCATCATAAGTTGGCCCACTTGTCTGCTGGATTTGAAACCAGTAGAATACATGCACATAAATCTGCCATTAATGGCATACTTCCATCACCGAGGAATATTAGGGAATTGAGGACCATTATTGCAGGGCATGGTGCACACTATCTACATAGTACTTCATAAAGCTTGTGGAGTCCATACTCTGTCTAGCTGCTGCTGTTATCCCTATGCATTATTAGACAGGTGCCTCCATTTTTCTGGCACATGAGTGCTTCCAATTACCTGTTAATAACAATAGAATAGGGCATCCTAACCTAACTAATTTTACAATATATATTTGTGTTCTCTTGCTCCATTACAATTAGCTCCCACGTAAGGATAAAGCAATATAACAGATGACAGTATGCCATCCTTTCTGCTTTATACACAAGGGGTATATAACTTCCAATCAGTGAACAGCACAGCAGGTCACTTTTGCACTTAAATATAATATTAACCTTCTAGCTACAGAAAGCAACGTGTTATCAGAATTTCCTATAAAATAGGGAAATTATCATGTGTGTCATCTTTATAGCAGAATAGCATATATAGGGGGTCATTCAGACCCCGCCGCTTCTGCGGAGTGCAGTGCAGTTTGCCGGTGGCAGGAAACTGCACATGCACAGCGGCTGCGTGGACACACACATTGCAGTTGCATCCCCGATGGATGCGACTGCAATGTGATTGACAGCAGTGGGTGTGTTCGCGGGGGTGACGCAGCGTTGGGGTGTCAGGGCGGGCTGAACAGGAGCATCCCGGGACCGTTTTCGGGGCAGCTGCGTAATGTCACACGCAGCCTATCCTTTTAAAAGAAATGGCCGCTGACCACCAGACAGCATTTTTTTTGTGTGAAAATGCTTCTTAGTTGCAACACAATGTGATTATGACGCATCAGGAGACTGCTCTAATTCATTATACAGTACATACTATGTATATTTCTGTGTGACTGAGTCTGAATCATTTTCCCATGCCAAGTTCCATTGTGCTCCGTATACAGTCTCATTCACACACAACATACAAGTGTCGTATATCAAATTAATCAACATCGTTTCCTTATGCGTCCTACTCACATCGCTTTGTGACCAAGATGCATTTTTGTCAAAAACAGATACCCAATGCTAACGGAGTAGCTGACTCTTGCCAGGCATCTCCCACTGCATAGCGTATTGAGGCTAGATGTATGAGGACACATCTGTACGCTAATACTGCTTTAAAGAGTATTGCGGCACATGCACAGCGCGACTTAGATGCATATCAGCTGTGTAAAAATCGACTTTGCATCCATCTCTGAATCAATCCCTGTATCTGAAACAAACAGAAGTAGGGTCCTTCTGAATTAGAGGTGTACAAATAACTTCTGTAATAAAAATTCAGTGCAGCACAATCTTTTCTTGTCTATGCAGAATGCTCTATTCCTTATTAAGGGGCTAATTCAGTAATTCAGTAAGGATTCAGCAGAATTTGCTATCCTTTGGATCATATGCCGTGGGACGCCCATCGCTGGGCAAGGCCGCCCAGCATGCTGACTGGCGCCTCCCCTTGATGAAGCAGAAATTGCGATCGCCTCGCAATTTCTGCTTCATCGTAAAAAGTATTGATGCCTCCTGCCGGCGCAGCTTAGCTGTGGCCGCAGGAGACCCGGCGCCATCTTACCCATCGCGGCGGCTGTGTGTGACGTCACGCAGCCACTGCAATCACGTCCCCGTTCTCGCCGCACCGCGCACACGTCTCTCTGCCCCCGCAGCGCTCCGTCTCCTCCCTGGAAACGGAGCATTGCCCGCCCCGCGACCACCTCTGCCTGATTGACAGGCAGAGGCGATCGCATTTTCTGCTGCCCCCTGCAGAAAGAGCGGGCGCATGCGCAATACGGGTGTTGCGCATGCAACCGCTGGCCGACCGCAAAAATTCCGGTTGGATCACGATTTGCGATCCAACCTGAATTAGCCCCTAAGTAAATTTTGCTATAAATGAGTCCCAAAAATTGTGGTGGTAAGATATCAGCATTGTTTTCTTAGTCATAACACAATTATGGTGGATATACATAGCTACGTGGTTTCTATTTGAAATAAATAGCACATGTTTTGTTTCATTTTCTTCATTGTGTGTTGGTAATTTTGTTGTTTTAAATCACGTGTCCTTGTAGTTGTTGGGAGGTCTGATGAGACCCACGAGTGCCATCTAGGGTTTCATCTTGGATTGGTGGTTCAGACTGTATCAGACTCAGAAAGTTGAGAAAAAGACTTACTCTCATCAAGACAATAATAATCAACAAAATATGGTTTATCCACTAGGCAATTTTACCCGTGTCAGTTCTTATGGTTATAACAAGTTTGCTCAGACAATAGATTAATGTAGGCAGGTGACATCAATGACCTTTTGTGACACAGCCTTTAAAAGCTATTGAGTATGCTGTAGTGTGGACTGTGGAATGGCTTAGATGCTGTATTTTACCTACAGGAACTTCATGTTGTCCTGTGATCAGAGTCCGTTCTTATAACTGTTACAGACTTTGTATGTTGCCAATACCTAAAATCACTTTTTTCTAACAAATGGAACATCTTTAAAATAGTTGTTTTGTTCAACCTGTTGCTGTTATCAATCACATATCAGTCTGCAGATTAAACTCTACACATCAAGCACATCTGGAGGGCCTGATACAGAGATGTGTCTTTAGACGCAGCTGCTGTGCTAAAATATGCTAATGCAGCAGCAGGTGTCTTGTGTAAATAGATGCCCCTGCATGTTTGTGTGATATGCTGCTGCATCCGACTCAAGATCATATCACTTGAGTAGAGAGAGCACCACTTTCCGTCAAACTCAAGTGACAGGTCGACACGCCCACAATTAGGCAAATCACGCCCAAACCACGCCTCTAATTATGCAAATCATGCCCTAACCACGTCCCTAATCACTCCTCCGACACTCCCACTTTCCCTCCCCTTCTGATGTTGTTTTATATGAAATAAGCCGACAAAAGGAGTTATAAGCGTCGTTTAACCATTGAAAACCCTCCTGCGTATTAACTCTTAGTTGAATTAGTAAATGTTATATCCGGTTGATTTATAAAATAAGCGTACGAGCTACGAATGTTGTTTATTGGTTTCAGAGTGCTATCTATAAAAGTGTACGCTGTTATGTCTGCGGACAAAAGAAGCGTCGTGTTACGAGGGTCGGCAAACCGAATAAAGCGTATGAAGAATGCGTATTACACAGTATTAAACCCGGGGAGTTATAGCGGCTTTGATAAGTTTTATACGTCGAATAAATATGTGTTTAAACGTGGCGATATTAAAGAATGGCTGCAAAAACAAGACGCGTATACATTACATAAGCCGGTCAGGAAAAACTATAAAAGGAACATGATCTGCGTATCGGATATAAATCGACAATGGCAATGCGACTTGGTTTCGCTCATAGATCTTGCGAAGTACAACGATGGATTTAAGTACATACTAACCATCATCGATATTTTCAGTAAGAGACCGTGGGCTGAAAGCCTAATGACTAAGAACGCTACATCAGTCGCTTATGCTTTTGAAAAAATATTTCAGCAGGGTTCCGTACCAAAGAAGCTGCAAACAGGCTGCGGTAAAGAGTTTCTAAACAAAACCTTAAAAAAAGTGTTAGAAAAATACGATATACACCATTTTACGACTAATAACGACGTAAAGGCGGCGGTCATAGAGCGCTTTAATAGAACTTTAAAAACACGGATGTGGCGCTATTTCACAGCGCAGAATACTTACAGATATATAGATGTTTTACAGGACTTTATATACAGCTATAATAATACGTACCACAGAACGATTAAGTGTGCACCGTGTGAGGTGAAGCCCTCTAACGCATTGAGGATTTTCAAGACGGTGTATGGCGATTACTTTAAAGACTGTAAACAAGCGCCTTGTTTATCCATCGGTGAACACGTGCGCATATCCAAATATAAGGATATATTTCAGAAAGGTTACGAAGATAATTATTCTGAGGAAATATTTGTCATACAGAGTGTGAACACTAAAGGTCTTAAGCCGCTTTATAAGTTGACAGATCTGTACGGTGAAGTTATAACGGGTAGTTTTTACCCCGAAGAACTTCAAAGCATTCCCAAAAACTATAAAAGAATTTACAAAGTGGAAAAGATTTTAAAAAATAAGACGGTCAGAGGTCGAAAATACGCGTTAGTCAAATGGCGCGGGTACCCCGCAAAATTTAACAGTTGGGTCGATGCATCGGAGATAAAAGACATATAAAGCTCATTACTATCTAAACAAGACGAGCGATGGATGACAAGTCGTTCTACATAACCTTACCCAGCAATGCCTCATCGGTTACTTTCCCGCAAAATAAGATTTCTAACTATACAACAAAACTTGCAAAGTCGATACACTTAAGCGGTGAGTGGGAAGTCGCTCTTACAGAGATACAATATCCGCACACGTGGAATACATTGGATTTACAAGATTGTAGATTGCAAATATTATGGGGTGGAACGGCGGATCAGCCGGTGGCGAGAGTCGTGAGTGTGTGCATTAAACCGGGTTTTTATGAAACAATCGATGCGCTACTGAACGTAATCAACGCAGAAATTGTACAACAGAAACTGGACGTTGGATTAAGACTAACGTGCGACAGTAAGCGGATGTATCAAATCCACGCCGGTTCTAAACTGACATGGATACTGGGTTTACAGCCTAAAACTAAGATTTCTAAACCATGCGCCGACATCAAAGGTGGTCAGTATACGCTGTACGTGTACACAGACATTATCGAACACCAGAGGGTCGGTGATAGTTATGTACCGCTACTCCGCACTGTTGAAATTAAGGGCCATAACAATGAGATGTTCTTGTTCTGGTCGTTCTTTATCTCTATGGCCACTGTGTCAAAATGCGCTTTGCACAAAGGTACGTAATCGGGCTTCTCATATCGTATTGTGATCACCTCATTGTTGTATAGTTAGAAATCTTATTTTGCGGGAAAGTAACCGATGAGGCATTGCTGGGTAAGGTTATGTAGAATGACTTGTCATCCATCGCTCGTCTTGTTTAGATAGTAATGAGCTTTATATGTCTTTTATCTCCGATGCATCGTTAAATTTTGCGGGGTACCCACGCCATTTGACTAACGCGTATTTTCGACCTCTGACCGTCTTATTTTTTAAAATCTTTTCCACTTTGTAAATTCTTTTATAGTTTTTGGGGATGCTTTGAAGTTCTTCTGGGTAAAAACTACCCGTTATAACTTCACCGTACAGATCTGTCAACTTATAAAGCGGCTTATTATAGCTGTATATAAAGTCCTGTAAAACATCTATATATCTGTAAGTATTCTGCGCTGTGAAATAGCGCCACATCCGTGTTTTTAAAGTTCTATTAAAGCGCTCTATGACCGCCGCCTTTACGTCGTTATTAGTCGTAAAATGGTGTATATCGTATTTTTCTAACACTTTTTTAAGGTTTTGTTTAGAAACTCTTTGCCGCAGTCTGTTTGCAGCTTCTTTGGTACGGAACCCTGCTGAAATATTTTTTCAAAAGCATTAGCGACTGATGTAGCGTTCTTAGTCATTAGGCTTTCAGCCCACGATCTCTTACTGAAAATATCGATGATGGTTAGTATGTACTTAAATCCATCATTGTACTTCGCAAGATCTATGAGCGAAACCAAGTCGCATTGCCATTGTCGATTTATATCCGATACGCAGATCATGTTCCTTTTATAGTTTTTCCTGACCGGCTTATGTAATGTATACGCGTCTTGTTTTTGCAGCCATTCTTTAATATCGCCACGTTTAAACACATATTTATTCGACGTCTAAAACTTATCAAAGCCGCTATAACTCCCCGGGTTTAATACTGTGTAATGCGCATTCTTCATACGCTTTTTTCGGTTTGCCGACCCTCGTAACACGACGCTTCTTTTGTCCGCAGACATAACTGCGTACACTTCTATAGATAGCACTCTGAAACCAATAAACAACATTCGTAGCTCGTACGCTTATTTTATAAATCAACCGGATATAACATTCGACGCTTATAACTCCTTTTGTCAGCTTATTTCATATAAAACGACATCAGAAGGGGAGGTAAAGTGGGAGTGTCGGAGGAGTGATTAGGGGCGTGATTTGCATAATTAGAGGCGTGGTTAGGGCGTGGTTTGCCTAATTGTGGGCGTGACGACCTGTCACTTGAGTTTGACGGAAAGTGGTGCTCTCTCTACTCACTTGTGTAAACATCAGCCATCTGAGTAACCTTCAGGCTTCCAGGTCTATGAGAAGATGCCAACACTGGCCTCAGCGCTTCCAGAAAATGGGACGACAGACACGCTCCTGTTTTCAGGAATACTTTCCAGTGCTGCCCCCACCCCACCCCAAATTACATAGTTACATAGTTAGTGAGGTTGAAAAGAGGCAAAATGCCCATCTCGGTTCAACTTGTTAAATGACCGCTGCATGTGCGCAGGCATCCCACCATAGTAGTTGGACGCCATACGTCGGGTTAGCATACAGCTATGAATCAAGCCCCATGTTAATATTAGTGAATTTCCACTCTGTCACAAAGATTTCAACATCTTCTCCAGCACCAATAGTTACATACTGCATTACCAATGTACTGGCTCTGTCAGAATAGCTCTTCCTGCCACCACTTCTAGGATTTGTCTCATAACAGACCATAGCCAGGCGCGGGGGAGCACTGACACAGACGGCCATGTTCAAACGGCAAAATGGCATCTGCCTTAGGGCTGGTGCAGTCTTCGATGCTGAGACCAGTGGTGTGTCTTAGGACATGCCATGATAGAATAGCGACGCTGCCACCAGGCATCTCAGTAGGCTGAGAATCAGTTGTGGTATTTGCATAAAGATGGTGTTGCTGGAAAATATGCAGGCCCATTATCATGATAAATCTAAGTCTATCAAGCTCAACCTTTTTATTTTTACTTTTTGGCTATAAAAATGGGAACGACTCATAAAGTACTTATCAATTGGGTAGAAACTCTGGGTACTGGGGTTAGAGGGATTTTCCTTACTGCAAAACAACTATCCTTTTTCTGCTGATTGGTTGCCATGGTTTAGGATAAAATGTGAGCACAAATAAGATTCTGATTTGCACAATATGATCAGGCATGTCTTAAAACCAAAAATTACATATCATAAACAAATTGCAAAATAAGTCATGTATCAGTAGTTAAACCAGACCAATCTAGATCCGCTGATTGTCTGATTTCCATTTGGATAAAGAATATGTTTTGTATGTATTTGTAAAAACACATTAACTTACCATTACTCAGTACATTACACACTGCATTAACTTAGGGTAGTCCATGACTTACATGCATTTATTGCCCCACCACCATCATCTGGCAGAATATACCATTCACAGTCGGCTGTGCAACTCCACTGCTGGCAGAATAATGGTAACAGCCCCTGTATGTTGTTGTGCTCCTTCTGCCTATACCCCTGGTCAGAGGCAGTGTATCTGCTTCTGCTGACTGCTAGATGGGTATACAGTACAGTATATTATTACTAGAATGTAAACAACTGAAGAGGTTTCATCACACGGTTTACATTGGCTACAACCTAAACTAATGGTTTGTACATTGCACATTGTAAAACAACTGAAACTGGTCCCAATGGTCAGCTTTGTTGCCTATTTCTTACCTATACCTTCATATCTGGTGCAGTTTATGATCTGCTAAATGTATCTAGCCTTCTACAAGTCTATTTACTTGGCTTGTACTTTTTAGTAGGATCTTTATATAAATCTGCAAGTGTTGGTTATATAAGAGAGACTTTACACCATGCATCAATTGCTTCTGTCAGATAAAGCTCTAATATTTCTTATGACAAGGACCAAGAACAGGTGGTTGGTTCTCAGTGCTTTTTGTAATAGGATTAATATATTTGTGGTACTGATTCCAATCTGCCATCCAGCAACACAAATCTTCCTGATCAGTCTGTGGTTGAGGTACACAACTAATCCCATTATACAGTCCCTAAAAGCAGGTCAGGCTTCATCTGTGTATTAGAGTTGCATAGTAATAAGAGACGCATCATTGGTACAGAGGGTAAGGAGCTTGCTGGCCTAAAATTACTGCATAAAAGAAGACAGTGTGCCAGTCAATTACTCACACTATTCTAATTATTTTCTTCTGCCCTTATTTAAACAATTTTATTAGGTTTTTTAGGTTTAGAATAGAAAGATAAGGACAAAGCAAGATAGCATACTATAATTTTTATAACATACAGTATATTATGAGTTTAATGTAAGTCTCAGAATTTTGTATGGACACATCATGTACAATACAAATAAAATTGTTCTCACTTATTCAGAGGGTTGTATTTTGTGTTATTACAGATGATATACAAAGACCCGCTATTGGTAATTTTATCTGAAATCTACCTCAATGTAGTCCCATAGATCACAAATATTATGGAACCATTCCATTGTGTTATTTAATCATCCTTATGATATTCCGAAGATGAAGTCTGATAAATGTGTCTGATAAATGTTGAAATTTTTTTAATTATTGTATTTATTATTATATAATTATATAGTGCTACCATGTTACACAGCTGTAAAGAGAATATTTAATCTTCCCTATCAATTTCTGCCCCATTTGAGCTTACAGTCTAGATTCTTAGTCATGCATACATACATACATACATACATACATACTTACACTTAGTCATGCATACATACATACATACATACATACATACTTACATACATACTTACATACTTAGTCATGCATACATACATACATACATACACAAACAAACATAAATACACACACACACATAACTAGAGTACACACACACAACTAGAGTACATTTTTGTCTGCAGCCAATAAACAGGATGTTACAACGCCTACAGTCACTATGTAGACAGGAGATATTGACATGGTTAAAATGCTACCATACTTTCCTTATCTGTGAAGGCATTATAACATGCTCCTAAAGCAGTATGTTTACAGTTGTAATGCCCGCATGGTTAAAGTGCTTTAAGTGGTAGGATCTCAGCACCGGATTTATTCTGTCGACATAGCGACGTATCATATATATTGTAAATAAACCTACAAGTATGCTGAGCTGTGAAGTGAATCCTTACAAGTTCTTCATAATTATATGTTTGTCTCATGAGTGTATGTCTTTTTTTAATACAATATAATATGTTGCTGACTCTAGTGCTGTGGTGCTCATTAGAAAGTGCCTCCAATAGCTACTAACAAGCACAAGTGGGCCACAATCCATTTGAATTACAAGTACATGAATTAAATACAACCAAGCAGGGGCACAACTCCCAGAGGCAATGGAGACACCTGTTTCAGGCTCCAAGCCCTGAAGGGGCATCTGCATACATAGCAGTACCTGTGTGGTTCACAGCGGGATCCAAGTGTGACCACTGCTCTTCCAATGAAGCTCTGAGGCGCACCCGCTGCTGCAGAGTTAATATACACTGTCTCAGGAGCCCTGCAAACATGTGCAATAGGGGACAAAATGGCCCCTGCCTGGTACCGCTCAGCCTGTGCTGTTCCCGCCGCTGCTGCTGGACTGTGAGATGGGACGTGCAGGTGAATGCTGATTCTGCATGCTGCAGACGGCTGAACCACAGCATAAACCAGCTGAGACGCTATCTATATAATTACGTAAGTCTTGTGAGTTTACTGGAATTCACACATACCATATTTGTTTTCTCTGTAGATGAAGGGCTATTAGCAATACCTAAATTCTCCCTGAATTCATCTGGTGATTGAGATTTCAGCTTTGTGCCTCTGATTCTATGGAACGCTCTGTCCTTCGCAGTTCCGGAGGCCTCCACTGTAGAATCCTTCATAAACAGACTAAAAACTTTCCTATTAACTCACGCATTTCACTAATGTATCTTTAGTCCCTAAAGAAAACAAATACAACCCAAATGCTTATTTCTCTTTTCTGTTAAGGCCCATACACACTTGACGATAAAATGAGCGACGTCGTTCATTTCAGCCCTCACCAACGACGTCGCTCATTATATCGTCAAGTGTGTATGCATCCGACGACCACCGATGCGCGGCCCAGCGGGACGTTAACGACCCTCGCTTATCTGTGGAGCATGTATGCTCAATTTCCACTATGGTCGTTACCGACCAGAGACGTCGTTGAATGTGTATGGTGTGAACGACCAACGACCAAGCCACTGTTCACCAGCCCTGTTCCCAGCTCATTATTTTAATAAACTGTTCAGCTTGGATGCTTCAACGATGAATGGTCTTTGGTCGTTGGTCTTTGGTTGTTGGTAGTGTGTATGCTCATGTCGTTTGCTCAGCTGTTCAAGGGAAGTTCAAGGGAAGTTGTTAACGACGGTCGTTAACGACGTGTGCATCGTCAAGTGTGTTTGGGCCTTTAAGCTTATTTTGTAGTTGTGCTGTAAATACAAATGTAAAGCACTTTGGGGGGGGGTATTCCAATTACTTTTGACCCGTTTTCGACTGACAAAACGGCCCAATATCGCATTTTTCGACCAATAGTCATTATCACGGTATCCAATAAGAGGCTGTTTTTATTGGCCAAAAACTGACCCATGGAGGGTCCGTGATAAATTCCCAATCCCATTTGTTATTGTGGTTCCGGCGGCCACTTATCGCGGATTATACTTCAGGTGCCTGTATTTTGTGTAAATGATAATACACCTGAAAATAGGCATATTTCCGCTTCCACTCTGCATAGCTTGCAGATGTGTCTCAACACGACTTTACTGCGTTTTGCCTAGGTGTGATTGCACCATTATAGCCCGGCTACTCCCCTTCAGTCTCAAGTATAGATGTGTAAATCTTGTGTAAAACGTGTACATCTTGTGTAGGGTGTTTCCGGAGCTGAAAACACGCAAGATACGCTTTACAAACAAGTGTACATTCACCAGAAAACATGTGGCATGGCCCGAAGAGGCCTGGTAATGGTAGATTTCACATTATTGTATTTTGCATCCATGAAAACTAATATGCAAAGTTTAAAATTCACTATTTCAATATCTTTTCGACAAACCATTAATTCTGGGCCATAGCATGTAAAGCATGGGTACCATGGATATCCAAAAAATACTTTTCTGTTACTAAAGCTTGTCACACATCCAAAACATAATGGTCAATTATTAATACGTAAGAAGAGTTGGAGTAGGACATTGAGTAGCACAGAAAGTTAGATTATCTATAATCCTACAGATCCGAATTTATATATTGTTTATGTTAAATGTATCCATGTCTTATGTTGCTAGTAATAATGTTGGTTTATCTCTAGCATTGTACTTCATCAATCCAAATGTCTATGTGTTTAACAGGCTCTTCTTAAGGTAAGCATCTAGTTGTATGCTTATTCCCCATTTTAAGGTGACCACACATGATGATTCTCTGTTGGTTAATATAGAGCAATTATTGTATGCTTGGGACTCCACAGGCCACTGTAGATAGCTGTATAGAAATAGTTCTTAATTCCTATAAATTGTGGCCATAAATGCAGTTGGACAGTGACGCTGTGGCATGTGTATGCAGGTATCCGCCCACCATACAGGTGCAATCCCATGGGGTATAATCAGTCACCCTGCCTGCTGAACAGTTTCATCTGACAGTCGGCTACCCATCAGTGGATCCAAACGGATATAGGGGGTCATTCCGAGTTGTTCGCTCGCAAGCTGTTTTTAGCAGCTTTACACACGCTAAGCCGCCGCCTACTGGGAGTGAAGCTTAGCATCTTAAAATTGCGAACGAAAGATTCTCAAAATTGCGATTACACACCTCTTAGCAGTTTCTGAGTAGCTTCAAACTTACTCGGCATCTGCGATCAGTTCAGTGCTTGTCGTTCCTGGTTTGACGTCACAAACACACCCAGCGTTCGCCCAGACACTCCTTCGTTTCTCCAGCCACTCCCGCGTTTTTCCCAGAAACGGTAGCGTTTTTTCACACACACCCATAAAACGGCCAGTTTCCGCCCAGAAACACCCACTTCCTGTCAATCACATTACGATCACCAGAACGAAGAAAAAACCGTGAGTAAAATACCTAACTGCATAGCAAATTTACTTGGCGCAGTCGCAGTGCGAACATTACGCATGCGCACTAAGCGGAAAATCGCTGCGATGCGAAAAAATTTACCGAGCGAACAACTCGGAATGACCCCCATAGATCCAGACATTTGGAAATCAGGCTGGATTACTGTATTTCTTGTGTGGCCACCTTTAGTTAAGACAGTTATGATTTTCTTCCTGCCACCCAGTATCTGGCATTTGTTTTCTATTTCCAAATAGTCACGAACATCTCTCCAGATAACACTTTTGTCAGATTTTCCAGCGTTTACCCTGTTTCATATGAGGGATCTTACTTTCTCGTGTAATAGGAACATAATGCTATATGGTAACTATTTCCTCTTTATTTTGTGTAGGTCTCTTTGCAGTGCTGTGAATATCTACACATTAACTTGCAGTAACTGTCCAGAGAATTGCACCTACGTCCTGCTGAGCAGTAGAATCACATTCCTTCTGGAGCTACTCATACAGCAGCTATCGGTATGTTCACATATCATGGGGGTCAGGATCAGGAGTTTGATGACAAAGTTATTTTACAGTACAGTAAGCTTCTAATGCTAGATGTTTGCTGGTGTTTTGTGTTGTGACGTAAATGGTATTGTTATTGTTGTGTATGAGTAATTCAGATATCTTATTAATTATGGCAAATGTCCAAACTCATTTTAAATTGTTATTTTGGTGTTGCCAAGGGCATAGCTACCATTCTCTGTCACAGCTGCTATGGGGCCCATAACTGAGAGGGGCCCGCCTTCCCTGTAAGAGCTACTATGGGGCCCAGAGCTAAGAGGGGCCCAGCTTCCCTGTCACAGCTACTCTGGGGCCCAGAGCTGAGTGGGGCCCACCTTCCCTGTCAGAGCTACTATGTGCCCAGAGCTGAGAGGGACCCACCTTCCCCTTTACAGCTGCTATGGGGCCCAGAGCTGAGAGGGGCCCACCTTCTATGTCACAGCTGCTGTGGGGCCAGTACTCAGAGGGACACACCTTCCATGTCACAGCTGTTGTGGGGCCCAGAGCTGAGAGGGGCCCATCCTGACTGTCACAGCTACTGTGGGGACCAGAGCTGAGAGGACCCCACCTTCCCAGTCACAGCTACTATGGGGCCTAGATCTGAGAGAGGCCCACCTTCCCTGTCACAGCTACTGTGAGTCCCAGAGCTGAGAGGAGCCCACCTTCCCAGTCACAGTTACTATGGGGCCTAGAGCTGAGAGAGGCCCACCTTCCCTGTCACAGCTACTGTGAGTCCCAGAACTGAGAGGAGCCCACCCTCCCTGTCACAACTACTGCGGGGCCAAGAGCTGAGAGGAGCCCACCCTCCCTGTCAAATTTACCATTTTGTGTACCATTTTACACCATTGAGTGGTACATTGAGGGCCCTTAAAACCTTTGCCTTTGGGCCTGCGTTATAATGTGGTATAAAATGAACTAAATGGTATTATTATGATACATAATATGAACTGGGACACTGTAATGTGGCACAGTATGAAGTGGAGGCACCATAGTGTGGGATAATATGAAGTAGAGGCCCTGTAATTTGGCATTATATGAACTGGGGACACCGTATGTCTTAATGTGAATTGTGGGTACTGTGTTGCATAATATGTTACTGGCAGTCCTGTAATGGGGCTAATTCAGATGTGGTTGGAATTGCTATGGTTGCTGCTTACATAGAATCAGCAGCGATAGCACTAATATGGTATCACACCTCCTGCTTGCATTACTGATCTGAACTGTGTCCACGGACGGAGTATCGGATCTTCCCCAGCACCATCGGTCTACTGCGTGACCCATGGAGATCCTGGACCTCTTCCCTCCCCCGCAATGGCATGTAAAGCAACTCCAACCTCATCTTAATTGCCCTCAATGTGACATAATGTTTACTAAGACACTGCTATGGTTCATAAAATAAAGTAGGGCACAAGTATGGAGCATTACATTAACCAAGGCTCTCCTGTAATTCAGAAAATAAACTAGGGCACTATTATGGGCCATACAATTAACTATTGCTGTGGGGAGATGTTGCTTTAGAAGCATTGGTACAAGGGCCCCTTCAGAATGTTGCTATGGGGCCCACAGAGCTCTGGCTATGCCTCTGGGTATTGCGGTAGTGTCTCTTAATTTAGTTATGTGGTCTTTTCAATGTATTTGTTGAATAGTAGCTTGCAACACATATAGTTTTTTTTTTTTTTTGTGGATTGTACAAGAAAATGATAATATGTGTGACAGTTTACAGTTCCATAATACTTCCAATATACATGTTTTGTGCTGTGTAGTTTTGTAGCAAGGGACAGCATGTTGTACTCTATATTTGTGTTATATACTCAAGCAAATGTTCCAGTTTATACAAATTTTATTTGCTACTTCTGCTCCTGCCATGACCTTATAAATGTTTGGGAGATGTTTTACTTTATCAATAAAAAGGTTTACCAAAAGCCTCAGAACACAATCACTAAGGTCTTGTAACAAAACCAAAATGATCATCAGCCTCACATAACATCATATTTCAGTAAATACCACAAAATGCTCAAATTCTAGGAATGGTAAATACTTTGTGGAGCCAGCAATTCTGTATATGAAAGCACACTGAATATTTAATTAACTGTTTCATTCTTAATTCATCAGAACCTCCTAATTGTAAGATATTCAGACACAACATTCGTCCTAAGGCTTGGTGTCCAAATTTGTCCCCAAGCCAAGTCGTATGGTAATTGAAAATCTATGTATGTGCCTTAAATAATTTACATAACTCCATTTGAATCAGACATAAATTGGACTGTTTAGGGACATTTAATGGCTGTGCTTGTTACCTTGTCTGTGAAACATTCATAACACACAATTCCTTTTATGTTGCAGTGCAATATCTGTCATTACATTCCCCAACCCATCAGTTCATCCATCCATGTGTGTGTTACATGCCAAACATTTCATGGGATGGTTCACTTAACAGGCAGGCATCAGTATTGGATGGGAGGATTATAATAAACTGTGTGTTATCTATTATAACTTGTGAAGAAGCTATGGAAGCTACCTTACTGGAATTCTAGGAGTGTTTTACCAATTTCTTTCCTCCATGTAATGTACAGTACATGCTGAACTCCTTCCATATCCTCAAGTTCATCTTCCCTGTTTGTTCAACAAATCTTGAAAGGAAATTAATTAGGAAATCAATTCATCTGTTCTTAATTGAAAATAATGTAGGCTTATGTGCTCACAGTCACCTCTACTGTTCTTTGCTTCAATTCATCCTTATGTGTGATCTGTCTGTAAAAGGATCCCCTGGTGTACAGCTCTGCAAAATGTGTCTGTGCTTTATAACTTGGACAATAGAAATTTTAGATGAAAAGAACATAAAACTTTTTATGCTGTTCTAGAGTTGTTATGTTTAAAAAATATGAATGAGAACAGCAATGCCCAAAATGAAAATAGGTGGCTTAGTAACATTGCTGCATGGTGTTTCGCCTCCAGTTCAGGGGCTGTGATTTGATTTCAACCAGGGCACCATCTAAATGGGGTTTGTATTTTCTCCTTTTCTCCTTTGTTATTTGGCTGCTTTTCAGAAGCAGGAAAAGGTACATTTCTTCCAGCTGTAATAGACACAATTTAGAGACTGTGGGGTCTATGCATGAAGCAGTGAAAGGAGTGGAGAAGTTGGCGCGAGCGGCTATTAAAATGTGGCCTAAAACATATCTGCTGGAGGGGGAGACAGAAGGGGGGACAATATGAAATAATGCTAAGGTCGGGTCTGGTGTGAGATGAGTGGATAGAACTTTGTTGATCAAGTCAAACACTTCTGACCAGTATTTGGTAATCACCGGGCATGTCCAGAATATATGGTAAATATGACCTACTGAACCACAAAGTCTCCAGCACTTATTACTACAGGAGGGCCAAAATCTATGCAGTCGGTCGGGTGTCAAGTATAGCCTATGTATCAGTTTTATATGCATTTCAGTATGATTTAAACATTTGGACATGGAGTGGGAAGCTAAGAAAATGAGACGCCAGTCATTTGGCGACAGGGTCCTTCCCAGGTCTAGTTTCCATTTTACTTGTGCGTTGGATTTGGAGGGGGAGATAGGGGTAATCAATAGTTTATACCAAAACGTAATGTCACCTTTAGATTTATTTAGGGAAAGGCGAGAGAAGAGGGTATATGAGGTTGTGTGTGGTGTCGGCGAGGTAGAAGGGATTGATCTCCACCAGTGTGCAACTTGCATATAGTGGAAGAGTTCTGTGGTGGATAGAGAGAACTTTAATTGAAAAGCTGATAAGGGTAGCAGAGAGAGTCCGTTGAGTAGGTCGCCTAGATATAATATACCTGCATGTCTCCATTTAGATAGATTAAGATGGGGTATCATCAGTGCTAGTGTAGTGATGGAGATCTGAGTAATGTGAGATATAGGGGGTGGTAAGGTGGCGGATAATTTGTCCCAGGTTTGTAGTGTAGCTTGCGTGGAAGGAAGGAGATTTACAAGGGCGGGCCGGAACGACTTTGGGATGCGGAAAAGATCCGCTAGGGTGAGTGGGTGTGCTCGAAATTGTTCAAGCTCCACCCAGCCCGGATGCGTATGGACATCAAAATAATTTTTAAGGGAAGCCAGAAGAGAAGCTTCTTGATATAGGAAAATATTGGGCAGACAGAGTCCTCCTAACGCTCGTGGCAGAACCATTTTGAAGTGAGCCATCGAGGGTGGTTTTGAAGACTAGACATATTTAGACATGACAGAAGAACAGGTCTGAAGGGCCTTTTTTGGAAAGATGTATGGGATTGTGCGGAACAAGTACATTAGTTTGGGTAGTAGGGACATTTTGAACGCGGCCATACGTCCAAGCCAGGAAACCTCATAAGATGACCAGGATTTAGTTAGGGCTTCTAACGTCTCTATCAGAGGGGAGAGATTGACAGTAAAGACGTCAGGAGTGGAGATAGGGATGTTGATACCTAGGTACTTTATCGTGTGTTTCCGCCAATTATATTGAAAGGAAGATTGGAGGGTTGGTAGGGAATGGGAGAGGTTGAAAGGAAGGGCGTCTGTCTTGGTGGTGTTGAGTTTATAGTAAGAAGCTAAGCTATAGGCATCTAGAATAGAGTGCAAGAGAGGGAGAGTTGTGGCGGGTTCAGGGATAAAGAGGAGAACATCGTCTGCAAAAAGGCTTAGCTTATGTCGGGAGGAGCCAAATTGTAGAGCTGGAATATGGGGGTTGTCACGTATTGTAATAGCAAGGGGTTCGATTGACAGGACGAATATTAGAGGGGATAGAGGGCAACCTTGTCTGGTACCATTTGTAATTGGAAAAGAGTCGGACAGGAAGCCATTGCTGAACACTCGGGCCGTAAGAGAGCTATACAATGCTAAAATAGAGGCTAGAATACGATCTCTAAAACCAAATCGGAGGAGGGCTTCACGCATATACGTCCAATTCAGTCTATCGAAGGCCTTCTCAGCATCCAAGGACAGCAAGAGAAGGCCCTGATCTTTAGAGAGTGAGTCAATCAGGTTGAAGACCCTACGCGTGTTATCTGACGCTTGTCTTCCAGGCACGAAGCCAGTTTGGTCCGGGTGCACCAGCAATGGGAGAAATCGGTTGATATGTGTTGCAATCATTTTGGCATAAAGTTTGATATCACAGTTAAGCAGTGCGATAGGGCGGTAGTTGTGTACATAGGCAGGATCCTTTCCGGGTTTAGGAATAGTGATAATACGCGCTTCTAGCAGTTCTGGGGGAAGGGAGCCGTGGTCAGAGAATGTGTTGAAGAGGGCAGTCAGGTGGGGGGAAAGAACGTCATGGAAAGTGGCATAGAAGTCGGTGACAAACCCGTCCGGGCCTGGGGCCTTGTTTCTAGGAGTGGATTTAATAGCCGCAGAGACTTCAGCCGCCGACCATGGGGCATTAAGTGTAGATACTTGCTCCTGAGTGAGAGTAGGAAAAGAGAGGTTGTTCAGAAAAGAGGAGATAGAAGAAGAGGTGGTTTGGGGGGTTGAAGGGTCAGTTGATAGGTTATAGAGTTCGGCGTAATATTGCGCAAACTGGCTCGTTATGTCTCTAGGGTTTAATATCTTCTGTTTGGTGGGAGAGTAGATATATTTAATCTTATTCCTGGTTTGCTGAACCCGCAGTTTACGTGCTAACATTCTACCAGATTTATTACCGAGGAGATAGAATTTGTGATGCATCCTATTCAAAGCCGCTTGGGTACGGGCGAGAAACTGTTTTTGAAGTTGACCACGAACATTGGAGATTTCATTTTTAAGAGTTCTAGAGGGATGGGCTATGTTTTGGGTTTCGAGGTCTAGCAATTCAGCTACTAGTTTCGCCTGTAATTGAAGGGCCTGTTTTTTGAGAGTGGCACCAGCTTGGATGGCAGCTCCGCGGGTGACAGCCTTAAAGGCACACCAATGGTTAATAGTAGAGGTGTCCCGGGGGGAGTTAGTGGCTAAGTAAGAGTTAATGGATTCAAGAATAATTTTTTTAGACAAAGGGTTGTTTAGGAGATATATGTATAGGCGCCACTGACGAGGAGGGTTGCGGATGTCATGGAGGTTCCATTTCCAGAGAACTGGAGCGTGGTCAGACCAGGTAATTGGTAAGATATCAACGTCCTTAGTTCTCTGGAGAGACCATTTGTCACATAAAATTAAATCTATTCTAGAGTAGGAATTGTGAACTAGGGAGTGGAATGTATATTCCCGTCCCGTGGGATTATGGGTCCTCCATACATCGTAAAGGTCGAATTCAGTGAGTAGATTGCGGAAGGCTAAGGAGGGGCCAGATTTAGCAGACGAAATTGGTTGGGAGGATTGACAAGATTTGTCCAATTTCAGGTCTAAAACCAAATTATGGTCACCTAAAACAACTAGGGAGCCCTTAAGTGTTTTACGTATGGTGAGAAACAATTTACGCAGAAATGGGACTTGATTAGAGTTAGGGGCATATAGGCATACTAATGTGACAAGCTTGTCGTCTAGCAGGCCGGTAAGAATAAGGTAGCGGCCACTTTTGTCTGAGAGTTGAGAGTGGAGGGCAAAGGAGACATTCTTGCTAAAAAGAACAGCCACCCCGTTCCGTTTAAACGGACCGTTGGCGTAGTATCCCACAGGGAAGTTGCTGTTCTTAAAAAGAGGAGGGTTAACAGAAGAAAATTTAGTTTCTTGCAATGCGACAACGTCTACTTTTTGTTGGTGGAAGTATGTGAGGGCCAGTCTACGTTTGTTAGGTGAGTTCAGTCCCTTGACATTGAGGGATAAAAGGTTCAGCATTGGAAACACATATCAGGAATGAGAAAAAGAAATCTATATTGAACAACTTTAGTGCAGATGTACCGAAAACCAGGGTGCAACTGTAAATGGAGGAGTGAGCCATGTCTGGAGCTCGAAGGGAAGGGGGGCATGTGTTGAGTGGGTGAGGGGGGTTCAAATCGTGGATATAGGAGGGAAACAACAAAAAAAAAAGGTCTGGTATATTGGACCTGCATGACTACTGCAGGGAAGGGGGAAAAGGTTCAGGGACTTGCAGTAGTACAGAAAAAGATGGAGGCGGGCTGGAGGAGCTTGCACCGCCACTCTAATACAACATAATAAAAAAAATAGAACAGAAACACGTACATGTAATGAAAATCCTCTCTAATTAGCAGGTGAGTGTAATTGGGGCAACAACATATAATCGACAGGAAATATCAGCAAAACAAACTAGAGCCCCTTAATAGAAAACATTTGTTGAACAACATGTGAAAGAGTAAACCCGTAACATATAGACCTGGATAAGAGTCAATTAGTTAGGTAGACAACGATATTTGTAAAACCTGCCCCTCTCAGTAGAGGGGAAGAGGTCTATAACCTCAGTGGACCTGAGAAAAGATAACAGAATTTGAAAGGACCTTATACAGTAATCTAGTGGCTCAAATGGTCGACCATTCCTGGTGGACGGCAGCTGCACGGGACGTTGTAGACGACTTCTGGATAGTTATGTCCCAATCTAGCAGCAATTTAACTCCCGCATCTAGGGAGGAGATGACATATGTCGAATCTTCGTATGTAACTATCAATTTGACCGGAAATCCCCAGCGGTATTGGATGTCATGGGACCGAAGGGCGAGAGTGATAGGTGTAAAGGCACGCCTCTTTGCGATGGTGGTGTCACGATCCGGGTATCTGGACGCCATTTCTTACCCATCAGATGCCTCCTAAGGCTGGCTCAGCGCTCCAGGACCGGATCCCATCTGTTATCCTGATGTGTACATTCCTGTATCCTCTCCTGTCACTCTGGGACGCTGTCACAGTAAACGCCATATTACACCTGGCATGGCGTCTCCCGCGGCCTCCGCCGCCGTCCCTGAACTTCTGCATGCAGAGTGTCTGAGTGGCGATTACGTCAGCCGCGGCCTCCGCTGTGTCCGCGTGGTTGGATGTGCATCTGTCAGCCTGGCGCCTCCTGTCTCCAGTGGCCGGCGCCGCCATTACTGTTTTCATTACCACATGGATTACAAACCAAACTTCCCTCCAAGTGTCTGCATGGGCGCAGCCATCTTGGATTCTGTCAGCTGATCATTTTCTCCAATCTGTTGTCAGTATTGTTAATCTGCATAATTGCCTAGCCAATCCCTTCCTTGCTGCACGTATAAATACACTGTGCCTGAGCAAGGAAGGCGTCAGTGCTTTGGATGTCAAACCTAGTTCCTGTTTGTCTCTCTCCTGTGATTGTCTTCCAGGTTCCAGCTCCTGTCTCAAGACTTCCACCATAGAGACCCGCACCAGCATTCCACCTGCGGTGTAGCCTGACTCTCCGATCCATTTTGGATTCATCTGTTTCCAGCTACAACATTACCTGCTTCCAGCCCAGCTTCCAGCAGAGTACAGCTTCTCTTAAAGGGCCGGTGTCCTTTCTACAGTTTACCATTCTCCACCGGTATTATTATTTCTCCGCTCTCAAGCTCTACATTTCAGCTCATATTTCATCGCTCCCAAGTTCATTTATTATTTAACTGGTTCCAGCCAGTATCCACTCCGTGCTAACAGCAGTCTGGTTCCAGCCAGTATCCACAGCAGCCGTTTTATCTACAGCAGCCCAGCTTTTCCTGGAACACCAGCTGGTACAATCCTGGGTTATCTCCATTGCTACAGTCGGGCCTGGTAAGGACTTTCCATCTAGAAGATTATTAGAACTATCTCACACTACCAGTGCCCTGTGGCTCCTGCCACCCTGTAGTACCCAGGAACTGTATTTATTCTTTGCTGACTTTTATGTTTTCTTTTACTGCTGCTGTGTTGCGGAGTTGTCATAATAAACATCATTGACTTTTATCCAAGTTGTCGTGGTCACGCCTTCGGGCAGTTATTATTCATGTTACTTACATGTCCAGGGGTCTGATACAACCTCCCAGGTTCCGGTACATCTCAGCCCCTACAACTGAGGCTGCCTCCCGTCAGCTCAGGCCCTCAGTTGTGACAGTAAGCACTGACCAAATGAATCCAGCCGGAGACCAGGATCAAGCGGCCTGGCCGATGCAAGAACTGGCAGCCCGACTAGAACATCAGGAGGCTGCACAGGGCCACATCATCCGCTGTCTCCAGGATCTCTCTACTCGGCTGGATGGGATTCAGACAACTCTCCGTGGATCAGGCGCTTCTGGTGCGTCAACCACAGTGACTCCAGTTATAACCCCACCCACCTTACCCATTTCTGCTCCACGTCTTCATCTTCCAACGCCAGCAAAATTTGACGGATCTCCAAGATTCTGCAGGGGATTTCTCAACCAGTGTGAGATTCAGTTTGAGCTACAACCTGGCAATTTTCCTAGTGACCGTACAAAAATTGCCTGCATTATTTCTCTTCTCAGTGGCTCAGCCCTTGATTGGGCATCACCGTTATGGGAGAGGTCCGACACCCTGCTATCTTCTTACACTGCATTCGTCTCAACATTCAGGCGCATCTTCGACGAGCCAGGCCGGGTAACCTCAGCTTCATCCGAGATTCTCCGTTTACGCCAGGGGTCATGTACTGTAGGACAATATCTGATACAGTTCCAGATCCTGGCATCCGAACTGGCATGGAACGACGAGGCCCTGTATGCTGCATTCTGGCATGGCTTATCTGAGCGTATTAAAGATGAGTTAGCTACCAGAGACTTACCCTCTAAGTTAGATGAGCTAATCTCACTCTGCACGAAAGTTGATTTACGTTTCAGAGAGAGAGCAACTGAGCGTGGAAGATCATCTGCTCCAAAATCTTCTGCTCCTCCTCCTCGCCAACTGTCACCAACTAAAGATGAGCCCATGCAAATTGGCCGTTCCCGTTTAACGCCTGCTGAGCGCCGAAGACGTCTCTCCGAGTCTCTCTGTCTTTATTGTGCAGCTCCGTCTCACACCATTAATGCCTGTCCCAAACGTCCGGGAAACTCCAAATCCTAGCTCGCCAAGGAGAGGGCCGGCTAGGAGTAATGATCTCCTCTCCATCTCCTCAAGATTGTAATCTCCCAGTCTCGCTTCAAGTTGCTCAACGTTATCGGAACGTCATTGCCCTCCTTGATTCCGGAGCAGCTGGGAACTTTATTACCGAAGCCTATGTTAAACGGTGGTCTCTACCCACCGAGAGACTTCCTTCGTCCATTTCTTTAACTGCCGTGGATGGCAGCAAAATTTTTGATGCAGTTATTTCTTTAAGGACTCTACCAGTTCGTCTGAGAGTGGGAGTTCTTCATTCCGAACTTATTTCTTTTTTAGTGATTCCAAGAGCCACACATCCTGTGGTCCTGGGCCTTCCATGGCTCCGTCTTCACAATCCTACAATTGATTGGACGACTACGCAAATCCTGGCATGGGGTTCCTCCTGTGCTGAGACATGTTTGTTTAAAGTATTGCCTGTCTGTTCTTCCTCCCCCAGGTCGTCTGATGTTCCACCTCCTCCATATCAAGATTTCACGGATGTGTTCAGTAAAGCTTCTGCTGATATCCTTCCTCCTCATAGAGAATGGGACTGCCCGATTGATCTCGTTCCAGGGAAGGTTCCACCTCGAGGCCGAACTTATCCGTTGTCTCTGCCTGAGACGCATTCTATGGAGGAATACATTAAAGAGAACCTAGCAAAGGGGTTCATTCGACCTTCTTCTTCTCCAGCCGGCGCAGGCTTCTTTTTTGTAAAAAAGAAAGATGGTGGTCTGCATCGACTACAGAGGTTTGAACGACATTACCATCAAGAACCGTTATCCTTTACCCCTGATTACTGAGCTCTTTGACAGAGTTAGCGGAGCTACCATCTTTACAAAGCTGGACTTGAGAGGTGCATACAATCTCATCCGGATCCGTGAGGGTGACGAGTGGAAGACCGCCTTTAACACCCGTGACGGACATTATGAGTACCTCGTCATGCCCTTCGGATTGAGCAATGCTCCAGCTGTCTTCCAGCATTTTGTCAATGAGATCTTCAGAGACATTCTATACCGTCATGTCGTGGTCTATCTAGACGATATCCTCATTTTTGCCAACGATTTAGAGGAACATCGTTTTTGGGTTAAAGAGGTTCTGTCCCGTCTCCGTGTCAATCATCTCTATTGCAAATTAGAGAAATGCGTCTTTGAAGTCAAGTCCATTCCGTTTCTAGGGTACATTGTGTCCGGTTCCGGACTAGAGATGGATCCTGAGAAACTACAAGCAATCCAAAATTGGCCGGTACCCTTAACCCTCAAAGGGGTCCAGAGGTTCTAAGGGTTCGCCAACTATTACCGAAAGTTTATACGAGACTTTTCCACCATTGTGGCGCCTATTACTGCTTTCACTAAGAAGGGTGCTAACCCATCCAAGTGGTCTGAAGAAGCCATGCAAGCATTTCATCTTTTAAAACAAAGGTTCATCTCTGCGCCTGTTCTGAAACAGCCTGACATCGACTCTCCTTTCATCTTAGAGGTGGATGCCTCCTCCGTTGGAGTAGGAGCGGTGTTATCTCAGAGGGCTAAAGATGGCCATTTACACCCTTGCAGTTTCTTCTCCCGGAAGTTCTCTCCAGCTGAGCGCAACTATGCCATTGGCGTCCAGGAGTTGCTAGCCATCAAGCTCGCTCTAGAAGAGTGGAGGTATCTGTTGGAGGGAGCTTCTCATTCAATCACCATACTTACAGACCACAAGAACCTTTTATATCTGAAAGGCGCACAATGTCTCAACCCTCGTCAGGCCAGATGGGCACTTTTCTTTTCCAGGTTCGACTTTAAACTCCAGTTCTGTCCGGGCTCTCAGAATCGCAAGGCCGATGCCCTTTCCCGCTCATGGGAGCAAGAAAATGAGTCAGAGTCTTCAGACAAGCATCCTATTATAAATCCGTTGGCATTCTCCACGGTAGGGATGGACTCTACGCCCCCATCAGGGAAAAGTTTTGTGAAACCGATGCTAAGGAAGAAGCTCATGCATTGGGCCCATGCTTCCCGTTTTGCCGGACATACAGGTATCCAAAAAACCCTGGAGTTTATCTCTAGGTCCTATTGGTGGCCAACTCTGAAAAAGGACGTCTTGGAGTTTATTGCATCTTGCCCAAAGTGTGCTCAACATAAGGTATCCCGCCAGTCGCCTGCGGGGCAACTGGTTCCACTATCTGTTCCCCGTCGACCTTGGACCCATTTGTCGATGGATTTTATTACAGATTTACCCATGTGCAACAAGTTCAATACCATCTGGGTGGTAGTTGACCGGTTCACCAAGATGGCACACTTCATTCCTCTCACCGGTCTTCCGTCAGCTTCCAAGTTGGCTCAAGTATTCATACAAGAGATCTTCCGACTCCACGGTCTTCCTGAAGAAATTATCTCAGATCGAGGAGTTCAATTCACAGCCAAATTCTGGCGAAGTTTATGTCAAGTCCTCCAAGTCAAGCTAAAGTTTTCCACGGCTTACCATCCTCAGACCAATGGTCAAACCGAGAGGGTGAATCAGGACTTGGAGGCCTTCCTCCGCATCTATGTGTCCTCCTCTCAAGATGACTGGGTTCAATTACTTCCCTGGGCCGAGTTCTGTCATAACAACCAGTATCATTCTTCATCATCAGTATCAGTATCATTGCAACTGCTGGCGCCCAAGATGGCTGCCTCACCTTTTGTATGCTCCTGATCATCTCCATAAAACAGCTTAAATTCACCACAACTGACCTATGAATCATCATAAATATCCAAGGACTTATCTTGAACTTGTACTACTCTACGCGGACATTTCATCAAAACCAACGGATTGCATTCCTGCGCTGAGATACACACTGGATTAAATCCTGGACTGAATCCTCTGCATATCTCCACTGAGAAATCCTTCAGTTTAGCAGCTGCTGTACTCTGCATTGGACATTACCCAGATAAGGTACTGTGGATTACAACCTAACTTTGGCTACATCCAGCCCCTCACTTAGACATCATCCACCTCTGTTCTCTGAGCTACAAATAACTGACTTATTGCATTAATCTACTAATATCAGTATATTCAGGCTCTGAATTGCTGAAGGCTCACTGTTTAAAATCAGGATCCATTTCCAGGACATGTTATCACTTCTACCCCCACAAAAAAAAAAAAATCTACTTCAAAGGCCTCTCACACTGAGACTTTTCACACCTACACAGTAGGAATTGGCTTCTAACACCTTTTCAAAAGGCTGCCTATCCTAGGATAATTGACTAAATCAGCAGTTATTTTATTTATTACTTGCTTCAAATATACACAATAGGTTATAGCAATAACTTTGTTCATAATCCCATTATAATTTTGGATCACATACCGAATTGGGGGAAAACAAAACACAAAAAGGAAAAACAAAAAAAACAAAAAACAAACACTGCTTTCTCTCCCTCTCTCATCATCATATGCAGTTCAAATTTATAGTAATCTGTCATTGATGACCAAATGTATACGTATTGCTCCAGCTTCATTCTTTCACTCCGCCCACCACGCTCTGCAGTTCCTATCACACCATCACAGGCTTCTATTCTCCAATCCCATGGCATTTTAAAAAGAAAACACAGGCGCATTCGTGGGAAGCGAGCAGGCCGGAAATGTATTTCCCCCGGTAACCATCTAAGTCCTTTGACCACCTGCTCACCCCCATACTCAAAGAACAATCAAATAGAAGTGATACCCAAAAGACGGCCCTGTGTTTGGAAGGACAGAACTGTCTACTCTCACTTTGTGACCCCCATACCCAGAGCTCCTGCACTTAACATAAAGAAAACTGAAGGCCCTCTGGTATGCCCAATCAGGTCAGTCCTTTGTAATGCCAGATCTATAAGAAACAAGACTGCAACAATTGCTGACCTTATTGAATCTGCAGATCTAGCCTGTATTACAGAGACCTGGCTAGATGAAAATGCAGCACCTATATTGGAGGCTGCAGTCCCAACAAACTACTCTGTCATCCACAACCCAAGACTGGACCGCAGGGGTGGCGGGGTGGCTATCTGCTTCAAAAAAGAACTTAAACTTAGGGTCCACCCTATTGAAACTACTCGCTCATTTGAGTGCATTGCTGCCCGGAGTTCGACAGGATTAGGTTTCAGACTACTTCTTATTTACCGGCCACCTGGAGATGGACAGATATTTCTACAAGAAATTGCAGACACTGTTGCTGGCCTGGTTCTGGAACATCAAAGATGGCTCATCCTCGGGGATTTCAATGCATGGGTGGATGATGAGCTCTCACGCCTTGGCCAAGACCTCCTGTGCACAATGAATGGTCTGGGCTTCACACAGGTCATTCCCTCTGCCACACATAAAAGTGGTCACACTCTCGACCTCGTCTTTCAGATTGGATTAGAGGTCACTGACCTAAAAATAAACCCAGTCATCTGGTCAGACCACTACTCTCTCTGGTTCTCAGTTGCAACCCCTCAAATAAGATCTCTGCCCGTGGAGTTGACCAGGTATCGTCCAAGGAGGGGTATGACTCCCCAGGCTCTTGCAGCAAATCTGGATCTCTCTGCTATACAGGGTGCCTGTGAAGATCCCTGTTCCCTAGTCCGTTATTATAATAGGGATGTTATGGCTGCAATTGATATTATCGCCCCTGTGCGTTTAAGACCTCGTAAACCACAACGTCAAGCTCCATGGTTCGACAACAGTGTTAGCGAGCTCAAGAAAAGGGGGCGTAGACTGGAAAGACGATGGAGGAAGACTAACCTAGTGGATGACAAAATAAAACTAATAAAGCATAACGAAGAATATCAATCGACAATCACTCGTAAGAAAGCACAGTTCCTGTCAAATGAGATCACAGCAGCAAACAATAGGCCAGCTCAACTTTTCCGCACAGTGGAGATGCTTTGCAAGCCAGCATGCCTGCAGACTGATGAGACCCTCTCCCAGGCAAGATGCAACGAGTTTGCAAACTTCTTTGCAGATAAAATATCCACCATCCGGGCTGGAATCTCCACAGTGCCATCAAAGGAGTGCCAAACTACAAAGCCCGCCAATATAAGCTACCTGCCTTCATGGACCAGCTTTGATCCAGTGGATGTAAAGGACACTGCTGAAATTGCTCGGATTTTGCGTCCCACCACCTGTGATCTGGACCCAGCCTCAACCAAGCTTCTAATAGGTTGTATGGATATAATTGGTCCTGTCTTTACAAAAATTGTTCAATGCTCTTTGCAGACAGGCATTTTTCCTGGACCCCTAAAGGAAGCAATTGTTAGACCGCTTCTTAAAAAACCTAATTTAGATCCCAACTGCATGACCAACTACAGACCGGTATCAAACCTTCCTTTCCTAGGAAAGGTTATTGAGAAAGTCGTTGCAAATCAACTGGAAACCCGCCTGACAACCCATGATATTTATGATCCATTTCAATCAGGATTCAGGAGAAGACATAGCACTGAAACAGCCCTGGTGTGTGTGTTAAATGATCTTCTGATGGCAAAAGACAGAGGTGACTGTTCAATATTAATCCTTCTGGATCTCTCGGCAGCATTTGATACCGTGGACCATGGGCTTCTGATTGAGCGACTGATACATTTCTGTGGTCTGGATGGCACAGTCCTAAAATGGTTCAAATCATTTCTCACAGGCAGATCACAGAGAGTATCATCTGGATTATACTCATCACCACCAGTGTCATTGCCATGTGGTGTCCCACAAGGTTCTATACTATCCCCCATGCTTTTTGCAGTATACATGCTCCCATTGGGCGAAATAATCAGGCGCCATGGCCTGGTCTACCACTGCTATGCAGATGATACACAACTGTACTTGTCCTTTGCTCCGGGCACTGATAACCCAATAGCAAGCAACCCTTAATGGCTGTCTAGCTGAACTACAGGAGTGGATGAGCGCCAGCTGGCTGCGACTGAACCCGGATAAAACAGAGGTCCTTATGATACGACCGCAACATCAAAGGACAAGACTGCAGCATAGCCAACCAACTGGACTTACACTCGGGGATTCAGAATTACAGACCAGTGATCGTGTGCGGAATCTTGGCGTTGTCCTGGATGGTGGCTTGACACTTAAACATCAGATATCAGCCACAATCAAATCCTCATTCTTTCACCTGAGGAACATAGCCAGAATCAAGCACTTAATTCCCTCAGATGATATGCCAAAAGTCATACATGCATTTGTATCATCTCGTTTAGACTACTGTAATGCCCTCTACCTTGGTCTCCCA
Source organism: Pseudophryne corroboree (assembly GCF_028390025.1). NCBI lineage: Eukaryota > Metazoa > Chordata > Amphibia > Anura > Myobatrachidae > Pseudophryne > Pseudophryne corroboree. The sequence continues at coordinate 353,070,992 of NC_086449.1, forward strand.
GCAAAAGAATTGCAGCGCTTACAGCTGGTGCAAAACACAGCTGCCAGGCTATTAACCAACCAGCCCCGTTCTAGCCACATAACACCCATCCTCTACTCCCTTCACTGGCTGCCTGTACGATGGCGAATCATCTTCAAGATTGGCTTACTGAGTTTCAAAGCATTACATGACCAAGGCCCAAGGTACCTGAAACAGCTTCTGACCCCATACTGCCCCACTCGATTACTGCGATCTGTAGATGAAGGACTTTTAGCAGTACCTAGAATCTACCGTAATTCATCTGGGGGTCGAGCTTTTAGTCATGCGGCTCCGACTCTATGGAACTCACTTCCCCGCACAGTGCGAGAGGCCCCAACTATAGAATCCTTCAAAAGTAGACTCAAGACTTTTCTGTTTACTCAAGCATTCCCATAATTGTCCCTTTTAGTATCTTCATGCTTCTGTATTTTATGAAAATGTACTTCATTATTTTCTGTACTATATTATGCTATGTATCTGTTAAGCGCCTTGAGTCCTATGGGAGAAAGAGCGCTATATAAATAAAATTATTATTATTATTATTATTATCTGCTTCAACACCATTCTTCACTAACTTTGGATTCCACCCTAAAGTCCCTGAGTTCCAACCGCTTCCAGCAACTTCTGTTCCCGCAGTGGATATCACCTTACATCAGTTTGCCAATATCTGGAAGAGCGTACGATCAGCTCTGCTCAAGGCATCGTTCAGGTACAAGAAGTTTGCGGATAAGAAGCGTCGAGCAGTTCCTGCTCTCAAGGTGGGGGATCGGGTATGGTTATCCACGAAGAATTTGAGGTTAAGAGTTCCCAGTATGAAGTTTGCACCTCGCTATATCGGTCCTTTCAAGATTGAACAAGTCATCAATCCTGTTGCTTACAGACTCCAGTTGCCTCCCTTCTTAAAAATACCCAGGACATTCCATGTTTCCCTGTTGAAACCGCTGATCTTGAATCGGTTTCATTCCTCACTTCCTCCAACTCCGAAAGTCCAAACTCAACGAGGCGTTGAGTATGAAGTGGCCAAGATCCTGGACTCACGTCACCGTTACGGTCAACTACAATATCTTATTGACTGGAAGGGTTATGGTCCTGAGGAACGTTCATGGACCAATGCTTCTGATGTCCATGCTCCTGCCTTGGTCCGGAGATTCCATTCCAAGTTTCCTCAAAAGCCAAAGAAGTGTCCTGGGGCCACTCCTAAAGGGGGGGGTGCTGTCACGATCCGGGTATCTGGACGCCATTTCTTACCCATCAGATGCCTCCTAAGGCTGGCTCAGCGCTCCAGGACCGGATCCCATCTGTTATCCTGATGTGTACATTCCTGTATCCTCTCCTGTCACTCTGGGACGCTGTCACAGTAAACGCCATATTACACCTGGCATGGCGTCTCCCGCGGCCTCCGCCGCCGTCCCTGAACTTCTGCATGCAGAGTGTCTGAGTGGCGATTACGTCAGCCGCGGCCTCCGCTGTGTCCGCGTGGTTGGATGTGCATCTGTCAGCCTGGCGCCTCCTGTCTCCAGTGGCCGGCGCCGCCATTACTGTTTTCATTACCACATGGATTACAAACCAAACTTCCCTCCAAGTGTCTGCATGGGCGCAGCCATCTTGGATTCTGTCAGCTGATCATTTTCTCCAATCTGTTGTCAGTATTGTTAATCTGCATAATTGCCTAGCCAATCCCTTCCTTGCTGCAGGTATAAATACACTGTGCCTGAGCAAGGAAGGCGTCAGTGCTTTGGTTGTCAAACCTAGTTCCTGTTTGTCTTCCAGGTTCCAGCTCCTGTCTCAAGACTTCCACCATAGAGACCCGCACCAGCATTCCACCTGCGGTGTATAATAATATTGTGGGCGCTCAGGGGAATTAGAATACAACGGCTGCTGGTTTTGTAAAAAATCAATAACATTTATTGGTAAAGATATATATTATCTAAAAAGAGCAAATCAACATAAATTATTTGGTTGCCATAACCGGCAACTAATGACAAATTAATAAAACAAGTTGCAACAATACCATAATAGTTTAAAAAGTTAATAGTAATCACTGTGTCCTGGGTCCCGGGACTTTAAAGGATGTTATAGCACTATCCCAGATTAATATTGTTAGTTCTCTTGCATGCATGCATGTTGCTGTTTAATGATTAATAAGAGTTAAGTGCTGTTACTGGCTCAAATGCACTTTGCGGGATAAAAGAAGAAGAAGGCTGAGAATGTTTAACGCCTGTTTATACTTCACCAATTGATGTAGCTGAATTGGTGGTATGCCAGTCCCGCAGCTGTCTCCCTCCGTATAGCTGGCCGCACTGAGGCGGTTTCTCTTGGGGCCGTGCCTGGTGTGTATGGCACAGTGTCCTACAGGCTTATGCTCGGCTACGTCAGGAGCGGAGACAGAGAGCCAAGTGTGGAGATCCTGGGTAGCAGGGGACGCTGCGTTGCCGCGGTTCGCGACTTCCGGTTACGGTGCTTCCGGCTTCCGGTTTGCGGTCCACCTGCGTTCCACAGTTGTGCAAGTCACCTGACGCGTTTCTCCGCCTCCACAATGGGCGGTTTCTTCAGAGGTATAGCTTGGAAGTGATTACAGTCTCTTTTTATACCCACTTGTCAGTCCTTATTGGTTACCAGAACTGAAGGATTATTTTTAACCCTTTCTATGTGCTTAGAATTGTAGAACAGAAACCAGCAGTGTGTCAACGAAAACTGGACCTTGTTTGTTTTAACAATTTTGTTTAGATATGCAATAAAAAACGTTTTAGGACACAACATTATGTAAACATATTCAGTGAATATTTATTAGACCACACTGAGATGCTATGGAATATATATACAAATTCATATAAAAAATATAATTACAAAATGAGGACAGAGACAATAATCCATATTGAATATAAAGATCTAAATTTCCATAATTAAGTTTTTATAAATTTATACAAAATCACTATTTGATTTAAAAAAAGAAGAAAAATGAGAAGACTAATGGAAATAATGAAGTATTAAATACTAAAAAATATATAAATGAAAAATGAATTATAATCCAAAAAGTCAGGTATTATATAGAATTAATAAATTATATAAAAAATTATTAAATCATGAGCCAATAGATCATAAATTTCTTGGACATAAAAGGGAGAGAGGAGTGGAGTACAGTGGGGGAAAAAAAGGAAACCACACATGGTGGTTCTGTCTTTATATTATATGCATCAGAAATATTAACTGTATGTCTCAACCTAGTTAGGTAATTCTGACCGTTAACCATTTCAATATTGATAGCGGACCAAAATAAACAGTACCTCGGGTGCTGTATTATTTGTGGTGAAATCGAAGATTCATATTAAAGATGTAGTAATAATAATTACAACCCCTAAACCTCACCCAAAGCCACCAGAATAATGGAAGGGGGAAGGGGACAGTTATTATATAGGTTTGAATGAGCAGAAAGAGGAGGTATGTAGGAAGTGAGCACATAAAGGAACTTCCCAGAAAAATTTGGTGGACATGTTTTAAAGAAGGGATGCTTTCATATGGATGGTATACTAGATGTTATTCAACTCGATGTTTTCGTTGAGGCCTAATGGTTCTAACGTCCTTAGACGGAATATCCAGAAGGCTTCTCTCCTGCTTAACAATGTGAAGCGATCTCCGCCTCTATCGGTAATTCTGACTTGTTCTAAAGCCGTAATACGAATGTTGGCTATGTCTCCATGTTCACACATTCTGGTGTGTCTGGAGAGACTGTGGAGGGGACACTTTTTAAGAATGTTTCTTCTGTGTTCCAGAAACCGCACTTTAAGCTTCCTTATGGTGCGTCCGATATACTGGATGCCACACCCACATTCAACCAGATAAACTACATAGGTGGAATTACAATTCAAAAATTGTGTTATGGTGAATTCTTCACCTGTAGTTCTAGACCTATAAGACTTTTTTCGGTGATCTATATTTTCACAAGTTAGACATCTGGAAGCAGCACATTTAAAGAATCCATTAGGTTCAGTCCCTAACCATTTAGAGTGGGGAACTTCTGTTAAATTAATATTTACGCTTGACTCCTTGGTAGGTGTGCTTTTGGTATTAATGATCTTCTCGCCCCTGTTTGGATTCTTCTTAGTCTTAAACATACTGGGTGCTAGTTTGGATTGGAGTGTATCTGATCTTCTATATACTACCTTAATCCGTTTACCTATTTCTGATTCCAGTAGAGGATCAATTTTCAATAATTGGGTGTTGCGGTGTAGCCTGACTCTCCGATCCATTTTGGATTCATCTGTTTCCAGCTACAACATTACCTGCTTCCAGCCCAGCTTCCAGCAGAGTACAGCTTCTCTTAAAGGGCCAGTGTCCTTTCTACAGTTTACCACTCTCCACCGGTATTATTATTTCTCCGCTCTCAAGCTCTACATTTCAGCTCATATTTCATCGCTCCCAAGTTCATTTATTATTTAACTGGTTCCAGCCAGTATCCACTCCGTGCTAACAACAGTCTGGTTCCAGCCAGTATCCACAGCAGCCATTTTATCTACAGCAGCCCAGCTTTTCCTGGAACACCAGCTGGTACAATCCTGGGTTATCTCCATTGCTACAGTCGGGCCTGGTAAGGACTTTCCATCTAGAAGATTATTAGAACTATCTCACACTACCAGTGCCCTGTGGCTCCTGCCACCCTGTAGTACCCAGGAACTGTATTTATTCTTTGCTGACTTTTATGTTTTCTTTTACTGCTGCTGTGTTGCGGAGTTGTCATAATAAACATCATTGACTTTTATCCAAGTTGTCGTGGTCACGCCTTCGGGCAGTTATTATTCATGTTACTTACATGTCCAGGGGTCTGATACAACCTCCCAGGTTCCGGTACATCTCAGCCCCTACAACTGAGGCTGCCTCCCGTCAGCTCAGGCCCTCAGTTGTGACAGGTGGCAGCTGAGAAATCCTGGAATATTTGAAGGCCTCCTAGAGTATCTGAGTTTTTGGATTCTCTAGCAGCCCTCATGATACGCTCCTTAACAGGAAAGAAATGCACTCGAAGGAGGGTGTCTTTAGGAAGGTCAGATCAAACGGTGCGTGGTCTAGGGAGTAGATGGATACGGTCTATTAAAAGCTCCGTAGAATCTGCAGCGGGGAGGAGCTTCTTAAATAGAGCAGTGGCATAGGACTCCAATTCAGAGTTGGTAACTGAGTCAGGGATGCCCCTGATCTTGATGTTGTTTCGTCGTGATCTGTACTCCATATCTTTTAGCTTAGACTTAAACTGGTCCAGATCTTGTTGTTGGTGATCGTGGGATGAGAGCAGGTCGTTATGGGAGGCGACCAGTTCTTCCATCTTGCGTTCTAAATGATCTGTCCTGTCCCCCAGCGCTACCAACTCAGCCTTGACCTCGCGGACGGCAGAGGTCAGATCTTTAGAGAGTTCTGACTTGAAGGCAGACAGGATCTGGCAAAGGGATCTCACGGTCAGGGGAGCATCAGATTCACAGTCCACTCCTGAAACTGAAAGAGCGGAGGACAGGACACTTGATCCCATGGGATCCGGCATGATGGGAGGAGAGGAGATACTTTGCAAGGGGGAAATTTGGAGGGGTTTCTGGGGGGGGAAGGAGATTTTAGGAGGCATTGGATCTTTGTTTTTTTTAGGAGGCATTTCTCGTCAGAAGGAACGTATTTCGTATCCAGAAAGCAATAAAAGGCGCACCTCGGGGGCCGGGTCCAATCGGAGAGTTGAAGTGAAACAGGAGTACTCAGTCACATTGATAACATGTACGTGTGGATTAGGCAAACATGAGTGGCGGTGGGAGAAGCTAGGAGCACTTACATTATGGAGGCTTCACAGGTGTAGTGCGACAAGGCCGTAGAGTATGCAGCTTGAAATTATAGGTTGAGGTTGGAGCGGGATGAATCGGCACGCAGAGCAACAGTTCTGCTGGGGTGAAGATAACCTCTTCGGGGACAACAAGGTAAGAACGGCCGGTATTCTCTGTCTTCTAGGCCCCTGGGGACGCTGAGGTGGCTGAAGCTGTAGAGGTAGGCGCTGTCTCCACCTGTGAGCGCCACACAATGCGCAGACCCCCTCTTTCCACGTAAGGGGGGGTCGCAGTAGGTAAGAACCAAACACGGTGTCCCCTCCGCACTGGAGTGAATGAGTGAGCCAGCAGCCGTGCACCACCCTGGATTTAAGCGTCGACTGGTGGGGGGGGGGATAATTGCCGGCACCCCACACCCCACGGGCGTCACTGGCGGACGGACACCTCGCCTGAAGGGCTCGACCCCCGGGTCTCAGGGGAGCCACAGGGCAGACAAGCCACAGGGCGCACTCCCGGAGGGCAGGTTCACCGGTACTCAGGGGGGGTATATGAAGCTGAGGATCGGGGGCCGCGCGGCGGGCCGCCGACCGCGGCACGTACCTCTAGCTGTGCGGGTCCAAGGGGGTGAGGCACTCAACCACGTAGGGAGGTGAGGGGGGAGGCAGATAGAGGTTACAGGGGTGAAGTGCTGTGTGGCAGCGGCAAGTCCGGGCAGTGTCCGCACTCTCCTCTGTGGGCTTCAAGATGGCCGCCGGCGGGTGGATGAGCAGGGGGATCTGCACAGCAGCCGCAGCTCTCGTGGGGTGGCAGCAGATTCACCTCGTTTCGAGTGTGGCCGTAGGTCTAGAGCAGGCTGGAGAGTGGTGTAATCAGGCGCAGGTGAGGAGGCACGTCTCTACGGGTCCCGTTCTGGACGCGTTCCGGTCCCGGAGCTCGAAGTCGGGCAGACCTCAAACTCAAGGCCCCGGCTTCGGATCTCGTTATAGGCCTCAGTCGCTAAAAAGGTGCTGCGGTCTCCCGGCAGGGTCCCCGCGCCTAGGGTGCCACCCACGGCCGTGGGTTGAGTCAGTTAGGGTGGGTTCAGGTGAAGGGCACCACCAGGAACGGCCGTTTTAACCCTCTGTTAGCAGGAGCTCTGATGTAGCACTACCTCTCAGTGCAACGTCCAGGCCACGCCCCCTAGCTTTTGGGTTTTTGAGACCCAAGTGCATGATTTTGCATTTTTTAGCATTAAACTGTAGTTGCCACGTTCTTGACCATTTCTCAAGCCTACCTAGGTTATCAATCATTTGTTTCTCTAGCATCCATAAGGGACACATTAGTACGATGGGTATAGATGGGGTCCAAAGGAGCCAGTGCACTTTAAATTTCTTCCACTGGGTGTGCTGGCTCCTCCCCGCTATGCCCCCTCCCACAGGCAGTTTAGAAAAAAGTGCCCTCAGGAGAGGATGCACACTTTGCTAACTCCAGAGTTTTTCTTCATTTTATTTTAAACTTTTGTTTATTTCGGTATGCTGTTTGGGCAACAGCATACCTGCGCCGTGGGAGTTAGGGTTGGGGACGGTCACCAGCCTTGCGAAGTGCAGAACCGCTTCCCCGCTGCAGGACCACCGTCCTGAGGGGTTGTTTGTTCAGCGGGGCATTGCGCCTTGGCTGTCGCAACCGCAGCACGCCGCACACCCCTAACACTGCCTGAAAGTGATCGTCGGTGGAGAGTACAAACCGGGGTCCCCGCTAGGGGGGTCCCCCAGTTCTTGGTGCGGCAAAAGTGCGGGTGAGGCATTCGGGTCCCTCCTGGGGGGGACCCGCTATAGACCCTGCGTGAGACTGGCTAGCGATGACTGTACTAAACATTCATGTGAAGCTACAGCATGGTTAGTAGACAGGGCCAGTATAAATATATGTGTAGCTCTGGCGCCATTACAGGGGGCGGAGCTACATAAGAGCGGGCTCAGCGGCATTTTGGCACCTTCCGCTGCATAAGCAGCAGCCTCAATCAGCTCCTCCAGACTGTCACACGCTGGATCACTGGTACAGAGTGTTGATTAGGGGGAGAGCCACTAATTGTGCGCAGATATTATTCCTCTGAGGGAATTACATTGTATAAGCAGTTTTCACTGTTATGCAAAAATGCTGACATCCCCACTGGGGCTCTGCAGCGTTGGGTGTGCTGGGTACTCTCTTCCTCTACGTCTCCTCTCACATGCAATAGGGCATGCTTACATTGTAATCAGTCTGTGTTGTATGTGTATTGCGTTTTCATTCTGGTAAAACAAAAGTTATGCAGTGTATATAATACCAGATTCTCCCCTCTTTCATCTGGTTCCATATCATGTGAGCAGTGTAGTCAGTTCACACAAAATGCTGAGGTCAATAGGGGGAGAGTCACGAGCACACCTGGCTTGGGGCTATTAAAACTATGATGTCTGGGGGGCGTGGCCTGAACACTGCTCTGAGTGGAGGTGCTGGCGCTGAGCTCTGTCCACTACAGAGTTAATACCACTCATTACTGCCTGCCCCTGTGATTATTTTATTCACCCCAGCTCTACCCTCACCTGTGGGTGCTGCCCTGGGCTCGGGGTCGCCGCCGGGAGGTTCTAGCAGCTGTTCCCCGCCTGAGGCCTGCTCCTTACTGTGAAGCCGGGGCCTCGAGTTTAACATCTCCCCGAAAACGAGCTCCAGGGCCGGAACGCGTCCGAAACGGGACCCGCGGCGGCTCCCCCTCCTGCCTGTACTCATCAACACAGAGCCCCCTGCCTGTACCAGACCCTCGGGCACCCCTTGAAGTGGAGAGGCACCCTCTTTGTCTCCTGTGGTGGCAGAAACTGATAAGAATCCCCTGCCTGTGCTCTCGGCGGCGGCCATCTTGGTACACCCTGAACTGTGAGTAAAGGTGTACTCTTGTGTACCAGACCCTGTTCCGCAGCACGAGCCCTCCAACCTCTTTAACTACACCTGCCTTACCCCTCCAGTGTGCCAGCGTACCCATCCCCTTGAGGCCCGGCGCAGTTGTGCTTCAGACCTGCGACCCAGCTCCCCTGTGGCCTCCCGGAGCTCTGGTGCTGCGCCCTCCGGTTATAACTACCTACTGCTGTGGCCGCTGGCTCTCCGGTGACTTCCTCCCGTGCCTCCCGCAGACCCGACTCCAGTAACCGTCCGACAGGGTTTCACACTGAGTGCCGCACGTGGCGGCTGACACCCGCACTACCAGCCGTGCCTGGAACTCACCTCAGCTATTGCACCGGGCGCTGTCTGTACGCTGCAGTGGCTGCCTACAGACATACAGACTCCCTGTACCCCTGACACGCTCCATCCAGATTCTGCACCAGTGATCCGCTGGAGGGAACCCACGCTGCATACGGTGCACCGAGGCGAATACCTTTGATGCCTCCCGCTCTCTCCCCAGAGACCCGCCGCGCTAACAGGTACCGCGCTGGACGCTGCCTGCTGGGACCGGGGGTTGCGACAGGGATAGAGGGCTTCCCCCCCCCCCCCCCCCTTCTCCTCTCTGCGGACAGCTGCCTGGCCTGCTTTAAAATCCGGGACTCTTACTCCCCTATCCGCGACGGCGGCTGTGCCCTTGTCTGGGGGACTCTCTCCTACCTCTGTGGTGGGGTGCTCACTGCCGGTATTACCGCCATACCAGCCCCCAGCGCTATGACCACCTGAACGCGGGGTGCGTGGTCTCCCCTGGGTGTACCTCTTTTTATTTTATTTTATTTTTTATTTTTTCCCTCCCCTATCCTGTCCCATATTTTTTTGGACTTCCTGTCCCCCCTGGCAGATCATATCTCATAGTATAATACTCTACACTGGTCCGGTCCACATGCAGAAATCTTCGTCCAAGACTCCTAAACAAGGGGGTGCTGATATCTCTCAACATTTTACCAGGGGCACCAAGAACACCCAACATCGGGGTCTCCCCTCCCCTCCTCACGATTCTATGGATAACTCCGTCACACCGCCTTCTGCTCCGTCCACCAAGGATGATATCTTAGCTCTCCGCTCCCTTATTACGGACTTTAAGGACTCTCTGGAGTCCAAACTGGACAAAGCGGTGACCTCCATTAAGACGGACATTTCATCCCTCGCTTCCAGAGCCTCCAAAATGGAATCTCGCCAGGACCATTTCCAAAAAGCTCTAAACGATACGGGTCGTGACCTGGACCACATTGTCTCAGAATTGTCTGAACTTCGTACTAAAAATGAGGATCTGGAGAACCGCGAACGCAGATCCAACCTGCGCATTCGCAACATCCCTGAATCCGTTAGTAAGGATAACCTCGAACCCTACCTTCACACCCTCTTCTCCTTTCTGATACCGGACCTGGGGGATGTACAATTTCCTCTAGAAAGGGCCCATCGTGCCCTCCGTCCTAAGCCTAGGGATGGTGAGCCTCCTCGCGATGTGGTCCTCCGCTTTCTCAAGTTTAAAGATAAAGAAAGGGTCCTCAACTCTACTCGTGGAAAGCCTCATGTACTCTTCAATTCATCTAAACTTCAGTTCTTCCAAGATCTGGCCCCTCTAACCATAGCTAAACGGAGGGAACTCCGTGATCTAACAAAGGCACTACGAGACAGGAACATCCGATACCGATGGGGTTTCCCCTTTAAGCTAATCGTTGACCTTCAGGGAAAGACAGTCATCATCAGAGATCCCCGTGAGGGCAAGGACTTGCTTTCGCATATAGAAGAAGCTGGACCCCCCGTTGGGGCAGACCACTCAACTTAAAATTAGATTATGCGTTGGGATGGATGTTTTCCTATGAGCCCCTCTTCCCTTCCGTTAATACAACAGCCCTTGAAAAATCTGCGCCACTACGCTCCCTTCCCCCCTCAGACGTTTGTATAACTTTCCTTTGACTGTTTGTTGCCGGGGGAACACCCCTTGCTATACGTCTGTAAGGACTTCAATGTTATGTTCACGTACTGCATATGTCCACCCCTCCCCCCACACTTTTTTTTTTTTTTTTCCCTCCCTACCCCATGCTGCCTTATGTTATTTTTCTGGAATTGTCTCAAGGTCACTCTTTGTAGCAGTTCAAACTCACTAAACCCAACATGTTTACAGTAGTCAAGGTGGCCAAATTTCGGTTTCTAGCAATAGCCCCTAGCCTCGCATGCCACTTCTAGCCATGGTTTGACCTTAACGTCCCCTGATGCTGCATTTTACCTCCCGTTGTTAGTTTGTTCCTAGTTCAGGGAATCAATATTTCTCTTAGTTGCCCACAGTAACATTTATAGCTTCATGCATTATTAGGTCTTTTTTCTCCCGCTGTCCTAACGTTTACAAGTTCTATTTGTTTTGGGTTGTGGCGGGGTCCGTGGGCACAGGGGCCTCACATATTTAGCCAGCTTATCCGTTGGCTTTCTCATAGACTCCACATGCCGCACTGTGGGCCCCCTGTGCCTGTTGCCCCTACCGGTTTTAACAAGTGTGTATCTTTGTATTCCGTAAAAGTTACTGGTATCTACAGATGATAATTATTACTCAATGTATTTTCTGGTGATGATTGTTTTCCCCCCCACACTTTTTTTTTTGTTTTTGTTTTTTTTTTCCTTTCTCTTCCCCCCCCCCCCCCCCTTGTCTCTATCCCTTTATCCCCCTCACCAAGGGGACACCGATCCTCCTCTTGTCTCCTACACACTAGTGCCCGTTTTGTTTAACGCATTATCCCTTCTCTTCTTGGGTTGTGCATATACTCCCTGTTCTCCTCCCTGCATGTGATATTTCTCTACTCATTTAGATCACCACCCCCCAATTTAATTTTATTTTATTTATTTATTTTTATTCCCTTTTGGCGACTCGGAACTTTGGTTCCCTCGCCTTTCTGGACCACTAAGTCCTAATTACAGGAGTACCAATCTCCTTTGTATTGAGTAAACTGCTCTTCCCCTTTTTCTCACCTGTCTCTGTTTTGCTCAATCCGAATTGGGTACTCTGCTCCTTTAACACCTCCCCCTCTTCTTTTTTTTTTTTTTCTTTCTCTCTCTCTCTTCCTCTTTTCTTTCTCTCCTTTTCTAAACTCTCTCTCTTGAGCGAGTCGGCTCCTTTCCTCTGCTCCCCCTTTTCAATACCTCATCCACATTCCCCCCGATCTCAACATCATGCCTTTCACTATTGCCTCTATGAATGTCCGGGGCCTTAACACGCCCCATAAACGCTCTCACTTGTTCCGTACAATCCGCACTCTACGCGCAGACATAGTCCTACTACAAGAAACACATTTTAAGCGATATGGTCACCCCAATTTGTCTTCCAGACGATTCTCCACTGTGTTGTACTCCTCAAGTGAATCTAAGCATAACGGAGTCGCTATCCTGATAAGCAACAAACTCCCCTTCACTCAAAGCTCGGTTCATGTTGACACAGAGGGGAGGTATATCATTCTGGTTGGCAGGCTGGGGCACCTGGAGGTGACTATAGCTAACCTCTATGCTCCCAACACGGGCCAACAATGATTTTTGAGATCCTTTTTTAAGGCTCTCCAGAAACACAGAGCAGGTTATGTATTCCTGGGAAGGGATTTCAATGCCGTTCTAGACCCTCTATTAGATAAATCCGCTTCCCAGAAACACCCTCGCACCTGTCATATATCCGATACTTTCTCTAAACTAATTAAAGAAGCATCTCTCTTCGATACTTGGCGTGCTCTTAACCCATCCTCCAAGGACTACACTTTTTTTTCCAATCCCCATCAGTCTTATTCCAGACTTGACTACCTTTTCTGCAGCCACCCGGCCTCTAACCACATTTTGTCCTCATCGATTATCCCCAATGTATGGTCGGACCACTCCTCCGTCATGTCCGCATTTGATCTGTTGGATGCCCCAACTTCCCGCCCATCTTGGCGCCTGAATGAGACACTTCTTAAAATTCCCTCCTTCAAATCCAAGATAGCTGGACTGCTCATGGAATACTTTTCTTTTAACAATCCTGAATCCGGATGCTCCCCATTAGTCTGGGAAGCTCACAAAGCTGTCTTCAGAGGCCATGTAATTAGCTATGCATCTCACCGCAATAGGGAACACAAAGCAATACTAAGAAACCTCACTGAACAGGTCCAAATCCTAGACTCTCTTCACAAGCGTAGTCCCACGGACTCGAACTATAAACAGCTTACGGCAGCTAGGGCTACTCTCAATGCACTAATCACAGAAAAGATAGATAAATCCCTACGTTGGCTGAATCAGCGATTTTATGAGAAAAGCAATAAGGCTGATGCCCTCTTGGCAAATAGATTAAAAGCACGCAAAGCCCTCTCTTCTATAGTCTCGTTTAAGGACTCTAACGGTAACACACACTATAATCCCTCAGACATCAACTCTATCTTTAAGGAATACTACACCCGTTTGTATAACTCCCCAGGCAGTACGTCATCCCTACCTGACTCAAACACGCGCATCTCCGACTTCCTGACCTCATGCTCCCTACCGCAGTTGGATACACCCTCAGCCACTGCATTATGTAAGCCTATATCTGATGAGGAAGTATCGGCTGCTCTTAAACTACAGAAACCCTCTAAGGCTCCGGGACCGGACGGCCTACCCTTTGCGTACTATAAAACATTTGAGTGTTCTCTTGTCCCTCACTTGACGGCTACTTTTAATAAAATCCTTAACGGGGAACTCTTTCACAGCGAAACTACTAAAGCACTAATTACTGTTATTCCCAAACCTGGTAAAGATCACCAACAGGTCTCTAATTATCGCCCCATTTCTCTTCTCAACACCGACTTGAAACTTTTTGCAAAAATTCTCGCCCTACGCTTGAACCCCCTTCTTCCGTCTCTTATACATCCCGACCAAGTCGGATTTGTCCCTACACGCCAAGCTCTAGATAATACCAGACGCACCGTTAACCTGATCCATCATGCTAACTCTCTCAAACTCCCCTCTCTTCTATTGGCACTAGACGCGGAGAAAGCCTTCGATAGGGTTTCGTGGGCCTTTCTCGATCAAACACTCCGCAGCTTTGGTGTTCGCGGGGAATTTCTCCAAGCCATTTCAGCACTATATCACAATCCCTCCACTTCTGTTCTAGCGAACGGAATTCTTTCAGACTCCTTCGCCATCACCAATGGTACACGACAGGGTTGCCCCCTGTCGCCTCTCATCTTCGCTCTGATAATTGAACCTCTCGCCTGCCGCATCCGTCTTAATCCGGACATTACGGGCTTTTCTATCAAAGACTCACACTACAAACTTTCCCTTTTTGCGGATGACGTCCTCCTCACCCTCACTAGCCCGTTAATTTCCCTACCCAATCTTTTCAAAGAACTAACTCTCTATGGGGACCTCTCTGGATATAAGGTGAACAATGACAAGTCAGAGGCTCTCCCATTACACATCCCTCTCAACAAGCTCAATCTTCTGAAATCCAACTTCCCTTTTGCATGGCGTCACACCTCCATTAAATATTTGGGGGTGCACATTACCAAATCTTACCACTCTCTCTATGACGCAAACTTTCCTCCCTTATTTAAGGAAATATCTCAAAACATCTTAGGATGGAAAAAACACTTCATTTCTTGGATTGGCAGGATTAATGCCATTAAGATGAACGTCATCCCCAAGATTTTATACCTCTTCCAGACTCTCCCTGTCCCAATCCCTCCCCGGACTCTATCCTCCCTCCAGACCCAATATGGTAAATTCATATGGAATGATAAGAAACCGCGATTGCGTAGGGAGACTCTCCAGCAGAGCTCTACGAGTGGTGGTTTGGGCCTTCCCTCGCTATCAAGATACTACTACGCCACGGCACTCAGTCAACTTGTTGCCTGGCATTCTCCACGGCACACAAGGAGATGGGTGGACTTGGAGAGTGACTTGGCTCAGGTCGATTCAGTTTCTCATCTTCCATGGCTCCCCCGTCCGCACAGACCTAAAACCATTCAGCCAGTGCCAACAATATCCCTAACTTTATCGGTGTGGGACTCACTAAAATCTAAACTTTCTCTCCACACACTTCCCTCTCCCCTAACCCCCATCTGGAACAACCCCTCCTTCTCCCCGGGTCGATCCCATCATTTTGCTTCCAACTGGGCCAGTGCGGGCGTCTCCTGCTTTCACCATCTACTTCATAACAATGTACCGTACTCTTTCGCAGACCTTCAAACAAAGCACTCTCTCCCGACCTCATATTTTTATCAATACCTTCAAATCCGAAATTTCGTGATGTCCTCAACCAGGACAACGCCTCTTCCAAATATCCCGACTCCGATGGAGCGCCTTTGCATGTATCGTCCCACGGATCGAGGCACTATTTCCAATCTGTATCACTCCATTTTGTCTCCAGCTGTGCCTCCCCGCACAGCACATGAACTTGCATGGGAAACTGATTTGGGGACTACCCTAGATGATGACGTATGGGAATCTGTCCGATTGAATATTTCTAAATGTTCTATTAGCGTCTCCATTAAGGAGAACTCCTACAAAGTCTATACGCGCTGGTATCTGGTTCCCGAACGCTTAAACCAAATATATCCGAATACTTCAAACCTCTGTTGGCGTCAATGTGGTCAAGTAGGCACGTATTTTCACATCTGGTGGAGCTGCCAGAAGATAGCCTCTTTCCGGTCAATGGTCCGTATCCTTATTCAGTCGCTTATCCCGGACTGCCCCCCCCTTCCCCCTGAGACGTTGCTTCTGTGTGCCCCAGCCTGTCAGCTATCTAAGCCGGAGAACAAACTGGCTGTGCATATAGCCTGTGCAGCTAAACTTCAAATTGCTAAATCATGGAAACTCCCCACCCCTCCAACCCGTCCTGAACTTATGAACCGTGTGTGGTTTGTTGCAAAGATGGAATACCTTTCCTCCTTGATGAACAACACAGTGGATAAATTCCACGTCGTCTGGACACCTTGGTACACTAAATTTCAAGTAGCTCTCCCAGGTCTCTCCTAGTTCACCTTACCCTTTTTCCCCACCCTACTTATCTCCCGACTCGTTCTCCCCTCGTCTGTGATTGTTTTTTTTTTTTTTTACACTCTTTATTTCTCTCCACTCTCTTCTCTCCTCAATTTTTATTACCACTCTTGTTTCTTTTTCCCTCTGACGCTCTTGGTAATATCCTACAAGCCCTTCCATGGGTTCCACTGGTTGGCCCGTCGGAATATATATATTTTTGTTCCTAACTCTTGATTGTTTATGGGTTTGTTAAAAAAAAAAAACAAATAACAAATAACATAGAGACAAACTCCCGCACTTAATTTTCTAGCCTACGTATTCTAGTTTTCTTGTGCTCTGAGTATGTCAATAACTTCCATTTGTCATTGCTTTTCTCTTGTCAATAAACTTTTGTGATTTAAAAAACTATGATGTCTGATATGTCATCTCAGCTCACTGCAAATGCCAACAAAACACAGAAACTGCAAAAAGCAGTAGCAGATCTAGCTGCCAGGGCTGATGTTCCCCATCTCCTCCTCTCTACTGCAGGTCCACATAAACGTACTTTACCTGCACTTCTATCAGATACTGATGATGATATACAGGATGATGGGTACGATGTGGATCCCATAAGTGGGGATTCCACTCCTACACAGGGTATTGAACCCCTTCTTTTAGCTATAAGGGATGTGCTAAAGCTCCCCCTAGAGGACGCTGCAAATCAGCAGTCGTTTTTCCTCCCTCAAGACAAACTGACTGTCACATTTCCTGCTTCTAAAGAATTAGATGATTTATTTAAGCTAGCCTGGAAGAATCCAGATAACAAATATCAGGTGTCAAAATGGTTTTTGCATACATTTCCCTTTGCCCCTGAGGGTAGAAAGTTCTGGGAAGAATCTCCAGCTGTAGACGTCTCGGTCTCTCGCCTCTCTAAAAAGGCGGTACTCCGGCTCCAGGCTCCTTTACGGTAAAGGACCCGGGGGATAGGAAAATTGAGGCCACACTGAAATCTATGTGCATTGCTGCAAATGTATCTCAAAGACCGGTCATTGCTGATTGCTGGATGACACATGCAATTCACTTCTGGGCTACTCAAATTCAGGAGGGTCTTTCGGGTAACATGACCCTAGTTACTACGGTGACTTTCCTAAAACACATTCAGGACATGGCAAGAGTCCTCTGAGACTCCCTAAAAGAGATTCCCAATATTAATGCTAGGACCACTGCTATGGCTGTGTCAGCACGCAGAGCCATATGGTTGCGTCAGTGGATTGCAGACGCTGACTCCAAACGCAATGTGGAATCTCTTCCCTTTACAGGTGAATGGCTCTTCGGAGGCAAATTGGAGGCATGGATCTCCAAAGCTACTGCTGGGAAATCCGCGTTTCTTCCCTCGGCGGCTCCGCCTGCTAGACATACCTACCCAGGACCGTCTACTGAGTCCTTTCGGTCCACCAGATTTCGATCTAGGGCCAGAGGTGCATCTAATGCAGCTAGAGGCACCAGGGGTAAACCTAAGAAACCAGCCATTGCCATTTCACAAGAACAGACCACCAGTTCAGCTTCCGTGAAAACCTCAGCATGACGGTGCCTGCCCAACCCGGGAGGATCTCGAGGTGGGAGCCCGGTTATGTCACTTCAGCCACATCTGGGAAAGTTCCTGCCAGGACGCCTGGGTAAGGGACCTTATTTCTCAAGGTTACAAGCTGGAGTTCAACAGTGCTCCTCCCCAACAATTTTTTAAATCAAGCTTACCAGCTCAGGGTCCAGGGGGTCAATGTGGTCCCTTACCTGGACGATCTCCTGATAAAAGCGAGTTCCAGGAAGCTTCTACTGCTCCATATAGATCGCACTATACACCTTCTGTCACACCACGGGTGGATCCTCAATCTGCAGAAGTCCCACCTGGAGCCATCTCAGCGGCTTCTGAGGAAACAGCCCCAGGATTGAGGCTGAGAAACGTGTCAAGCAATCCGTCTGACTACATTGCCCGACATTCTGCTTGGCATCCAGCTAACCATCACGAACAGAGACTGATTTCTGCAGCACGTCCCCGATAGCATCCGCCGCTCAGCGCCTCAACCAGCATCTGTTCGGCATTTGGCTCACCGCACCAAACGGAGATTCAGCTTATGACAGCTAGCAGTGTGCTCCAGGTGAAGCTTGATGGAAAGTGGTGAGAGAGCATTATAGCCTTTGAATTTTTATGCCGATTTGAATGAGACTGTGAGCGTTTTATCTATTATTTCTCACAAGCCCTGCACATTCTATTGCAGTGTCCCAGAGCGGGCAGCCGGCGCCCTACGGACATAACACAATTGTTGCCCATTGCATAAGTTGGGTTAAGTATAATAACAGACTTCAAAATACGTCACATGCTTAATCTGTTATTGTGCAATTATAAGCTTCATAAGAAAAGCTGGTCAATTTTGGACGGCATTATTGAGAAATAAGAGCTAAATAGGGATTTCACAAATAATGGAGCGGATGACATCAATGTGAATAATCCCTATATACATCACGGATGAACTTTTAAACCCTCTACCAATATATGGTTTCAAGTGTTTCAATCAGCCCACGCGTGGAGCTTATTCTAAGGAATTCCTGTTAATCACAAGTGTTACCATACATTATATAAAGGGTAGATTGATACATTGTTCCAAAGGAGACCTTAATGAGGAATACAAATTGTTACATGTTTTGATGTGTTGCTGCTAAAAGATTTTTTAAAGTCACAGGATGTTTAGGCTTTCTCATAATTTTTATATATGAATAAGGTCATTTTTAATAAAATATATTAATACTTTAGTGACAGCGCTTCTCTCTGTGGTTTTTATTAATTTTTGTTTTTTGAGGCTCAGCACCTCAAATAAGTGAAGCTGCAGTCAGTATTGATATCATCAGTGTCTCATAGCCAGTACACCAGCGCCTACTCATATTTCTTTGTAGATTTTTTCCATCTCAGCGGCTCCTGTTTCTGGGAATGCTACTGGATACTGTAGCGCAGACAGTGTTCCTCCCAGAGAATAAAGTGAGAGCTCTCCAGGAAATGATGTGCATGGTTCTCCGTCCCACTCGAGTTTCCATTCATCATTGCATAAGATTGTTGGGAAAGATGGTAGCCTCGTACGAGGCCATCCAGTATGGACGGTTCCATGCCAGACCTTTTCAACTGCACATCCTGCACAAGTAATTTAGGATTGGATTCTCCTCACGACGGATGCGAGTCTGAAAGGATGGGGAGCTGTCACCCAAGGGGTGCAGTTCCAGGGCAGGTGGTCTGTCCAAGAGGCCATACTTCCGATCAACATCCTGGAACTTCGGGCTATCTACAATGCCCTGATTCAGGCATCCCTTCTGCTCCAGGATCAAGCAATCCAGGTACAGTCGGACAACGCCACGGCTGTGGCGTACATCAATCGGCAAGGAGGGACAAAAAGCAGGGCAGGCTTCTGAGAAGTATCAAGAATACTCCTCTGGGCGGAAAGAAATGCAGTAGCTCTGTCCACAATCTTCATTCCGGGAGTGGACAACTGGGAAGCGGACTTCCTAAGTCGCCACGGTCTCCACCCAGGTAAGTGGGGCCTACATCCTCAAGTGTTTCAACAGATCATCGACCAGTGGGGTTGCCCCCAGATCGACATGATGGCGTCCCGCCTCAACAAGTAACTTCACTCCTATTGCTCGCGAACCCGAGATCCCTAAGGCGTGCGCAGTGTATGCACTGATGTCGCCTTGGCCTTACCAGCTGGTCTACATATTTCCTCCGATTCCCTTTATCCCAAAGGTGCTCAAGAGGATACGGCATCACGGTGTACAAGCAATTCTGCTTGCCCCGGATTGGCCCCGGAAAGCGTGGTACGCGGATCTTCTGGACATGTCCGTCGAAGACCCTTGGCCTCTACCACTCAGAAGAGATCTTCTTCAACAAGGATCGTTCGTCTACCCGGAATTACGGTGGCTTCGTTTGACGGCATGGAAGTTGAGCGGAACATTCTAGCTCACAAGGGACTTTCCAAAAAAGTTAATTGCCACTATAGTGCAAGCCAGAAAACCTTTGACGTCAAAACACTATCATAATATCTGGCGGAGATACGTCTCCTGGTGCGAGGAACGCACATATCCATCTGCCGATTTTCACTTGGGAAGATTTCTTCGTTTCCTGCAGGCTGGAGTGGATCAAGGCTTACGTCTGGGATTCATTAATGTTCATATTTTGGCTCTTTCCATCTTCTTCCAAAAGTATACAGCCTGAAGTTCAGACCTTCTTGCAAGGAGTGCTTCACATCCAACCTCCGTTTGTGCCGCCTACGGCTCCTTGGGATTTGGATGTGGTATTACGATTCCTACAGTCCTCCTGGTTTGAACCTCTGATGACAGTAGAAGACAAGTACCTCATGTGGAAGATGGTGATGTTACTGGTCCTTGCTTCTGCTAGACGTGTCTCAGAATTGGGGGCCTTATCGTATAAAAGTCCATATTTGGTCTTTTACAAGGACAGAGCGGAGCTCCGGACTAGACAGCAGTTCCTGCTGAAGGTTGTTTCCGTGTTTCATCTGAATCAACCTATTGTGGTTCCGTCCTGTTCTGACGCTTCTGCTTCTCCGGAGGCATTGGATGCTATGCGTGTCTTGAAGATCTATGTCAAGCGTACAGCTCGGATAAGAAAGATGGATTCCTTGTTCATGCTCTATGATGCGCAGAAGAAGGGTTGCCCTGCTTCAAAGCAGTCCATTGCTCGTTGGATTCGACTTACTATCCAACAGGCCTATGTGTCAGCAATCTTACCTGTTCCTAAGTCTCTAAAGGCTCACGCTACAAGATCGGTGAGCTCTTCCTGGGCGGCTGCCCGTGGAGTCTCGGCCTTGCAACTGTGCCGAGCCGCTACCTGGTCGTGGAAGAACACCTTTGTGAAGTTCTACAAGTTTGATACCCAGTTTGGGCAGGTGGTGCTGCAGATGTCTCTGCACGTTCCCGACCGTTCTGGAAGCTTTGGGACATCCCCATCGTACTAATGTGTCCCCAATATCCCTTATGTATGCTAAAGAAAATAGGATTATAATACCTACCGGTAAATCCTTTTCTCGTAGTCCATAAGGAATATTGGGCAGTGACTTTCTGCAGGTTCTCTGTTAGGTGTTACCTGTTCAGCTGTTGCTGTTTATGTTGCCAGATGTTGCTGTCCCAGTTATGTTATGGTGTGTTGGTGTATAAATCTCACCACACTTCTCGTTGTTATGTTCCTTCTCTCAAGTATGTGATTTCTCCTTCGGGCACTGTTTTACCTATAACTGCCTGTGGGAGGGGGCATAGAGGGAGGAGCCAGCACACCCAGTGGAAGAAATTTAAAGTGCACTGGCTCCTTTGGACCCCGTCTATACCCATTGTACTAATGTGTCCCCAATATCCCTTATGGACTACAAGAAAAGGATTTACCGGTAGGTATTTAAAACCTATTTTTACCCCTCCTGGTGTGTCTACCCTGTTGCAAATCTTTGCATCATCTGCAAAGGCATACTTTCTCTTCAATACCATTTGTAATGTCACCAGCAAAGATATTAAAGAGAACTACATCCTGACCAAAATGCCTGCAAAGACACACCAACGGGTATTTCAGCATCTACAGATGCTGACAGTGGGCATCTCAGGCACATAGATGCCCTTCAGGGAACTGTTTTTGTAGTAGTATTAGCACAACGTCACAGACACAACTGTGGCAACAGATGCAAGTATGTCCACGTCTATCTCAGGCCCTTTATACTACTTTCTATGCTTACAATGCTCAGCTGCTTTGCAGAGCCACATTCATTTTGCTGTGCATACAATTTATTGCAACATTAACAAAGCAAAGTATAGGGCGTGTTAATGTAAGAGGTGTAAATGTACTTGTCCCAGTGCTTTTTAATATCTTTATTGGTGACATTGCAAATGGCATTAAAGAGAAAGAAAGTATGCCTTTTTGCAGATGACAGAAAGGTATGCAACAGGGTAGACACACCAGGAGGAGTAAAACAAATGATCGAGGATCTAGGTAGACTAGAGGAAAGGTCAAGAGTGTGGCAGTAACAGTTTAATGCCAAAAAATGCAAAATCATGCACTTGGGTCTTGAGAATCCAAAGGCTAAATATAGTATTAATGGCACTATACTGGAAACTACTTAGAAGGAAAGGGATCTAGGAGTCATTGTTTCAGGTGACTTAAAGGCAGGTAAGCAATGTAACAAAGCAACGAGGAAGGCTAGTTAGATGCTTAGTTGCATAGGGAGAGGAATTAGCAGCAGAAAGAAAGAAGTAATAATGCAACTGTACAGGTCATTGGTATGGCCTCATCTAGAATACTGTGTCCAATTCTGGAGACCATATATCTTCAGAAGGATAAAATACATTAGTTACTGTACAAAGAAGGGCAACTAAAATGGTGCATGGCCTACATCACAAAACATATACAGAAAGACTAAAAAAGCTAAATATGTATAGTTTGGAGCAGAGAAGGGAAAGGGGGAACATGATAGAAACTTTCAAATATATCAAGGGTTTTAGCAAAGTCCAGGAGGGAAACATTCTTCAAATAAAGGAAGTATTAGAACATGAGGACATGCACTGAGACTAGAGGGAGGTAGATTCAAAGGACATTTGAGGAAAAAATTACTTCACAGAAAAGTTAGTGGACAAGTGTAATAGCCTCACATCAGAGGTGGTAGAAGCTAAGACAGTAGAGCAATTTAAACATGCATGGGATAGACATAAGGAAATCCATACAAAGAAATAAGGATCAAATAAAATGTGAGGTAAAAATATGGTAAAAAAGGGGCAGACTAGATGGGCCAAGTGGTTCTTATCTGCCATAAAATTCTATGTTTCTAGGCACATAACAGATAGAATGAACTTAATACAGTACAGAAACAATAGGGGGTATCCAATTACCCACTGTAAATTACCGCGGGTTATTGCCTCGCCGGGGGCTTTCCGGTTTATCAGGAATTATGTTTCGACTGTCTCAGGCAGGCGAAACCAAATCTCAGAGAGCAGCCTGTGGCCAGCAATAGCACGCATTTGTTTTCCGCTCCCAATGTTTCTTCACAGCGAATTGGATACCCCCAATGAAGTACAGAAAAGCTTTTCATAAAATACACAGTGCTTTGAGAAACTAAAGGGACATCAGTGAAATGAGTAAGCAGGAAAGTCTTGAGTCTATTTTTGAAGGATTCTAGAGTGGGCGCCTCTCAAACTGTGCAGGAAAGCAGGTTCCATAGAGTCGGAGCAGCATGGCTAAAACCTCAACCGCCCCCAGATGAATTCCTGGAGATTCTAGATACTGCTAAAAGTCCTTCATCTACAGATCGCAGTAATCGAGCGAGACACTATGGAATCAGAAGCTGCTCCAGGTATCTTGAGACCTGATCATGTAGGGCTTTGAAAATCAGTAAGCCAATCTTAAAAATTATTATTCGCTATCTTATAGGCAGCCAGTGGACTGGTTGTTACGTTGCTGGAACAGGGCTAGTTGGTTAACAGCCTGGCAGCTGCATTTTATGCCAAATTCTTTTGTTGAGAGACCAAGGTAGAGGGCATTGCAGTAATCTAATCAAGATATTACAAATGCATGTATGACTGTTGGCAGATCTACAAAGGGAATTAATTGCTTGATTCAGGCTATGTTCCTCAGATGAAAGAATGAGAATTTGATTGTGGCTGATATCTGATGTTTAAGTGTCAAGCCACCATCCACAACAACCCAAGATTCTGTACATAATAAGTCGTTTGTAATTCTGAACCCCAAATTTAGTCCAGTTGATTGGCGATGATGCAGTCTTGTCCTTTCAGTTTGAGGAACTATCATAAGGACCTCTATTTTATCAGGGTTCAGTCGCAGCCAGTTGGCACTCATCCACTTCTGGAGCTCAGCTAGACAGCCATTTATGGTTGTTGTTGTTGTTGTTGGATTCTCAGTACCTGGGGCAGAGGACCGGTACAGTTTTGTATCATTTGCATAGCAGTTGTAGAACAGGCCATGACGTCTGTTTATTTCACCCAGTGGTAACATGTATACTTCAAAAAGAATGAGGGATAGTATAGAACTTTGTGGAAAACCACAGGCCAGTGCACTGGTGATGATTAGTATACTCCAGACGAAAATCTCTGTGACCTGCCAGTGAGAAATTATTTGAGCCAGCTGAAGGCTGTGCCATCAAGTCCACAGAAATTTTTCAGACGCTCAGTCAGAAACCCATGGTCTACGGCAGTGGTCGGCGAACAGGGGTAAATTACCCCAAATGAGGTAAAAATGAAATTGCTGGGGGTAATGGATAGTCGCGCTGCCAAGACACTGCCCCGTCCAGCACCATCCGGCTCGCGATGTGACGTGATGACGTCACACCACGCTCCCTCCTGCCCGCCCTGCGCTGTGCTCCTGGCCGCCCTGTGCTGTGTTCCTGGCCACGGTGTGACGTGCTGATATCACACCGCACTCCCTCGCGGCCGCCCCCATCCTGCGCTGTCCTGTCCTATCGCCCGTGGCCCGCCAACCCACACACAGAACTTGAAGTGTTGTGTGGCTGATCACTGACGGAGTTCCGCAGGATCAGACAGTGGCCCACATAACAATGGGAAATTCCCACTGACATTACTGAGGTGAGGATGTGACCATCTGTCTCCTAAAAGTCGTGTGTCCCCCTCCCTTTCCCCCTCATCCATCTTTCTTACATTCATTCTGGTGTTTTGGGGAGTAAGTGTTAATGAACCCATTCATTGCCAAAAAATAATTGGCAAAAATAATAAAATAAATATTTATATATACATATATATATAATAGTATCTCAGAAATGCCATATAAACAGTGATAACCAGTTTATATGCACAATAATATATGATTTCCTTCCTTTCAAATCAAGGGGGTAACATCGGCTTATCTAAATATATTTTGGGGTAAAAGGTAAAAAGGTTTCCTGACCCCTGGTCTACAGTATCAAATGCTGCAGAGAGCTCCAGAAGGATTAAGATTGAACAGTCATCTCTGTCTCTGGCCATCAGAAGATCATTAAACACACATGCGAGGACTCTATGAGTGCTATGTCCTTTCCTGAATCCTGACTGGAATGGATTGTAGATACTGGGCCGTTTCGAGCCAATTTGGCTCCCAGTGCGAGATTTAAAAATGCACACCCCCCCATAGATATAAAGAGGAAAAGCATGCGCGCACAGAAGACGCGCGCGCTCCCGGTAAGGGGGCGTGACCTCATTAAAATGGGCGTGGCTTTGTTAAGATGGGCGTGGCCTCATCTGATCTCATCAACACGGCCACCACAGGATATTAAAAAAAAAAGTCCTCATTTTACACATTACAGCAGGCACGCTACCCCATTTTACACAGCACGACAGGCACGTGCCCCCATTTTACACATTGCGGCAGGAAAAAGTGTCCCCATTTTACACAGTACGACAGGCAAGTGTCCCCATTTTACACATTGCGGCAGGAAAAAGTGTCCTCATTTTACACAGCACGGCAGGCAAGTGTCCCCATTTTACACATTGCGGCAGGCACGTGCCCCCATTTTACACATTGCGGCAGGAAAAAGTGTCCTCATTTTACACAGTACGACAGGCAAGTGTCCCCATTTTACACATTGCGGCAGACAGGTGTCCCCATTTTACACATTGCGGCAGACAGGTGTCCCCATTTTACACATTGCGGCAGACACGTGCCCCCATTTTACACAGTACGCAGGCAAGTGTCCCCATTTTACACACTGCGGCAGACACGTGCCCCCATTTTACACAGGGGGTAATTCCAAGTTGATCGCAGCAGGATTTTTTTTAGCAGTTGGGCAAAACCATGTGCACTGCAGGGGAGGCGGATATAACATGTGCAGAGAGAGATAGATTTGGGTGTGGTGAGTTCAATCTGCAATCTAATTTGCAGTGTAAAAATAAAGCAGCCAGTATTTACCCTGCACAGAAATAAAATAACCCACCCAAATCTCTTTCTCTCTGCACATGTTATATCTGCCTCCCCTGCAGTGCACATGGTTTTGCCCAACTGCTACAAAAAAATCCTGCTGCGATCAACTTGGAATTACCCCCACAGTACGCAGGCAAGTGTCCCCATTTTACACACTGCGGCAGACACGTGCCCCCATTTTACACAGTACGCAGGCAAGTGTCCCCATTTTACACACTGCGGCAGACACGTGCCCCCATTTTACACAGTACGCAGGCAAGTGTCCCCAATTTACACACTGCGGCAGACACGTGCCCCCATTTTACACAGTACGCAGACAAGTGTCCCCATTTTACACACTGCGGCAGACACGTGCCCCCATTTTACACAGTACGCAGGCAAGTGTCCCCATTTTACACACTGCGGCAGACAGGTGTCCCCATTTTACACATTAAGGCAGACAGGTCCCCATTTTACACATTAAGGCAGACAGGTCCCCATTTTACACATTAAGGCAGACAGGTCCCCATTTTACACATTAAGGCAGACAGGTCCCCATTTTACACATTAAGGCAGACAGGTCCCCATTTTACACATTACTGCAGGTGGTGGGGAGGGAGAAAGGGAGAGAGAGGGAGAGGGGCTGACTTACATTTGTAGCGGTTCTCGCCGCTCTTCAGCCGCCTCTCCCTCCTCGTCTGCGCGGCTCCCCCTTCTCCCTCCTCCCGAGTGCCCAGCTCGGGGGGCGGGGTTTCGCGGAATGACGCGTTTGCGTCGTGACGTCACGACGCAACGCGTCATTCTGCGAAACCCCGCCCCCCGAGCTGGGCACTCGGGAGGAGGGAGAAGGGGGTTTCAAAGTATGAAGAAGTGCCGCGGCGGGCGCCCCGTGCGGTTGCACGGCTCGCCCGCCGCAAGAAACGGCACTGTGTAGATATCATAGGTTGTCAGGCGGATTTTATGTTAAGTTGCAACCACTTTCTCAATAACCTTTCCTAGAAATGGAAGTTTTGATACAGGTGTGTATTTGGTCATGCGGTCGATATCTAAATTAGGTTTTTTAGGAAGGTCTAAGACTTGCTTCCTTTAGTGGTTCAAAAAAAATGCCTGTCTGCTAAGAGCATTCATTTATTTTTGCAAATACAAGGCTAATTATAGCCATACATCCTATTAGAAGCTTGTGTGAGGTAGGGTCCATATCACAGGTAGTGCGACGCAACATTCAGGCAATTTCAGTAATGCCTTTTACATCCATTTTAGTAAATGGTCGGTTTGAAAAACCAATGGTAAAATTACCAAAAACTCAAAATCTAACTTTAGTAAATTTACCCCTTGGAATTATATCTTTCCCGTCTCAGAAATTCGGTAATTCATCTGGCCTCATGGATATAGAAGGATTATTGTATAGACAGTTGTAGATGCAAGACACCCCTCACATTTTCCTTTCTGTTACTTTCCTTTTTCTCGCTCATCTTTTTATTGACCTTGCAGACTCTTTCATCTTCGGGACTTCTTTCCTTTTTCCCACTCCTTTTTTTTCTTGCTTACCTGACAGTCATAAAAAACGTCAGTATGTTTCACAACATTCCTAACAGGATAATTAGTACCAATTATGCTAAACTTCCAGTCTGCACAATCTGCGTCACAAACATAGGAGCTGGAACAGGGGGCGCAAAGGGGCAGCTCACCCCACATATTTGAGTCAAAGTACTGGGTCGTGGTGCGCAGTGCGGCTGCCATGTACAGTTAATATGGGCAGTGTCAAGATGGAGATAATACCTTTTCTGGCTGCTCCGTCTCATCCCTCTCCACAGACTTTCTCCAACTGCCTCCAGTGCCCTTCTCACCCTTGCACCCAGGGCCCTACTTTCCCCCTGAACCCAGCTCCCACCCCTACAGTGTGTGGTTAGTTACTGTGGGCTGGTTCCTCCTCTGGGACAAGCCCTGTGCCCGTCTCACCTCCCATTTTATATATTCCTTACTCTTCTCCCTGAGCTCCTCTTTATCCTACCACCGCCTTCCCTTGTGGCACCTCTGACCTCCCCACATTTCCAACTGAGTTCAGCTGAAAAAGTACCTTATAAAGTCTCATTACCTTCCATGCACAGCCTCAGCCAACGTGTGAGCTACTGTATGAGTGGATTCTGCCTCTTTGTCTTCTAAATAGTACCAGGGTTACAGTGGAAACCACTGGTGGGCCCTAAGGTCTGCTGGTGACCCACTCCATCCTCTAGGGATCAGGTTCCAGACTGTGCTGCTATTAATCTAGTACATTATTGTGCATGCACTACAGTATTTACTGTATATATTTTTCAAGGGCCCAACCCATGCAAAATTGTTAGGCAAACCAATGTGGCAGCTGGGCACACTCCTTCTAGAGACTGGCCACACCCCTAAACACCCCTACCACTGTATATCCCCGGTGGTCCCTACATGCCCCAGTCCGACACTTCATAGTACAGTTATGTTTTTGGGACATACAGTCTTTACAGTCAGGTCCATAAATATTGGGACATTGACACAAATCTCATATTTTGGGCTCTATACACCACCACAATGGATTTGAAATGAAACAAACAAAATGTGCTATAACTGCAGACTTTCCGCTTTAATTTGAGGGTATTTAAATCCAAATCAGGTGAACGGTGTAGGAATTACAACGGTTTCTATATGTGCCTCCCACTTTTTAAGGGACCAAAAGTAATGGGACAATCGACTCAAAAGCTATTTCATGGACAGGAGTGGGCTATTCCCTCTTTATTTCATCATCAATTAAGCAGGTAAAAGGTCTGGAGTAGATTCCAGGTGTGATATTTGCATTTGGAATCTGTTGCTGTCGACTCTCAATATGAGATCCAAGGAGCTGCCACTATCAGTGAAGCAAGCCATCATTAGGCTGAAAAATCAAAACAAACCCATCAGAGAGATAGCAAAAACATTAGGTGTGGCCAAATCAACTGTTTGGAACATTCTTAAAAAGAAAGAACGCATTGGAGAGCTCAGCAACACCAAAAGACCCGGAAGACCACAGAAAACAACTGTGGTGGATGACAGAAGAATTATTTCCCTGGTGAAGAAAAACCCCTTCTCAACAGTTGCCCAGATCAAGAACACTCTCCAGGAGGTAGGTGTATATGTGTCAAAGTTAACAATCAAGAGAAGACTTCACAAGAGTGAATATAGAGGGTTCACCACAAGATGTAAATCATTGGCGAGCCACAAAAACAGGAAGTCCAGATTAGAGTTTGCCAAACAACATCTAAAAAAGCCTTTACAGTTCTGGAACAGCATCCTATGGACAGATGAGACAAAGATCAACTTGTACCAGAGTGATGGGAAGAGAAGAGTATGGAGAAGGAAAGGAACTTCTCATTATCCAAAACATACCACCTCATCAGTAAAGCATGGTGGTGGTAGTGTCATGGCGTGGGCATGTATGGCTGCCAATGGAACTGGTTCCCTTGTATTTATTGATAATGTGACTGCTAACAAAAGCAGCAGGATGAATTCTGAAATGTTGCTGGCAATATTATCTGCTCATATTCAGTCAAATGCATCAGAACTCATTGGACTGCGATTCACTGTGCAGATGGACAGTGACCCGAAGCATACTGCGAAAGCAAGCAAAGAGTTTTTTAAGGCAAATAAGTAGAATGGTATGCAATGGCCAAGTCAATCATCTGACCTGAATCTGATTGAACATGCATTTCACTTGATAAAGACAAAACTGAAGGCAAAATGCCCCAAGAACAAGCAGGAACTGAAGACATTTGCAGTAGAGGCCTGGCAGAGCATCACCAGGGATGAAAGCCAGCGTCTGGTGATGTCTATGCGTTCCAGACTTCAAGCTGTAATTGACTGCAAAGGATTTGCAACAAAGTATTAAAAAGTGAAAGTTTGATTTAGGGTTGTTTAGTTTGTCCCATTACTTTTGGTCCCTTAAAAAGTGGGAGGCACATATAGAAACCGTTGTAATTCCTACACCGTTCACCTGATTTGGATGTAAATACCCTCAAATTAAAGCGGAAAGTCTGCAGTTAAAGCACATCTTCTTTGTTTCATTTCAAATCTATTGTGGTGGTGTATAGAGCCCAAAATATGAGAATTGTGTCAATGTCCCAATATTTATGGACCTGACTGTATTTATTATATACATTTTATGGAAAATCACCCGAAAAATCAGCATACCCCTAAAATGTAAGTATTCCCTGAAGGTATTACAGCAGTTCCGCGGCAGATATCAAATTATATCTGCTGTGCTTTCCCTGTTACTCATCATAATAGCAGTGGCGTTAGCAATTGTAGTCTATGGGCTACATATCGCACAATTTACCAGGAGAAGGATGATCCCTCTGTTGGTGCATGCGTTATCTAATGACCACGCATGCGCAGTAGATCCGCAGCATAAAGTAAAGTGATCCCTTACACATTGCTGGGATGGGCTCCTGTCAGATCTCTTTTCTCTGGATATGATTTTTATTACATCTGGGCAGAAATGTATTTCTTGGTTTTGTCAAAATAGCGGCAATAAGAATTTCTGTTTATCAAGTCTAAACCTCAATAAACAGTAAATGGGACCTTACTGTTGTAATTTTTTCTAATGCACTATTATCTGCCAATGAAATGCTATATCCTATAGATTGTAAGCTTTCGAGCAGGGCCTTCCTACCTCTATGTCTATTTGTTTTTGCCCAGTTTGTTCTGTATTGTTGTTCTATTTGTAAAGCGCAACAGAATATGCTGCGCTATATAAGACCATATAGAGTTTGTGACGCCCCTGGTCACAAATGTAAATGTCCACTGGTTTAACGTGATATATACCTGTGCTGCTAGTTTATTGGTGCTTGTGTTAGTATTAGAGCAGACGGGATGTCTGCTCTAATACTGCTTATGCTGCAAAGCTGTAGCAAGTAATGGAGACTTTTATGAATATGAAAAATATGAGTCTGCTGTGATATTGTTATTTCCTACTTTAGATGTAAAGCAATGTGGATCACGGGGTCAAAAGGTCAACAGCGTCATTAGGTCAACATGAAAAAGGTAGACATTAGAAAAGGTTGACGGTCAAAATGTCGGCACAAAAAAATGTCGACAACATGTTAAAGATTTTTTTGTGTCATTTTCACCGTCACAGCACATGGAACCCCAATTAGTGTACCGCGTTCGCTAGCATGGCTCTCTCAGCTCAACATGCAGGTTGTTGTTCCCAATCATAGTCCACGTGGATGGTAAAGTATGAAAAAGTTGAACAAAATGGCAAACAAACTGTCGTCCATTTGAACCTGTGACTTTGGGGTATATTCAATTGAAGTCGGATCCATTCCGACATTAATTTGTCGGAATGGATCCGTCCTGGGCTATTCCTGGGCTTTAAAAAAAGTCGAAATGAGATACGGGAGCTGAGACAGGGGAGAGCCACGGGCAGACGGGGAGAGTAGCGCTACAGCAGCTGCTATATAGCTGCTGCTCTCCCCCGTCTGCCCACGGCTCCCCTCCCCCCACTCCGTCTCTGCTTCTCCCGGTCCCCGCATCACAGCCGCTGCTCACGGCAGCGTCCACCCGGCTCCAGCAAGCGAGGTCTCCCCGTCTGCCCGCGGCTCTCCCCGTCTCTGCTCCTGCATCTCACTTCGACTGTTTTTTAAAGTCGAATTGAGATGGTCGAAAAGGGGGCGCCCCGTTTTCGACACAAGCACGCGGATCGGCAGCTATTCCGCCAATCCACATACTTTTCGACAATTCGAATTCCTCAACTTGAAAACTGCCGTCTTTTCGACAGATGGCAGCTTTCGACTTCAATTGAATATACCCCTTTATGTATCTGTCGACCATAACCACTGTCAATCTTTTACATGTCGATCTATTGACCATGTCGACCTGATGCATGTCGACAATTAGTCGATGCATGTCGACTGTTGCCCAATCTTTCATGAATAACACTGGCAATGATTGTGTGATTAAACAGATCTTAGGGTGTGTACACACGGTGAGATCCTTGCTATGCCCGATTTTCACTTGTGATTTCCCTTGAACTCCCTGGAGCCCAGATAGCACAGATTTTGACTAACTTTTCTTGAGATATGGACTATGTGTGCTTACGATTTTGGCTTATGTGAGATTTTGGCTTGTGTGAGATGTCATTGACATGTGAGATGAACTAGATAGTACACCGATCTAGCAAGGATTGACTTGCCTGCACAGTCTATCTTTTCTTGCGATGCTGACCTGGCGGGACCGCACATCGGAATCGAATCAGGATCGCAAGGTGACTTTCACCTTGCGATCTGCATTAACTTTTCTTGCGATTTTGACTACATAGTCAAAATCGAAAGAAAATATCTCACCGTGTGTACACACCATATGGTCTCTGTTTTAATGCAGAAATGCCTAAATGAACCTAGAGAGATGCAGATGGTGCATATTTTAAGGGGTAGATTAACTAAAAATGAAAAGTGGTGGTGTTGCCCATAACAGCCAATCAGACTCTAGCTATCATTTCTCTGTTTCATCCTAGAAAATTATAAAATGAACTTGAGCGCTTTTGAATGTCAATGAGGATACACAAAATGTTACACCAAAATCTGAATGGAAATATCCACCAATATATGAGGGTTATTCTGACCTGATCGTACGCTGCCGTTCATCGCAGCGCAGCAATCAGGTTAGAACTGCGCATGCGGCGCCGGCGCATGGCTGACAGCCAAAGGCTGTTGTTGCCTAGCGATTGCCTCTGCCTGTCAATCAGGCCACTGTGCGATGCTTTTGCACTTGTGAGGGAAGGGGGGGGGGGCGGACTGACACGCAGGGCGGACTAGTCCTGCGCTGGGCGTCTCCCCGCATGTCAGTGTAAGTGATCATAGCTGTGCTAAATTTAGATCAGGTCGGAATGACCCCCTATGTGTCATGCATATAAGTTTCAGGAAAATGCTTTGTACTTCCACATTTCTTCCCGGTTTATATATTCCCCTCCCGACTATGCTTAATTGTAAAAAGTATTCATCATTGTTTGCTTATATGTAGGTGATAATCTCACATGTTGGAACTATTTAATTAACATTACAAATAAGCAGACCATACATTTATTTTTTATCTACAGTCAAATAAAATAGCTGTTTGTTTGTGCTTTTTTCCTAAAAACCATATTTTGTGTTTGCCTATTGAACAAAATGATGTATGTAAAGAGAGATAAGGTGTACACTAAGAACCGAGCTTTTGACCTGTGAGTCACCCGGGTAGTGAGTAAAATACCTGTATTAAACTAAAATGACAATGTGTAAGTTTTATTCCTGGACGCTTACTCTTTAGAAAGTGATTTTTTCTTTTTGACGAGCTGAAGAAAGATTTCCTCCTGCTTTGCGGATGTCTTAAAGCTTTTGTTTTTATATAAACTCTCCCCCAGGCTATAGCCACAGACAACCTTATAATAGGAAATGCATATTCTTTTGCAAGAAGGAGACTATGCTGCAACAGTATCCACCCATGTTTAACCCATTGCCTCGCTTTAGTCATTCACTATTTCTTGGATGTTCCATGTTGCAAATGGTTGTGTTATTTAGGAATTGCTCTGCATTTTATTTATGTCATTGTTATGGTAATGCTGTATAAATTAGGGAAAGAAAGGTATAATAGGATTTTAATTACCTACCGGTAAATCCTTTTCTCGTAGTCCATAGAGGATGCTGGGGTCCACATTAGTACCATGGGGTATAGACGGGTCCACTAGGAGCCACTGGCACTTTAAGAGCTTGAGAGTGTGGGCTGGCTCCTCCCTCTATGCCCCTCCTACCAGACTCAGTCTAGAAACTGTGCCTGAGGAGACGGACGTCTTCGAAAGAAGGATTTTACACAGATAGTGGCGAGATTCACACCAGCTCACACATACAAGGCAAACCAAGCTAACTAGCTTGCAACATCAGCAACGGCTGAACAATATTACTTACCAAGTAACAAAACAGTACTTAACCAAGAACTAAGCAGTACTGAACTAAGTAACCACTGCAGGATCACGAAGCACTGGGCGGGCGCCCAGCATCCTCTCCGGACTACGAGAAAAGGATTTACTGGTAGGTAATTAAAATCCTATTTTCTCTTACGTCCTAGAGGATGCTGAGGTCCACATTAGTACCATGGGGATGTACCAAAGCTCCCAGAACGGGAGGGAGAGCGCGCAGGCTCCTGCAGAACTGATTGACCAAACTTCAGGTCCTCAGAGGCCAAAGTATCGAACTTGTAGAATTTTGCAAACGTGTTCGACCCAGACCAAGTAGCCGCTCGGCAAAGCTGTAAAGCCGAGATACCCCGGACAGCCGCCCAGGAAGAATCCACCTTACGAGTAGAGTGGGCCTTTACAGACGTAGGACACGGCAATCCTTCCATAGAATATGCATGCTGGATAGTGAACGTGATCCAGCGAGAGATTGTCTGTTTAGAAGCAGTACACCCAAGTTTGTTGGGATCATACAGGACAAACAGAGAGTATGATTTCCTGTGACGAGCAGTCCTCTTCACATAGATTTTCAGAGCCCTTACAACATCCAAGGACTTTGATGAAAATGAGGAGTCAGTAGCAACTGGCACCACAATAGGTTGGTTGATATGAAATGCCGACACAACCTTCAGAAGGAACTGCGAACGTGTCCGGAGCTCAGCTCTATCTTCATGGGAGATCAAGTAGGGGCTCTTACAAGACAAAGCCCCCAGCTCCGACACACGTCTAGCAGAAGCTAAGGCCAACAAAGTGACAGCCTTCCACGTGAGAAACTTGACCTCAACCTCCGGTAGAGGCTCGAACCAATCCGATTGGAGAAGCTGTAACACCACGTTAAGGTCCTAGGGCGCCGTAGGCGGCACAAAGGGAGGCTGTATGTGCAGAACCCCTTTCAGAAAAGTCTGAACTTCAGGGAGGGAATCCAATTGTTTCTGGAAGATAATGGATAGGGCCGAAATCTGGACCTTTACGGATCCCGATCTGAGGCCCATATCCACACCTGCTTGCAGGAAGAGGAGAAACCGTCCCAGTTGAAACTCCACCGTAGGAAATTTCTTGGACTCACACCAAGATACATATTTTTTCCAAATACGATGGTAATGTTTAGACGTTACTCCTTTCCTAGCCTGTATCAGGGTAGGAATAACCTTATTTGGAATGCCCTTCCAAGCTAATATATGGCGTTCAACCTCCATGCCGTCAAACGTAGCCGCGGTAAGTCTTGATATGTGAACGACCCCTGCTGCAGCAGGTCCTCCCGAAGAGGAAGAGGCCTCGGCTCTTCTAGCAGTAGATCCAGAAGATCTGCGTACCAAGCCCTTCTTGGCCAGTCCGGAGCAATGAGGAGTGCCTGAACTTTTGTTCTCCTTATGAGTTTTAGAACTCTTGGAATGATTGGAAGTGGAGCAAACACGTACACCGACTGGAACACCCACGGAGTCACTAGGGCGTCCACTGCCACGGCTTGTGGGTCCCTCGACCTGGAACAATACCGCCGAAGCTTCTTGTTGAGACGAGAGGCCATCATGTGTATTTGAGGTACACCCCAAAGATCTGTTACCTCTGTGAACACCTCCGGATGGAGTCCCCACTCTCCTGGATGGAGATCTTGTCTGCTGAGGAAGTCCGTTTGCCAGTTGTCTACTTCCAGAATAAAGATTGCGGACAGCGCCAACACGTGTTTTTCTGCCCAGAGGATGATTCTTGTTACCTCTGACATTGCAGCTCTGCTCTTCGTTCCGTCCTGTTGGTTTATGTAAGCCACTGTTGTTACATTGTCCGACTGCACTTGAATGGCTCGATCTCGTTAAAGATGAGCCGCTTGGATAAGACCATTGTAAACGGCTCTTAGTTCCAGAATGTTTACAGGTATGCCGGCTTCCAGACTTGACCACCGTCCTTGGAAGGTCTCCCCTTAAGTGACTGCGCCCCAACCCCGGAGACTTGCATCCGTGGTTAGAAGAATCCAGTCCTGAATCCCGAACCTGCGGCTCTCCAGAAGGTGAGGTAATTGTAGCCACCAGAGGAGTGAAATCCCGGCCTTTTGGCGACAGATGAATTCTCTGGTGCATGTGTAGATGAGATCCCGACCATTTGTCCAGGAGATCCAGTTGGAAGGGTCAAGCATGAAACCTCCCGTACTGCAGAGCCTCGTAAGAGGCCACCATCTTCCCCAGAAGTCAAATGCACTGATGAACCGACACCCGGGTTGGCTTCGGGACATCCCGGACCATTGTTTGTATCACCAACGCTTTTTCCTCCTCTGCAGTTCCATGTCAAGGATCATTCCCAGAAAGGACAACCTCCTGTTTGACTCCAAATGTGATTTTGGAAGATTCAGTATCCAAGTGTGTTCCATGAGTAGGTGGGTCGTGAGAACAATGGACTGTAACAGCTTCTCCTTGGATGATGCTTTTATCAGCAGATCGTCCAGATACGGAATTATGTTCACTCCCTGTCTGCGGAGGAGACCATCATCTCCGCCATCACCTTGGTTAATACCCACGGTGCTGTGGACAGGCCAAATGGCAGGGCCTGGAACTGAAAATGACTGTCTAACAGTGCAAATCGGAGAAAAGCTTGATGCGGCAGCCAAATTGGAATGTAGAGGTACGCATCCTTGATATCCAGGGATACCAGGAATTCCCCCTCCTCCAGACCTGATATCACGCCCTCAGAGACTCCATTTTGAATTTGAACTCCCTCAGAAAGGGGTTTAGCGATTTTAAGTTCAAAATGGGTCTGACCAAACCATCTGGTTTCTGTACCACGAAAAGGTTCGAATAGTAACCTTTGTTTTGCAAATGGGGGGTTGTTCGCTCGTTGCCGATTTTCGCTATGCTGCGATTTGTTGCTAACTGCACATGCACATGGTACGCAGAGCGCATGCGCTACGTTATTTTACACAAAACTTAGTAGATTTGCTGGTGTTCGTGCGGCGCTTTTCAGTCGCTCTGCTGATCGGTGACTGATTGACAGGAAAGGGGCGTTTCTGGGTGGTAACTGAGCGTTTTCCGGGAGTGTGCTAAAAAACGCAGGCGTGTCAGGGAAAAACGCGGGAGTGTCTGGAGAATTGGGGGAGTGGCTGGCCGAACGCAGGGCGTGTTTGTGACGTCAAACCAGGAACTAAACGGACTGAGCTGATCGCAATCTGTGAGTAGGTCTGGAGCTACTCAGAAACTGCAAAGAATTATTTAGTAGCAGTTCTGCTAATCTTTCGTTCGCAATTCTGCTAAGCTAAGATACACTCCCAGAGGGCGTCGGCCTAGCGTGTGCAATGCTGCTAAAAGCATCTAGGGAGCGAACAACTCGAAATGACCCCCATGGGTTGGAACTGGTACAATGACCTTTGACTCCACCAACTTCTGTCTGGCTTCCTGTAGGATAGCCCTGTCCGCCAGCAAAGCTGGCAAGCCTGATTTGAAGAATCGTGAGGAGGGAGATCTTGAGACTCCAGCCTGTATCCCTGGGACACAATATCTTGCACCCAGGGATCCAGGCCGAACAACACCCAGACGTGGCTGAAATGCCTGAGTCTCGCCCCCACCGGCCTCACCTCCAGGCCGCGCTGTCCACCGTCATGCTGAGGACTTTGGCGTACCTGAAGCAGGCTTCTGTTCCTGGGAACCCGCTGCAGCTGGCTTCTTGGATTTTGCCCGACCTCCTCTAAAGAAGGTGTTGGACGGCTTGACCTTTCTTGGTTTAGCAGCCCGAAAGGACTGTGAGGCAGCTGAAGAAAAAGGTTTCTTCATAGCAGGTGCAGCTGAGGGAAGAAAAGGTGACTTACCCGCTGTAGCCGTGGAAATCCACGCATCCAACGCTTCCCCAAAGAGAGCCTGAGCTGTGTAGGGTAGGGTCTCCACTCCTCTCCTGGATTCTGTGTCAGCAGACCACTGGCGCAGCCACAGTCCTCGACGAGCTGAGACAGACATGGAAGATATTCCTGCAGCCATCGAACCCAGGTCTTTCATGGATCCCACCATAAATCCTGCAGAATCCTGAATGTTACGTAAAAACAATTCAACGACACTTTTATCCATTGTATCCAAATCCTCAAGTAATGTGCCTGACCACTTTACTATAGCTTTGGAAATCTGTGCACAGGCAATTGTAGGATGTAGTATCGCCCCTGAAGCCGTGGATATGGATTTGAGCGTAGTGTCAATTTTGGGATCAGCCGGTTCTTTTAACGCGGTAGATCCGTGGACAGATAAAACCACCTTTTTTGAGAGTCTTGATACAGACGCGTCAACTATGGGTGGGTTTTCCCATTTTTTTTCCATCCTCCTCAGGGAAAGGGAAAGCAACCACAACCTTTTTAGGGATCTTAAATTTTTTCTCTGGGTTTTCCCAGGATTTCTCAAATATAGCGTTTAATTCCTTATACCCAGGGAAGGTTAGCGAGGCTTTCATATTGTCAGTGAAGTAAGCCTCCTCAACCTGCTCAGGTGTTGTATCAGCAATATTCAACACATCTCTAATGGCCTTTATCATCAACTGCACCCCTTTTGCAAGAGATGCCGCCCCCCGCAGCACATCCCCATCACCGTCTGCCGCATCAGAATCGGTATCTGTGTCATCTTGCATAATCTGGGCAAGAGCACGTTTTTGGGAGTGTACGTCAGGGGGCCCGGAGGCAACAGAACTGGACCAAACAGCCATAGAGTTCTGTAAAACCCGAGTTGCAGATTCATTTTGTGCAACTCCAGTAGAAATCTGAGAAATCATACTTTTAATAGAGGCTAACCACTCAGGCTCCCTTGCTGGGACCTGCGCTAACACAGTGCAATCCTGCTTACATGGAATGGGCTCATCCTGAGAGGAATTATCCTTTGCAGCATATGACACAGAGTCCCTGGACATAGCTGAATGCAGACCACAAACACTCCACACACACACAGGGAAAGGGCAGACAGAGTTTCCCCCCTAAGAATGGCAAGAGAGACACAGAGATTGGAGCCAACCCCCACACAGCGCTTCAGGATATAGGGAAACCCTTATCCAGCGTTTACTGTGCACCTTAATAGGTTACACAGTACAGATTTACAGCCCCCCCCCCCCCTTCCCCTTCTACAACCCCCTGGTACCGTATAAGATAGCTGGAGTTGATTTGGAGGGACAGCTCTCACTGACAGCCCTTTTGCAGGCAGGAAATGGCGCTGAACGCTGCTGGGTCCGCTCTGAGGAGAAGCTCCGCCCACTTTAATGGCACTGTCTTCCCGCTCTTCTGAAGGTTATACTGGCCTGAGGAATTGTGCTGGCAGCGATCCTGGGACCCTGACAGGCTTGGAGGTCAGTGTAGGGCAGTGATGGCTAACCTTGACACTCCAGCTGTTGTTGAACTACACATCCCGGCATGCCCTGCATCATGTTTAGTAAGGCCAAATAGCAAAACTGTAGCAGGGCATGCTGGAATGTGTAGTTCGACAGCAGCTGGAGTGTCAAGGTTAGCCATCACTGGTGTAGGGTGTAGGCGGTTGCTCAGGGCGCCGCACCATGTACCGCTGAGCCCTGGAGCGCAGTTAGTACTGCGCTCCATACCCTGTTGCCGCCATCTTCACACCGGCTCCCTGCTTGCCAGGGGGGCCGGTGACTAACTCGCCACAAATCTTCTGGCTCTGTAAGGGGGTGGTGGCATGCTGCTGGGGTGAGCGATCCCCTGTGGCGGGGAACGTTCGATCCCCTCAGGAGCTCAGTGTCCTGTCAGCGGAGATAGTGGCTCAGACCCCGCAGGATGGACCCCCCCTTAGTCCCTAGAAGCAGGGAGGCTGTTGCCAGCAGCCTCCCTGTGCCTAAACTCTATTAAAAATAATAAACCTAAAAGAACTCCTATGGAGCTCCCCTAGCTGTGACCGGCTCCTCCAGGCACATTTTCTAAACTGAGTCTGGTAGGAGGGGCATAGAGGGAAGAGCCAGCCCACACTCTCAAACTCTTAAAGTGCCAGTGGCTCATAGTGGACCCGTCTATACCCCATGGTACTAATGTGGACCCCAGCATCCTCTAGGACGTAAGAGAAATTTTGTTGTGGAAGTGATGCATGGCTCTAGACCCCCTTGGGCCCTAGGCATGGGTCTGGTTTGGACTCTGTTGCTACCCTCCATTTGTGAGAATGAGAGAACATAATCCAGACAACTCACTGCTCACTGAGCTTAGGTTGCCTAATGAATGAAGCAGATCTGACAGTGATGAATACTGAATAAAGGCCCTCATTCCGAGTTGTTCGCTCGGTAAAAATCTTCGCATCGCAGCGATTTTCCGCTTAATGCGCATGCGCAATGTTCGCACTGCGACTGCGCCAAGTAAATTTGCTATGTACTTAGTAATTTTACTTACGGCTTTTTCATCGTTCTGGCGATCGTAATGTGATTGACAGGAAATGGGTGTTACTGGGCGGAAACAGGCCGTTTAATGGGCGTGTGGCAAAAAACGCTACCGTTTCCGGAAAAAACGCAGGAGTGGCCGGAGAAACGGAGGAGTGTCTGGGCGAACACTGGGAGTGTTTGTGACGTCAAACCAGGAACGACAAGCACTGAACTGATCGCAGATGCAGAGTAAGTCTGAAGCTACTCAGAAACTGCTACGAGGTGTGTAATCGCAATATTGCGAATACTTCGTTCGCAATTTTAAGATGCTAAGATTCACTCCCAGTAGGCGGCGGCTTAGCGTGAGCAACTCTGCTAAAATCGCCTTGCGAGCGAACAACTCGGAATGACCTCCAAAGCTCCTGCACTTTGCACCAAGTGTGAGCAGTGCTTTTCCCATTGTTACCAATTTGTTATGTCAATGAAAAGTGGACCTGTTATTAGTTAGAACCATAACAGGCTGTTTTCACTGGAGCATGGGACCCCACCATCGTTACTTCACAATGTTTTAGTGGTAACCAGCCTAGGCTGGCTAAGGTTGTTTGAGGAACTGGGGTGGGTGAGCAGCCCAATTGTATTTATTTCATATATGAAGCTTTGTCCATCCATTTCTTAGTGGCGTATGCAGTACTTGAAGCACAAACACTGGAACCCCATTTTCACATGTAGTTTTTACTTACATTTTGATATGCAGATGCAATACAAAATGGACATAAGAAGCATTGAACATCTTGTGCATAATCGGGTAAATCAATATATCCAAGAGTTATTTATTAACAGTTTCTCATATAGCGCAGCATATTCTGTTGCGCTTTACAATTGGAACAACAATAATGGAACAG
This sequence comes from Pseudophryne corroboree, assembly GCF_028390025.1. Classification (NCBI taxonomy): domain Eukaryota; kingdom Metazoa; phylum Chordata; class Amphibia; order Anura; family Myobatrachidae; genus Pseudophryne; species Pseudophryne corroboree. Next base: position 353,111,816 of record NC_086449.1, read on the forward strand.
ACTGGGTAATAACAGACAGATATAAAGGCAGGTGGACCCTGCTTACAATCTATAGGGAAATAGGCATTGATACACAAGTATAGGTGCTACCTATTGCATAATGGTGCAGCCTGATTGCAAAGGTTCTTAATGGGTTGTATGATATGGTCACCTAGCATGTTGGCCAAGGTCCAGGAGGATGTCAAAGTGAAGAAAGATAACATATGTGAGGTTATGTGTGGACTGTAGAGAAAGATTGTAATTAGATAGGAAGGTATTTAAGGTTATGTGGGAGGGTCCGGAGGTGAGTTCTCAGGGAACGCTTAAGGTTTGGAGACTAGAGGTGAGCCTTATTGTGCAGGAATCCCGTTGATAGGTCGACGTGCGTTTGGTCAACATGGTCAAAACATCGTCAGGTTCAAATTGTCGACATGACAATGGTCAACACATGAAAAGGTCGACATGAGTTTTTCTTAATTTCTTAATTTGTCTCTTTTTTTCAACTTTATCTTACTTTACCATCCATGCGGCCTAAGATTGGGAATAGTAACCTGTGCTGAGTGCAGCGAGGTACCTTACCCGAAGCATGACGAGCGAACGCGGTACACTAATCAGGGTTCCACGTGCTGAAAGGTATAATTTGACAACAACAAAAATCAAAAATTTATGTTGACCTTTTCGTGTATCAACCATTTCCGTGTTTGCCTTTTGACCCTGTCCACCCAATGACCATAACCATTGTGAGTGGGAGGATATTCTTAAGTTCTGTATGAACACACATTTTGACTTCACTATTCATGTAAAGTACATTTGCAGTAGTGTACACAAAGTACAAAAATCAAACGTGGGCTGGGTAAAATTGGTTAATAATTTTTTTTTAAAAATGACATTACTGCCAAGCGACAAATACTATAACATTTAAAAAAAAGTAAACAAGGTGGTTTTGGCAATGGATTTTTGTCCAATTGACTTCATTCAATACTTACTGACTTCACTGATAACACTTTTTCGCATGGAAAGTAATGTATAATGCTTTAGATGAGTAGACAACATATTTTAATTATTATAAATACCTTCACACTCCCCCCCCCCCCCCCTTCTCCTTCCTAGCTGTCTTTGACATCTGCTTCCTTCAAAATCAATCTTATGTGGTGTTCAAAAATGGTGTAATGGTTAGCATTACCGCCTCACATCACTGAGGTCATGGGTTCAATTCCCACCATGGCCCTAACTATGTGGAGTTTGTAAATTTTCTCAGTGCTTGCGTGGGTTTTCTCTGGGTACTCTGGTTTCCTCCCAAACTCCAAAATTATATATTATATATGGGTAGGTTAATTGACTCCCAACAAAAAATGAACCCTAGTGTGTACAGTATGTGTCTGCATATGATTGTAAGCTCCACTGGGGCAGGGACTGATGTGAATAGCCAAATATTCTCTGTAAAGTGATGCAGAATATATGTGTGCTATATAAATAACTGGTAATAAATAAATGAGAGAAACTGTTTTTTAATTAGATTTATAAGAACGCAGATCCGAAATATTACACTTTTATAAATAGACCTCTAAAGTGCTGATTTATTTCCATGTGATAAGGGGAAATTTCATTTGTGCCAAAAATAACATGCGTTTTTACACTCAAAATTCCACTTTCACTTTCCATGTCTGATATTTCCCCCTATTTAGTATAATTGACTGCTCATCGAACTTTGTGCACAAGACTTGGTGAGCAGGAACATTGGGCAGAATTAATTTCCCAGCTGTTTTTGCTTCAACTATTGAGGAAGAGCTGCCAGCTATTGTGAAACTACATGTACAAACAAGGATATGCAGGTAGAATGTCGCTGATCACAATGTCAGCAGCAGCAGGCCGACATTGATGATGATTAGAATATTGTCATCATAAATGTTGAGTATATGGGGGGGGGCAAAATGTCTAAATTGATATATATATATATATATATATATATATTGTGACAAGAACACTGGGATAGTGTTTGAGGGCAGGTATATTTGTCCCAGGTTCTTGTCTTACATGTTTTAGAAAATGTTAACTTCTAGGAAAAATGCTTTTTGTTTTGTCTGAACCTTTTCAGTTTGCTGTAAAAGCTGGGTAAAGGCTCTGAGAGAGAGATAAGGCGAGTTCTAGACATTGGGCCCAGTTCGGGTCTTTGGCCTCACAGAGGGCTAATCAGGGTTTCAGCTGTGTAAGTGTGTTATAGTGCTGCTAACCTGATTAGTATGGGCAGACTGCCTGGGAAGGCTGAGGGATCTGTGTGTGAGAGACACGCTTTCTGATGCAAGTAAGCTATACAGTATGTACTGAAGAACTCTGTGTTTTGTTTAGTGACAGTTAGGAATATCTTATGTTTAGTTAGTGCCGGACAGGCAAGGTATTTTTATTTTGGGGTTTGTTTTATTTTCTGTTTCAATAAAACTGGCCGGGGTCAGTTGTACCAGAAACTGGACTTGTGTTGTTCCTCAGCTGCTGCGTGCTACCATATTCCCCAGGAAAAGGCGCCTTGCACCCCTACAGTGTTACAACTTGGTGGAGAATGCGAGCAACCCCGTTCTGCGCATAAGTGAAAGCAGCAGCTTTGTGAGGCCTGCAGAAAACGGTGGTTTATGCAGATACAGCCCAGTGTGAAGTTACTGAGACTCACCCCTGAGGGTTTGATATATGTCTTGGGTGAAAGCAGCTACAAAGCCGCCTGAAAAATCTGTCGACATGGAGGATCTGCTTAAAGCCTTGCTGCAAGCTACAGCGGCTCAGCAGGAGGCCAACCGACAGTAGCAGGTGGCAATGGAGGAAAATAGGAGACAGCAGCAGGTGGCTATTGACGAACTTTACCGGCAACAGCGTCAGGATAGAGAGGCCTTAACAGAAGTGGTGCAGAGCCTTGCAGCCCGGATTGGAGATGTGGCCGTCAGTGCTCCGACCAGCTCTAGTTCTATACGGGCCAGTCACTTCTTGCAGAAAATGACAGAGGCTGACGATGTGGAGGCCTACTTGACCACGTTTGAAAGGACTGCAGAGCGTGAGAACTGGCCAAAAGCACAGTGGGCCAGTCTGCTGGCACCTTTTCTGTCAGGTGAGCCCCAAAAAGCGTACTTTGATTTAAGCCCTGCTGAGGCTCGGGACTATGATAAACTAAAGACTGAGATCCTGACCCGCCTGGGAGTCACGCTGTCAGTACGAGCACAACGGGTGCACCGTTGGGTGTACGCCATGGAGAAGCCTCCGCGCTCTCAGATGCACGACCTTATTCAGCTAACAAAAAAATGGCTACAGCCAGAGACATTAACTGGTCCCCAGATGGTTGAAAGAGTCGTCATGGACCGCTACTTGAGATCTTTGCCCATGGTCCTGCGCAAGTGGGTGAGCCATGGAAACCCGGGTACTGCTGACCAATTAGTAGACATGGTAGAGCGGTATTTGGCAGCAGAGGAACTACTGATGACCACCCAGCAACCCATAGATCCTCGACAGCGCCCTTCAGTAAAGACTGGTAAGACTGTTCCGTGGGAAAACGTTGCTGGGCGGTTAAGAGAACGCAAGGCTGGAGAGACTGTAAACACTGGCCCTGGAGACAGGCCAATGGGGCTAGAACGGTCTATGTTGCCCAAACGGGTTGATAATCGTGTGGTTAAATGTTTTAGATGTGGTATGCCAGGTCATGTTGTTGCCAATTGCCCAGTCATGCAAGAACCCATGCAATGTGATGCTGCCTTTGAATGTCGCAGAATGTCTTTCTTTGCTAGGTTAGCCTGTACTGTGGTACCTTCACCTGAGCTGGAAAAACAAATGTGTGATGTGTTCTTAGAGGGTAACCGGGTAGAGGCCTTGCTAGATTCAGGAAGTTTAGTTACCCTCGTGAAAGCTGGGTTAGTGAACCCCTTAAAGGTCCAGCAAATACCTATTGGGGTAACTTGCATACATGGGGATACCCAACATTATGCCACTGCTGAGGTGAATATAGAAACTTGTTGTGGGTCAGCAATGGTTAAAGTGGGACTGGTCCCTACCTTGGTGCATGAGGCCATAATAGGGAGGGATTTTCCTCATTTTTGGAAACTGTGGGAATCACGGTTATCAACAGATGTGAGAAGTAAAAAGCCAGTTGATAATACCGGTGATTTTATGGATGTACGTGGGTCTTCGGAACTTTCTGGCCCTTTGCCTTTTGCTAGTTTGGCTGGGGAAGTGACAGATGGGGAGTCCAGTGAGGACCCTCTTGCCGGGAACAGAGACATAGTAGTTAGAACTGAAAGCGTGCCTGACCTGGAGGTAAAGAAGGATCTGTTTGCGTCTGAACAGTTAAAGGATCCTACCTTAATAAAGGCTAGAGAGAATGTTAAGATTGTTAATGGGGAACCTGTGGTACCAGGTGACAGGGTTACGTATCCCCACATGGCCATCTGTAATGAGCTCTTGTACCACATTGTCAAAAGGGGTGAGGATGTGGTAGAACAGCTGGTAGTTCCCCAGCCTTATCGGAGAACGGTACTAGATTTAGCTCATAGTCACGTTACCGCAGGACATTTAGGGGCAGAAAAAACCACTGAAAGAGTTTTACAAAGGTTCTTTTGGCCAGGGGTTTATAAAGAAGTGTCTGAATATTGTTCTTCCTGTCCTGAATGCCAGTATCATGCCCCTAGACCCCATTTCAGGAGCCCACTAGTTCCCATGCCTATTATAGAGGTCCCGTTTGACAGAATAGCCATGGATCTCGTGGGGCCCTTGTTAAAGTCTGCTCGGGGCCATCAGTATATCCTGGTAATTATGGACTATGCCACTCGATATCCTGAGGCTGTCCCTTTACGCACTATCACAACCAAGGCGATAGCTAAGGAGCTGGTGCAGGTATTTAGTAGAGTGGGAATACCAAAAGAAATTTTGACTGACCAAGGTACTCCATTTATGTCAAGGATCATGAAAGAATTGTGCAAGTTATTTAAGGTCACTCACCTCAGGACGTCCATCTACCATCCCCAAACTGACGGGTTGGTGGAAAGGTTTAATAAAACATTAAAAAGTATGTTAAAAAAGGTTGTTGAGAGAGATGGGAAAAACTGGGATTGTTTGTTGCCCTACTTGTTAATGGCCATCAGAGAAGTTCCTCAGTCCTCTACGGGGTTTTCTCCGTTTGATTTGTTGTATGGTAGACACCCCAGAGGGTTGTTGGATATTGCCAAAGAGACGTGGGAAGGACAGCCCACTCCTTATAGAAGCGTTATTGAGCATGTAACACAAATGCAGGATAGGATTGCAGCCGTGGTACCTGTTGTCAGAGAGCACATGGAACAGGCCCAAAGTGCTCAACAGAGGGTCTATAACCGGAGTGCCAAGATACGGGAATTTGCTCCTGGAGATAGAGTTCTTGTTTTGGTACCCACTGTGGAAAGCAAATTCCTAGCTAAATGGCAGGGTCCATTTGAGATTAGGGAAAAAGTGAATGAGGTTAATTACAAAGTATACCAGCCGGGAAAGAGAAAACCCGAACAGATTTACCATGTTAACTTAATCAAACCCTGGAAAGATAGGTTGTCTCTGTCAGCGGAGCCTTGCCCTTCGGTGTTTTCACCCCGGTTGCTTCCCGCAGTGAAGGTGTCAGAGACATTATCAGCTGATCAGAACAATCAGGTTAAAGAATTTCTCATCCAAAATAGGGAGGTATTTTCAGAGCTGCCTGGCCGAACGACCATAATAAAACATGACATTGTCACAGAACCAGGGGTCAGGGTTCATTTAAAGCCATATAGGATTCCTGAAGCTCAGCGAGAAGCTATTTCTAAGGAAGTTAAAACCATGTTAGAACTTGGAGTCATAGAGGAGTCTAACAGTGAGTGGTCCAGTCCCATAGTGCTCATCCCGAAGCCCGACGGTAGCATACGCTTCTGTAATGACTTTCGTAAGTTAAATGAGGTGTCCAAGTTTGACGCATACCCCATGCCCCGTGTGGATGAGCTTGTAGAAAGGCTGGGAACAGCCAGGTTTCTCACCACATTGGACCTGACCAAAGGTTACTGGCAAATACCTTTATCTGATAGCGCCAAAGAAAAAACAGCCTTTTCGGTTCCGGAGGGGCTGTACCAGTATAAGATGTTACCCTTTGGGTTGCATGGGGCTCCAGCAACCTTTCAACGGGCGATGGATAAAATTTTGAGGCCCCATAGAAAATATGCAGCTGCCTATTTGGATGATGTGGTAATTCACAGTACAGACTGGGGGTCCCATTTGGTTAAAGTACAAGCAGTACTGGACTCAATCAGAGAGGCAGGGTTAACTGCTAACCCAAAGAAGTGCTGCCTCGCAATGGAGGAGGTCAAATACTTGGGCTTCACCATAGGCAGAGGTCTGATTAGGCCCCAATTGAATAAAGTTGATGCTATTCAAAACTGGCCTCGTCCAGTGAATAAAAAACAGGTAAGGGCTTTTTTGGGAATTACTGGGTACTATAGACGGTTTATTCCTAATTTTGCGACCACAGCGGTGCCGTTGTCAGACCTTACCAAAGGGAAGCAGTCAAATGTGGTGAAATGGAACCCTGATGCAGAAAAGGCGTTCCAAGCGTTAAAAGTGGCTTTGTGTTCACAACCGGTGTTGATAACACCAGATTTTTCAAAAGAATTTGTGGTACAGACAGATGCCTCAGAGGTAGGGATAGGTGCTGTGCTGTCCCAAACCAGAGATGGGGACGAACACCCTATCATTTATTTGAGTAGGAAACTCAATGAGCATGAAAAAAGGTATGCCATTGTGGAAAAGGAGGCTTTGGCCATTAAGTGGGCACTAGATACCTTGAGATATTACCTCTTGGGTAGACAATTCAGACTAGTGACAGACCATGCCCCTTTAAAATGGATGTATGTAAATAGAGGCAAGAATGCTCGTGTAACTAGATGGTTTCTAGCGTTGCAGGACTTTAAGTTTACTGTCGAACATAGACCGGGAACACAATTGGCCAACGCAGATGCATTGTCTCGCATCTTCTGTTTGGGGGCTACAAGTGTTCCGGCCCCTAGGTCGAAACAGGGGAGGGGGATATGTGACAAGAACACTGGGATAGTGTTTGAGGGCAGGTATATTTGTCCCAGGTTCTTGTCTTACATGTTTTAGAAAAAGTTAACTTCTAGGAAAAATGCTTTTTGTTTTGTCTGAACCTTTTCAGTTTGCTGTAAAAGCTGGGTAAAGGCTCTGAGAGAGAGATAAGGCGAGTTCTAGACATTGGGCCCAGTTCGGGTCTTTGGCCTCACAGAGGGCTAATCAGGGTTTCAGCTGTGTAAGTGTGTTATAGTGCTGCTAACCTGATTAGTATGGGCAGACTGCCTGGGAAGGCTGAGGGATCTGTGTGTGAGAGACACGCTTTCTGATGCAAGTAAGCTATACAGTATGTACTGAAGAACTCTGTGTTTTGTTTAGTGACAGTTAGGAATATCTTATGTTTAGTTAGTGCCGGACAGGCAAGGTATTTTTATTTTGGGGTTTGTTTTATTTTCTGTTTCAATAAAACTGGCCGGGGTCAGTTGTACCAGAAACTGGACTTGTGTTGTTCCTCAGCTGCTGCGTGCTACCATATTCCCCAGGAAAAGGCGCCTTGCACCCCTACAGTGTTACAATATATATATATAAAAATATATTGTCAACAGTACAACCCTGTCAACAGCCTTATCTCGGCATAGTGAATGTCAGCATAATGTACTTACACCCCCAACAAGCAGACACTGGCAGGTAGAACATGCAGTGTTGTTTTACAATATAATAAAGAAAAAATGCTATCAAACAGACCCTAAACACACGATCATCACTTCACCCTAGAACAATTTCCCATTAAAAGAAATACATTTCAATTAGACAGTAAAGGAGTGAACAAGGGTTTTGGTCAGTTTAAACTTTATTTGAAAATCTTTTTTTTTAAATGTATTTATTTATTCTTCTTTACAACTTTGGTGTAGTGGGATTTCTACAGACACACTGTAACGTGTCAGATTACACAGTTCACATGTGGTGTAACTGCAAACTACATTTACAAGTGTGATTCATGCTTACATTTATTTATTTATTTTTTAAACTTTTTTTTTTTGGGGGGGGGGGGGGGGGTGTAAACTAAAACAACAATGGTAAATACCCAAGATATCCATTAGAAAAATTGAGGAGATTTTTTTATTAACTTCATCCACAAATAACATCTATGGGCGAGGTTCCCAAACTCCACCATTGCAGTCAGGATTTTAAGGATATCCAGCGAAGATGGTAAAATTATTTATTTATTATCAGTTTTTATATAGCGTACACATATTCCGCAGCACTTTACTGAGAATATTTGTCCATTCACATCATGCCTAGCCCAGTGGAGCTTACAATCTACCATATGTACATGCACACACATATACACTAGGGTTAATATTTTTTATTTTTGGGGGGAGCCAATATACCTACCAGTGTATTTTTGGATTGTGGGAGAAAATCGGAGTATCCAGAGGAAACCCATGCAAGCATGGGGAAAATATACAAACTCCACACTGTTCGGTGGGAATCAAACCCATCAACTCAGTGCCTCAGTGCTGTGAGTCAGTGATGCTAACCATTACACCGCCTATGCTAGGGGTGGGCAACATGCGGCCCGCGGGCCGGATGCGGCCCGCGGACCGATCCTGCCTGGCCCGCTGTGCCCCACCAGAGTGGAATGACAAGCGGCCCGACAGGCTGAGCCGCTTGTCATTGCACTGCTCTCATACGCGGCGCCGCTGAGGAAATCCCGGTCACGTCACAGGGTCTGCTGACTGGGATTTCCTCTATCATGCGCTGGGCGGTATGGGGGGCGGCGCTGGGCGGGCACTGCAGTGGGGAGCACAAGCGGCGCACGCCCGTTCCCCTCCTGTACGTACGGAAGCCGCAGGCAGACACAGCGTGGGGAACGCGCCGGCGATGTCACGTGATGCGGCGGTCTGGCAGCTGATTGGCTGCTGCGGCTGCCCTGTGCGTGTGATGGTAAAACGTCCCAAATACGTTGCGTTTCATCCTTTCTAGCACATAGGCTGCATGTCACTGCGCACACATGGAAGGGGGGGGCTAGTGTCCCCAGTTGGCCTAGCTGCCAGTCAGTGTAGCACGCCTCCTGTGCTGTGTGCTGGGTAACTGTTCTCCTATAGCTGCTTATTTTGTAGCTTCTAGAGAACTGTGTTTATATTGTTTTCAGAATAAAGTTCACGTTCTGCTAAACATGGCACCTGGGTTATTCTGTGATGTGATTTGGCTTGAGATATTCGCTAATTTCGCATTTGTTTCCCATCAACCTAAATAGACTGTAATACGCTCCCTGCATCTGGCATCTGTGCGCTGTGTGCCTTCAGTATCTTCCATCTGTAAGGCAATGCGTAGCGAAGTCGTATTTAGACATCATGGGGCCCTAAGCAAGATAACAGTATGGGGCCCCACTCCGTCAACTGCATACAATTTCATATACACACACACACACACCGCCCCCCATAGCGGCATACACAAATACTGCCCCCATAAGCCCCTCACTAGCGACGGGACCTGGCATTGGCAAGTGCATATACACTTGCCAATGTCGGGAGCAACTTTGGCAGCATGGCTGTCGTTAACTATGTCACCTGTCAGACCTGCATGTTGGTCCAACGGGCAATGCCATGTATTTCCCGCAGAAGTGCACATCGTACACGATATATAGTGCGTACACACTAGATTAGGGGTGGGCAACATGCGGCCCGCGGACCGATCCTGCCTGGCCCGCTGTGCCCCACCAGAGTGGAATGACAAGTGGCCCGACAGGCTGAGCCGCTTGTCATTGCACTGCTCTCAGATGCGGCGCCGCTGAGGAAATCCCGGTCACGTCACAGGGTCAGCTGACCGGGATTTCCTCTATCATGCGCTGGGCGGCACGGGGGGCGGCGCTGGGCGGGCACTGCAGTGGGGAGCACAAGCGGCGGCCAGTGGGGAGCACAAGCGGCGGCCAGTGGGGAGCACAAGCGGAGGCCAGTGGGGAGAAGAAACGTCGGCCAGTGGGAAGAAGAAGCAGCGGCCAGTGAGGAGAAGCGGCGGCAGCAGCAGCGCGGATCATCAGACAGCGGGGATCGTCTGCCACTGACAAACAGGTAAACCCCCTGTTCAGCCAGCCCCTGGATAAAGCTAAAGCTGCCATATAGGTTCAGGGGAGGGGAGTTAAAAACGGTTATATGGGTTTAGGGAGGAGGGGGGGGGGGTAGGTAGGGACTGCTATATAGGTTTAGGGGAGGGTGGGGAAAAGGGGGTAGGGACTGCCATATAGGTTCAGGAGAGAGGGGAGGATAAACTGCTATATGGGTCCAGGGGGGGGGGGGGGGGGTAGAGGTTGCAGCATTACACAGGGTGCAGCATTACACAGGGTGCATGGCCGGTTCTGGGGCTTTGCGCGCCCCAGGCGGCAATGGGGGGCGTTGCTTCGTACAGGGGGCATGGTCATTTACGCCCCCTGTACAGACTACTGTAGCGCTCTGAAATGTGCCTGCCGCTGGCCGCTGTGAAGCCCTTCGTGGAGAGGTCCTTTAATGTGCGGTGGGCGATGACGTCATCGCGCACCGCACAGTAAAGGACCTCTCCACGAAGGGAAACTCTAGTTTCCCTTCACAGCGACCAGCGGCAGCGGGGGGCACATTTCAGAGCGCTACAGTAGTCTGTACAGGGGGCGTAAATGACCATGCCCCCTGTACGAAGCCACGCCCCCATTGCCGATATTTTGTGTGCGGCCCTCGAATATTCGCTGGAAGTGTTAAGCGGCCCCCCAGCTGAAATAATTGCCCACCCCTGGCCTATGCTGTCAAATTGACTGAGGCACTAATTAAATCTCTTGTGTTCTACTATTGATATCCTTAAAACCTGGACTGTAATGGCAGATATTGGGAACCTTTGATCTCCAGAAGAGTTATATCATGTGATAGCTTACCCTGGTGATGCTAGCAGCTGGCATTTGTGGCAAATAAAGCTGTGAGACAGTAATGCTAACCATTACACCAAACTTCCACTTACTTTGAAGTTATGGTTTGTTTGTTTGTTTGTTTTTTTTGTTTGTTTGTTTGTTTGTTTTTGTATAAATTGTACATATGTGGGTTATAGGTAGGTGCAATTATATTTTTGATTGAAATGCCACTGGCCCTCAGTATTTTCAACACCTGAAGTGTAGCAAGCCGATTCAATCAAGAGTAATTCTCTTCATGTAATTGAAAATAAATTACCAAAGAATTTCTTGAGGAAATTGAAGGCCCTCATTCCGAGTTGTTCGCTCGGTATTTTTCATCGCATCGCAGTGAAAATCCGCTTAGTACGCATGCGCAATGTTCGCACTGCGACTGCGCCAAGTAACTTTACTATGATGAAAGTATTTTTACTCACGGCGTTTTCTTCGCTCCGGCGATCGTAATGTGATTGACAGGAAATGGGTGTTACTGGGCGGAAACACGGCGTTTCAGGGGCGTGTGGCTGAAAACGCTACCGTTTCCGGAAAAAACGCAGGAGTGGCCGGGGAAACGGTGGGAGTGCCTGGGCGAACGCTGGGTGTGTTTGTGACGTCAACCAGGAACGACAAGCACTGAAATGATCGCACAGGCAGAGTAAGTCTGAAGCTACTCTGAAACTGCTAAGTAGTTAGTAATCGCAATATTGCGAATACATCGGTCGCAATTTTAAGAAGCTAAGATTCACTCCCAGTAGGCGGCGGCTTAGCGTGTGTAACTCTGCTAAAATCGCCTTGCGACCGATCAACTCGGAATGAGGGCCGAAATTCCCATTTCCTGGTCATGATAGTTCAAGCCAGTGGTTTCCATACTTTTGTGAATCACGGCACCCTAGAGTATCAGAATTTTTAGCACGGCACCCCTAAGCCAATAGTTTCTTATTGAAAAATGTAGAAAGAAATATTCAATTATGTAAATTGTCTTTATAGGTCATCCTTAGGGTAACTTGCGTGGTGAGAGACAAGATTTGCTTCTGACTGTCAATATATTTTATGATTGGCAGCCATTAACACTGGTTTTGCTTTTTACATTGACCATGCAGAATTTGAATTGGTTCTGGACCACCAACCCGAGGCACCCCTGCAAGTGTCCCAAGGCACCCCAAGGAGCCACGGCACACAGTTTGGGAACCACTGGTTTAAGCAATAGATGATGTGTGGCATGTTTACTAGCTTTCATTTTTTTTAATATTTAATTAATCTGTGATTAGTAGTTAAATAGAACTTCTTACATTAGTTCAGTAAAGACTCCACATTACAGTATCATTAGTGCAGATATATCAGAACATTTGCAAGATGGTTTTGTGATGACATCCCTGTGTTTTACCAAAAATAATGCTTCTAGCCATGAAAACCCTTCAGAAAATGCTGAAAGGCCAAGGCATGCCTGTATGTGCCCTACACATCATGTTATAGCATGTTCACTCGTACAAACATGTGTTTCTGTAATGTGGGGTATCATAGACAATAGGTTAATTGTACAGGTTCCTACTTAACGTTGCTAACATTTTAATCACTTCATGAGAGACACTCACTCCTCTTTCTCATACAGCAACAAGAATAGGTGAAGTGAGTCATCCCTGTCATCTGTGTGTATGCTGCATATTTCAGTGGTTATTTAATATCAGATCAGTAGCTTGGTACATGCTTATATATTACAGTATAGCCTCCATAACTGATGCCTCTAAACTGTCTGCTGATAGTAACAAAATTCAATTTGCTTATATTTAGATTTGGGTCACATATGGCTGAATATAGCTGTTACCCTCTAAAAAAAATATTGATTGTATAGTGATGTTCGATAATTTTAGAACAGAAGATAAATGTAACTATGTTTCTTTTTTGTGTTTTTATCTTCCATTGAAAAACATGTGACCGAAAAGTGCTCTACCTCCAAGCCAAAAATCTGGAAATAGGGAAGATTAGGGCTATACATTACCGTAATACCTGTGTTTCAGGGTAAGACACCATATAACAGTGGTCCTCTGATCCATGCAGCCTTCTGGTACAGTGTAGAAGTATTAGCAACAGTGTTTAACCATTGGGATTATTATTTGATTTAGATCTGTTGCCTTGGAGATCATCTCCTATGCTCTTATTCTGTATATGTGCAGCATTTCATCATGGTCTCAATGGCGATATTCAGAATATAGACATGGGCAGAATGTTGACATTCAGCATGTCTCCATTCACAACATGGACATTGCCAGAATGTCAATATTGTGAATGTCAGCAGCCGATTTTAGGGTGAGGCTGCACTGAGGGTTAATGTTGGCCAATGAATAATGTTCCATGTTGCCTTTTTGGAATTGTGGACATGTATGTTACTCTACATTTGAACCTTTAAATAAACTATATTTAAAAATGTCACATTAAACTAAACTCCAAAAGACTCACTTAACTCTCGTCATCTCAGGGAACAGCGTCTGCTGTAGTTCTTTGTTAATCAGACAGACACCAGAGAGACCATTTATCCCCTACAGTTTCAGCCGACCCGTTTATCATTTCGTTCACAGTGCTTGAGGAGAAATCAATTTTTACTACAGCAGTTAATATGAAGTGTTATAGAGGGCTGATTTTTAAGGTATGCTTGAATTGCATCTGAGCAACTTATTGTATTCACTTTCCATTATTTGAATATCTGGGATGCCGTCTTCCATTGTAACATAAGTGGGGATAGTACATCCTGTGCCCAGGTTCAGATTTTTGTTAGGTTCATGGTGTGCTGATCTTGGGTGCTATGCATGAATCAGTATAAAGTGTGGAAAAGTGAGCCAGTGGAGATGTTGCACATGGCAACCAATCAGATGCTACAAATAATTTTATGGACTGCACTTAAGAAATGTTATCTCAACACTGATTGTTTGCCATGGGCAACTTCTCTAGTGGCTCATTTCTCCACTCTTTTCACTGTTTCATGAATAGACCCCCTTGTATGAGAGGTGGAAGGATAGGACAGAAGGATGTAGGAGGGGGGGAAAGACAGCAAGTGGTAATCCAGAGACTGAGAGTTATATATGGTCTGATTCAGAGCTGGACACTGTGTCGGTGCCCCACATGTGTAAGTTGTGCATGTGTCCCATTTGTTAGCGCTAAGAGATGCTGTACAGAAATGGACGCAGAGTCAGTAGATTGTAGTGGGCGTTCCTGGAAGGGAACAAGGGGTCAGCTAAGCTGGCATGGGCACAAAGCTGATAGTGGCTATGTGAAAATAAGCACAGTCGCTCACACAGGATGCCATACTCCAACAGAGAAACTGCACCTGCCATGGGGCTGGAGCAAGTTTCAATGGTGCAACTGAGGGTTCATCTAAAGACGATTCATGATGGAAAAGCACCGTCTCAAGGCACAGCAGATGGGCATCTCAGGTTAGAAGAAATCAATTGTGGCATTAGCATAAGACATGGCTGTGGTAAAAAGATGCGGACTACTTAGTATCAGGGCTGTAGTTTATAGAGCAGGATCTCCCTCCCAAGAGTAGTAATGCTAGACTCCTGATGCATCAAGACTGCAGTGTTAAATGCATCTGCATAAGAAGTAAGTTGATCTGTTAAACTTGTTTAATTTTGTTTCTGATTATTAGCGGGATGTAATGACGGGCGGGGCGGCCGAGCAGAATGCTGGCAAAACGCAGACTTTTTTTAAAGGGGCAATCGTTTACAAGGCAAAACCATGCCTTTGAAGTGATTGCCCCTTTAAAAAAAGTCGGCATCCTACACGGCCGCCGAACTCGGCCATCATTACATCCGGCCCCTTAACTAGGTTTACTTACCTGTTACAATTTGAAAACACAAATATGTGTGTGTGTGTGTGTGTGTGTGTGTGTGTGTGTGTGTGTGTGTGTATATATATATATATATATATATATATATATATATACACACACACACACACTGTATTCATCTTTTAGAATCAACTGGTCCTGGTGCCTGACTCAAACTATTGCATAGCACTCCAAGGAACAAACGGCACTCAAAGGACACAATGCAATTGTATAATAATGGTTTTTCTCTGACTGGGTCCACAGGATTATCCACAGGATAACATTGGGATATTGTCGAGCGACAGCGAAAATGGCACCAACACGGTCACGAGCTTTCTGGCCTCCCAGGATTCATTGGGGCCTCCACTATATAGTCCCGCCCACTGACTCAGTCAGATCAGTTTTTTGCTTGGTGCGGCAGGAAGCCGCATGGTCACAGGGCTGCTGTGAAAGCAGCCTCAAGTTTTCATTACTTTATTTTTATAGACTTACTGTTTTGGTTTGAGCGAATTCTCTTAACAGCGTCTTAAACGTGTATTAGAAAGAGTCGCTCCAACAACTCCCCACCGGGTCGCAACAACGCTTACCTTCGCGGTACAGTGCTGTCTCGACGGGCGTCTGTGTCGGATGTTCTAGCAGGTCCAGCAGACGTTACCAGGCTGTGGCCGGAGCATGGGGAGACAGTGAGTATATGGACTTCCTCTTACTAGAGGGGTCAGGACACAGCTACGCTGATTTGGTGGAGACTACAAACAGCGTGTTGATGCGCCGAACATCTCGAGTGTGACAGCGCTACGCTCCGGGGATCATAGGCGCCAGGACTAGGTGAGGCCGCGATCCTGGGAGTTTAAGTCAACAGGGGGTTTCAGACGCTCTCCTGGCCGTCCCTCCTCCGAGTTCATGGCCAGTTCCCGCGGGTCTCTCGTTTCATGAACTGAATGACCTCACTTCCGGCTCAGACGCTACCACGAGGGTACTCGGTCGCAGCTTAGACGCTGCGGTTGTGTACACTGGATATAAACCCGCCCAGACCGAGTCGCAGGCCTTTAGTTGTCTGCATGCACGTGGAGTCGCTCAGCGTCCGTGTCCGTTGGTGAGCGTCCGTGTCCGTTATCAGTTACCAAGAGCGGCAGTGTACACCAGTAGCGTCTGAATCCACTCAGCGTCTTTCGAGCGTCTTTGCTTGGATATGGAAGTGTGGTGAGTCTCCCTGTATCCCGCTCCCTGGAGGCAGGGTATACAGTACTAAAAATTCCTTCTACTTCTTAGTGTGCACTGTTAATTTTTAGTACCTATTGCATATGAGACCTGTATATTACTGTGTTTTCTGCATGTTATGTTGAAAAAGAACCAGTTAAACAGAAGTACAATTTTCCTACTTATGTATAAGTTATTATGGAGGTTGTATTCTCATATGACAATGTCTAAAGCTTTAACATGTGACTGACTGCTAGTATGTGTGCTGACTTTTCTGTGTAATGTCAGTCCTGTTCTGACCCTCAAATCAGGTGCACTGTGGTCAGATTGATTTCACCTCTATATACTGATTATAGGGTGTGGTTCAGTCACAAAATTGTGTAGTCAATATCAGAAAAAATGTCTGTGAGCGTCAAAAGTGATGAGGAGAATTTGTCAAGCACTCCTACAGCCCTAACACGCTTATCTTGTAAGTCAGGGGTAATTGATATGATTCAATTGGTCACTTATGAGGGTTTGTGTGCAAACTGTTTCGCTTTTCAGCGAAGTAAAAAACAGGAGTTAGTTCAACCTCCAGTAGAGCCACCATGGAATATGTTCGCAAAGACTCTGTCTTCAATAGCGGACAGGTTAGCTCCAGTAGCACCACCTCAAGGGTTAGGTTACACTATGAACCCATACATGCAGCTCCCTTCCTATGGTTTGGTTCCAGTAGCCTCTACAAGCAACCAAGGGGTAGGTAAGACTAAGACAGATACGTCTGTATGGCAGACTACACAAGAGGATACATCGGATGATGATGCGGAAACAATAGATTCAACTCCGTATGATGATCAGTCGCAGAGCTTTAGTTCAGATGATGTAGCTGAACTCATTAATGCAGTAAAGGCTGTGCTTTCTCTGGAAGAACCAGCCAAGACAGCGTTAAAAGCAAAAGCACCTGTATTCAAACGAACAAAGTCAGTGAAAGCTGAATTTCCAGCGTCAGAGGAGTTGACGGAAATGATGGATGAGTCTTGGGCAGCGCCCGGTAAAAAGTATAAGATTCCTAGGAGATGGGATTCTTATTATCCATTTCCTGCTGGAGATTGTTCGAAGAGAGAAGTTCCTCCAAAAGTAGATGCACATGTTCTGCGACTCGTGCACAAATCTGCTTTGCCACTGTCATCTACCTCTTTGAATGATGTCACAGACAGGAGGGTAGAGAGCCTATTGAAAAATATTTTTTCTCTTGTGGGTGCAGTGGTAAGACCTGTTATGGCTTCGGCCTGGGTAGCAAAGGCAATGGGCGAATGGATAGAGGAACTAGAGAATGACATCCCCTCTCCTACTAGGGAGCAAGAGGATCGTCTTTGCCGTTTAAGACAATCTGCCCAGTATTTAGAAGAAGCAGCCATTGATGTAGGCACTGTTGCTTCTAAAGCTTCAGCCCTGGCAGTAGTCACTCGCAGAGCAGTCTGGCTACGGACCTGGAAGGCAGATGCGGAGTCCAAGAAGGAATTGGAAGCATTGCCTTTCGTGGGTAATATATTATTTGGAAAACCTTTATCGGATATCCTAGAGTCAGAGGCTGAATCGAAGAAGGTCAGATTTCCGGCTACCTACAACCCTAAGTCCAAGGGTTTAAAATTTCGCTCATTTCGCTGGCAAAGCAAAGCGAAAGGTAAAGAGGAGCCTAAACAACCCCAGTTTAAATCCAGGGGTAAGAAGCAGTGGGCTAGCAAAAAGCCAGCTTCCAAACCTGAACAAAAGCCCTCAGCCTGAAGAGACGGGCCTCCGCCTGGAGGATTCCAGGGTTGGGGGCCGACTCCTGCAATTTGCACACACATGGCAACAGTCAACAACAGATGCCTGGGTGCAGAAGGTAGTATCTCAGGGGTATGGGTTCCCATTCAGGAGGCAGCCTCCTCAAAGATTTTTTTGCACCAGCCCGTCTCGTATAGAGTCGAAGGCCAATGCCCTGCAAGAAGCAGTCCAAAAATTACTGCAGTCAGGTGTGATTGTCCCTGTACCTCCATCACAAAAGGGACAGGGGTATTACTCCAATCTGTTTCTAATCCAGAAACCAAATGGGTCATATCGACCAATTCTAAATCTGAAGATGTTGAACAATTACATATGGATCCCGAAGTTCCACATGGAGACGTTACGCTCCATAATGTTGGCTATGGAACCGGGAGACTATATGGTATCTCTGGATGTGCGGGATGCTTACCTACATGTGCCTATAGCACTATCACATCAGTGTTACCTCAGGTTTGCCATCCTCAAGGAACACTTCCAGTTCCAAGCTCTGCCCTTCGGGCTAGCTACAGCACCCAGGGTGTTTACCAAGATCATGGTGGTTATGGCAGCTTGTCTGCGCAAACAAGGGATAAGGATATTCCCATACCTAGACGACCTATTAATCTTAGCACAGTCGCAAGATTTACTGTTGAGCCATCTCCAACAGACGATAGTTTGTTTACAGAGACACGGGTGGCTCATAAATTGGGAGAAGTCGTCCCTGAATCCATCACAGCGGATGGTTCATTTGGGAGCCATATTGGATTCAGACCTACAGAGAGTTCTCTTACCAGAGAAGAAAATAGTCAAGGTGCAGGTCATGGCTCAGGAAGCGTTGCAAGCCCAGACAATGTCAGTCCATGCAGCAATGCGACTGTTGGGTCTGATGGTATCAACGTTCGACATGGTGGAATATGCGCAATTCCACTCCAGACCATTGCAGCATCTCATTTTGACAAAATGGAACGGAAATCATCAAACAATAAAGAAGCAGATGATAAAGATTCCAGTAAATGTAAAAAGGTCTCTAGCATGGTGGCTACAGACAGACCATTTAAACAAGGGGAGACCCTTTTGGATAAAAGAGTGGCAAGTCCTGACGACAGATGCCAGCCTGCAAGGTTGGGGGGCGGTACTCGGAAGCCTATGGTTCCAGGGAAAATGGACCGCAAGGGAAAGTCGCCTGCTGATAAATCTGTTAGAAATAAGAGCCATTTACTTGGCCCTAGTTCAGGCAAAGGACAATCTACAAGGAAGACCAGTCCAGATCCGCTCAGACAATGCGACGGCAGTAGCATACCTAAATCATCAAGGAGGGACTCACAGCAAGAGTCTGATGGAGGAAGTAACTCCCATTCTAAAGTGGGCAGAACTCCATCTCTCAGCATTGTCAGCAGTATTTGTCCCGGGTGTACTAAATTGGGAAGCGGATTTTCTCAGTCGGCACACCATTCAGGAAACCGAATGGGCACTACACCCAGAAGTGTTTCAGACACTGGTGAACAGATGGGGTCTACCGGAGATAGACCTTATGGCGTCTCGTCTAAACAACAAAGTTCCGAGGTACGGTTCAAGAACAAGGGACCCAGGAGCAGTCCTGGTAGAGGCACTGTCAGTAGAATGGAGGTTTCAGCTGGCATATCTGTTCCCTCCAATATCTCTGTTACCCAGAGTAGTGAGAAAGATAAAACAGGCAAAAGGAGCAATCATTCTAATAGCTCCAGCTTGGCCAAGAAGGCGTTGGTACACAGATCTGTGGAGAATGTCCGTGGAAGCACCGATACTGCTCCCTCAACGTCCAGATCTGTTAATGCAGGGTCCTTGTTGTCATCTGGATCGCCTGTCTTTGACGGCGTGGCTGTTGAAACCTCTATCTTAGAGGCTAAAGGATTTTCAAAGCAAGTAATCCAAACCATGCTTAGAGCAAGAAAGCCTTCTTCGGCCCGTGTATATCATAGAATATGGCAAGCCTATATTCATTGGTGTTCTGGAAAAAAATTACAATCCAAGAGCCTTTAAAGTAGCTAGAATTTTGGATTTTCTGCAGGCAGGATTGGATAAGGGGTTGAAGGTTGCTTCCTTGAGGGTGCAAGTCTCAGCGTTGACTGTATGGTTTCAGCAGAAGATTGCTGACCTACAGGATGTACGTACGTTTTTCCAAGGAGTAGTACATATTCAACCTCCATTTGTTCCTCCTGCAGCTCCCTGGGATTTGAATTTAGTTCTTAAATTTCTCCAGGGTCCTTTGTTTGAACCACTTGAGAGAGCGGATCTTAAGTGGTTAACGATTAAAGTTCTTTTTTTTACTGGCAATGGCGTCAGCCAGAAGAGTGTCAGATTTAGGAGCATTATCATGTTTAGTCTCCTTTCCTAAGTTTTTTTCCAGACAGAGCAGTTCTCAGAACGAGATCTAGTTATCTTCCAAAGGTGGTGTCAAAGTTTCACCTGAATGAAGAGATTGTAGTCCCAGCTTTTCAGGTATCGGGACTATCTGCGGGAGAAGCGTCACTGGACGTGGTCCGGTCTTTAAAAACCTATATAGATCGTACTAGTGCCATCAGGAAAACAGATTCCCTCTTCATCCTCTACGGATTCCATAGGAGAGGTTGGCCTGCTAGTAAACAGACGCTGGCGAGATGGCTCCGAGTGGTAATATCTGAAGCTTATTCTCATGCAGATCTCCCTATTCCGGCTAATGTCTCTGCACACTCTACACGTAAGGTAGGTCCTTCTTGGGCAGCACAACAGGGTGCATCAGCAGAACAGATATGTAAGGCAGCCACATGGTCTTCCATAAACACATTCATCAGACATTATGCCTTGGATACTTTTGCCTCTCATGACGCAGACTTCGGGCAAAAGGTCCTCCTGTGCAATCAGGAGCGTCCCCACCACTAAAATGGCTTTGGGAATCCCAATGTTATC
Organism: Pseudophryne corroboree; assembly: GCF_028390025.1. Taxonomy (NCBI): domain Eukaryota; kingdom Metazoa; phylum Chordata; class Amphibia; order Anura; family Myobatrachidae; genus Pseudophryne; species Pseudophryne corroboree. The sequence goes on from NC_086449.1 coordinate 353,132,476, forward strand.
CTGTGGATAATCCTGTGGACCCAGCCAGAGAAATAAACGTTATGGTAAGAACTTACCGTTGATAACGTGATTTCTCTTATGTCCACAGGTATCCACAGGGATCCCACCCGGACGCATCTGATTTGAGGATCTAGACAAACACTAAAAACCTCTTCCTTCTTGTATGGAAGGGTGTGCATGTGTGTTCTTATCGCCTGTACAGGTCTCTACCTAATGTTCCTGCCTATAATCGCTGTGGAAAGAACTGATCTGACTGAGTCAGTGGGCGGGACTATATAGTGGAGGCCCCAATGCATCCTGGGAGGCCAGAAAGCTCGTGACCGTGTTGGTGCCATTTTCGCTGTCGCTCGACAATATCCCAATGTTATCCTGTGGATACCTGTGGACATAAGAGAAATCACGTTATCAACGGTAAGTTCTTACCATAACGTTTATATTCGAATGGTCTACGTTTCAGGGCCTAAGCTCCTTCTTCAGGACACACCAACAGCATAACTGTTGGTGTGTCCTGAAGAAGGGGCTTAGGCCCTGAAACGTAGGCCATTCAAATACGCTGTTATTATGCAATTACATTGTGTCCTTTGAGTGGTATATATATTACACACAAACGTGCGGGATGTGGGCTGCACTCAAAGCACTTAGTCCAATAGTGACACACACAATGTCACAGCAGTGTATCGTTCACTGTTTCGGATTAGAATAAACCAAAACGTTGAACAATACACTTCTTTGACAGTGTGTTTGTCACTGATGGAATACATCCTTTGAGTGCCGCCCACATCCCGCACATGTACCTACAGTTTGAGTGAGAAGCTGATTGCTTGTATTGGGTGTCTTTTTGCAAGAGGGTTTCTTTTTTGAGGGAAGATAGGGGATAATTAGCCTTTATCACTTCAAATAATCACATACCTAAAGGATAAGAACTGTTTAATACCATTGGACATTTTGAAATAAGGGGGTTTGCACCATTGGACTGTTTCTACATTGAAGCGCTCCTAGGTATTTTGTTATAAGACCGTGGATTTGGGTCTTTGGCCAACAGACAACCATCACAAAGGAAGGAGCAGGATTGTTTAAAATTGTTGAAATTGTGTGTATTACAAACAAATATGTATTTTATAACTAGCACATACATAGGGTTTTCTCTAACGTCCTAGTGGATGCTGGGGACTCCGTAAGGACCATGGGGAATAGACGGGCTCCGCAGGAGACTGGGCACTCTAAAGAAAGATTAGGTACTATCTGGTGTGCACTGGCTCCTCCCTCTATGCCCCTCCTCCAGACCTCAGTTAGAATCTGTGCCCGGCCAGAGCTGGGTGCTCCTAGTGGGCTCTCCTGAGCCTGCTAGTAAAAGAAAGTATTTGTTAGGTTTTTTATTTTCAGTGAGCTTCTGCTGGCAACAGACTCACTGCTACGATGGACTGAGGGGAGAGAAGCAAACCTACCTGTTTACAGCTAGGTTGCGCTTCTTAGGCTACTGGACACCATTAGCTCCAGAGGGTTCGAACACAGGCATCTGTCCTCGATCGTCCGTTCCCGGAGCCGCGCCACCGTCCCCCTCGCAGAGCCAGAAGAACAGAAGCTTGAAAACGGCGGCTGACGACTCCTGTCTTCATTTAAGGTAGCGCACAGCACCGCAGCTGTGCGCCATTGCTCCCAGCACACTTTCACACTCCGGTCACTGTAGGGTGCAGGGCGCTGGGGGGGGGGGCACCCTGGGCAGCAATAGAAGTACCTTTTTGGCATAACATACATATATACAGTCAGGCACTGTATATATGTAAAAAAAAACGCCATTTTTTTCACACAGAAGCGGGACAGAAGCCCGCCGCTGAGGGGGCAGGGCCTTCTTCCTCAGCACACCAGCGCCATTTTATCTTCACAGCTCCGCTGGAAGGACGCTCCCCAGGCTCTCCCCTGCAGTATCCAGGTACAAGAAGGGTAAAAAAGAGAGGGGGGGCACATAAATTTAGGCGCAAAAGACATAAAATCGGCAGCTATTGGGTAATCGCTTATTATAGTGAATATCCCTGGGTTATATAGCGCTGTGGTGTGTGCTGGCATACTCTCTCTCTGTCTCCCCAAAGGCCTTTGTGGGGTCCTGTCCTCAGTCAGAGCATTCCCTGTGTGTGTGCTGTGTGTTGGTACGGCTGTGTCGACATTTTTGATGAGGAGGGTTACGTGGAGGAGGAGCAAGTGCGGCTAAATGTGGTGTCGCCGCCGTCGGGGCCGACACCTGATTGGATGGATATGTGGAAGGTCTTAAATGATAATGTAAGCTCCTTGCATAAAAGGTTTGATGACGCTGAAGCCTTGGGACAGCCGGGGTCTCAACCCGGGCCTGCCCAGGCGACTCAGAGGCCGTCAGGGTCTCATAAACGCCCACTATCTCAGATGGTTGAAGATGCCGACACGGAGTCCGACTCCAGTGTCGACGATGATGAGGCACAATTACAGCCTAAGATGACCAAGGCCATCCGCTACATGATTATTGCAATGAAAGATGTATTGCACATTTCAGAGGTTAACCCTGTCCCTGACAAGAGGGTGTATATGTTTGGGGAGAAAAAGCAGGCAGTGACTTTTCCCCCGTCACATGAATTAAATGAGTTATATGAAGAAGCGTGGAGTTCCCCTGATAAGAAAGTGGTGATTTCCAAAAAATTACTGCTGGCGTACCCTTTCCCGCCAACGGACAGGTTACGTTGGGAATCCTCCCCTAGGGTAGACAAGGCGCTGACACGCTTATCTAAGAAGGTGGCCCTGCCGTCTCAGGTAGATGCCCTGGACAGGGATACTGTCTTGCTAACCCTGGGCCATATAAAAGACGCCGTCTTATATATGCGGGATGCCCCGAGGGACATTTGCCTGCTGGGCTCTAGAATTAATGCAATGTCCATTTCTGCCAGGAGGGTCTTATGGACTCGGCAATGGACAGGGGATGCCGATTCTAAAAAACACATGGAGGTTTTGCCTTATAAGGGTGAGGAATTGTTTGGGGACGGCCTCTCGGACCTTGTGTCCACAGCGACAGCTGGAAAGTAGACTTTCTTGCCTCAGGTTTCCTCACAGCCTAAGAAAGCACCGTATTATCAAATGCAGTCCTTTCGTTCTCAGAGAAGCAAGAAGGTCAGAGGTGCATCCTTTCTTGCCAGAGGCAGGGGTAGAGGAAAGAAACTGCACCATGCAGCTAGTTCCCAGGAACAAAAGTCTCCCCGGCTTCCACTAAGTCCACCGCATGACGCTGGGGCTCCACAGGCGGAGCCAGGAGCGGTGGGGGCGCGTCTCTGAAAATTCAGCAACCAGTGGGTTCGCTCACAGGTGGATCCTTGGGCTATACAAATTGTATCTCAGGGATTCAAGCTGGAGTTCGAAGCGACTCCCCCTCACCGTTACCTAAAATCAGCCTTGCCAGCTTCCCCCACGGAAAGGGAGGTAGTCCTGGCGGCAATTCACAAGCTGTACCTCCAGCAAGTGATAATAATGGTCCCCCTCCTTCAACAGGGAAGGGGTTACTATTCCACACTGTTTGTGGTACCGAAACCGGACGGTTCGGTAAGACCCATTCTGAATTTAAAATCCTTGAACATTTATATGAAAAAATTCAAGTTCAAAATGGAATCGCTCAGAGCGGTCATTGCAAGCCTGGAAGAGGGGGATTTTTTGGTATCTCTGGACATCAAGGATGCTTACTTGCATGTCCCCATTTATCCATCTCACCAGGAGTACCTCAGGTTTGTGGTACAGGACTGTCATTACCAATTCCAGACGTTGCCGTTTGGTCTGTCCACGGCACCGAGAGTATTTACCAAGGTAATGGCCGAAATGATGGTACTCCTTCGGAAGCAAGGAGTTACGGTTATCCCGTACTTGGACGATCTCCTCATAAGGGCGAGGTCCAGGGAGCAGTTGTTGATCAGCGTAGCACACTCCCAGGAAGTGTTGCAACAGCACGGCTGGATTCTGCATATTCCAAAGTCGTAGCTGATTCCTACGATGCGTCTGCCCTTCCTGGGTATGATTTTGGACACAGAACAGAAGAAGGTGTTTCTCCCGGAGGAGAAGGCCCAGGAGTTAGTGACTCTGGTCAGGGACCTCCTAAAACCAAAACAGGTGTCGGTGCATCACTGCATGCGAGTCCAGGGAAAGATGGTGGCCTCATACGAAGCCATTCCCTTCGGCAGGTTCCATGCGAGGATCTTTCAGTGGGATCTGTTGGACAAGTGGTCCGGATCGCATCTTCAGATGCATCGGCTGATCACCCTGTCCCCGAGGGCCAGGGTGTCTCTTCTGTGGTGGCTGCAGAGTGCTCATCTTCTCGAGGGCCGCAGGTTCGGCATACAGGACTGGGCCCTGGTGACCACGGATGCAAGCCTCCGCGGATGGGGGGACAGTCACTCAGGGAAGAAACTTCCAAGGGCTGTGGTCAAGTCAGGAGACTTGTCTGCACATAAATATACTGGAACTAAGGGCCATATACAACGCCTTGAGTCAAGCGGAGCCCCTGCTTCGAGACCAACCAGTGCTGATTCAGTCAGACAGCATCACGGCGGTCGCCCATGTAAACCGCCGGGGCGGCACAAGAAGCAGGGTGGCGATGGCAGAAGCCACAAAGATTCTTCGTTGGGCGGAGATTCACGTACAAGCACTGTCAGCAGTGTTCATTCCGGGAGTGGACAACTGGGAAGCAGACTTCCTCAGCAGACACGACCTCCACCCGGGAGAGTGGGGACTTCATCAAGAAGTCTTCACACAGATTGCAAATCGATGGGAACTGCCACAGGTGGACATGATGGCGTCCCGCCTCAACAAAAAGCTAAAAAGATATTGCGCCAGGTCAAGGGACCCTCAGGCGATAGCTGTGGACGCGCTAGTGACACCCTGGGTGTTCCAGTCGGTATATGTGTTCCCTCCTCTTCCTCTCATACCCAAGGTAATGAGAATAGTAAGAAAAAGAGGAGTGAGAACAATACTCATTGTTCCGGATTGGCCAAGAAGGACTTGGTACCCAGAACTACAAGAGATGATCACAGAGGACCCATGGCCTCTGCCTCTCAGACAGGACTTGTTGCAACAGGGGCCCTGTCTGTTCCAAGACTAACCGCGGCTGCGTTTGACGGCATGGCGGTTGAACGCCGGATCCTAACGGAAAAGGGCATCCCGGATGAAGTGATTCCTACGCTGATAAAAGCTAGGAAGGATGTAACAGCTAAGCATTATCACCGTATATGGCGAAGATATGTTGCTTGGTGTGAGGCCAGGATGGCCCCTACAGAGGAATTCCAGCTGGGTCGATTTCTGCACTTCCTACAGTCAGGTGTGACTATGGGCCTGAAATTAGGGTCCATAAAGGTCCAGATTTCGGCCCTATCCATTTTCTTTCAAAAAGAACTGCCTTCACTGCCTGAGGTTCAGACGTTTGTAAAGGGAGTGCTGCATATTCAGCCCCCTTTTGTGCCACCAGTGGCACCTTGGGATCTTAACGTTGTGTTGGATTTCCTGAAATCCCACTGGTTTGAACCACTTAAGCCCGTGGAACTAAAGTACCTCACGTGGAAAATGGTCATGCTGTTGGCCTTAGCATCGGCGAGGCGTGTATCAGAATTGGCGGTTTTGTCATGTAAAAGCCCTTATTTGATCTTCCATATGTACAGGGCAGAATTGCGGACTCGTCCCCAATTTCTCCCAAAGGTGGTATCATCGTTTCATTTGAACCAACCTATTGTGGTCCCTGCGGCTACTCGGGACTTGGAGGACTCCAAGTTGCTGGACGTAGTCCGGGCTTTGAAAATATATGTTTCCAGAACGGCTGGAGTCAGGAAGACTGACTCGCTGTTTATTCTGTATGCACCCGATAAGCTGGGTGCTCCTGCTTCAAAGCAAACTATTGCTCGCTGGATCTGTAGCACGATTCAGCTGGCTCATTCTGCGGCTGGATTGCCGCATCCAAAATCAGTGAAAGCCCATTCCACAAGGAAGGTGGGCTCTTCTTGGGCGGCTGCCCGAGGGGTCTCAGCTTTACAGCTTTGCCGAGCGGCTACTTGGTCGGGTTCAAACACTTTTGCAAAGTTCTACAAGTTTGATACCCTGGCTGAGGAGGACCTTGTGTTTGCTCATTCGGTGCTGCAGAGTCATCCGTACTCTCCCGCCCGTTTGGGAGCTTTGGTATAATCCCCATGGTCCTTATGGAGTCCCCAGCATCCACTAGGACGTTATAGAAAATAAGAATTTACTCACCGGTAATTCTATTTCTCGTAGTCCGTAGTGGATGCTGGGCGCCCGTCCCAAGTGCGGACTTTCTGCAATACGTGTATATAGTTATTGCTTAATAAAGGGTTATTGTTATGAGCCATCCGTTGAGTGATGCTCAGTTGTTGTTCATACTGTTAACTGGGTAAGGTTATCACGAGTTGTACGGTGTGATTGGTGTGGCTGGTATGAGTCTTACCCTGGATTCCAAAATCCTTTCCTTGTAATGTCAGCTCTTCCGGGTACAGTTTCCCTAACTGAGGTCTGGAGGAGGGGCATAGAGGGAGGAGCCAGTGCACACCAGATAGTACCTAATCTTTCTTTAGAGTGCCCAGTCTCCTGCGGAGCCCGTCTATTCCCCATGGTCCTTACGGAGTGCCCAGCATCCACTACGGACTACCAGAAATAGAATTACCGTGAGTAAATTCTTATTTTTATTGTATTACTATATACAGTATATTGAAAGTATTCCTGTGTAAAAGACAAGGGGGTAAATTTGCTAAGGTGGGAGTTTTTTTTAGAACTGGTGATGTTGCTCAGAGCAACCAATCAGATTCTACTTAAAATTGATTTAGCTGCTTCTAGAAGATAATAGATAGAATCTGATTGGTTGCTATGGGCAACATCACCAGTTCTAAAAAAACTCCCACCTTAGTAAATTTACCCCAGCAAGTCTAATAGAATAATATTAAAAGTTCCTTGTGCTGGTTTTGTTAATTTTACATATCTATTATATTGTATTACGTATTATGTTTCATAGTATAGCATCTGACTTGGTGTCTAAAAGGTTTGAAAAATGTAAAAGTAAAACAAGATTTATTTAGCACTATCGTAACTGTATGTTATACCTGCTACTATGGTATAGTATATGCAATTTCATGTTATTACAGTACAAAATAAAAATGAAACAATTAATTGGATTCTTACAATTGATACAGATTTCTTTGTATAACTTAATGTTTGCCAAAGCATCACATACAGTAAAATATTATATTTCTATTGTACTTAATAGCTGTTTGTACCAGATGAAGAGAAGACCATTGTAGGAAGGAGCAATAACAAGCAGACGTTTGATGGTTTGACTACTGGACTCCTCCATCTCTGCTGTAAGATATTTTCTTGTCTAATTGCCAATCCTCTGGCTCAAAGTGAACAGACAGACACCAGCAAAATAAAAGCTGTAACCAAAGCTAAACTGTCCCCAACTGATGCTTTTATTGGCCGTATCCAAGACCTCATCAGGTATGTGCTTCTGCCTGAGAATCACAATGTTTTTATTGTTTCCTTTTACAAGTGGAGTAGAGATACTATTGGACATATTTATGTGTATTCATATTATCATTGATTTAAAAAAAAAAAAAAAATGATATTTTATTGCAAAACTGCATATCACAATTATCAATAAAAGTTAAACATCGTAATAAAATAGGTTTCAGAACACACCACGTTGTATAGTCATTTAGATCGACAGCAGCTTCAGCTTAGACAATTAAATCGCACAACATATGGTTCCAGGGGAAACTGGTCATTGGCCTAAGTGCAACACTGCATGTGCAGATTATATTCATGGCACGTTGTTATGTTGTGGTGTCCAAAGATCAGACTGCTGGAACAAAGCTTTGACCTACAGGTATACTAACCAATTGTTCCGACACTTACCCATCCATCCTATAATGCTATTATTTGCTAATCTTAGCATATGGGCCCTCATTCCGAGTTGATTGCACGTAGCAACTTTTTGCTGCTCATGCGATCAACTAGACGCCGCCTATGGGGGAGTGTATTTTAGCATAGCAGGGCTGCGATCTCTTGTGCGGCCCTGCTATGCTAAAAAAGTTTCCTGCAAAACAAGACCAGGGTAAGAGTTACTTACCCTGTGCGACAGATCCAGCGACGAAGGTCCCGGGATTGACGTCAGACATCCGCCCTCCAAACGCCTGGATCCGCCTGCGTTCGCCTCACCACGCCTTGAAAACGGCGAGTATCCGCCACGGAACGCCTCCCGCCTGTCTTTCTTTATGCAAACGCTGCTGCGATCACTTACTGCGCTGGCGGCGTTGCTGCCTGGCGACTACTGTCGCCACGCAGCCGCAGTCCCGACCCGTTCGCACCGCTGCAAAGAACCGCTGCGTGCGAACGGGTCGGAATGACCCCCTTGGAAAGAGATTCTAATATTACCATTCTCACAATCAATGTTACGGTAGGTAAGAAAATTTTTCTCCTTAAGTGGATCAATAAAATGGCTTGTGTGCAACTTTTACCATGTAGATGAGCGCCTGGGTGCACATATTTCTATACACCTATTTACCAGTGTACCATTTATATGTTTATTGGAGCTGCATATCTGCTTCTTTTTTTCTGTCCTTTCATTCTGCCCAGTGATGTGTTGATTACTGATGGCACACTATAAACTATCATCCTGATTCTGCGTTTTTTCTTCCGCAGTTACGCAGTTAATATTGGTCTAATTGACAAGCTGTCTGGCTGCTTTATATCCGTACAAGGTCCTCTGGATGACAGTCCCAAAATGTCAGATTTCCTGCAGGCAGCAACTGCTCTGTTACATGAGCTCTGCAGGCTATGCATTTCTGTAGCTCCAAGGTAAGGATCTTCTCCAACATTTCTCTATTACATGACTCTCGTTAGTAAATGACAACCTCTAAAGGGATTTTCCATGTTCTGGGTGTGGCACTTAGCCCACAGGATTCCTGAGAATTCCTGTTATATTGGTAACATGCTTTGTTAGATATCACATGTACATATGCATGTAGTTTTCATCACATCTCCACTGCCGTATGTGTTACTCATATGAAGATAGTCAAATTAATTGTGAACATTGTCTTTAATTAACATTCATTATCACTGATTAATCTAATTTTTTAATAAGTACCTTTTGCTTTTTCTCCACCATCTCCTAAAAATGACAGAAATAGTAAAAAATGAAACTATTTTATTTTCTTGTTTTTATGCAATATTGTATTTGCCGAAAACCCATGCTTATAGGTGGCTATACCACAGGATAATGGGACTATCAGACCTGGCATGTCTCAGGCACCAGAGCGTTGTATTTTATGGCACTGGGGTATTGTAGGGGAACTATAGACTGATATGAGATGCGCACTTGTATAATATGTGTGGGCATTGGATGCTGGCATAATGTAGTGGCAAAGGCACTGGAGGCTAGAATAATGTGCTTAGACTAGAGGTTCTCAAATGCAGTTCTCAGGGCCCACCAATGGTCCAGGTCTTAGGTATATCCAAGACTCAGCACAGATAGTTAAATCAAATTAAATTGAATAAGTCAATTCAGTAAGTCAATAAGTCACCTGTGGCCAAGCATGGATATACAGTTGTGCTCATAAGTTTACATACCCTAGCTGAATTTGTGATTTTCTGCCCATTTGTCAGAGAATATGAATGATAACTCACAAACTTTTCTTTCACTCATGGTTAGTGGTTGGGTGAAGCCATTTATTGTCAAACAACTGTGTTTACTCTTTTTAAATCATAATGACAACAGAAACTACCCAAATGACCCTGATCAAAAGTTTACATACCCCAGTTCTTAATACCGTGTATTGCCCCCTTTAACATCAATGACAGCTTGAAGTCTTTTGTGGTAGTTGTGGATGAGGCTCTTTATTTTCTCAGATGGTAAAGCTGCCCATTCTTCTTGGCAAAAAGCCTCCAGTTCCTGTAAATTCTTGGGCTGTCTTGCATGAACTGCACGTTTGAGATCTCCCCAGAGTGGCTCAATGATATTGAGGTCAGGAAACTGAGATGGCCACTCCAGAACCTTCACTTTATTCTGCTGTAGCCAATGACAGGTCGACTTGACCTTGTGTTTTGGATCATTGTCATGTTGGAACGTCCAAGTACGTCCCATGCGCAGCTTCCGGGCTGATGAGTGCAAATTTTACTCCAGTATTTTCTGATAACATGCTGCATTCATCTTCCCATCAGTTATGACCAAGTTTCCAGTGCTTTTGTAGCTCACACATCCCCAAAACATTAGCGATCCACCTCTGTGTTTCACAGTAGGAATGGTGTACCTTTCATCATAGGCCTTGTTGACTCCTCTCCAAATGTAACGTTTATGGTTGTGACCAAAAATGTTCAATTTTGGTCTCATCACTCCAAATGACTTTGTTCCAGAAGTTTTGAGGCTTGTCTCTGTGCTGTTTGGAGTTTTGTAAGCGGGATGCTTTGTGGCATTTGCGTAGTAATGGCCTTCTTCTGGAGACTCGACCATGCAGCCCATTTTTCTTCAAATGCCTCCTTATTGTGCATCTTGAAACAACCACACCACTTTTTTTCAGAGAGTCCTGTATTTCAGCTGAAGTTATTTGTGGATTTTTCTTTGCATCCCGAACAATTTTCCTGGCAGTTGTGGCTGAAATTTTTGTTGGTCTTCCTAATTAGAGTTTGAACACTGCTGATTGGCATTCTCAATTGCTTGGATATCTTTTTATATCCCTTTCCTGTTTTATACAGTTCAATTACCTTTTTCTGCAGATCCTTTGACAATTCTTTTGCTTTCCCCATAACTCAGAATCCAGACACGTCAGTGCAGCACTGGATAAAAGATGCAAGGGACTTTCAGGAGTCCAGAAACTCACTGACCTTTTATACACACACACTGATTACAAGCAAACAGATCACAGGTGAGGATGGTTACCTTTAGTAGCCATTCAAACCCGTTTGTGTCAACTTGTGTGCATGTTATCAGGCCAAAATCTCCAGGGTATGTAAACTTTTGATCAGGGTCATTTGGGTAGTTTCTGTTGTCATTATGATTTAAAAAGAGTAAACACAGTTGTTTGACAATAAATGGTTTCACCGAACCACTAACCATGAGTGAAAGAAAAGTTTGTGAGTTATCATTCATATTCTCTGACAAATGGCCAGAAAATCACAAATTCTGCTTATGTAAACTTATGAGCACAACTGTACTTAAAACCTGGACTGTTGTGCTGCCTAGATGACTGCATTTGAGAACCTCTGGTGCATGCACTGGTAAAATGTCTGAGACACTGGAGAGTGAACAAAAATCAGCAGAAATTCAGCATATGGCCTCATTTACTGGCACTTTGAGATGTCTCACAGCTAAATAATTGAATTGTCACGGTTGTCCCATGTGTGACCAACTTATGTATCTACTTTACAAAGTCACTACTGTAGATTTTATAGAGTGATATATGTGTGGAGTTTGTATCTTCTCCCTGTGTTTGCATAGATCTTTTCCGAAATCTTTGTTTTCCACCCACAGTCCAAAAACATACTGTTCACTTGCTTCTGATGAATGAATAATAATGCTAGTAGTATGTATGTCCATGCGGTTGGGAATATGGAGTGTAAATGACTGAAATATTCTCTATAGAGTGCTGCAGAATATGGAACATTAGTGTGGAGCCTTTAATCACTCCGTACCCTCCCACATCTCTGAGCTCATCCCAGTCCACAGTCCCTCTTGCCCTCTTCATTCTACCTCTGATTGTCACCTTGTCGCCTCACTGATTACCTCTTCCCACTTCTGCATCCAAAACTTCTGTGCTGCTCCCCATCTCTGGAAGTCACTCCCCTGTCCCATCAGAACATCTGTCATATTATATTGCTGTATAATAATTTCATAGTTCGTGAGAGGAAGGTCTATATTTTTGCCTCTGTAATGTCTGTTAGATCCCCTATAATATTTTATTTTGTATTGTATGTTTATTCTATGGTTATTCTCTTAGCACTTTACTATGGACACTTAGTGGGTCTATACAAAAAGAAAGATAATGGGGGTCATTCCGAGTTGTTCGCTCGCAAGCTGCTTTTAGCAGCTTTGCACACGCTAAGCCGCCGCCTACTGGGAGTGAATCTTAGCTTATCAAAATTGCGAACGAAAGATTAGCAAAATTGCGAATAGACACTTCTTAGCAGTTTCTGAGTAGCTCCACACTTACTCGGCCTGTTTCCGCCCAGAAACACCCACTTCCTGTCAATCACATTACGATCACCAGAACGAAGAAAAAACCTTGTAATGCCGTGAGTAAAATACCTAACTGCATAGCAAATTTACTTGGCGCAGTCGCACTGCGGACATTGCGCATGCGCATTAGCGACTAATCGCTCCGTTGCGAGAAAAAAATAACGAGCGAACAACTCGGAATGACCCCCCATAATAGACATCCGGGGGTTTATTTACTAAGTGGCTGTAAGCTTGCTAGCAGGGCCCTCCTACGTCTATGTCTGTCTGTTTTTGTCCTGTTTGTTTTATTACTGTTGTTCTAATTGTAAAGCGCTATATAAGAAACTAAATAAATAAATAAATAAGTGGTGGCTTTTCAAAGCCACTGATTATCAGCATTTATTACCATGGAATTTAAAACAGTAATACTGTAATATGGAAAACCGGGGATATTTTGCACCTATTTGTATTGCTGTTTTAAGTTCTGTGTGCAAAAATGCTGATAAGCCGCCATTTAGTTATTATAACATACAGTTATTGTTGGCTACTCAGATTCTGAATAGACATAATCAGAAGACTGCCACCTGTTGGTGATGATGAGCCACATACACACATCTATCAGAACCTGTGGTACCTTTGTTTTACTCAGTGTGCATGTGTGATTGTATAACTGACAAGATATTAACTAGTGCCACTTGTATGGAACTGAACTATTTGATTTTAGCCTTTATTGTTTACACCACAAATCCAAAAATTGGTCCTGATTGGATTCTCACTAGTAACAGATACCCTTTCTCTCGGTATCTTGTTTTTGGGATTGCTGAATAGACCCTTTCATTTTCCAATACTAACGTTCAAAAGTTTACATGATTGAAACTGACATCCAAAACCAACAGGAGACATCGGGACCTCCTAAGTATACTATCAGCCCTAAATGTAAACATCGCTCCACTAACCCAACTAAAAATATTTTGGTTGTTGGGAGTATTTTGGTTGTGTGGTTGCACTCTCTTCATACCATCAACCCATGTGGTAATGTTTGCAGAGAAATATATCAGATGCTGTGCTAGTCAGACAGAGCAGCCAGATAAAAAGAAACCAATGTCTATGTAATAGTTGTGCATTACTGAAGGTTATTTTATAATAAAAAGAAAATTACAGTGATGGAAAGATTTACCCTGACGACTCCTATGCAACCTCTTGTGTTACTGTTAATGCATTGTTGAAAGACTACAATTGTTTGCAGGTTAATTGTTTGGTTCCATAAAATAAAGGGGGGTACACATGGAGAGATCCCTGCTTAAATTCTAAGAAATCTGACTAGATTGCTTAGAAATTAAGCACGGATCTCTCCGTGTGTAGGGTGACAGAGATGCGCGGTCCCCGCGTGTCACTATCGCCGGCTCTAGATTCGGCATGCATGCGTGCCAAATCTAGTGGGATCGCTCATTTCACCGCTGGGTGAAATGAGCGGTACCCACCTCCTCGCTCAACACACATCGCGCTGTGTGCTGAGCGGGGGGAGAGATGTGTGCTGAGCGGTCTGTGCTAGATCACTCAGCACACATCTCTCCCCGTGTGTACAGAGCTTAAGTCTGTCTCCACTCGTAATTGCTTGATGTTCAGTGATGTTCATGTTTGGTAAACAAAATGTGCGCCCATTGCTAATCAGCCATAACACTGCCCTCATCACTGATGATACACTCCAAGCCCTAAAGCTGGGTACACACACTAGGCAGTATTTGTTCTGATCCTGCAGATCGGACTGACATATTGTGCACATCGGCCAGTGTGTTTGGACTATTGCGCACTCCCGCTGGTCGCTCATCACGTCTTCTAATCTGCATGCACTGCAGGCAGATCTCAAGATATCTTTACCGACACTATGCTACTGGATGTGGCCACTGAACGATATTATTCAGTGTGTATGGCTGACTGGCACATTGTTCTGTTGGTCATGACATTGGCCACGATCTGGGATCTTCTAGTGTGTACCCAGCTTTAGTACTGCACTCCCAGTCCATGGTCTATTTCTCTGATGCCTTTAGTTTTTTTGTCATCTACCTGTCATGACTATTTTCCAGCTTAACCTATGCAAATGTATATATATATTAAGTTAGCTCCTTGTTAAATGTTCCCTAGTTCATTAATACTTTTGCATAAATGTCAAATAATGTTTTTTTTATTCTGTTTTGATCTAGTTCCCGGGACTTATTTGAAAGCTCTCCGGATCCCACAGGTCTGTCAGGTGCCCTCCAGAACGCCGATCTTGTGGGTGTTCTGCATATGTTGTATTGTGCACTGTTCCACAATTCCTCCTCCGACCCCAGTGTTTCTAGCTCTAAAGAAACCTATGAGCAGAATACTATCCAAGTGGCAATTCACAGTTTGCGGTTTCTGAACAGCTTTGCTACACTTCATCTACAGTCGTTCCAGGTAACTATTTAATAGTGACTCGTAACTAAAACTACCATGAAAGCCGCAGATATTTTCAAAAATATTCACATTGTATAAACTAGAAATAATTATTCTAAAATGTAATTATAATATGACTCTTTTTCATTTACTTTTTTTGTTGGACTTTGTATCAAACATGTCTCATGAAAATAGTCTACTTATTAGATAAAGAGTTAAAAATAATTCTATACATTGTCTTTCTACAAGCTAGCATTATCTATAACTGCGTATAACAGTACTGTACATGTGGTAGGAGTTGTACAGCCCTTGGCTAGTTGCCAGCCATAGCAAAACTGTCTTCGCAGCCTTCCTATCTATCCCATGTCCACAGCCTGGTTACAGCACATGCCGAGCATCAGATACCCGCATTAGGACTGTGATCACCTGGTAGTGGTTGCCCTCAGCGCTTCTCTACCTGGACTAGGAGGAGGGTGATAAAAAATGTAATATTAATGTAGGACAAAATCTATTTTAAGGTACTTGCAGAGGATAACCAAAGCCCTGTGCTTGTACAATAAATACATAAACATTCATTTATTTCCTGAAGCTGTGTCAGACTCTGATTGTTTTTATAATGTGTCCCTCTTTGTTTCCGGCCAGGCTGTCACAGGTGCAGAGGGTATGTCTCTTGCCTTCCGACATGTTATTAGTTGCCTGATTTGGTTCTGCACACAATACACCTGTGAGGATCTTCTTCATGAAATCATTGTGTGTGTTGGATACTTCACAGTGAATCACCCCGACAATCAGGTGAGTGATATGTTACATTACATTAGACTGGCCTACCTAATATCACATTCATCATATTAATTGATAAGAAAGAGGTAATGTGTCAGATTCCCCGTTTCTGGAGGCTGAGGCAGTGGCGTCACAAGGGGGGTGCAGAGGATGTGGCCCGCACCCAGGTGTCACCCCTCAATATGGTGACACCAAAAAGAGCCGCACACCCACACTCCCATCCTATCCACTGAGTTGACAGATACGTTCCCCTGCATTAAGCACCGCACCCCCGCCGACTTAACGAGCCAGACTCACAAACCAGCCTGCCTGTACACCCCCACCGCCGGGTTCTCTCAGGATGCAGGGCGCTGGACGTCGGTCATTCCTTGTGACAACCGCCAGCGTGTACACCGCCGCCAGGTCCTCTCAGGATGCCGGGCACTGGTACCGCATGCCATTCTGGGAGGGAAAAATGGGGGGAGACAGTGCTGCTGTGCTGCGTCACCAGAGGGAGAACCTGTCCTGCATCATTTTACTTCCCTGGCTGGCTGTCAGCTATTTCAGCTGCAAGTTAAGGTGAGGGACGGTGTATAGAAAGTTAGATCCTTAGTTAGTATTTAGAGCTTAACATAAAACTGCACTGTGACTGTCACATATTTCATACATATTTCTTTCCTGAACTAAAAGATTATCGTATTAAACAATTGTAATTGAATACCCGCGTAAGAATCTTATTAAGCTTCAGTTGCACTTTTGCTAAAATAGCAAAACTACAACTGCTATCTCTCGTGTGCTGAGGGCCGTCCAGCACAGTGCAAGTCCGCCCAGCATGCTAATGGTGGCCAGCAATGAGATCACAATACAATTACATCGCTAATTTAGGGTAGCCCCTGCTTCCGCAGCCTGGCTGCGAAGGCAGTCAGCCTGCCGCCCTGTTTCCAGTTGCAGCAGCCACATGTGACGTCACTCGGCGGTCCCAAATCTGCCTCTGTTTCCAACGGCACGCCTCCGCAATGCTGAGTCAACGACCCCGCAATGCCGTGTCACCGTTCTGTGAACGCCTCTGCCAGTCAATCAGGCAGAGGCGTTCGCATAAGTGAGCAGGCAATGCCTAGAATTACGGTCCCAACACACCTGCATTTATCTAGCCTCCCCCAAACACTGACTAGCTGTCGCTCACCTTGTGAAGAAATCGTCTGTGTGTCAGCAGTCGCTATTCAGTTGCTGCATGTGCGGATTTGGCGTATGTGCTTTGGCAGAAAATCACTCCACTGTGTCAGAAATTAACATTGTGTCTACCTATGAATCAGGCCCTGTGTTAGGAGATACTTTCCATAGAGTGAATTTTACCTAAAATATGTGGGAATAATGTATATGGCTTTTTCACATGTTATTACTATAGATACAATAGATCAAATCTTAGGCTGTGCATATGATAATTGTAATGAAAAGGTATAATGTTAATTTTGCTAGCTGTTTATGTCACTACTATTGCCATTGCATTCAGTGACATACAGGAATTATGGGCCTAATTCAGACCTGATTGCTGTGCTGCAAATTACACTGTCCTGCGATCAGATAGTCGCTGCCCAGGGGGAGTGAAAATTTGCCCCGTGCAAGTAGGCGAATGTATGTGTACGCTGTGCGAAAATTCCCCTTAGTCAGCGGACACCTGCAAAACCTTTGGCATCACACTCATTTTAGAATGTTTTTCCCAGTGTGTGCAGTCTGTGCGTAGCTCAATACTTACTCCTGCAGTGCAAAGAAATCTGTCTGATAGGGTCTGGAGCTGACGTCACAAACCCGTCCTGAAAACGCTTGGTCACGCTTTGCGTTTTTCCAGACACTCCCAGAAAATGGCCAGTTGACCACCCACAAATGTCCTCTTCCTGTCAATCACCTTGTGAACGCCTGTGCGATAGAAATTTTCGCACCATCCTTTTTGCTGTTTAGCAACACGCCTGCACATTGCGGTGCAAGAGCAGTAGTTCAATAATCGCCCGCTGTGCGAACAAAATGCACAGCAGGGATCAGGTCTGAATTGGGCCCTATGATTTACAAGTAAAACTAGTACAAAAACATTACTAAGGATTCTCTGTGGTGTGATACGGGAGGAGGTCCATGGGGGTGATACCATGAATTACCATACCGGGTGACACCAACCCTAGTGACGCCTCTGGCTGAGGTCAGTGTTGCACGATACAGTATTTCTATACTAATAAAGGAAATTACTCAGAATCAGAGCTCTGAAAAGTCCCTCTGCTATGTATTTTGATGTAATTGTTTATCTTAGTCATGCTTTAATATCATTTTTGAAGACTAGTAAAGCCAAATAATCTTTTCTTGATAACACTCTTTTTTGCTTCTGGATATTTCTGTTATTTTATTCAAGAAAGGCTCATCTGTTGCATTCTTTTTATTACTTTGTGTTAATTTTAACATCTTGATGCACTGCTTTGGAAACTCAAATGGTTAAGAAAGCGTGATTGATTAGATATGCCTGACAAGCTGCATCTTTTACTACAACAGGACTGGTTCTATCTACCCTCACATTAGGCTCACTGTTTTGTGTTTATTTTTATGGGCAGTGCTTGTTCACCATTATGAGGTCTAAGCCTTTGTAGATGAATATAATCAGTCATCTATTGACTAAGTCACAGGTTCTCAAACTCGGTCCTCAGGACCCCACACGGTTCATGTTTTGCAAGTCACCTGTAGTTTTTTAAAATGTGACAGTTGGTGATACACAGTGCACCTGCCAGGTGACATGGAAAACGTGAACCGTGTGGGGTCCTGAGGACCGAGTTTGAGAACCACTGGACTAAGTCTACTGAATAAGTAGTCTATTGTTTTTGGTTGTTATACTGTTATTTTTCTAGTCTTTTTAATGTTAATGCTGTTGCAGTGCATTCAATGACATTTGTGTTAAAAGGAGCACTCCTACTATACTTAGAGGAACCATAGGAGCTGCATTCTGAAACAGTGGTAGGAGCTGTGAAGAAGAAGACCAAATCTCTCCAACAAACACAACAGCAGGATGGAACCTTGGACCGCTGAGTTTGGGGTATATGTGACAAGGGAAGAATGTGGGGGTCATATAGGACAACGACAGGAGAATGAGGAGGAAATATGCTCCTCCTCCATTATCCTCTTGTCACACGTGACATCTCCCTCCCTCCCATTTCTATATTTGTGTGACAAATTGCTAGGAGAGTGTGACCCATAATTGCTAGAGGTGTGAGAGCAGCAGGTCTATATGAGCCTTGAGTACATGTAAAGCATGCATTATGTGGTTGCCCACACCTGCCCTTGCGTGGCATGATGCATAATTTATGTTTGACATGTAGTAGAGATTCAGAAAAGTGGGTCATGGTGTTCATACAGTTCATTGCCCAATATCATCCTAACTCACCACCCACCGAGAACACCATTAAGAGATCATATTGCTTTTTAAGTGTTACAAAATTCATCATAGGAAGCAATAAATACAACAACAGAATGAAACAATTACAAATTCTGAGCACACAAACACACACAATAAATGAAATGATGCCCATACAATGCCAAACAGCATCTCCAGACTGAGGAAGACTGAGATTTCCTGGCCTCTTGTGTGACCCCATGGAATAGGCAGCCCGTCGATGGTGTCACTTGTCATCAGATGCTGCAGCCTAGGACTCAGCTTGGATCACTTATGCAAGCAGGAGGTTTCTACTTATATCAGATGCCTCGTGTTGCATTAACATATTAGTGCTATTGGTCATGCTTTCATGTGTAGCAGCAGTGATAGCACCTCCGTCCACATCTAAATCAGACCCATAGCTTACAGGAGTAATGATTAATTGGCTACACTTCTATCACACAATACTCGTGCCGTTGTTTGGAAGATTACATAGTGCGTAAGCTCTGTATCATGCGTTGCGGGATTTAGTGACATTGGAATGACCGTCACATAATTTGTTACATCGTATAGTGTGTGCCCAGCTTTTGAGCGCCACTGCTAATAGCTTCCATGCAGCAGACACTGCTTCTACGCTGTACCTAAACCACTTGTTGACTTTGGGCAAATATTAGTCCCCAAAATCCATCTGTTTATAAAAAAGGAATAGGCCTATTACAAATTAAAACATCTGGGATAATGCAACCAATAAATGAACAGATATCAACCAGTCATTGAACGCAATGGAAAATGGTGTTCAATTACTGGCTACATTCAATATTATGTTTTTTAGTTATTTTTATTCCAATTAGTATAAATAAACCTAAATTAACCTTGATTTTTAGGAACAACCATCAATAATCTGTAAAAACCCAATAAATGAACCCCCAAAAAAATTATGACGTCATCCAGTAAATAAACACCCCCCTCTTACTTTATCCAAGATAATCCACATAGTATTTCTCTGACGTCCTAGTGGATGCTGGGAACTCCGAAAGGACCATGGGGAATAGCGGCTCCGCAGGAGACTGGGCACAAAAGTAAAAGCTTTAGGACTAGCTGGTGTGCACTGGCTCCTCCCCCTATGACCCTCCTCCAAGCCTCAGTTAGATTTTTGTGCCCGAACGAGAAGGGTGCAATCTAGGTGGCTCTCCTGAGCTGCTTAGAGTAAAAGTTTAAATTAGGTTTTTTATTTTCAGTGAGTCCTGCTGGCAACAGGCTCACTGCATCGAGGGACTAAGGGGAGAAGAAGCGAACTCACCTGCGTGCAGAGTGGATTGGGCTTCTTAGGCTACTGGACATTAGCTCCAGAGGGACGATCAGGGTCCCAGAGCCGCGCCGCCATCCCCCTTACAGAGCCAGAAGAGCAGAAGAGGTCCGGAAAATCGGCGGCAGAAGACGTCCTGTCTTCAATAAGGTAGCGCACAGTACCGCAGCTGTGCGCCATTGCTCTCAGCACACTTCACACTCCGGTCACTGAGGGTGCAGGGCGCTGGGGGGGGGCGCCCTGAGACGCAATAAAAATACCTTAGATGGCAAAAAATACATCACATATAGCTCCTGGGCTATATGGATGCATTTAACCCCTGCCAGAATACATAGAAAAACGGGAGATAAGGCCGCCGATAAGGGGGCGGAGCCTATCTCCTCAGCACACTGGCGCCATTTTCCCTCACAGCTCCGTTGGAGGGAAGCTCCCTGGCTCTCCCCTGCAGTCACTACACTACAGAAAAAGTTAAAAAAGAGAGGGGGGGCACTAATTACGCGCAGTATTAAAGATACAGCAGCTATAAGGGGAAAAACACTTATATAAGGTTATCCCTGTATATATATAGCGCTCTGGTGTGTGCTGGCAAACTCTCCCTCTGTCTCCCCAAAGGGCTAGTGGGGTCCTGTCCTCTATCAGAGCATTCCCTGTGTGTGTGCTGTATGTCGGTACGTTTGTGTCGACATGTATGAGGAGAAAAATGATGTGGAGACGGAGCAGATTGCCTGTAATAGTGATGTCACCCCCTAGGGGGTCGACACCTGAGTGGATGAACTGTTGGAAGGAATTACGTGACAGTGTCAGCTCTGTATAAAAGACAGTGGTTGACATGAGACAGCCGGCTACTCAGCTTGTGCCTGTCCAGACGTCTCATAGGCCGTCAGGGGCTCTAAAGCGCCCGTTACCTCAGATGGCAGATATAGACGCCGACACGGATACTGACTCCAGTGTCGATGGTGAAGAGACAAATGTGACTTCCAGTAGGGCCACACGTTACATGATTGAGGCAATGAAAAATGTTTTACACATTTCTGATAATACGAGTACCACCAAAAAGGGGTATTATGTTCGGTGAGGAAAAACTACCTGTAGTTTTCCTGAATCTGAGAAATTAAATGAGGTGTGTGATGATGCGTGGGTTTCCCCCGATAACAACTGATAATTTCTAAAATGTTATTGGCATTATATCCTTTCCCGCCAGAGGTTAGGGTGCGTTGGGAAACACCCCCTAGGGTGGATAAAGCGCTCACACGCTTGTAAGGGCTCTACCCTCTCCTGAGATGGCCGCCCTTAAGGATCCTGCTGATAGAAAGCAGGAGGGTATCCTAAAATGTATTTACACACATACTGGTGTTATACTGCGACCAGCAATCGCCTCAGCCTGGATGTGCAGTGCTGGGTTGGCGTGGTCGGATTCCCTGACTGAAAATATTGATACCCTAGATAGGGACAGTATATTTTTGCCTATAGAGCATTTAAAAGATGCATTTCTATATATGCGTGATGCACAGCGGAATATTTGCCGACTGGCATCAAGTCTAAGTGCGTTGTCCATTTCTACCAGTAGAGGGTTATGGACACGACAGTGGTCAGGTGATGCGGATTTCAAACGGCATTTGGAAGTATTGCCTTATTAAGGGGAGGAGTTATTTGGGGTCGGTCTTTCAGACCTGGTGGCCACGGCAACAGCTGGGAAATCCACGTTTGTACCCCAGGTCGCCTCTCAACATGAGAAGACGCCGTATTATCAGGCGCAGTCTTTTCGTGGACAAGCGGGCAAAAGGTTCCTCATTTCTGCCCCGTGACAGAGGGAGAGGAAAAAGGCTGCAGAAATCAGCCAGTTCCCAGGAACAGAAACCCTCTCCCGCCTCTGCCAAGCCCTCAGTATGACGCTGGGGCTTTACAAGCAGAATCAGGCACGGTGGGGGGCCCGTCTCAATGAATTTCAGCGCGCAGTGGGCTCACTCGCAAGTAGACCCCTGGATCCTTCAGGTGATATCTCAGGGGTACAAATTGGAATTCGAGACGTCTCCCCCTCGCCGTTTCCTAAAGTCGGCTTTACCGATGTCTCCTTCTGACAGGGAGACAGTTTTGGAAGCCATTCACAAGCTGTATTCCCAGCAGGTGATAATCAAGGTACCCCTCCTGCAACAGGGAACGGGGTATTATTCCACACTGTTGTGGTACCGAAGCCGGACGGCTCGGTGAGACCGATTCTAAATCTAAAATCTTTGAACACTTACATACAGAGGTTCAAATTCAAGATTGAGTCACTCAGAGCAGTGATTGCGAACCTGGAAGAAGGGGACTACATGATGTCTCGGGACATTAAGGATGCTTACCTTCATGTCCAAATTTACCCTTCTCACCAAGGGTACCTCAGGTTTATGGTACAGAACTGTCACTATCAGTTCAGACGCTGCCGTATGGATGGTCCACGGCACCCCGGGTCTTTACCAAGGTAATGGCCGAAATGATGATATTCCTTCGAAGGAAGGGAATTTTAGTTATCCCTTACTTGGACGATTCCCTGATAAGGGTAAGATCCAGGGAACAGTTGGAGGTCGGTGTAGCACTATCTCAGGTAGTGTTGCGGCAGCACGATTGGATTCTCAATATTCCAAAATCGCAGCTGGTTCCGACGACTCGTCTTCTGTTCCTAGGGATGATCCTGGACACAGTCCAGAAAAAGGTGTTTCTCCCGGAGGAGAAAGCCAGGGAGTTATCCGAGCTAGTCAGGACCCTCCTAAAACCGAGCCAAGTCTCAGTGCATCAAGGCACAAGGGTTCTGGGTAAAATGGTGGCTTCCTACGAAGCAATCCCATTCGGCAGATTCCACGCAAGAACTTTCCAGTGGGACCTGCTGGACAAATAGTCCGGGTCGCATCTTCAGATGCATCAGCGGATAACCCTGTCACCAAGAACAAGGGTGTCCCTCCTGTGGTGGTTGCAGAGTGCTCATCTTCTAGAGGGCCGCAGATTCGGCATTCAGGACTGGGTCCTGGTGACCACGGATGCCAGCCTGCGAGGCTGGGGAGCAGTCACACAGGGAAGGAATTTCCAGGGCTTATGGTCAAGCCTGGAGACATCACTTCACATAAATATCCTGAAGCTAAGGGCCATTTACAATGCTCTAAGCTTAGCAAGACCTCTGCTTCAAGGTCAGCCGGTGTTGATCCAGTCGGACAACATCACGGCAGTCACCCACGTAAACAGACAGGGTGGCACAAGAAGCAGGAGGGCAATGGCAGAAGCTGCAAGGATTCTTCGCTGGGCGGAAAATCATGTGATAGCACTGTCAGCAATTCCGGGAGTGGACAACCGGGAAGCAGACTTCCTCAGCAGACACGACCTCCACCCGGGAGAGTGGGGACTTCACCCAGAAGTCTTCCACATGATTACAAACCGTTGGGAAAAACTCGACAGGTATTGCGCCAGGTCAAGGGACCCTCAGGCAATAGCTGTAGACGCTCTGGTAACACCGTGGATGTACCAGTCAGTGTATGTGTTCCCTCATCTGCCTCTCATACCCAAGGTACTGAGATTGATAAGATGGAGAGGAGTAAGCACTATATTCGTGGCTCCGGATTGGCCAAGAAGGACTTGGTAACCGGAACTTCAAAAGATGCTCACGGAGGATCCGTGGCCTCTACCTCTAAGAAGGGACCTGCTTCAGCAAGGACCCTGTCTGTTCCAAGACTTACCGCGACTGCGTTTGACGGCATGGCGGTTGAACGCCGGATCCTGAAGGAAAAAAGGCATTCCGGATGAAGTCATCCCTATCCTGATCAAAGCCAGGAAGGATGTAACCGCAAAACATTATCACCGCATTTGGCGAAAATATGTTGCGTGGTGCGAGGCCAGTAAGGCCCGACGGAGGAAATTCAACTGGGTCGATTCCTACATTTCCT
This sequence comes from Pseudophryne corroboree, assembly GCF_028390025.1. Classification (NCBI taxonomy): domain Eukaryota; kingdom Metazoa; phylum Chordata; class Amphibia; order Anura; family Myobatrachidae; genus Pseudophryne; species Pseudophryne corroboree. Next base: position 353,156,472 of record NC_086449.1, read on the forward strand.
GCAAACAGGAGTGTCTATGGGCCTGAAATTGGGGTCCATTAAGGTTCAAATTTCGGCCCTGTCAATTTTCTTCCAAAAAGAACTAGCTTCAGTCCCTGAAGTTCAGATGTTGTAAAAGGGGTACTGCATATACAGCCTCCTTTTGTGCCTCCAGTGGCACCTTGGGATCTCAATGTAGTTTTTGGGTTCCAAAAGGTCACATTGGTTTGAACCACTTAAATCTGTGGAGTTAAAATATCTCACATGGAAAGTGGTCATGCTGTTGGCCCTGGCCTGGGCCAGGCGCGTGTCAGAATTGGCGGCTTTATCCTGTAAAAGCCCTTATCTGATTTTCCATTCGGACAGGGCGGAATTGAGGACTCGTCCTCAGTTTCTCCCTAAGGTGGTTTCAGCGTTTCACCTGAACCAACCTATTGTGGTGCCTGCGGCTACTAGGGACTTGGAGGACTCCAAGTTGCTAGACGTTGTCAGGGCCCTGAAAATATATGTTTCCAGGACGGCTGGAGTCAGAAAATCTGACTCGCTGTTTATCCTGTATGCACCCAACAAGCTGGGTGCTCCTGCTTCTAAGCAGACTATTGCTCGTTGGATCTGTAGTACAATTCAGCTTGCACATTCTGTGGCAGGCCTGCCACAGCCAAAAATCTGTAAATGCCCACTCCACAAGGAAGATGGGCTCATCTTGGGCGGCTGCCCGAGGGGTCTCGGCTTTACAACTTTGCCGAGCAGCTACTTGGTCAGGAGCAAATACGTTTGTAAAATTCTACAAAATTGATACCCTGGCTGAGGAGGACCTGGAGTTCTCTCATTTGGTGCTGCAGAGTCATCCGCACTCTCCCGCCCGTTTGGGAGCTTTGGTATAATCCCCATGGTCCTTTCGGAGTTCCCAGCATCCACTAGGACGTCAGAGAAAATAAGAATTTACTTACCGATAATTCTATTTCTCATAGTCCGTAGTGGATGCTGGGCGCCCATCCCAAGTGCGGATTGTCTGCAATACTTGTACATAGTTACAAAAATCGGGTTATTATTGTTGTGAGCCATCTTTTCAGAGGCTCCTCTGTTATCATGCTGTTAACTGGGTTCAGATCACAGGTTGTACGGTGTGATTGGTGTGGCTGGTATGAGTCTTACCCGGGATTCAAAATCCTTCCTTATTGTGTACGCTCGTCCGGGCACAGTATCCTAACTGAGGCTTGGAGGAGGGTCATAGGGGGAGGAGCCAGTGCACACCAGCTAGTCCTAAAGCTTTTACTTTTGTGCCCAGTCTCCTGCGGGGCCGCTATTCCCCATGGTCCTTTCGGAGTTCCCAGCATCCACTACGGACTATGAGAAATAGAATTATCGGTAAGTAAATTCTTATTTTCACCTCAGAGTATCAAATGTTAACCCTTTTAAAGCTTTTACCAATATGTATTGAGGTATAAACACTGTAAATTGTTATTTTATAACGTTTTAGTACAAATTAGGCAGTACAGTACCTTATTTTGACTCATTCAAACCAGAAACAAAATCCATTTGCAACCAAGTCATGTGAGATCAGGATCAAATCAGAATCTAACATAAGAAGGTTTCAAACATAGCATTAGATGCTTGTTATGATTATCTGAGAAAATTAAATTTTGATTTAATACTTTAAACCTGAAACTGCTCATTCACTGGTGGTGTTGATTCACTGGTTGATTCACCCTATAGTGTCACTCCTGAAGTGGTAGTTAAGTATGACTGAAGTGATGATTTTATTCATTCCACCAGGCACATATTTAGTTTTATCCACAAGCCCCAAAAGATAGGCACAGATGACTATTTTAACGTTATTTCCACAGGCTGCGAACTGGGTGTACAGTATGAAATAGGACTAAGTGGATAGGTCTTTATTAACAGTTTATTGTATAGCGCAGCATATTCCATTGTGCTTTACAATACAAACGAACTAAACTGTGTTATAACAGACAGACATAGAGGTAGGGTATCCGGACTCCAGGTCGACAGCACAAAGGTCGACACACCTTAGGTCGACGCCAATTGGTCGACACACCTTAGGTCGACATAGACAAAAGGTCGACAGGGACAAGGTCGACATGGAAAAAGGTCGACATGAGTTTTTCACTATTTTTTTCTTTTTTTGAACCTTTTCATACTTAACGATCCACGTGGACTATGATTGGAACGGTAAAGTGTGCCGAGCGGTAGCGGAGCGAAGGCACCATGCCCGAAGCATGGCGAGCGAAGCGAGCCATGCGAGGGGACGCGGTGCACTAATTGGGGTTCTTGGTCACTCTACGAAGAAAACGACACCCAAAAAACATAAAAAACTCATGTCGACCTTTTTCCATGTCGACCTTGTCCCTGTCGACCTTTTGTGCAGGTCGACCTTTTGTCCATGTCGACCTAAGGTGTGTCGACCAATTGGCGTCGACCTAAGGTGTGTCGACCTTTGTGCTGTCGACCTGGAGTCCCAGACCCAGAGGTAGTAAGACCCTGCTCGCAAGCTTACAATCTATAGGGAACTAGGCGTTGATACACAAGGATAGGTGCTACCTGTTGCATAATGGTGCGGCCAGATTGCAAAGGTTCTTAATGGACTGAATGATATGGTCACCCAGCAATGTTGGCCAAGTGTCAGGAGTATGTGAAAGTTAAGAAAGAGAAAATTTGTGAAGTTATGTGTGGACTGTATAGAAGGGATGTAATTAGATAGGAAAGCTTGTCAGCTGTTCTGAATCTGATAAGCTTGCCTGAAGAGATGCATTTTCAAGGAATGCTAGGAGGTTTGGAGGCTAGAGGACAGTCTTATTGTGGATTGGAGGGCATTCCACAGGGTGGATGCAGCCTGAAAAAAGTCCTGTAATCGGGAGTGGGAGTGAGCAATGTGTGTGGATAATACTCCTTTCAGACTGCCACTTATGAACACGGGTTATTGGCACATGAGCGCGCATAACCTGTGTTCAGGTGCGGTCTGAAAGGTGCAAGGGTTGAAATACCGGGACGAGTGACCCGGTATTTCAACCCTTGTCGCGAGCACGGTTGAACTCGTGTTCAATCCAGCTCACTGTGCGGTGTGAACGGGAGCTGGGTCAATGCGACCTGTTTTCCGTTCACTGTGTGTGCACGGGCGACGCGTGGAGATCACATGATCTCCAAGTGCCTTCCCCGTCTCGTCACTGCTGATGTCACCAACCCAGCAATATGCCGGGTTGCAGGCAGCGGGGCGCCTGAGGCGGGTTGCACACTGGGAGCTCCCGTGTTAGGCTCCCGTATGCGACCGGCCTCAGTCTGAAAGGGGTATTACAGACACAGATCTTATACAGAGCGGAGAGGTTTTGTTGGAAGATATTTTGAGATAAGCAAAGTGATGTACGTTGGTATAGTTTGGTTAATAGCCTTGTATGTAAGTAAAAGTATTTTAGATTGAATACGGTAGAAAACAGGTAACCAATGGCGGGACTGACAGAGCAGATCAGCGGACGATGAGTGGTTGGCAAGTATGATCAACATCGCAGCTGCTTTCAAAATGGATTTTAGTGGAGAAAATCTATATTTGGTCGTATTTGGGTAGATTTATTAGATGTATATAACATGATTTTGAGACAGATTGAATGTGGGGAACGAAGGACAGTTCATAGTCAAGAATGACACCTAGGCAGCTTGTAGGACAGGATTGTTGCATTATCAACAGTGATAGAGATGTAGGGTAAACAATATATGCTACTAATGAAGAAGCAACGTGGGTCTGCATTGTTTTTTGTTCTTTCTGTACATAACTCATAAAGACTTTGTGGATGAGGTTATTACATTATACTTTCTCTGACGTCCTAGTGGATGCTGGGACTTCGTAAGGACCATGGGGAATAGCGGCTCCCCAGGAGACAGGGCACAAGAATAAAAGCTTTAGGATCAGGTGGTGTGCACTGGCTCCTCCCCCTATGACCCTCCTCCAAGCCTCAGTTAGATTTTTGTGCCCGAACGAGAAGGGTGCAGGCTAGGTGGCTCTCCTGAGCTGCTTAGAATAAAAGTTTATTTTAGGTTTTTTATTTTCAGTGAGTCCTGCTGGCAACAGGCTCACTGCATCGTGGGACTAAGGGGAGAAGAAGCGAACTCACCTGCGTGCAGAGTGGATTGGGCTTCTTAGGCTACTGGACATTAGCTCCAGAGGGACGATCACAGGTTCAGCCTGGATGGGTCCCGGAGCCGCGCCGCCGGCCCCCTTACAGAGCCAGAAGAGCGAAGAGGTCCGGTGAAATCGGCGGCAGAAGACGGTCCCGTCTTCAACTAAGGTAGCGCACAGCACTGCAGCTGTGCGCCATTGCTCTCAGCACACTTCACACTCCGGTCACTGAGGGTGCAGGGCGCTGGGGGGGGAGCGCCCTGAGACGCAATATAACAGAAATACCTTAGGTTGGCAAAAAGAAATACATCACATATAGCTCCTGGGCTATATGGATGTATTTAACCCCTGCCATTTTTCCAGAAAAAAGCGGGAGATAAGGACGTCGTGAAGGGGCGGAGCCTATCTCCTCAGCACACAAGCGCCATTTTCCCTCACAGCTTCGCTGGAAGGACGGCTCCCTGACTCTCCCCTGCAGACCTGCTACAGAATCAGGGTAAAAAAGAGAAGGGGGGGCACTATTGGCAGCTAATAATAAAAACAGCAGCTATAAAAGGGAGTAACACTTATATAAGGTTATCCCTGTATATATATATAGCGCTTGGTGTGTGCTGGCAAACTCTCCCTCTGTCTCTCCAAAGGGCTGGTGGGGTCCTGTCCTCTATCAGAGCATTCCCGGTGTGTGTGCTGTGTGTCGGTACGTGTGTGTCGACATGTATGAGGAGGAAAATGATGTGGAGGCGGAGCAATTGCCTGGGTTAGTGATGTCACCTCCTAGGGAGTCGACACCTGACTGGATGATCGTATTTAAAGAATTACGTGACAATGTCAGCACTTTGCAAAAAACTGTTGACGACATGAGACAGCCGGCAAATCAATTAGTGCCTGTCCAGGCGTCTCAGACACCTAAAACGCCCGTTACCTCAGTGGGTCGACACAGACCCAGACACAGATACTGAGTCTAGTGTCGACGGTGAGGAGACAAACGTAATGTCCAGTAGGGCCACACGTTACATGATCACGGCAATGAAGGAGGCATTGAACATTTCTGACACTACAAGTACCACAAAGAAGGGTATTATGTGGGGTGTGAAAAAACTACCAATAGTTTTTCCTGAGTCAGATGAATTAAATGAGGTGTGTGATAAAGCGTAGGTTTCCCCCGACAAAAAAACTGCTAATTTCTAATAAATTATTGGCACTATACCCTTTTCCGCCAGAGGTTAGGGCGCGTTGGGAAACACCCCCTAGGGTAGATAAAGCGCTCACACGTTTATCTAAACAAGTAGCGTTACCGTCTCCTAATACGGCCACCCTCAAAGAACCAGCTGATAGAAGGCTGGAAAATATCCTAAAAAGTATATACACACATACTGGTGTTATACTGCGACCAGCTATCGCTTCAGCCTGGATGTGCAGTGCTGGAGTCGCGTGGTCGGATTCCCTGACTGAAAATATTGATACCCTGGACAGGGACAATATATTGTTAACTATAGAGCATTTGAAGGATGCATTACTATATATGCGTGATGCACAGAGGGATATTTGCACCCTGGCATCAAGAGTAAGTGCTATGTCCATTTCTGCCAGAAGAGCATTATGGACGCGACAGTGGTCAGGGGATGCGGATTCCAAACGACATATGGAAGTATTGCCGTATAAAGGGGAGGAGTTATTTGGGGCTGGTCTATCAGACCTGGTGGCCACGGCAACGGCTGGAAAGTCCACCTTTTTACCCCAGGTCACCTCACATCAGCAGAAAAAGACACCGTCTTTTCAAACTCATTTCTGCCCCGGGGCAGAGGAAGAGGAAAAAGACTGCACCATGCAGCCGCTTCCCAGGAGCAGAAGCCCTCCCCTGCTTCTGCCAAGGCTTCAGCATGACGCTGGGGCTTTACAAGCAGACTCAGAGACGGTGGGGGCCCGTCTCAAGAATTTCAACGCGCAGTGGGCTCACTCGCAAGTGGACCCCTGGATTCTACAGGTAGTATCGCAGGGGTACAAACTGGAATTCGAGGCGTTTCCCCCTCGCCGGTTCCTGAAGTCTGCTCTACCAAAGTCTCCCTCCGACAGGGAGGCAGTTTTGGAAGCCATTCACAAGCTGTATTCCCAGCAGGTGATAATCAAGGTACCCCTCCTACAACAAGGAAAGGGGTATTATTCCACGCTGTTGGTGGTACCGAAGCCGGACGGCTCGGTGAGACCAATTTTAAATCTGAAATCCTTGAACACTTACATAAAAAGGTTCAAATTCAAGATGGAGTCACTCAGAGCAGTGATAGCGAACCTGGAAGAAGGGGACTATATGGTGTCTCTGGACATCAAAGATGCTTATCTCCACGTCCCAATCTACCCTTCTCACCAAGGGTACCTCAGGTTTGTAGTACAAAACTGTCATTATCAGTTTCAGACGCTGCCGTTTGGGTTGTCCACGGCACCTCGGGTCTTTACCAAGGTAATGGCCGAAATGATGATTCTTCTTCGAAGAAAAGGCATCTTAATTATCCCTTACTTGGACGATCTCCTGATAAGGGCAAGGTCCAGGGAACAGTTAGAAGTCGGAGTAGCACTATCTAAGGGAGTGTTACGTCAGCACGGGTGGATTCTAAATATTCCAAAATCGCAGCTGATTCCAACGACACGTCTACTGTTCCTAGGAATGATTCTGGACACAGTCCAGAAGAAGGTGTTTCTCCCGGAGGAGAAGGCCAGGGAGTTATCCGAGCTAGTCAGGAACCTCCTAAAACCAGGCCAGGTGTCAGTGCATCAGTGCACGAGGGTCCTGGGAAAAATGGTGGCTTCTTACGAAGCGATTCCATTCGGAAGATTCCATGCAAGAACGTTTCAGTGGGATCTACTGGACAAATGGTCCGGATCGCATCTTCAGATGCATCAGCGGATAACCCTGTCGCCAAGGACAAGGGTGTCTCTTCTGTGGTGGCTGCAGAGTGCTCATCTACTAGAGGGCCGCAGATTTGGCATTCAGGATTGGATCCTGGTGACCACGGATGCCAGCCTGAGAGGCTGGGGAGCAGTCACACAGGGAAGAAATTTCCAGGGCTTGTGGTCAAGCATGGAAACATCTCTTCATATAAACATTCTGGAACTAAGGGCCATTTACAATGCCCTAAGTCAAGCGAAACCCCTGCTTCAGGGTCAGGCGGTATTGATCCAATCGGACAACATCACGTCAGTCGCCCACGTAAACAGACAGGGCGGCACGAGAAGCAGGAGGGCAATGGCAGAAGCTGCAAGGATTCTTCGCTGGGCGGAAAATCATGTGATAGCACTGTCAGCAGTATTCATGATGGCGTCCCGTCTAAACAAAAAACTAGACAGGTATTGCGCCAGGTCAAGGGACCCTCAGGCAATAGCGGTGGACGCTCTGGTAACACCGTGGGTGTACCAGTCAGTGTATGTGTTCCCTCCTCTGCCTCTCATACCAAAAGTACTGAGAATCATAAGAAGGAGAGGAGTAAGAACTATACTCGTGGTTCCGGATTGGCCAAGAAGGTCTTGGTACCCGGAACTTCAAGAGATGCTCACGGAAGACCCGTGGCCTCTACCTCTAAGAAAGGACCTGCTCCAGCAGGGACCCTGTCTGTTCCAAGACTTACCGCGGCTGCGTTTGACGGCATGGCGGTTGAACGCCGGATCCTGAAGGAAAAAGGCATTCCGGATGAAGTCATCCCTACCCTGATCAAAGCCAGGAAGGATGTAACCGCAAAACATTATCACGGCATTTGGCGAAAATATGTTGCGTGGTGTGAGGCCAAGAAGGCCCCTACAGAGGAATTTCAACTGGGTCGTTTCCTCCATTTCCTGCAAACAGGACTGTCTATGGGCCTAAAATTAGGGTCCATTAAGGTTCAAATTTCGGCCCTGTCGATTTTCTTCCAGAAAGAACTGGCTTCCGTGCCTGAAGTTCAGACATTTGTAAAAGGGGTACTGCATATACAGCCTCCTTTTGTGCCTCCAGTGGCACCTTGGGATCTCAATGTTGTTTTGAGTTTCCTAAAGTCACATTGGTTTGAACCACTCACCACTGTGGACTTAAAATATCTCACATGGAAGGTGTCGATGCTGTTAGCCCTGGCTTCAGCCAGGCGTGTGTCAGAATTGGCGGCTTTATCATATAAAAGCCCTTACTTAATTTTTCATTCTGACAGTGCAGAATTGAGGACTCGTCCTCAATTTCTCCCTAAGGTGGTTTCTGCATTTCACATGAACCAACCTATTGTGGTACCTGCGGCTACTAGGGACTTGGAGGACTCCAAGTTGCTTGACGTTGTCAGGGCCCTGAAAATATATGTTTCCAGGACGGCTGGAGTCAGAAAATCTGACTCGCTGTTTATCCTGTATGCACCCAACAAGCTGGGTGCTCCTGCTTCTAAGCAGACGATTGCTCGTTGGATTTGTAGTACAATTCAGCTTGCACATTCTGTGGCAGGCCTGCCACAGCCAAAATCTGTAAAAGCCCATTCCACAAGGAAAGTGGGCTCATCTTGGGCGGCTGCCCGAGGGGTCTCGGCTTTACAACTTTGCCGAGCAGCTACTTGGTCAGGGGCAAACACGTTTGCTAAATTCTACAAATTTGATACCCTGGCTGAGGAGGACCTGGAGTTCTCTCATTCGGTGCTGCAGAGTCATCCGCACTCTCCCGCCCGTTTGGGAGCTTTGGTATAATCCCCATGGTCCTTACGGAGTCCCAGCATCCACTAGGACGTCAGAGAAAATAAGATTTTACTCACCGATAAATCTATTTCTCGTAGTCCGTAGTGGCTGCTGGGCGCCCATCCCAAGTGCGGATTGTCTGCAATACTTGTATATAGTTATTGTTACAAAAATTCGGGTTATTATTGTTGTGAGCCATCTTTTCAGAGGCTCCTTTCGTTTATCATACTGTTAACTGGGTTCAGATCACGAGTTGTACGGTGTGATTGGTGTGGCTGGTATGAGTCTTACCCGGGATTCAATATCCTTCCTTATTATGTACGCTCGTCCGGGCACAGTATCCTAACTGAGGCTTGGAGGAGGGTCATAGGGGGAGGAGCCAGTGCACACCACCTGATCCTAAAGCTTTTATTCTTGTGCCCTGTCTCCTGCGGAGCCACTATTCCCCATGGTCCTTACGGAGTCCCAGCATCCACTACGGACTACGAGAAATAGATTTATCGGTGAGTAAAATCTTATTATTTTTTTGACCTAGGAAGGCAATGATAATGGAGCCACAGAAATTTTTAAGGGGTTGCGGTCCGTCAAATAAAAACAGGTTGATACTTGCTCACAAAGGAGTTTGTCCATTTTTACATCCCAATCTTTTTGAGATCTCCCACAATGAGAAGGTATTCCGGTCTCTTAGATAAAAAGTATTTCTTCCTACTAAACCCCGCTCAGTGTTTAGTACAGGTACATGCGCACCAATATTACTAAAATAAATACATCAACTATTAAAACAAATCAGGACATGACAACAATTATAAAAGCAGATGTGTATAATCTGAACATTTTCCTATATTTGCCAATAGCAGAGCATTTGCTGTCATTTATCTTCATAGCCATCTTTCATATGCTTCCCTAACCAAGACTGAAGGTCATAAGCTATTAGAGAAAACAGTGTTTTTCCATATGTATTTGTTTAGTGTTAACATCTCTTCATATAATAAAACTGTAAGGGTTGTGTCTGTACATAGCAATTTTTTTTTTAGCTCTATACTTCTAGGGACTGTTTATGAACTGTGGAAATAGGGGGGAAAATAATTTTTGTCTGTCTGTTCGAATGACATCACGCAAAAACTAGTGGATGAATTTGGATCACGTTTTCACTGTTGTATAGCTTAGTGATCTAGAAAGAAGCCGAAGTATGTGTGATCTCGATGTGACATCAGGGAGAGTGGAGCAATAAAGGAAAACCCTCTTGACACTCAGTACACCTAAATTTGGTTTTCCAATCATGCTTCTGCGGAACTTGACTCCACCTCAGTTATGCAACGGAACCGGTCTTAGAGTGTCTGCTCTATAGAGGAACCTAATCAAAGCAGAGATTTTAACGGAATGTAGTGCAGGTGAGACTGTGTTTATACCACGTATACCCCTTATCCTCAACAATTTTCCTTTTCAATTCAAGCACCTGCAGTTTCCTGTGTCTGCTTTGCTATGACAATCAACCAATCGCAGGGGCAAATGCCCCAGGCTGAAGGCGTGAGATCTCAGGACCAGCTGTTTCTCCCATTTTCAGCTTTACATGGCTTGCTCACGAGTTAGTAGCTCCAAGCATCTTTTTGTGTTAATCCCTGAAGGAAAATAGTTCCACTGAGTAATAACAGACATCCATGTGAGCGAAGCCGCGGGCAAACGCTAGTTAGAAAATAAATATGTAGTATAATTTTTGTAGCCTTTCATTTGGCTTCTAGAAATTGTTATTTTGCTTACAACATTTACCAGTTAGTAGATTGCCTTTATTTGTTCCATTTTCTACTCCTAAAGTTCTTTCACGCTGCAATGTCTTGTGGACATTGCCTAGTGCTAGGGTTGGTTATAGTGTTCTTGTGGGTATAGCTATATATGACTTTGAGCAAGCAAAGAGCAAATAATCACAAACCTAAAATGTAGCTGGTATACTGCACAGAGACATAATATTTTCTAGCAAATGCCCTGCCAAGAACTGCTACAGTCACCTGTGACCAGGGCCGTAGAGAGACACATCGAGCCTTGGTAAAGGGGAGGCATGGCTTCAAAAAGGGGTGTGACGACGCACTTTACTATAAAAATATTATTGCCGGGCTGCGCGCTCCACAAGGGGGCACAGTTTTAATGAAAGTGGGGGGGCACTCGCTTCCTACCTTACTTGGTAGGGAATCGGGTCCCTCCGTCTCTTCCAGCGCCATCTTCCCAGTGATATTTGGGAAGATGATACTGGCCACTAGAGAGCAAAGAGTCTTTCCTTTATGTGTGCTGCGCCATCTTCCTGAGGGGATCACTGGGAAGATGGCACCGCCAATAGCCAGCAACAGGTATACTTTTGGTGGGTGGGGGGGGATCAGACCTGTGCCCTTCTCGGCGCCACTGCCTGTGACTAAATACTGCTTATATGATCTCAGCTGTACACTCTCCATGCAGTCAGATATGCTCACTCCTTCTAGCAAGGCATTATGGGCTCCCAGGGGTAAAGTTACTATTAGTCGATTGGATCTTTTTTTTTAAATCGACCAAAGTTGACCAACATCCCTACAAAATCGAGCACAGTGTTTCTATTCCCAATAGATCATTTACTAACAGTTAGTTTTTGGTTCCAATCTGATTTCGATGGTATTCGATGGTTTTCTATTTGAAGTTATAAATGTGTTCTATTCACCCTCAATAGAATCAAAAGATTATACCTGTTGGCCAAAACATGTCACATGCACTGTGTCACCCACAAACACCTTCATTCCAGTGCTAATGTGCATATCCACTATTTTTTTAAATCATTGCTGTACTTTTAAATGCCATGATTTATGCAGCTACAGGCCCCCACATGCTTCTCTCCAGTTTTTTTATTCATATTGAGGTTTTAGACAATTCCACATGGTTTTAAACCCACATAGAAATGTTTCTGATGGTTCTATTGAAAATGCTGATTTGTGGCCGATTTTAAAATCAACTGTTCGTAAATGAGCTTGTTCTAGTGGGATCGGTATGAGATCCAGCCACCCGAGATGCCGAACGTCAGGATCCCGACATCGGCATCCCAAGCGGCGGAATGCCGGCAGGAGGGGCGAGCGTAACTAAGCCCCTTGCGGGCTCGCTGCACTCGCCTCAGGTTGTATTCTCCCTCTATGGTTGTCGTTTCTGAGTAACTCGAAACTTACTCGGCATCTGCGATCAGTTCGGTGCTTGTCGTTCCTGGTTTGACGTCACAAACACACCCAGCGTTCGCCCAGACACTCCTCCGTTTCTCCAGCCACTCCCGCGTTTTTCCCAGAAACGGTAGCGTTTTTTCACACACACCCATAAAACGGCCAGTTTCCGCTCAGAAACACCCACTTCCTGTCAATCACATTACGATCACCAGAACGAAGAAAAAACCGTGAGTAAAAAACCTAACTGCATAGCAAATTTACTTTGCGCAGTCGCACTGCGGACATTGCGCATGCGCACTAAGCGGAAAATCGCTGCGATGCAAAAAAATTTACAGAGCGAACAACTCGGAATGACCCCCCTTATGTTCAAAGTTCTATAACCCAATAAACCATAATAATGTATTAAACTGTATTAACCTTTCAAATATGTAGTTGTGAGTTTTTCAAAATGAATTTCTCCTATAAAATAATAAAATATATTATATAAAGGACATAATGTATGTGCTATATAAGTTACTGTTAATAAATAAATTCTTGAATACGCATTATGTCCCATACACAGCTTATGTGTCCCCCACTCAGCATCTTCACCCACTCACCCTGTATCTAGTGTCAAGTTAATGCATATGCTCCCACCTTCCAAGGTAAATATCCGATTATTTAAATATGCATTAACATCCGGAAATAATGGAAAGCAAAAAAGGAGTTTAGAAGCCCAAGATATGCGTATATTACTTTGTTTAACCATTTAACTGGCATTTTTTTTCCCCCACAAAACCACTCAGAAATTGTTGGGGTTTTAATAACTTAATAAAGTATAAAAACTGTTTTTAACAAAATATAAAGATATTTCATTTAATAATATATATGTCTAGAGGGTGTCCTGCAAACCCCCTACACCCATCCCCCCATGTCCATATGCCAGTATTATAAAAAAAACTTCCCACCCCCTTAGTGGTTAAAAAAAAACCATGGTTTAGAAACCACAACCCTCCCCCACCCACCACTTCCCATTAAAAAGTACACCCTCCCCTCCCAATACCCTGTGACCAGGGCATTTTTTTATTATTATTTGAAACCCCCACCACCACCTCCCCCAGCATATTTTAAATATCAAGCTTTACCTCTCCCTACCCACACTGGTTAAAGTTCTCCACTGGGGGTTACCCCCCTTCCCAGAATTCACAGCATTCTGGACATTGGCGTTTCTATCATGGGTGCAATGTGTGCGGTGCACACGGGTCCCTGGGCCCTGGGGAGGGCCCACACCGCACACACTGCAACCTTGCTGTTTTTATTTACCTCTCCGGAGTCCCACGACTAGCGTTACAGCCACTGCATTTGCGGCAAAAAATCCACCCAAATATAGCCGTCGCGCATGCGCAGTTAAAAATTTGTCTCCGGACCATGGCAGACGCCATGTTTCCGGAGACCTGCGCATGCGCAGTATACTCCGTCTCGATTCCGGAGCCTGCAGCGCTGTGGAGAGGAGGGGGGCCACCCGGAGTCTGCACATGGACCCCCTCCTCTCTTCAAACGCCCCTGATTCTGGGGCACGATTCCGGAAGTGATATCAGTGCTTAGAGACCGCCACGTCACTGCTGGGTACCAGGGAGCACAGTGAGGGCAGCTGTTTCGTGATAATTGGACGGCAGAGGCTGGGGGTCACATGCGACCAAGTCAGGGAACGGACTCCTGACTTTAAGCATAGGCAAGTGGTTAAAGAAGTGGTGGTAAGACAGCTTTTATTGTCAATATAGAACACTTCATTCAGATATTCTCTGTTCTATAGAAATAAAGATACTGTAGTACAGGAAATACTGTATCGCATACCTGCCCCGTGGCTGCTCCAAACCAGCTAGTGTGCTCTTTAATACAGGTTGAGTATCCCTTATCCAAAATGCTTGGGACCAGAGGTATTTTGGATATCGGATTTTTCCGTATTTTGGAATAATTGCATACCATAATGAGATATCATGGTGATGGGACCCAAGTCTAAGCACAGAATGCATTTATGTTACATATACACCTTATACACACAGCGGAAGGTAATTTTAGCCAATATTTTTTGTAACTTTGTGCATTGAACAATATGTGTGTACATTCACACAATTCATTTATGTTTCATATACACCTTATACACACAGCCTGAAGGTCATTTAATACAATATTTTTAATAACTTTGTGTATTAAACAAAGTTTGTGTACATTGAGCCATCAAAAAACAAAGGTTTCACTTTCTCACTCTCACTCAAAAAAGTCCGTATTTCGGAATATTCCGTATTTCGGAATATTTGGATATGGGATACTCAACCTGTACCTCTTTTAGACCAATTTTCACGGGTCGCAGCCGGGAGCCTGTCACAGGTGCTACCCGTCCACGACCCGCGTGTGATCATGTGATCTCCAAGCGCCGTCCCCGCCGTGTCATCAGCGACGTCAATAACTCGGCAATAAGCCGGGTTGGCAGATGCGGTGTGAAAGGGGCCCGACTCGGGTCGCAGTCAGGTAGCACCCGTGACAGGCTCCCGGCTGCGACCAGCGAAATTTGGTCTAAAAGAGGTATAAGTGAGGTCACACCACCCATCACTTTAGAAGCACTGTACCGTCCCATCTCTCTTTCCTACACCTCTTTCACCTGCATGCACTTGCCAGTGGTATATGTGGCATTGAAGAGACACCTTTCAGTGGGGCACACCTAACACCATGTGTTCCGCAAAGATATCCTTATCTGTGGGACAGCAGTACAGCCACCCAAATGTGATGTCTCCCACCTACATCAGGAGGGTATGGAGGTATGATTATTGTGTAACACATACAGATACAAGGAAATTGTCCGGGATAGTTCCTGACCTGACTTTTATGCTACCAGTACATAGATAACTGTGTTCATTTCAAGCTTCCCTTTAAAAACTGTGTTATCTTGGCAATGCAGAAAGTTTGAGATCCCTACATTATGTAGGTGTCTCAGTAATCCTTCTGATCCTCATTGCCACACATCTCTGTGTTGTCAAATGGCTGTAACCTTTTCTCTACACAGGATGCAACTGATCCCTCTCAGCACTGCTGTCTGATAGTTGCTAGGATGAGAACACGTTTTCTGTTTTGTATTTCTAGCACAAGGCATGTGTTACAGACGGGTCCCGCTACAGCACCTTAGTCCACGTAGATCATACTTAGGTCACTTCTTCAGTTTGTGAAATCTCATATCTCAGTGCTAGTTATTGATACTAATTTGGTACTTGTCCTCAGTCATTAGATTATATTGTTTTGTGTTTTTTACTGTTCACGCAGCACATAGCATTCATCAATGGGACAAGCAACTATAACACTCTGTGTTTGTTTCTTTCTTTATGCAGAAATCTCATCAGAGCAGTAGTGAGGATCCTGCCCCGGACACTATAATTCCTAAATCACCTTCCTCTCATTAGTCACTGCTAAGTCCGCACTGTCACCTGCTTTGCATCTGGCACAGACCTGAGTTTACTGTGTGCCTGGCAAGTAATTTATTAGCGTGCAATCTATTATAAGTCTTTGTCCGCAGAGAATTGTTCCCAATCCTGCTTAGAGAAACACACTGTGTACTAAAAGATCCCAATCACAAAGCCTGCCATCTTATTAATTAAAACATATGCTTATGTTTTGACTGTAACTGCACAGTCTTTTTTAATTAAGGTAATTAACTTAATTGGACTATGTTAAATTTGCATTTCGCATGATCTAAATAAAGTCATTTAGTTTCGGTGAATAGACTTGACAGGAAATCGGACCTGATAGGTTACTATAATGAGTTAGAAACTGGGATTTATAAAGTGTTACTGGCATAAATTCTGCTGGAGAACATCTAGACTATAGATTGACGCTGGTAACAGCACAATCTTTCTATATATTCCTTGTTAGATTTCATTTTTGCGCATTACTCAAATGGCATAGTTTGCAGGGCTTTAGCCTTGTACAGTACATAAGTGTTTTTAACTGAACTATTTCTTTACAGAATATACATTTGTGCCACCCTAGGCAACCTTTGCTGAAATAGATCAGAAATGTAGTAAAGTCACCAAATAATGACCAGCCTGCTTATCCTACAAATGTGCAGCCTAAGATCTGGGCATAACCACAAACACAGCATTGCTTTATTATGTTTTTGTAAAAGGCGCATCTTCCTCACAAACTGCCCTGTACAATACACTATGGGGCTAATTCAGACCTGATCGGTGCTGTGTGTTTTCAACGTGTGATCAGGTCTGAACTGCGCATGCACCGGCGCCGCAGTGCGCATGTGCATGCCAGAGATGCTATCGGCATCTAAGCCCAGCGATCGCCTCTGCCTGATTGACAGGCAGAGACGTTCTCTGGGAGGGGGCAGGCCGGCGGTGTTTAGCTGCCGTTTTGGGGGCGCTATCCAGGCAATGAAGGCGTGCCCGGACCGCGTGGGTGGAGGGCCGTGGTGGCTGCGTGACGTCACACGCAGCCGCTGTGACCTGGGATGCGACAAGTAGCTCCCTGCCAGTGCTTGTTAAGTACAAAAGTATCGCCACTGTGCGATGCTTTTGTACTTGTGCGGGGAGGGGGTAGGGCCTTACATGCGGGGCAGACTAGCCCCGCGCTGGACGTCCCCCTGCATGTCTGAGTAAATGATCGTAGATGTGCTAAATGCTGCCCTTAAAATCACAACAGGCAGCTATCTAGTCACTGACAGCCTGCCGGGAGTATTCAGCCAGACTCAGCACATTTTCGGCGGAAATCAGAAATGCCCTCCCAGCTCCATGATCTGTCGGCAAGCCTCCTGGAACCCGACAGGCCCTTGCGGCTGCTTTGGATGCCTACTGGTAAATCCGCCACTGCACGGTAGCCAGTTTCCTAACTTAGTTGTCAGACCTTGGATAATGAAGTCATACTAAAGTCACTGATATATAATCAATACAGTCACAGTCAGTGAGAGGTGCAATAATGGATATTATAAGAGATGGGGGACCTGCTAATAGGGGAGGGGTAATGTGCTACAATCAGTGTGTGTGTGGGGGGGGGCGGATATATAATGCAGGCACCCATACCTTATAATACTTATTATTACACCCAATTACATCAATGTTGACTGCATTATAGTGCCTTCCACCCTCCCCCCCTTACTAATTGTGGCAGTCTAGTAGGTCCCCCATCCCTTATAATACCCATTATAACACCCCTCAGTCAGTGTTACTGTATTGATTATATATCAGTGCCCCACTGATTGTAGCTGGCATCTCCCCTACACGGTAGTACTTAAAATACAGTATTATAGCATATTGATATACAGGGGCGTCTCTAGAGAGGAGGGGACCCGTGTGAAGACTCCGTGTGTGGGCCCCCTCCTCTCCTGTAGCCGTCACGCCGCAGCTAGCGTTCTCAGCGCTCTAGACTCTGGCACAGTGCCAGAGTCTACAGCGCATGCGCAGGACTATGAAAAATGACCACTAAGCCATTTTTCCATAGTCCTGCGCATGCGCTGTAGACTCTGGCACTGTGCCAGAGTCTCTAGTGGTCAGTGCGCTAGCAGCGGCGCAACGGCTACGGGAGAGGAGGGGGCCCACACACGGTCAGTGATGGACTCCGGAAAGGTAAGTATAGAAAAAATGGGTGCAGTGTGGCCCCCCCCCCCCCCCCCATGCCAATACTGATATATCACCAGTCAGTGTGTGCCTCCTCCCCAGCCATGACTGTCGCAGGCAGATGTTAGACACTGTACTTAAAATAACACTGTCTACCCCACCCCACCCCCAATCATCGTCCACCACTCACGCCTGATTGGAATTTGAAATAGGTGGTGGATGTCATATAAAATGTAAAAAATAATGCAATAAAGTACACTGGAAGAATTCATGTTTTTTTCTGTGCACATCCTGGCTTTTCTCTCTAAGCATCTGACATCATACACATGTGTACAGTACTGCAGGACTGGAGACGCAGGCATGCGCTGGAGCCGGCACCCAGCAACTCTCTAATTACTGACAGCCTGCTGGGAGTATTCAGCCAGCTCAGCTCTCGGACAATTACGGTAAAGCTTGTGGTCGGCCAGAAATACCCTTTATACAGCTTTTTCAGCGGGCCCCCTGGGACCAGCAGGGCCCCCTGACACCAACAGAGCCCCCTGAGACCAACAGGGCCCTAAGCAGCTGCTTTGGTTGCCTTGTGGTAAATCCTCCTCTGGTTGCATCTAGAAATGGCACTGCACTCAGTGGACAGATGTATTAAGCCTGGAGAAGGGATAATGAAATGATAAAGCAGTGATAAGTGCAAGGTGATAAAGCACCAGACAGTCAGCTCCTAACTGTCATTTCTGCAGCAGGGTACACAGGTTTCCACAGGGAAACATTGGGCGTGTAGAGTGGCTCTTGTTCCAGAGGCACTAACAGGCTAAAGCTTTAGCTGTCCCAGGATGCATAGGGGCCACCTCTATAACCCCGCCTCCAGGCACTGAGAGCTCAGTGCCGAGTTGGTGCCTGCAGCAGCAGGTCACCTAACAGAAGGGCTGCACTGGGCAGCCCTGAAAAGCTTTTCTAAGATGATTTCCTAGTGACATTCAGTGCTGCAGCTCCATCACCTCGCAAGCAGCGTCACATGCTCCCGCTGGCCTGGCTACTGGGTACTTGCGACGGAGACGTCACGGCTTAGGCACAGAGTCGCAGACTGCTCTCCTGGTTTGCGTGGCTGCTACGGGGAGGAGGTAAGAGGGTCCCCCAGGCGGGAACCGCCGTTAAATCACGTTCCGACCGCAGTCTGGGGAGACGGACCGCGGCGCTGGCGTGGACACTGTCACTGGGCAGGGACCCCACTAGACCTGCAGGGTATTGGAACACAGGTCGGGTGTACTAACACCCAATTTAATAAGGCTCAGTAGTACCTGGGGTGGAAGTCTAGCATAGGGGAAGCAGTGCTTGACCTCTAGCCCCGGCCCAGGGCGCCATCTCCACGCAGATTTCCCACCCTGAAGCTGCCTCACACTCTCCCTCACTCCCTGACTGAGAAGCTGGGTGACATCTTCACAGCATAGCATTGAGAAAGTCCTGAGTCTGTACAGGACGAAACGCGTTGTTGTCATTCCCCCTCTGGTCTGCACACTGACGGACTTCAGCACAGACGGATCTGAGCACTGACATGATCACTTGGGCTGTATCCCACCCGGTAATAGGAACACCGCCCTCCCCGCCTGCTAGGACAGATCTCTGCACCACTCTAGTGCTGGCGGTTGCTGTGGGCTACACGCTCAGGCTGAGCGCTAATGTGAAGGACACCTTCTCCGGTTTGCTTGCCTTTGTTGCCATTGGATATTCCCGCTGGATCAGGTAATTATATCACAAAGCCTTATTCCCTTTACTGGAACGCCAGTGACAGGTGGATCGGAGTAACACTAAATTACACGACGGGAATACACTGCTGCATTAATAATTGAGCACCTCCTGTTACACATCTGGAACAGAGTTGCGTTGCTATTGTTACTTAAAGCAGGTTGAACTGGTGTGTTCGATATTATAAGAAACACATTGTTGCTTTTACCTAAACAGTGTGAGGAAGCTACAGTGCTAATGATTTGGTTGCAGTCCAACAGCTCATCATCAGCTCATCATCTGACCAGCTTTACTGTTATTTAGTATTGTATATGTTAATATGAGTCCATTCAGAAATCACTGGTTTTAAGTGTATTTTTCACTGAAAAAAAGTAAAAAATTGTTATTACTAGAAGCAAGTTTCACGTGTATTAATTGAGTGAAACCAAACACAAATTTAACTTTTTTATTAATGTTAGTACATCAAGCGCATTCATTGTCATTTGCTTTTGGTGTTAATCTTGGGGCCTTGCTAAGCCCAAATTATATGCAGCTGATGATTATCTGATTATTTGAAACAATTTCCACCTTAATTTTCCGGTATTTTGGCCGTAGGTCAATGATTGACGGTATTTTGACCGTCTGGATTTTGATTGTTGGTAAATTGACCGCATCTCCCCATAGACTACTATAGGCCAATGCTATGTTTGGATGCAAAGCATTCCGGAGCTTGGAAATCTGCATAACAGTCTCCATAGAAACCTATGTGGGCTGCTTTTGTGGTTGGTAATAGAGGGACTGCTGCGGATAACAGAAATATCTGCTGCGGTTCTCTGCTTGTTACATTTAAGTAATACTTAGATTTTGGTTTATCCAGTATGTCGACAATCTATGTGGACACTGTGAATGTCGAACAGACATACCGGCTGACCACAGAAACTCATCCCTTGGCATATACAAATGGTACAGTATGTTTATTCAGCGCAGTAAGTGGCAGATTGCCAGCAGCAGTCACACACTTGCAAAGACATAACCCAGTAGATAAAGTTTCTAGTTTATAAACCTGGGTGAAAGTTTTTATTGAATTGTTCTTAATTTGAACACTTTAGTGATATAATTGTACCTTTTAAGAGCGTTTTCCCATGTTGTGCAGTAGACATTTCAGTGAATGGACAGGCTGATGCCTAATTACTTACTAGGACCTACCTCTAATAATCAGGTAATTGTGCAACGGGAAAGAGCCTTGGAGCCAACTGCTAGGTCTCCCACTTAAAAGTTCTTTTACTACTGCCTGAAACATTTAACTATCTTGTATGTTTCTGGATGTGACTTCAATACATGGCAAGTCCCAATACCCATATTAAGCACGGAACAACATGGTACTCTCTGTTCTTCCCATCAGAAGCAGGATGTATTGTACTCTGTGCAGTGGCCACTTTGGTGTTCTCAGTCACTCTGTGATCATTTCTCAGCTCCCTGTTATGATGAATGGAAGTCTACTAGAGAACTGTTTGAGGTTATGTAAGGATCAGTGCAAGGTGCCATCTTCTTTTGTGTTGATAAATTGCAGATACAGAGATTAAATGTATTTTTTATTACCAGTTATTTATATAGCACACACCTATTCCACAGCGCTTTATGGAGAATATTTTGCCCATAAACATTAGTCCCTGCCCCAGTAGAGCTTAGGGTTAATTTTATTTGGAGCCAGTTAACCTACCAGTATATTTTTTAAATGTGGGAGGAAACCGGACCACCCAGAGAAAATCCACGCAAGCACAGGGAGAATATACAAACTCCACACAGTTAGGGCCATGATGGGATTTGAACCCATGACCTCGGTACTGTGAGGCAGTAATGCTAACCATTACATCATCCGTACTGCCCCAAGATAGAATGACACTTTAGTAATTAAAATTTAGCAAAATGTTACAAATAGTGATATTAGTATTGCTGCCTATTTAGAAATAAGTGCTGAAACCATGGCCATAAAGAAACATTTGCAGGTTTCATGGAAGCAGTTTAAAAGGGCCCATTGTAATGTCCAATACGTAATGCTGTGAAAGGGAAAGTGGGTCCTCTTCAGCTGTGTGCCTCTCCGCAGCGGGTCCCCTTCGGCTGTGGGCCTCTCCGCAGCGAGTCCCCTTCAGCTGTGGGCCGCTCCGCAGCTTTGGTAGCTCTGCTTTTGCTGAAACATCATAGTAAAATGTCAATTTAGTGTAGCTGTTACTTGAAAAGAGGTGTCAGTGATGAACTGTGTTGCTCCTAAACCAATGTTACCTGGTGTCTATGAGCAAAGATACAAACTCAGCTTTGCCACTGCCTTATTATTGTATCATTGGGATGTGGTCGGGATTCCAACAGTCACAATACTGACAGTGATATCCCGAATGTCAGAATCCTGACTGATCCCAATGCCAAGTCCTGGGGTTAGGCACTAGGGGGAGGGTTCGGCTGGGGCAGTTAGGGATAGGCTGCAAGGTAGAGTGGTTTAGGGAAAGGGTAAATATACTTACTGGGATCCATGGGAATGCCGCTATCAGCATCCTGACTGCCGGGATGTTGTACCCAACTCATTATTATTTATATACTGTGTGTGGTAATTATGATACACAGTATTGTGTTCACTACATATCATTTATTGGTGCATCTTTTGGTATTTTATATACTAGTCAATGGTGGCTTTATTATATATTGGTAGTATTTTTTAACTGGTCAATGGGATGTTGTAATACTCTTGTGAGTGTTAATAGATGAGTGACAAGTGAGGGATGTTTCCTGGCTCAAGCTCATATAGCCATTCTTTTGCAAATAGCAGTACTTTGACATCATTTTGTTTAAACAGAACTGTATGTACCGCAGTGCTCCCTAACATAGGGCCTAATTCAGAGCTGATATTAATTTTGCACGGCTACAATCATTTACTCTGACATTTGGGGGGAAACCCGCACGGGGCTGGTCCGCTCCGCACGGCGGTGATGCTTTTGTATTATACGAGTAGCTCCCTAAAAGTCCAGCTCCTGCCTGCTGTCAGGTACTACTCATCGCTGTCCGGGTCGCAGTGGCTGTGTGTGACGTCATGCAGCCGCCGCGGCCAACCCCCCGCGTTGCCCATACCGCACCCCTAAACGGCAGCCAAATGCCGCCGGACCACCCCCTCCCGCCCAGTGAACGCCTCTGCCTGTCAATCAGGCAGAAGTAATCGCAGGGCTGAGATGGCCGTCGGCTGTCTGGCATGCGCCGGTGCATGTGCAGTTCAGACCTGATCGGCTGCTGTGCAAAAACACACAGCAGTGATCAAGTCTGAATTAGGCCCCTAGTAGTCACAAGTGGAAAGTACTCATCAGAAATAAAGGGCTTTAGCTGTGTCTTTTGTGTTACTAGAGGATGTGTGTACCCGATGATAGCATCAGTGGCGGGGCCGGAATTGGTAATTGCATACACACTTGCCACTGCAAGTTGCTACTGGGTGGGGTGGGGGGGTTGTGGGCATGCTGCATTCGACAGCACTGGCGATGTCGCCCATCGGAGCGCGCATCATCAGAGACATAGCGCATACACACTAGACAAGATCGTGAACAATGTGTCGGAACTGGACACATTATCCACGATATTGTCTAGTGTGTACCCGGATAACTAATCTTGTGCTTTCTTTTTTCAGCCTAAATGCAGGAAGAAAATAAAACCAATGCTGCAGAAACGTTACACATACACACTAAACTAAAGCTGATGCTTTAATTATCATGCTCATATTACTTCCTACTTTTTCAGTTTTTAATCTGCTATATCTTATTGTCCTCCACCGTTATGTAACTAAAATATTCCAAAATGAAAGGGTAGATAATGCATAAGGGAACAGTACTGCTTGGGCACACAGGGGCTTTTTCAGCCGTGTACTCTATTGTGACCGCCGATGCATGTTTGTATGACAGTATGAAGATGCCACAGGTGTCCTCTTGTGTAGATAAACTCCTGCCAACTTCTCTGATCCACTGCTGTATCTGAAGATGCAGCATCAGATCATTTGTATGACCCTCGCACACATAGGCGTGCGCAGAACATTTTATTAGGGAGTGCACCGTCGGAGAGGTGTGTTTGGCACCACCTACTGGGTGTGTCTAGCACCGCCTATTGGCACTCAAAGCAATATAAACATATGCCCCCCGCGGTTCACCTTACTCAATACCCCTAGCGGTGCCAGATACACACTTGCCCCAAGCGGTGCCAGATACACACTTGCCCCCATTTGTGCTCACCCTCCTCTGTTGCCAGTGCCACTGATTTCCTTCTCTGCCACTGAGTGGAGGAGAGCGCAGTGCGCGTCTCTCCTGTGCCTCACTTCACTGAGTCCCTGGCTGTCTCCGGCGGCCATTTGAAATATGGCGCCGACTTGTGAGCCAATCAGGAGCCGGTCTGCGAGCTCTGATTGGCTGACAGCCGAGAGACATTGTAAATGACTGCCGGAGACGGGCACACACAGTGAGGGGCAGGAGAGATGCGCGCAGCACTCTCCTCCCTTCAAGTTCAGTGTCAGACTGAGACGGGAATCGCGGCAGCAGGAACAGGCGTGTGGGGGGTGCCGGACATCAGGGGGTGCCTGTGCGTACCAGGCAACCCCTGTGCGCACGCCTATGCTCGCACATCTGAGTAACCCTCAGATTACTCAGGATAACAGGGAAAATCATGCTGCCGGAGCCTTTGAAGATGTGTCTAAGGAAGCAGCAGCTGACTTCGGCTTCCCCAGAAAACCTAGCCGACGTGCCGCCCCAAAATGCCAACAGCATGTCAGTATTGCTGTGGATTTTTGGGGCACTACCGACATAAGTGCAGATATACAAACATCAGAGATTTACATACATTTCTGAATCATGCCCATAGTCAATAAAAGGCAAACGCTGCTCCTCACCTCTGTGTGGAGAATTCAAGTGTTTTGTGCACCGGTGGCCAATAGATGGTGCCCGATGGAGCAATTCAAGTGTTACTCCGTTTGGGCAGACACTCCCGCCGGCGCTGACATTACTGTTATATTGTTCCTTCATTTCTCTAACGTCCTAGTGGATGCTGGGGACTCCGTCAGGACCATGGGAATAGCGGCTCCGCAGGAGACAGGGCACATCTAAAGAAAGCTTTTAGGATCACATGGTGTGTACTGGCTCCTCCCCCCATGACCCTCCTCCAAGCCTCAGTTAGGTTTTTGTGCCCGTCCGAGCAGGGTGCAATCTAGGTGGCTCCTAAAGAGCTGCTTAGAAAAAGTTTTTTTAGGTTTTAAATCTCAGTGAGTCCTGCTGGCAACAGGCTCACTGCATCGAGGGACTTAGGGGAGAGATTTTCAACTCACCTGCGTGCAGGATGGATTGGAGTCTTAGGCTACTGGACATAGCTTCAGAGGGAGTCGGAACACAGGTCATCCTGGGGTTCGTCCCGGAGCCGCGCCGCCGACCCCCCTTACAGATGCTGAAGATCGGAGGTCCGGAAACAGGCGGCAGAAGACTCTTCAGTCTTCATGAAGGTAGCGCACAGCACGGCAGCTGTGCGCCATTGTTGCTACACACTTCTCACTGACCAGTCACGGAGGGTGCAGGGCGCTGCTGGGGGCGCCCTGGGCAGCAATATTAAATACCTTTAGTGGCAAAGAATACATCACATATAGCCATTAAGGCTATATGTATGTATTTAACCCAGGCCAGATTTCTCAAAACCCGGGAGAAAAGCCCGCCGGAAAAGGGGCGGAGCTTATTCTCCTCAGCACTCAGCGCCATTTTCCTGCTCAGCTCCGCTGTGAGGAAGGCTCCCAGGACTCTCCCCTGCACTGCACTACAGAAACAGGGTAACAAAGAGAAGGGGGGCATAAATTGGCGATATTTATATATTAAAAGCGCTTATAACAAAAACAACACCTTTTAGGGTTGTTTATATACATTTATAGCGCTTTTGGTGTGTGCTGGCAAACTCTCCCTCTGTCTCCCCAAAGGGCTAAGGGGGTCCTGTCTTCGATTAGAGCATTCCCTGTGTGGCTGCTGTGTGTCGGTACGTGTGTGTCGACATGTATGAGGACGATGTTGGTGTGGAGGCAGAGCAATTGCCGGTAATGGTGATGTCACCCCCTAGGGAGTCGACACCGGAATGGATGGCTTTAGTTATGGAATTACGTGATAATGTTAGTACATTACAAAAGTCAGTAGACGAAATGAGACGGCCGGAAAACCAGTCAGTACCGGCTCAGGCGTCTCAGACACCGTCAGGGGCTGTAAAACGTCCCTTACCTCAGTCAGTCGACACGGGTACCGACACAGATTAATCTAGTGTCGACGGTGAAGAAACAAACGTATTTTCCAACAGGGCCACACGTTATATGATCACGGCAATGAAGGAGGCTTTGCAGATCTCTGATACTGCTGGTACCTCAAAAAGGGGTATTATGTGGGGGGTGAAAAAACTACCTGTAGCTTTTCCAGAATCAGAGGAATTGAATGACGTGTGTGATGAAGCGTGGGTTAACCCAGATAGAAAACTGCTAATTTCTAAGAAGTTATTGGCATTATACCCTTTCCCACCAGAGGTTAGGACGCGCTGGGAAACACCCCCTAGGGTGGATAAGGCGCTCACACGTTTATCAAAGCAAGTGGCGTTGCCGTCTCCTGATACGGCCGCCCTCAAGGATCCAGCGGATAGGAGGCTGGAAACTAACCTGAAAAGTATATACACTCATACTGGTGTTATACTGCGACCGGCAATAGCCTCAGCCTGGATGTGCAGTGCTGGGGTAGTGTGGTTGGATTCCCTGACTGAAAATATTGATACCCTGGATAGGGACAGTATTTTATTGACTCTAGAGCAATTAAAGGATGCGTTTCTTTATATGCGAGATGCTCAGAGGGATATTTGTACTCTAGCATCAAGAGTAAGTGCGATGTCCATATCTGCCAGAAGAAGTTTATGGACGCGACAGTGGTCAGGTGATGCGGATTCCAAAAGGCATATGGAAGTGTTGCCATATAAAGGAGAGGAATTATTTGGGGTCGGTCTATCGGATCTGGTGGCCACGGCAACTGCCGGCAAATCCACTTTTTTACCTCAGACCCCCTCCCAACAGAAAAAGACACCGTCTTTTCAGCCGCAGTCCTTTCGCTCCTATAAAAACAAGCGAGCAAAAGGACAGTCTTATCTGCCGCGAGGCAGAGGAAAGGGTAAGAGAGGGCAGCAAGCAGCCCCTGCCCAGGACCA
This sequence comes from Pseudophryne corroboree, assembly GCF_028390025.1. Taxonomy (NCBI): domain Eukaryota; kingdom Metazoa; phylum Chordata; class Amphibia; order Anura; family Myobatrachidae; genus Pseudophryne; species Pseudophryne corroboree. Next base: position 353,182,949 of record NC_086449.1, read on the forward strand.
GAAGCCCGCCCCGGGTTCTACAAAGCCATCAGCATGACGCTGGGGCTTTACAAGCGGACTCAGGAGCGGTGGGGGGTCGACTAAAGATTTTCAGCAATCAGTGGGCTCGCTCACAGGTGGACCCGTGGATCCTGCAGATAGTATCTCAGGGTTACATGTTGGAGTTCGAAAGGTCTCCCCCTCGCCGGTTCCTAAAGTCTGCTTTACCAACGTCTCCCTCAGAAAGGACGACGGTATTGGAAGCCATTCACAAGCTGTATTCTCAGCAGGTGATAGTCAAGGTACCCCTCCTACAACAGGGAAAGGGGTATTATTCCACACTATTTGTGGTACCGAAGCCGGACGGTTCGGTAAGACCTATTCTAAATCTGAAATCCTTGAACCTGTACATACAGAAATTCAAGTTCAAGATGGAGTCACTCAGAGCAGTGATAGCGAATCTGGAAGAAGGGGACTTCATGGTGTCCCTGGACATAAAAGATGCTTATCTGCATGTCCCAATTTACCCCTCACACCAAGGGTATCTCAGGTTCGTGATACAAGACTGTCATTATCAGTTTCAAACGCTGCCGTTTGGTTTGTCCACGGCCCCTCGGGTCTTTACCAAGGTAATGACCGAAATGATGGTTCTTCTATGAAGAAAAGGCGTATTAATTATCCCTTACTTGGACGATCTCCTGATAAGGGCAAAGTCCAGAGAACAGCTGGAAGTCGGTGTAGCACTAACCCAAGTAGTGCTTCAGCAACACGGGTGGATTCTGAATCTTCCAAAATCTCAATTGACCCCGACAACACGTCTGCTGTTCCTGGGAATGATTCTGGACACGGTTCAGAAAAAGGTGTTTCTCCCGGAGGAGAAAGCAAGGGAGTTATCCGAACTGGTCAGGAACCTCCTAAAACCAGCAACTGTGTCAGTACATCAATGCACAAGAGTCCTGGGAAAGATGGTGGCTTCTTACGAAGCAATTCCATTCGGCAGATTCCATGCACGAACATTTCAGTGGGATCTGCTGGACAAATGGTCCGGATCGCATCTGCACATGCATCAGCGGATAACACTGTCACCAAGAACAAGGTTGTCTCTCCTGTGGTGGTTGCAGAGTGCCCATCTGTTAGAGGGCCGCAGGTTCGGCATACAGGACTGGGTCCTGGTGACTACGGATGCCAGCCTACGGGGCTGGGGAGCAGTCACACAGGGAAGAAACTTCCAGGGTGTATGGTCAGACCTGGAGACGTCTCTTCACATAAATATACTGGAGCTAAGAGCGATATACAATGCTCTAAGCTTGGCAAAACCGCTGCTTCAGGGTCAGCCGGTGTTGATCCAGTCGGACAACATCACGGCAGTCGCCCACGTAAACAGACAAGGCGGCACGAGAAGCAGAAGAGCAATGACAGAAGCTGCAAGGATTCTTCGCTGGGCGGAAAATCATGTCATAGCACTGTCAGCAGTGTTCATCCCGGGAGTGGACAACTGGGAAGCAGACTTCCTCAGCAGACACGACCTTCACCCGGGAGAGTGGGGACTTCATCCGGAAGTTTTCCACATGATTGTGAACCGTTGGGAAAAACCAAAGGTGGATATGATGGCGTCTCGCCTCAACAAAAAACTGGACAGATATTGCGCCAGGTCAAGAGACCCTCAGGCAATAGCTGTGGACGCTCTGGTAACACCATGGGTGTACCAGTCAGTGTATGTGTTTCCTCCTCTGCCTCTCATACCAAAGGTACTGAGAATTATTCGGAAAAGGGGAGTAAGAACAATACTAGTGGCTCCGGATTGGCCAAGAAGAACTTGGTATCCGGAACTTCAAGAGATGCTCACGGAGGATCCGTGGCCTCTACCTCTAAGAAGGGACCTGCTTCAGCAGGGACCTTGTATGTTCCAAGACTTACCGCGACTGCGTTTGACGGCATGGCGGTTGAACGCCGGATTCTAAAAGAAAAGGGCATTCCAGAGGAAGTTATTCCTACCTTGATTAAGGCTAGGAAGGAAGTGACCGCACAACATTATCACCGCATTTGGAGAAAATATGTTGCGTGGTGTGAAGCCAAGAAGGCCCCAACGGAAGAATTTCAATTGGGTCGATTCTTACATTTCCTGCAGGCAGGATTGTCTATGGGCCTCAAATTGGGGTCTATTAAAGTTCAAATTTCGGCCTTATCAATCTTCTTCCAGAAGGAATTGGCTTCAGTGCCTGAAGTACAAACTTTTGTCAAGGGTGTACTACATATACAGCCCCCGATTGTGCCCCCAGTGGCACCGTGGGATCTAAACGTAGTTTTGGATTTTCTCAAATCTCATTGGTTTGAGCCTCTCAAATCTGTAGATTTGAAGTATCTTACATGGAAAGTAACCATGCTACTGGCCCTGGCTTCAGCCAGGAGAGTTTCAGAGTTGGCGGCTTTATCGTACAAAAGCCCATATCTGATTTTCCATTCGGACAGGGCAGAACTGCGGACACGTCCTCATTTTCTCCCTAAGGTGGTTTCGGCTTTTCACTTGAACCAGCCTATTGTGGTGCCTGCGGCTACTAGCGACTTGGAGGACTCCAAGTTACTGGACGTTGTCAGAGCATTAAAAATATATATTTCAAGGACAGCTGGAGTCAGAAAATCTGACTCGTTGTTTATATTGTATGCACCCAACAAGATGGGTGCTCCTGCGTCTAAGCAGACGATTGCGCGTTGGATCTGTAGCACAATCCAACTTGCGCATTCTGTGGCAGGCCTGCCACAGCCTAAATCTGTAAAGGCCCACTCCACAAGGAAGGTGGGCTCATCTTGGGCGGCTGCCCGAGGGGTCTCGGCATTACAACTTTGCCGAGCAGCTACGTGGTCAGGGGAGAACACGTTTGTAAAATTTTACAAATTTGATACTCTGGCTAAGGAGGACCTGGAGTTCTCTCATTCGGTGCTGCAGAGTCATCCGCACTCTCCCGCCCGTTTGGGAGCTTTGGTATAATCCCCATGGTCCTGACGGAGTCCCCAGCATCCACTAGGACGTTAGAGAAAATAAGAATTTACTTACCGATAATTCTATTTCTCATAGTCCGTAGTGGATGCTGGGCGCCCATCCCAAGTGCGGATTGTCTGCAATACTTGTACATAGTTATTGTTACAAAAATCGGGTTATTATTATTGTTGTGAGCCATCTTTTCAGAGGCTACTTCGTTTGTTATCATACTGTTAACTGGGTTCAGATCACAAGTTGTACAGTGTGATTGGTGTGGCTGGTATGAGTCTTACCCGGGATTCAAGATCCTTCCTTATTGTGTACGCTCGTCCGGGCACAGTACCTAACTGAGGCTTGCAGGAGGGTCATGGGGGGAGGAGCCAGTACACACCATGTGATCCTAAAAGCTTTCTTTAGATGTGCCCTGTCTCCTGCGGAGCCGCTATTCCCATGGTCCTGACGGAGTCCCCAGCATCCACTACGGACTATGAGAAATAGAATTATCGGTAAGTAAATTCTTATTTTTGTCAGGCTGACAACTAGACATAATGTAATTAATAATTAATAAAATATTTTATATACATTTTACCTTTTGTGTCCCCTTTAGTTTCATTTATATTTGCTTGAATACTAAAAATGATTTAAACATAATTGATTGAATGCTGAGTATCTCATAACAGGTTTTGGGGTGATTTCCAATTTTAAAGCGCAATGGAAATTGCTGCACTTTATATTTATTGTTAATAAATAAATAAATACAATAATATCAATTATATGAGAGTTTAGCAAGTTGCCATTCCAACAGCATAGAAACGCTGGAACCGGCAGCCGAGCTACCGTGAGATATATAGCCGCATTATTCAAAGGGCCAAGTGAATTAAATTGGCCTCTTTATGTTTTATTTTATATTTGTTTTCATAATGAAAGAAAATATATAGTGTGTTATACATTGAGATACAGTTTTATATTATAATGCGCAAAGATAACACAATATGACACCAAACGTTGCAGTGAGCCTAGCTGGAAGACTATATTGCATATCCTGTCCAAACCCTTCTTTCTCCCTCTGTATACAGAGATATTTGGAACATGTTCTGCCGAAATTGCTGAAACAGTATGACCTCCATGTGGAGCGTCCCAGCAGTGACACTTTGCTGATTGAACACACCCGTTTGTTTACATACAGGCAGAGAATTCACAGACACCACTTTAGAGAGGGTGCACAAACGTCAAGAGTCATTTTTTTCAACCCTTTTATAAATAATCTGTCAGAAACGCATCTGATAAACCGCCCTGAGCTCAGTCTGCAGTTTATATTCAAGAAGGGTCTAAGCCTGCAGCATGTGAAAATTGTCTGATATTAGCTGGGATTGAAGTGGAACACTTAACTAATATATGCAGTAGAAGAAGACATTTTTAATTATATATTTATTTATTGTGTACAAACAAAAGTGTGCATAAGTACACTGGGGAAAGAAACAAGACCTGCAATTAGTAATGCGAGTGAACTATAATAAATCTACCAATAGTACATTCTATAAAAGAGAAAAGGTGAAATATCACTCAATAAAACAGTAACTTTTTTCTTGGGTATATAATACTCCAGAAGTAGTATTACACCATTCATAAAGTGAGGAATCCTGGTTTTTATTCTATTGACACAAATTATATGACAGAATATTGTACTTTTAGAATTTTAGGTACATTTTAGAGATTGGTTTATTATGGATGGGTTGTAGATTTGGACTATGGCTTGGGATAGGTCTAAGGTTAAATTTGGAGTGAATTAAGATTTATAGTTAATGTTAAATCTTTTTAAGAGTAAAGATTAAGAATTTTAATGTATTGTTTACCCTTGATCAACAAATCATTTTAAAGAGGATAGCCCGTCTTAGAAATAGTCTTCCTACTACAGATTTATTTTATTTATTTTTTATCTCCCCTAGCCAGGCTAAATTTTTGATGGTAGGCCACTTTATCTTGTGGGCCTATAGACATGCCTCCTATTTCTCTTTATGAATATGGTCTGGTATGACAAACCCGTAGCCAGCATTGTACACATCATAATTGAGTGAATTTCACACCCAACGAAGGTGCACTCAATGTATCACCAGACCCCTCTCCCTAACCTTTATCGATATACCCTTTGCAGCTTTTCCTCACACAGCATGTTTGATGGGATACAGTCAAGATCCCGGTATTCAGATCCCGACAGAATACAAACAGCGGAATCCCGACCTTAAATACTGGGCTCAGGATTGGTCTCTAGGGGGAGGGTTAGGTTTACTCTGCGGGGGTGGGGGAGGTTAGGGTTAGACTGCAGGGGTGGGGGAAGTTAGGGCTTGTGGAAGGGGAGGGATAGATGTTGGGTTAAAATACCAGGATCCAAGGGTGTAGCTATCATAGGTGCAAGGAGTGCAGCTGCTATGGGGCCCAGAGATGAGAGGGACCCACCTTCCCTGTATAAGTTACGTGTGTTTATATACATTTTTCACCCTTGAGTTGTACACACATTTGCCTTGGGACCTACAATATTTTTAGTTATGCCCCTGGAACTGCTCATTTTAATGTAGTATAAAATGAACAGTAGGACCTTATAATGTTATATAATGTGAACTGAAACACTGTAATGTGGCACAATATGAAGTGGAGGTACTATAGTGTGGCATAATATGAACTGGGGCACTGTAATGTGGCACAATATGTAGTGAATGGCACTGTAATGAGTCATAACATGAGCAGGGGACACTATATCATAATGTGAATTGGGCGTATTGTGTTACATAATGTGTACTGGCAGACCTACAATGTGACATAATGTGAACTTGCGCACTACTGTGGTTCATAAAATAATCCAGGGCACTACTAATGGGGCATTACTTAACTAAGGTCCTAATTCAGATCTGATTGTAGATGTGCTAAATTTAGCACATCTACGATCAGTTACTCTGACTTGCGGGGGGACGCCCAGCACAGGGCTAGTGTGCCCTGCATGTCTGTCCCTACACCCCCCACCCCTGCAAGGGTGCGAAAGCATCGCATTGCGGCGATTCCTTTACACCCGGCGAGTAGCTCCCTTCCTGCGCAGCTAGTGCACATCCTAGTTGTGCTGGCAGTCGGCTACCCGCCGCGTCCCGGGTCGCAGCGGATGCAAGTGACGTCACGCAGCCACCGCAACCCTCCCCCGCAACGGTCTGGACACGCCTTTGTTGTCTGGACTGCATCCAGCTAGCGGCATTCTAACGCCATTGGCACGCCCCCTCCCGCCCCACGGCCGCCTCTGCCTGTCAATCAGGCAGAGGCGATCGCAGCCCTGAGATGCTGTTAGTAGCTCACTGGGCTGCGGCCACTGCACGTGCACACTCCAGCAAGGGCTTCAGACTGTGATCGCTGCCGCTGCAGCGATGTAGTCTGAATTAGGCCCTAAGGCCAGGGGCGTAGCTAGAACTTTGAGTGCCTCATAGCAATATTTTGAAGGGGCCCCCGTCCCAATGCTTTTAGAGAGACACTTCTCTGCAGCAGTTGTTAATTTTATGCCCTATAATAGTGCTCTAGTTCATTTTCTGAACCATAGTAGAGCCTTATTTCTCTAACGTCCTAGTGGATGCTGGGAACTCCGTAAGGACCATGGGGAATAGCGGGCTCCGAAGGAGGCTGGGCACTCTAGAAAGATCTTAGACTACCTGGTGTGCACTGGCTCCTCCCACTATGACCCTCCTCCAAGCCTCAGTTAGATTTCGTGCCCGGCCGAGGTTGGATGCACACTAGGGGCTCTCCTGAGCTCTTAGAAAGTTATAGTCTTAGAATTTGTTTTTTTCAGTGAGACCTGCTGGCAACAGGCTCACTGCAGCGAGGGACTAAGGGGAGAAGAAGCGAACTCGCCTGCTTGCAGCCGGATTGGGCTTCTTAGGCTACTGGACACCATTAGCTCCAGAGGGATCGACCGCAGGCCCAGCCTTGATGTTCGGTCCCGGAGCCGCGCCGCCGTCCCCCTTACAGAGCCAGAAGCAGGAAGATGGTCCGGAAAATCGGCGGCATGAAGACGTCCTGTCTTCACCAAGGTAGCGCACAGCACTGCAGCTGTGCGCCATTGCTCCTCATACACACTTCACACTCCGGTCACTGAGGGTGCAGAGCGATGGGGGGGGCGCTCTGAGGCAGCAATAAAAACACCTTGGCTGGCTAAAATACCTCAATATATAGCCCCTGGGGCTATATATGAGGTAAATACCCCTGCCAGAATCCCAAAATAAGCGGGAGAATAGGCAGCGAAAAAGGGGCGGAGCCTATCTCCTCAGCACACTGGCGCCATTTTTCCCTCACAGCTCGGCTGGAAGGAAGCTCCCTGGCTCTTCCCTGCATTTCTACAATACAGTAAGAGGGAAAAAGAGAGGGGGGGCACTAAATTGGCATTGTATACAGTATAAGCAGCTATTAGGGACATAACTCAGTTAGTCCCTGTATATATATAGCGCTCTGGTGTGTGCTGGCATACTCTTACTCTGTCCCCCCAAAGGGCTTTTGTGGGTCCTGTCCTCTATTTGAGCATTCCCTGTGTGTGTGGAGTGTGTCGGTACGGCTGTGTCGACATGTTTGAGGAGGATAATGATGTGGAGGGAGAGCAGATGCCTTTAGCAGAGATGTCACCCCCTGCGGGGCAGACACCTGAGTGGATGGTATTATGGCAAGAAATGAGTGCACGTATAGACTCCTTACATAAAAAATTTGACGACATGCCGACTGTGGGACAGCCGAGTCTTCAGCTCGTGCCGGTCCAAGGGTCTCAAAAGTCATCAGGGGCTCTAAAACGCCCGTTATCTCAGGTGGCACAAGTAGATGTCGACACGGATACTGATGCCAGTGTCGACGACGATGAGTCAAATTTAATGCCCGTTAAGGCCATTCGCTGCATGATTGAGGCAATGAAAGAGGTGTTAAATATTTCTGATTTACATCCAGGTACCACAAAAAAGGGTATTATGTTTGGGGAGAAAAAACTACCTGTAGTTTTTCCCCCGTCAGATGAATTAAATGAAGTGTGTGAAGAAGCGTGGGCTTCCCCTGATAAGAAATTGGTGATTCCTAAGAAATTACTAATGGCGTTCCCTTTCCCGCCAGAGGATAGGTTACGTTGGGAAACACCCCCGAGGGTGGATAAAGCGCTCACACGTTTGTCAAAAAAGGTGGCACTACCGTCCCAGGATACGGCCGCCCTTAAGGAACCTGCTGATAGAAGGCAGGAGGCGATCCTGAAGTCTGTATATACACACTCAGGCATTATACTCAGACCAGCAATTGCGTCAGCTTGGATGTGCAGTGCTGCCGCTGCATGGTCAGATAACCTGTCAGAAAATATTGACACACTAGACAGAGACACGATCCTGTTAACAATTGACCATATAAAAGACTCAGTCTTATACATGAGAGATGCACAGAGGGAAATCTGCCGGCTGGCATCTAAAGTAAGTGCACTATCTATCTCTGCTAGGAGATGTTTATGGACTCGCCAGTGGACTGGAGATGCAGATTCCAAAAGGCACATGGAAGTTTTGCCTTATAAAGGGGAGGAATTATTTGGGGATGGTCTCTCCGACCTAGTTTCCACAGCAACGTCTGGGAAGTCAGCATTTTTACCCCATGTCCCCTCGCAGCCTAAGAAGGCGCCATTTTATCAGGTTCAGTCCTTTCGATCCCAGAAAAATAAGCGGGGAAAAGGAGGGTCTTTTCTGTCAAGAGGCAGAGGCAGAGGAAAAAGGCTGCAGCAAACAGCAGGTTCCCAGGAACAAAAGTCCTCCCCCGCTTCCTCTTCCAAGTCCGCCGCATGACGGTGGGGCTTCACAAGCGGAGCCGGGTACGGTGGGGGCCCGCCTCAGGAATTTCAGCGATCAGTGGGTTCGCTCACAGGTGGATCCCTGGATCCTTCAAATAGTATCTCAAGGATACAGGCTGGAATTCGAGGCGATTCCACCCCGCCGTTTCCTAAAATCCGCCTTGCCGATTGCTCCCTCAGACAGGGAGGCAGTGCTAGCGGCAATTCACAAGCTGTATTCCCAGCAGGTGATAATCAAGGTACCCCTACTCCAACAAGGCCGGGGTTACTATTCCACACTATTTGTGGTACCGGACGGTTCGGTGAGACCCATTCTAAATTTGAAGTCCTTGAACACATACATAAAAAAATTCAAGTTCAAGATGGAATCGCTCAGGGCGGTTATTGCAAGCCTGGACGAGGGGGATTACATGGTATCCCTGGACATCAAGGATGCTTACCTACATGTCCCCATTTACACTTCTCACCAGGAGTACCTCAGATTTGTGGTACAGGATTGCCATTACCAATTCCAGACGCTGCCGTTTGGACTCTCCACGGCACCGAGGGTATTTACCAAGGTTATGGCGGAAATGATGATACTCCTTCGAAAAAAGGGAGTTTTAATTATCCCATACTTGGACGATCTCCTAATAAAGGCACGATCCAAGGAACAGTTGTTAGTGGGAGTAGCACTATCTCAGGAAGTGCTGAGCCAGCACGGTTGGATTCTGAATATCCCAAAGTCACAGCTGGTCCCCACGACACGTCTAATGTTCCTGGGAATGATTCTGGACACGGCCCAGAAAAAAGTGTTTCTCCCGGAGGAGAAAGCCAGGGAGTTGTCTTCTCTAGTCAGAGACCTCCTAAAACCAAAACAGGTATCGGTGCATCACTGCACGCGAGTCCTGGGAAAGATGGTAGCTTCCTACGAAGCAATTCCATTCGGCAGGTTCCATGCCAGAATCTTTCAGTGGAACCTGTTGGACAAGTGGTCCGGATCGCATCTTCAGATGCATCGTTTAATAACCCTGTCTCCACGAACCAGGGTGTCTCTTCTGTGGTGGCTGAACAGTGCTCATCTTCTGGAGGGCCGCAGATTCGGCATACAGGACTGGGTCCTGGTGACCACGGATGCCAGCCTACGAGGCTGGGGGGCAGTCACAAAGGGAAGAAATTTCCAGGGACTATGGTCAAGTCAGGAGACTGCCCTTCACATAAATATTCTGGAACTAAGGGCCATTTACAATGCCCTAAGTCAAGCAAAATCCCTGCTCCTACACCAGCCGGTGCTGATCCAGTCAGACAACATCACGGCAGTCGCCCATGTGAATCGACAGGGCGGCACAAGAAGCAGGACGGCGATGGCAGAAGCCACAAAAATTCTCCGATGGGCGGAGAATCATGTACTAGCACCGTCAGCAGTGTTCATCCCGGGAGTGGACAACTGGGAAGCAGACTTTCTCAGCAGGCACGACCTCCACCCGGGAGAGTGGGGACTTCATCCAGAAGTCTTCCAAATGATTGTAAATCAATGGGGTCGTCCACAGGTGGACATGATGGCGTCCCGCATAAACAAAAAACTAGAGAAGTATTGCGCCAGGTCAAGAGACCCTCAGGCGATAGCGGTGGACGCCCTAGTGACACCGTGGGTGTACCGGTCAGTGTATGTGTTCCCTCCTCTACCTCTCATACCAAAGGTACTGAGAATAATAAGAAAGCGAGGAGTAAACACAATTCTCGTGGTTCCGGATTGGCCAAGAAGAGCGTGGTACCCGGAACTTCAAGAGATGATCTCAGAGGACCCTTGGTCCCTGCCGCTCAGACAGGACCTGCTACAGCAGGGCCCCTGTCTGTTCCAAGACTTACCGCGGCTGCGTTTGACGGCATGGCGGTTGAACGCCGGATCCTGAAGGAAAAGGGCATTCCGGAGGAAGTCATTCCTACGCTTATTAAAGCCAGGAAAGATGTTACGGCAAAACATTATCACCGCATATGGCGGAAATATGTTGCATGGTGCGAGGCCAAAAAGGCCCCAACAGAGGAATTTCAACTTGGTCGATTTCTGCATTTCCTGCAAGCAGGAGTGAATATGGGCCTAAAACTAGGCTCCATTAAAGTACAGATCTCGGCTCTGTCGATTTTCTTTCAAAAGGAACTAGCTTCAGTACCTGAAGTTCAGACATTTGTGAAAGGAGTGCTGCATATTCAGCCCCCATTTGTGCCTCCTGTGGCACCGTGGGATCTCAACGTGATGTTGAATTTCTTGAAATCACATTGGTTTGAGCCACTAAAAACCGTGGATCTGAAATATCTCACGTGGAAAGTGGTCATGTTATTGGCCCTGGCATCAGCCAGGCGAGTGTCAGAATTGGCGGCTTTATCATGTAAAAGCCCTTATCTGATTTTTCATATGGATAGGGCAGAATTGAGGACTCGTCCCCAGTTTCTCCCTAAGGTGGTGTCAGCGTTTCACCTGAACCAGCCTATTGTGGTGCCTGCGGCTACTAAGGATTTGGAGGACTCCAAGTTGCTAGACGTTGTCAGGGCCCTGAAAATATATGTTTCCAGGACGGCTGGAGTCAGAAAATCTGACTCGCTGTTTATCCTATATGCACCCAACAAGCTGGGTGCTCCTGCTTCTAAGCAGACTATTGCTCGTTGGATTTGTAGTACAATTCAGCTTGCCCATACTGTGGCAGGCCTGCCACAGCCTAAATCTGTCAATGCCCATTCCACAAGGAAGGTGGGCTCATCTTGGGCGGCTGCCCGAGGGGTCTCGGCTTTACAACTTTGCCGAGCAGCTACTTGGTCAGGGGCAAACACGTTTGCAAAATTCTATAAATTTGATACCCTGGCTGAGGAGGACCTGGAGTTCTCTCATTCGGTGCTGCAGAGTCATCCGCACTCTCCCGCCCGTTTGGGAGCTTTGGTATAATCCCCATGGTCCTTACGGAGTTCCCAGCATCCACTAGGACGTTAGAGAAAATAAGAATTTACTCACCGGTAATTCTGTTTCTCGTAGTCCGTAGTGGATGCTGGGCGCCCATCCCAAGTGCGGTCTATCTGCAATACTTGTACATAGTTATTGTTAACTAAATCGGGTTATTGTTGAGCCATCTGTTGAGAGGCTCTATTGTTTCATACTGTTAACTGTGTTTCATATCACGAGTTGTACGGTGTGATTGGTGTGGCTGGTATGAGTCTTACCCGGGATTCAAAATCCTTCCTTATTGTGTACGCTCGTCCGGGCACAGTACCTAACTGAGGCTTGGAGGAGGGTCATAGTGGGAGGAGCCAGTGCACACCAGGTAGTCTAAGATCTTTCTAGAGTGCCCAGCCTCCTTCGGAGCCCGCTATTCCCCATGGTCCTTACGGAGTTCCCAGCATCCACTACGGACTACGAGAAACAGAATTACCGGTGAGTAAATTCTTATTTTAATGTTATGCCCCATAGTAGTGCCCTAGTTTCTTTATGAATCGCAGTAGTACTTAAGTTCACCCAATGTCACATTTCAGAGCTGCAAGTACACATTATGCCACACAGTATCCCCAATTCACATTATGATATATAGTGCTAGCCGTTCATATTGTGTCTCATTACAGTGCCCCGTTTCATATTATATATATTATATAACAGTTCATTTTATACCACACTGTAATGAGCAGGTCCAGGGGCATATCTAGATATATTGCAGGCCCCAAGTAAAAAGTTTGAAAGGACCCCTACGTACCACCCAATGGCGGAAAATGTATATAACACATGTAACTTTGACAGGGAAGGTGGGCCCCTCTCAGCTCTGGGCCCCATAGCAGCTGCACTGCCTGCACTTATGGTAGCACTATTATGGGGCATAAAAGTAACAACTGTTGCAGAGAGGTGTCTCTCTAGAAGCATTGGGACAAGAGCCCACACTGTTGCTATGGGGCCCACCGTCAGGATGTCTCTTGGCATCCTGACCACCGGGATTGTGAATGCCGGGAATTCGTACCCAACCCCGGTTGATCCTCTACAGTACAGCTTTGATTTTGAACTTTCCACAGAAACTTTACTGGCTAAAGTGGTCACTGCTAAATGTAAAGCCCACTATTCTAATATGATTCTCCTAGACACCTCTGCTACATCTGGCACTGTCAATCAGTCACTGTTCCTATATTTAATGGGTCTGCTAACTAATAAGCTCATTTGGCTTTCAATATTCCCCTTTATTTGCTTGACAACCAAATCTAACTATCCTCTCTAGAGATCTCACCATCAGCTATTAGCTTTCCAACCAGCCAACAATAGCGACTTCCCTCAAATCCCTATTTCTGTTGAAAAAAGCATGAATAAACCCTGCACTTCAAGTTCCCTACCCAAATTGTACCTAATAGTAATTGGTATATGGATCTTTGCCTGAGAAACCTGATTCTGTTCTCCCATGCCTGTAACGGCGTCTTTCTACCCTGCAGGGATTCCCACTTTAAAACGTGAAAATGCATAGCACTTTAGCATTTATCACATGGGGGAATGTAATCCAAGTTTTCAAAAAAAGAATTCCAATTTAAATCTCAAAGCAATATCGCTGGGAAAACATTGCGATTGCAAACCTGAACCCTGTTACTTTTCCCACATGCGGCTGTATGTAATGGAGCCTGAGATCGTCGGAGGTGCGGTATGCTGGCCGATCTCAGACATTTTTTTTAGGATCAAACACTTACAAGGCAAAACCATGCCCCTTTAAAAATATGACGGAGATCGGCCCGGCGTCCCGCACCTCCGGCAATCTCGGATATTACATCCCACCTATGGTGTACATTTTAACACTGTGGGCCTGATACAGAGCTGGATGGAAATCAGCCATATATGCTTCTGCATTGCGTGCATGGAAAGAAATGTGCATGTTCACCAATATGCAGAGCTGTTTGCATCTTGCGATGCGCCTAGCTCTATCTTGTGTGCTTGACTTGGTACTAGTCATCAGCATCACATCAACCCTATATTAGGTGGAAAAGATACGTCTGGAAACATGCGCATCTTTGCTTAAGTTCAGCTCGCATTAGTGCATAGTCTACAGTTGTGTTGACCCTGCCGCACTTTACATACAGTCCCGTACAGTCCACAGCTAGTAGAGATGCAGTTGAAACGCATACGACTTTTTAGGACAGACTACTCGTCTATAAAGTAGTAGGTTTGGCAATCTTTAAAGGTGGGTAATCCACACGCCCAAGGACTATCCTGCAGCTGGCTTTGCGTGAAGTGGGAACTGCTGGAACGTGAGGTGTCCGGCCTCAGTGATTTAGGATACAATTTATGTGCTAGTTTTAGCACTGCACCTTTAAGTAGTGTCTTTTGATGTGTTGCTGTGTGTATGAGTATTGTAAGGTGTGTGGTATGAAGAGAATTAATACAGTGTGGTGAATACAATTACTTTACTTCCAACCAATGCAGATGTAGCATAAATGACTGGTAATAACAGCAAGGGGGCACATTAAACAATTGAATTAATAAAGGATTCCATTGCTGGTGATTTGCATTTTAAGATTTCAAACCAGGGATTATAAATCCATTTGTTTTGAGGGCAAAATTTCTGTCAATGTGTAGTGGGTTTGGAGTCGCAGGTAAAACCGCACTCCGATATATTCCACCCAGGACACCGGAATCCCAACGCTGAGAATACCAACGGATCCCCGAGATGAGTATGATAATTAGGGTTGGTGGGGGAGGTTACGCTGCGGGTGGGGTGGGGTATGGGTAAAATACTCATCTGGAAGTCATTGGCATTCTACATGTCTGGATTCCGCTGACAGGATTCTGATCGCAAGGATTTAGTACCCCACACAGATAAACTGATCCCAGATTATACTAAGGGTAATAGTGTTGACACCTGGGTTGTCTTGTTTAAGCTTTAGCTAACCCATACAGTCTCCACTCTAAGGCTTGAAGTCTAAAATCTAAAGTCTAAAAGGACCTTTGTTCCTTACTCTATAATTACATCAGTCATTCGCTAAAATGGTATATATTACATATATCTTGCATTAGGAGAAGCAGATGAGAATTGTTGGTGTATCCTTATGTAGCTTTGATTTATATTTTTACCTAGTTTGTCTATATAGCATAAATTTAACATACTTTTCAGTTTTTATGTGGAAGTTTGGCTAATACAGCAATGACTGGTTATATATTTTAGTACTTGTCAGAGTTCAAAAAACCAAACAACTAATAGCTAGGCATTTCCCATGACCTATGCCCTAGCACACATGATGTAACAGTTCTTGCCTGGTGTGCTAAGAGTAGATATAACTACTGTAGTCTTAATTAGTCTACTGCTGCCACTGTCAGGACCTAATGCTTTACCCTGAACTGCAGACTAAAGGCCCATACACATTAGACGATGTTGCACTGTGAGCGACATCGTCTAACGTCTCCCCCTCCCGGGCCGGCCGGTCGGCGGCCGCCTGTACGCACTGAGCGATATGATCGCTCAGTGACGTCACGCCCCTGCCAGCCCTGCATGAAGGTCGTGGACGACAGTCCACATCCTTCATGCATGCCCTACCGACAGCGACGATCGTTGCCGACCCGCGGGCCGCGCATCGATCGTCGCTGGCGGCATACACACTTAACGATATAATGAGCGACGTCGCTCAAGGAGGGGGAAAATGAGCGACGTCGCTCATTATATCGTTAAGTGTGTATGGACCTTTAGGTCAGAGATGGATGCAGATCACATATCCGTGGTGTCTTTGCAGTAGCTTGGTGATAATATGCTAATACCGTTTGTGTAAATAGACATATCCTCCTGGAATCTGTGATCCGCTGCTGCATCCAATCATTGTCTTTGTTAAGGTACATACACACGGTGAGATCCTTGCTATGCACGGTTTTAACTATGCGATTCCCTTGAACTCCCCCAGATCCCAGAAGCACCGATTTTGACTATCTGTACTTTCGATTTTGTCTTTGTACAGTTTTGACTAAGTGACAATTTTGACTATACTTTGTACTAGATAGTACACTAGATAGTCAAGATTGACTTGCCTGCACAGTCTATCTAGGTTTGCGATACCGACCTCACAGGACCACGCATCGGGATTGAATCGGTATTGCAAGCTGCCTAACACCTTGCGATTTCCACTAACTTTCCTTGCGATTTTGACTATATAGTCAAAATCAAAAGGAGAAATCTCACTGTGTGTACACACCTTAAGAGTATGTGCAAGCTGACCATTCTTTCCGTCTGCCCTTCTCGGTTATATCCCTTGTTCATTTACCTCGCCGCTTCAGCTTTTTGAATATAATGAAATATTGATTTTGCCCCAGGCTATGAGAAGTTCAAAGCAGTGTCACAATGTGGACCTGTTATTAAAATAAAGAAATGTCAAATTGTACACAGTGGTATGGCCCCCACTAGGAGAGGACAAATAAGGTCAGGCATCTCAGGCCCGTAACTAGGAAGGAAGGGGGCAGTCTGGGCAGAGATTCTATGCTGCTGTATGTCTAGTGTATTGTAAGGATTTATCCCTGGCTCTGAAATACTATTTAGGGGAGTCTTCCCCCACCAAATCTTACCCTTGTAGAGGAGGAATTGATGGTGAGTAAAATGCGTGAGAAAGGAAGAATGGTGGTTAAGACATATGTGACAGATCATAGTGAGAACAATTTATATAAAATAACATGGACGGTAAAGATGGCTTTGCCTAAATGAAAATAATTAGTAAAGTTACTGGCGGGTTTGGAATTGTGGGTATTTTGCTTCAGCTTTCCCACAAGATTGCAACTGTGCATGTTTGCATAGTGTTAAAAACTGCCTTTGTGATGAGAACCCACCATCAACTGCTTAGTAAATTTACCCCTTAGGGGTGTGGGGTACCCGTGATACAGAAGGTAGTGGAGTAGCAGTTTTTGGAGAAAGTGCAGCCATACTGTATGACATTAGCCTAATTAAGTTAGGCTAATGTCATACAGTATGGGAGGTGGAATTGGGTGGGAAATGTGGAGCTTTTTTGTTTTGTTTTTTTTAAGCTCCGTATTCAGGAACCAATTCATTGGCTTCAAATCAGTAAAATTCTGTCTGTGAAGTTACTGAATTATTTTCTGTAGTATAATTGGAAAAACAAGTTGCTTCATTTAATCAAGAGGAGATAAATCAAAGCTGCATGTAGATCTACTGTATCTCTTTTGAGGTCTAAAAAATGATTGCCTACATGCATATTTTACATAATACCAGAAGAGCAAGCCAAAAATATTAGTATCAAGAGAATTAAATGTAGTTTCACCTTTTTTTAAATAGTATGGATTGTTAACTGGTTTGTACCCCAGAGACAGTTGCGTTACTGGTAAGATATAATCAATGTTATGACTATTATGAACTATCTGTTATATAATGTCAGTGTAATAGTTGTACACTAGAGATGAGGGGGTACCCCTAAGAGCTCTTATTGTTGCTAGTCTTACATAGAGAGCGGGCCATCCCACCCCAGTGTGAGATTGGGGTGACACAAACTAGAGAGAAAAAGAGAGAGAGATTTTGAATAGGGAAAGAATAGGGGGAGACGGGAGCAATAGGTGGAGATAGTAGGAATTGTGGGAGAATAGAGGAGATGGGAACAATAGGGGGAAGAACAGGGTAGACTGGAAAAATAAAGAGAGGAATAGGGGGAGACTGGGAGTATATGATGAAGAATAGTCAGAGACTGGTGTGGTATAATAGATCTCCCATGTCTTGGTTGACAGGCATTAGTACGACAGGTACAAAAGGTCGACAGATAAAAGGTTGATAGCGGTTAAGGTCAACAGGTACAAAAGATCGACAGGGTGAAAAGCTCGACACAAAAAGCACTGTCAACTTTTCGTCTGTCGACCTTTTGTACCTGCAGACTTACTAAAAGTCGACCATATAGTGTCAACCTATTGACTGTCAACCTAAACCATGGGTCTTCAACCTGCGGCCCTCCAGCTGCTGTGGAACTACACATCCCAGCATGCCCTGCCACAGTTTTGCTGTTAAGACATTCTTAAACTGCGGCAGGACATGCTGGGAAGTGTAGTTGCACAGCAGCTGGAGAGCCACAGATTGAAGACCCATGACTTAAACATTGTAGATATATCATCTGGATACCATCACAGACAGGAGGAATAGGAGAATGAATGTGGTGAGACAGTAGGAGTAGGGGGAGACCATAAGAATGGGGTATGGCAAGAGTAGGGAAGATGGGAGAAACAGAGAGAAGAGTAGAGGAAGACGAAGAATAGGGGAAGATGGAAGGAATAGTGGGAGAGAGATTGAAACATGGAAGAGAGGAAAAATTCTAGCTCCTATATAGTATTGCTACTGCAATAGTTCTAACTCCTGTTGATAAAAAAATATACCATTGCATCATATTATTCTGTTGTTCAGCTGCCCACACCTCCTTGCTCTGCTTCTCTTCCAATAAAGAGATGGGAAAACCTGCAACATTGTATTTGACTCATGAGCAGTCAAAAACTTTTCAGAAAGTGCTTTGTGTTGGGATTTAAGACTGAAGAGTAGGATTTAGTAAGACCAGAGGCATATCAGGGAGGTTATTCTGAATGCTGCATTTAGCAAGGAATGTGCCATACAGAACCTCACATTAAATCCTGAACATCTTGAATGGCAGCTAATGATGTGCATAATTACAGTGACATCAGTACTTAGCCTTGCAACTGTCTCTTGTAGGATTTAGGGCACCTCAGTATCCCATGCAGGTGATGTCTGTGTTACAATAAGACACCTGAAGCCCACCACAGCTCTAAAACGTAATATGTCAAAAACATTGATTTAACTATAAAGATTAGAATTTATACAGAATTTGAAGGTGTAGAGCAGTGATTCTCAAACTTTTTTAAATCATGACACCCTAGAGTAACAGAATTTTTTTCACGGCACCCCTAGGCGAAGAGTTTCTTACTCAGAAAGTCATTAAAAAAAATATGAAATTACATAAATTGTGTTTATTTGTCATCCTTAGGTTCAGTTATGTGGTGAGGGACAGGATTCACTTCTGTTTGTTCAGTATTGTTATGATTGGAAGCCACCAGCACTGGTTTTGTCTATTACATTGACCATAAATAATTTGAATTGGTCCTGGACCACCAACCCAGGGCACCCCTGCAAGTTCCCTGAGGCACACCAGGATGCCTAGGCACACAGTTTAAGAACCACTGGTGTAGGGCGTTAGCTTTAAAAATAAGCTTTAAAAAAAAGCTATCAAGCATTAAAGATATTTCAACCTTGAAAAAAAAAATTCCCTATGATAATAAGATAGTAAATAATGATTGTTCTTCTGCCTTCTGGTGAAAAAGACGCTAAACCTGGCCATAGAAACTTAGATTTTGACAGCAGATAATAACCACTTGGCCCATCTAGTCTGCCCCTTTATTAACCTCATTGTAACCTCAGTGGCCATACACTGACTGCACCATAATTGCAGAAACTGGCCGACAAAACAACTGGTTTGAATAATTATCGTTTCCTAGCAGCTGCCATTGTCTGCAGCCGCTGGTTCGGGGTCCTGCCATGCTGACCACTCAGCAGTGATCGGCAGCACTGAGGGGAGAGTGCAGGAGCAGCGGAGGTAACTTTCCCTTCCCTCCCGCTGCTAACACTATTTATCTGACTGGTCGCATCCTGTGCGACCAGGTCAGATAAAACACTTGCTGGTGTGGTCACATCTGTTGCGACCATGCCAGGCAAGTGGTTAAAGGAGGTGCATGCGCATAGTACCAATAATCTGTACTTTGTGGTGCCTGGCGCAGCTCCGTCTACATCTGATTCAGGCCCATTGTTTTAACAAGTCTCAATGTTTTAAGACTTGTGAATTGTTTAGCGGCAATGCAAGTCCAAGCATGGGCCCAGATTTATCAAAACTTGGAGAGTGATAAATAGCACAATGATAAAGTACCAGCCAACCAGCTCCTAAGTGTCATGTTTCATACACAGCCTGTGACATGGCAGTTAGGAGCTGATTGGTTGGTACTTTATCACCGTGCAATGTATCACTCTCCAAGGCTTGATAAATGGGGGGCCATTGCTTTTTATTTCTCTGACGTCCTAGTGGATGCTGGGGACTCCGTCAGGACCATGGGGATTAGCGGCTCCGCAGGAGACAGGGCACAAAAATAAAGCTTTAGGATCAGGTGGTGTGCACTGGCTCCTCCCCCTATGACCCTCCTCCAAGCCTCAGTTAGGTTTTTATGCCCGTCCGAGCAGGGTGCAATCTAGGTGGCTCTCCTAAAGAGCTGCTTAGAAAAAGTTTTTAGGTTTTTTATTTTACAGTGAGTCCTGCTGGCAACAGGCTCACTGCAACGAGGGACTTAGGGGAGAAGAAGTGAACTCACCTGCGTGCAGGATGGATTGGCTTCTTAGGCTACTGGACACCATTAGCTCCAGAGGGATTGAACACAGGCCCAGCCATGGAGTCCGGTCCCGGAGCCGCGCCGCCGACCCCCTTGCAGATGCCGAAAAGTGAAGAGGTCCAGAAACCGGCGGCAGAAGACTTTTCAGTCTTCATGAGGTAGCGCACAGCACTGCAGCTGTGCGCCATTGTTGTCACACACTTCACACCAGCGGTCACGGAGGGTGCAGGGCGCTGCGGGGGGCGCCCTGGGCAGCAATGAGAATACCTTGTCTGGCTAAAAAAATACATCACATATAGCCCCTGGGGCTATATGGATGTATTTAACCCCTGCCAGGTCTCACAAACACCGGAGAAGAGCCCGCCGAAATAGGGGGCGGGGCCTATCTCCTCAGCATACAGCGCCATTTTCCTGCTCAGCTCCGCTGCGAGGAAGGCTCCCAGGACTCTCCCCTGCACTGCACTACAGAAACAGGGTAAAACAGAGAGGGGGGGGGCACTTTTTTGGCGTTTTTTGATATATTAAGCTGCTATAAGGGAGACAACACTTCTATAGGGTTGTTCCTATATATTTATAGCGCTTGGGTGTGTGCTGGCAAACTCTCCCTCTGTCTCCCCAAAGGGCTAGTGGGGTCCTGTCTTCGATAAGAGCATTCCCTGTGTGTCTGCTGTGTGTCGGTACGTGTGTGTCGACATGTATGAGGACGATGTTGGTGTGGAGGCGGAGCAATTGCCGGTAATGGTGATGTCACCCCCTAGGGAGTCGACACCGGAATGGATGGCTTTGTTTATGGAATTACGTGATAATGTCAGCACATTACAAAAATCAGTTGACGACATGAGACGGCCGGCAAACCAGTTAGTACCTGTACAGGCGTCTCAGACACCGTCAGGGGCTGTAAAACGCCCTTTACCTCAGTCGGTCGACACAGACCCAGACACGGACACCGAATCTAGTGTCGACGGTGAAGAAACAAACGTATTTTCCAGTAGGGCCACACGTTATATGATCACGGCAATGAAGGAGGCTTTGCATATCTCTGATACTGCATGTACCACAAAAAGGGGTATTATGTGGGGTCTGAAAAAACTACCTGTAGTTTTTCCTGAATCAAACGAATTGAATGAAGTGTGTGATGAAGCGTGGGTTAACCCCGATAGAAAACTGCTAATTTCAAAGAAGTTATTGGCATTATATCCTTTCCCGCCAGAGGTTAGGGCGCGCTGGGAAACACCCCCTAGGGTGGATAAGGCGCTCACACGCTTATCAAAACAAGTGGCGTTACCGTCTCCTGAAACGGCCGCCCTCAAGGATCCAGCGGATAGGAGGCTGGAAACTACCCTGAAAAGTATATACACTCATACTGGTGTTATACTGCGACCAGCCATCGCCTCTGCATGGATGTGCAGTGCTGGGGTGGTTTGGTCGGATTCCCTGACTGAAAATATTGATACCCTAGATAGGGACAGTATTTTATTGACTTTAGAGCAATTAAAGGATGCTTTTCTTTATATGCGAGATGCTCAGAGGGATATTTGCACTCTGGCATCGAGAGTAAGTGCGATGTCCATATCTGCCAGAAGAAGTTTATGGACGCGACAATGGTCAGGTGATGCGGATTCCAAACGGCATATGGAAGTATTGCCGTATAAGGGGGAGGAATTTTTTGGGGTCGGTCTATCGGATTTGGTGGCCACGGCAACAGCCGGGAAATCCACCTTTTTACCTCAGGTCCCCTCCCAACAGAAAAAGACACCGTCTTTTCAGCCGCAGTCCTTTCGTTCCTATAGGAACAAGCGGGCGAAAGGACAGTCATATTTGCCCCGAGGCAAAGGAAAGGGTAAGAGAGTGCACCAAGCAGCTTCTTCCCAGGAGCAGAAGCCCCCCCCCCGGCTTCTGCAAAGCCCTCAGCATGACGTTGGGGCTTTACAAGCGGACTCAGGGGCGGTGGGGGGTCGACTCAAGAATTTCAGCGCACAGTGGGCTCACTCACAGGTGGACCCCTGGATCCTGCAGATAGTATCTCAGGGTTACAGGTTGGAATTCGAGAAGTCTCCCCCTCGCCGGTTCCTAAAGTCTGCTCTGCCAACGTCTCCCTCAGACAGGGCGACGGTATTGGAAGCCATTCACAAGCTGTATTCTCAGCAGGTGATAGTCAAGGTACCCCTCCTACAACAGGGAAAGGGGTATTATTCCACACTATTTGTGGTACCGAAGCCGGACGGCTCGGTAAGACCTATTCTAAATCTGAAATCTTTGAACCTGTACATACAAAAATTCAAGTTCAAGATGGAGTCACTCAGAGCAGTGATAGCGAATCTGGAAGAAGGGGACTTTATGGTGTCCCTGGACATCAAGGATGCTTACCTGCATGTCCCAATTTGCCCTTCACATCAAGGGTACCTCAGGTTCGTGGTGCAAAACTGTCATTATCAGTTTCAGACGCTGCCGTTTGGATTGTCCACGGCACCTCGGGTCTTTACCAAGGTAATGGCCGAAATGATGTTTCTTCTGCGAAGAAAAGGCGTATTAATTATCCCTTACTTGGACGATCTCCTGATAAGGGCAAGGTCCAGGGAACAGCTGGGGGACGTAGTAGCACTAACCCAAGTAGTGCTGCAACAGCACGGGTGGATTCTGAATTTGCCAAAATCTCAATTGACCCCGACGACACGTCTGCTGTTCCTGGGAATGATTCTGGACACGGTTCAGAAAAAGGTGTTTCTTCCGGAGGAGAAAGCCAGGGAGTTATCCGAACTTGTCAGGAACCTCCTAAAACCAGGGAAAGTGTCTGTGCATCAATGCACAAGAGTCCTGGGAAAGATGGTGGCTTCTTACGAAGCGATTCCATTCGGCAGATTCCACGCACGAACTTTTCAGTGGGATCTGCTGGACAAATGGTCCGGATCGCATCTGCAGATGCATCAGCGGATAACCTTATCGCCACGGACAAGGGTGTCTCTTCTGTGGTGGTTGCAGAGTGCTCATCTGTTAGAGGGCCGCAGATTCGGCATACAGGACTGGGTCCTGGTGACCACGGATGCCAGTCTGAGAGGCTGGGGAGCGGTCACACAGGGAAGAAACTTCCAGGGAGTATGGTCAAGCCTGGAGATGTCTCTTCACATAAATATACTGGAGCTAAGAGCGATTTACAATGCTCTAAGCCTGGCAAAACCCCTGCTTCAGGGTCAGCCGGTGTTGATCCAGTCGGACAACATCACGGCAGTCGCCCACGTAAACAGACAGGGCGGCACAAGAAGCAGGAGAGCAATGGCAGAAGCTGCAAGGATTCTTCGCTGGGCGGAAGATCATGTGATAGCACTGTCAGCAGTGTTCATTCCGGGAGTGGACAACTGGGAAGCAGACTTCCTCAGCAGACACGATCTACACCCGGGAGAGTGGGGACTTCATCCAGAAGTCTTCCACATGATTGTGAACCGTTGGGAAAAACCAAAGGTGGATATGATGGCGTCTCGCCTCAACAAAAAACTGGACAGGTATTGCGCCAGGTCAAGAGACCCTCAGGCAATAGCTGTGGACGCTCTGGTAACACCGTGGGTGTTCCAGTCAGTGTATGTGTTTCCTCCTCTGCCTCTCATACCAAAAGTACTGAGAATTATACGGCAAAGGGGAGTAAGAACGATACTCGTGGCTCCGGATTGGCCAAGAAGAACTTGGTACCCGGAACTTCAGGAGATGCTCACGGAAGATCCGTGGCCTCTACCTCTAAGACGGGACCTGCTTCAGCAGGGACCGTGTCTATTCCAAGACTTACCGCGGCTGCGTTTGACGGCATGGCGGTTGAACGCCGAATTCTAAGGGAAAAAGGCATTCCGGAAGAGGTCATTCCTACACTGGTAAAAGCCAGGAAGGAGGTGACTGCACAACATTATCACCGCATTTGGAGAAAATATGTTGCGTGGTGTGAGGCCAGGAAGGCCCCCACGGAGGAATTTCAATTGGGTCGATTCCTACATTTCCTGCAAACAGGATTGTCTATGGGCCTCAAATTGGGGTCCATTAAGGTTCAAATTTCGGCCCTGTCGATTTTCTTCCAGAAAGAATTGGCTTCAGTTCCTGAAGTCCAGACTTTTGTAAAAGGAGTACTACATATACAGCCCCCGGTTGTGCCCCCAGTGGCTCCGTGGGACCTTAATGTAGTTTTGGATTTTCTCAAATCCCATTGGTTTGAGCCACTCAAATCGGTGGATTTGAAATATCTTACATGGAAAGTAACCATGCTACTGGCCCTGGCTTCAGCCAGGAGAGTGTCAGAATTGGCGGCTTTATCGTATAAAAGCCCATATCTGATTTTCCATTCGGACAGGGCAGAACTGCGGACGCGTCCTCAGTTTCTGCCTAAGGTGGTGTCAGCGTTTCACCTGAACCAGCCTATTGTGGTGCCTGCGGCTACTAGCGATTTGGAGGATTCCAAGTTGCTGGACGTTGTCAGGGCATTGAAAATATATATTTCAAGGACGGCTGGAGTCAGAAAATCTGACTCGCTGTTTATACTGTATGCACCCAACAAGCTGGGTGCTCCTGCTTCTAAGCAGACGATTGCTCGTTGGATTTGTAGCACAATTCAACTTGCACATTCTGTGGCAGGCCTGCCACTGCCTAAATCTGTCAAGGCCCATTCCACAAGGAAGGTGGGCTCATCCTGGGCGGCT
Source organism: Pseudophryne corroboree (assembly GCF_028390025.1). Lineage (NCBI taxonomy): Eukaryota > Metazoa > Chordata > Amphibia > Anura > Myobatrachidae > Pseudophryne > Pseudophryne corroboree. The sequence continues at coordinate 353,207,746 of NC_086449.1, forward strand.
GCCCGAGGGGTCTCGGCATTACAACTCTGCCGAGCAGCTACGTGGTCGGGGGAGAACACGTTTGTAAAATTCTACAAATTTGATACCCTGGCTAAAGAGGACCTGGAGTTCTCTCATTCGGTGCTGCAGAGTCATCCGCACTCTCCCGCCCGTTTGGGAGCTTTGGTATAATCCCCATGGTCCTGACGGAGTCCCCAGCATCCACTAGGACGTCAGAGAAAATAAGATTTTACTTACCGATAAATCTATTTCTCGTAGTCCGTAGTGGATGCTGGGTGCCCATCCCAAGTGCGGATTGTCTGCAATACTTGTACATAGTTATTGTTACAAAAAAATCGGGTTGTTATTGTTGTGAGCCGTCTGTTCAGAGGCTCCTACGTTTGTCATACTGTTAACTGGGTTCAGATCACAAGTTGTACGGTGTGATTGGTGTGGCTGGTATGAGTCTTACCCGGGATTCAAAATCCTTCCTTATTGTGTACGCTCGTCCGGGCACAGTATCCTAACTGAGGCTTGGAGGAGGGTCATAGGGGGAGGAGCCAGTGCACACCACCTGATCCTAAAGCTTTATTTTTGTGCCCTGTCTCCTGCGGAGCCGCTAATCCCCATGGTCCTGACGGAGTCCCCAGCATCCACTACGGACTACGAGAAATAGATTTATCGGTAAGTAAAATCTTATTTTTTCTCATGGCACAAACTTTTACCCTTTTTTTGTTATTGTTTATTTTTTGTACTGGCTGCACATAAACTTGCAGAAGTTAATAACCCTGCATGTAATATTTCAGGATAATAATCTTTGTTTCTGTTTATAATTCATATATTCCTGCCTGAACTGTACAGTAGGAAAACATTTACATCTTAAACCAGTGGTTGCCAAACTTTCTTGAATCAAGGCACCCTAGAGTATCAGAAGTTTTTTTACGGCATCCAGAGGACAAACGTTTCTTATTGAGAAATATTGCAAAAATTATTAAATGAAGTAAACTGTGCTTTGGAGCATCTTGTCAATTTGTATACCCTTTACTCCTGAATGGGCTATATTGGGGATTCTGCCCCAGGGCCAGCGGGTGTTATCTGGGAGTCACAAGCTCCTAATTGCTGAATGCAGCTGCTAAAAAGACCGTATTTCAGGTATGGATTCAGCTGGGAATGCCTCCTTCCTCTCTCTTCAAGGAAAAATGATTTTATTTGTTTGCATGGATTGCTGGAGGCTTCTTCTAAAGAATCTAGAGTCACCACATTTTTTTATATTTGGGAAAGTTACATAGCTACACTTCCATTGCAGATGCAATGGCTGCTTATCCAACGCTTTTCTTCTACCTCGTGGTATTCTCTACATCTAGTAGATAACGACCCTCCTATATCATTATTGGGGGTCTCCTAGTCCGGACATCGCTGTTACTATGCTCAATTAATGTTTTCCAATAATTTTACATTGTGAATTTTATTTCTGGACTGGATACATGTTTGGCACATTTAGTTTTTTGCCTTGGCACATGTTAATCATATACTATGTCTATAGCATGTGCTCGTGTGTTCTTTGTCTTGTCACTATATAACATTATGATATTGTACACTGTTTGATACTTTGTTCCAAATGCTTCAGAATGAATATAACACATTTATAAAAATGTAAATTGTGCTTATGTATCATCCCCAGGTTCAGTTATGTGGTGGTGGACGGGGTTGCAATTCTATTGGGCCAAATATTTTATAATTGGCAGCCACCAGCTCTGGTTTTACCTATCACAGGGACCATAAATAATTTGATTTGGTACTTGGCCACCAGCCCATGGCACCCCTGCAAGTGTCTTGCAGCACCCCAGGGTGCCACGGCACTCAGTTTGGGAACCACTGGATTAAAGTCTTTTGCCACTAGTGAACAGTGGATTTGTTTTTACTGGACACTGGATCTGTTGTACTATACATAAAACAAGGACTTGCTTTATGAGAGATCTGAAAAAATATTCGAAGAGTGCTTGTTGTATAAAGCAGTAATGGCTATTTAAATAAGTTGTTATATAGATATTTAGAATAGTAATTAAGAGTGACAGCTTTGTGCCCAAAGAAGAGATTGAAAGAATAAAAATGTACTTTATCTTGTTATAAACTCCTTTTAATTGTATTGTTATTAAATACTATGGTTGTCTCTAGAAACGCCAAATTTGACGACAGATAAGAACCACTTGGCCCATCTGGGTGGTCTTCAGTATGCCGGCTGTCGGGATCCCGGCGCACAGTATACCGGCGCCGGAATCCCGACAGCCGGCATACCGACACTTATTCTTCCTCGTGGGGGTCTACGACCCCCCTGGAGGGAGAATAAAATAACCACCATGCCCGCAGCGCGGCGAGCGCAGCCAGCCCGCAAGGGGCTCATTTGCGCTCGCCACACTGTCGGTATGCCGGCGGTCGGGCTCCCGGAGCCGGTATGCTGGTCGCCGGGAGCCCGACCGCCGGCATACCATACTACACCCGGCCCATCTAGCCAGCCCCTTTTTTACCATATTTCTCATACGTCCTAGAGGATGCTGGGGATGCTTCAAGAGCCATGGGGTATAGACGGGATACGCAGGAGACTTGGGCACGTTAAGACTTTAAAAGGGGTGTGAACTGGCTCCTCCCTCTATGCCCCTCCTCCAGACTCCAGTTAGATTCTGTGCCCAGTGAGACTGGATGCACACTGAGGAGCTCTCCAGAGTTTCTCAGAAAAAGACTTTGTTAGGTTTATTATTTTCTGGGACACCTGCCGGCAACAGGCTCCCTGCATCGTGGGACTGAGGGGAGAGAAGCAGACCTACTTCTGTGAGTTTCAAGGCTCTGCTTCTTAGGCTACTGGACACCATTAGCTCCAGAGGGTCTGATCACTAGGTACGCCTAGATGCTCGTTCCCGGAGCCGCGCCGTCACCCCCGTTGCAGAGCCAGAAGTCAGAAGACGGGTGAGTAGAAGAAGATCAGAAGACTTCAGTGATGACTTTGAGGTACCGCACAGCGGCCGCGCTGCACGCCATGCTCCCACACACACAGCGGCACTACAGGGTGCAGGGCGCAGGGGGGGCGCCCTGGGCAGCATAAATCCTCAATAAATAGTCTGGCAAAAGAGGCTTACAGTGTCTGGGCACTAAAACCGGACCCCCGCCAGTATAAAGATTTGAAAAATAGCTGGGCTGAAGCGCCCCTTTAAGGGGGCGTGGCTTAGCCCTCACAGTTCTAATCAGCGCCATTTTCTCTTCACAGAGCTGCAGAGATGCTGGTCCTGACCTCCTACACTGCTGTACAAGTAACAGGGTGCAAAACGGGGGGGGGGGGGGGGGTCACATTATTTTGGTGCTGTTTTATTAGTATAAAAGCGCTAACATGTCTGAGGCATTATTTTAATCGTTTCAGTACCGGGATAGGCGCTGGGTTGTGAGCTGGCAAAACTCCCTCTGTGTTTCTCTAACAGGATTTGCTGTGGGTCTGTCCCCTATAGCCCCAGTGTGGTTGTGAGTGTCGGTGCGCGTGTGTCGACATGTCTGAGGCTGAGTGCTCTTCCCAGGAAGAGGCTGGAGTGGGGACAGAAAAGACTGTGGGAGTGACCGCGTCGGCACCGCCAACGGCTGATTGGGTAAATATGTTGAGTGTTTTGAATGCAAATGTGGCTCTGTTGAATAAGAGATTAAATAAATCTGAGTCTCAGAGCCAGACATGGAGAAAATCCATGGAGGATGCATTGTCGCAAGTTCAGACCCCCTTGGGGTCACAGAAGCGTTCATTTACCCAGATAGCGGATACAGATAACGACACGGACTCTGATTCCAGTGTCGACTATAGTGATGCCAGATTGAGTCCTAAACTGGCTAAGAGCATTCAGTACATGATTGTGGCGATAAAAGACGTATTACATATCACGGAAGACCCTGCTGTTCCTGATACTAGGGTCTGCATGTTTAAGGGACAGAAACCTGAGGTGACGTTTCCTCCCTCTCATGAACTGAACGCTCTTTTTGAAAAAGCTTGGGAAAATCCTGACAAGAAGTTACAGATTCCCAAGAGAATTCCGGTGGCATATCCGTTCCCCTCTGGGGACAGGGAAAAGTGGGAGTCAACCCCCACGGTGAACAAAGCTCTATCGCGTCTGTCCAAAAAGGTGGCGCTTCCGTCTCCTGACACGGCAGCCCTAAAGGATCCTGCGGATCGTAAGCAGGAAAATATACTAAAATCCATTTATGTCACTACAGGTACGCTGCTCAGGCCTGCCGTTGCTTCGGCATGGGTGAGTAGCGCTATTGAAAAGTGGGCAGATAACTTGTCATCTGATATAGATTTGCTGGACAGGGATAGCGTTCTTTTGACACTGGGTCATATCAGGGACGCTGCAGCCTATCTATAGGAAGCTGCGAGGGATATTGGCCTTTTGGGATCAAGGGCCAATGCCATGGCGGTCTCGGCTAGGAGGGCATTGCGAATTCATCAATTGAATGCTGATGCTGAATAAGAAGACTATGGAGTCTCTGCCGTTTAACGGTAGTGTCTTGTTTGGTGACGGCCTCACTGACCTGGTATCTACGGCTACCACGGGTAAGTCATCGTTCCTACCTTATGTTCCTGCACAACAAAAGAAAACGCCCCACTATCAGATGCAGTCCTTTCAGCCCAATAAATACAAAAAAGGACGAGGGTCTTCCTTCCTTGCTATGAGAGGAAGAGGAAGGGGGAAAAAGGTCACAAGCTGTGGCAAGTTCCCAAGAGCAGAAGTCCTCCCCGGCTTCTACCAAATCCACTGCATGACGCTGGGGCTCCTCTGCGGGAGTCCGCACCAGTGGGGGCACGTCTCCAACTCTTCAGTCAGGTCTGGGTTCGCTCGGCCCTGGATCCTTGGGTATTAGAAATAGTAGCCCAAGGGTACAAATTGGAGTTTCAAGACGTGCCCTCTCACCTGTTTTTCAAATCGGCCTTGCCAGCTTCTCTTCCAGAAAGGGAGGTAGTATGCGCTGCGATACTAAAGCTGTGTCAAAATCATGTTGTCACGGTACCCCCGTCACAACAGGGGGAAGGTTTTTATTCAAGCCTGTTCGTGGTCCCGAAGCCGGATGGCTCAGTTAGACCGATTCTGAACCTAAAATCCCTCAATTTCTATCTAAAATAAATTCAAATTCAAGATGGAATCTCTCCGAGCAGTGATCTGCAGTCTGGAGGAGGGTGATTTTATGGTGTCGGTCGACATAAAGGATGCCTACTTACACATCCCCATATATCCTCCACATCAGGCTTTATCTGAGGTTTGCTGTTCAGGATTGTCATTACCAATTTCAGACGTTGCTGTTTGGTCTGTCCACGGCTCCGAGGATTTTCACCAAGGTTATGGCGGAAATGATGGTTCTCCTGCGCAAGCAGGGAATCACAATTATCCCGTACTTGGACGATCTCCTGATAAAGGCGAGATCCAAGGAGCAATTACTGAAAAACGTTACGCTCTCCCTGACAATTCTGCAACAACATGGTTGGCTCCTAAACTTGCAAAAATCACAGTTAGTTTCGACAACACGGCTGTCGTTCTTGGGTATGATTCTGGATACAGAATTACAGAGAGTTTTTCTTCCAGTGGAAAAGGCTCTGGAAATACAGAACATGGTAAAACGGATTCTGAAACCGGCAAGAGTGTCGATTCTTCAATGCACTCGGTTGCTGGGGAAGATGGTGGCGGCCTATGAGGCCATTCAGTTTGGCAGGTTCCATGCCAGAGTGTTTCAGTGGGACCTGTTGGACAAGTGGTCCAGGTCTCACCTGTACATGCACCGGAAAATACTCCTATTTTCCAGGGCCAGAATCTCTCTCCTGTGGTGGCTGCACAGTTCTCACCTCCTAGAGGGACACAGGTTCGGGATTCAGGATTGGATCCTGGTGACCACAGATGCAAGTCTCCGAGGCTGGGGAGCAGTCACACAGGGGGAAAATTTCCAGGGGAAATGGTCAAGCCAGGAAGCTTGTCTGCACATAAACATTCTGGAATTAAGGGCCATTTACAACGGTCTTCGGCAAGCGGAACATCTTCGCGGTCTGCCCATCTTGATTCAGTCAGACAACGTAACAGCAGTGGCGTTCATAAACCGCCAGGGCGGATCAAAGAGCAGAGCGGCAATGGCGGAGGCCACAAAAGTTCTTCGCTGGGCGGAGAAACATGCAAGCGCTCTGTCAGCAGTCTTCATTCCAGGAGTGGACAACTGGGAAGCAGACTTCCTCAGCAGACACAATCTCCATCCAGGAGAGTGGGGTCTTCATCAAGAGGTCTTTGCAGAAGTGACAAGTCGTTGGGGAATTCCTCAAATAGACATGATGGCGTCTCGCCTCAACAAGAAACTTCAGAGATATTGTTCCAGGTCGAGGGACCCTCAAGCAATAGCGGTGGACGCCCTGGTGACACCGTGGGTGTTTCAGTCGGTCTATATGTTCCCTCCACTTCCACTCATTCCAAAGGTGATAAAGATCATAAGAAGAACAAGGGTTCAGGCGATACTCATTGTTCCAGACTGGCCAAGGAGGGCCTGGTATCCAGATCTTCAAGAATTACTCATAGAAGATCCCTGGCCTCTTCCTCTACGAGAGGATCTGTTACAGCAGTTACCGTGCGTGTATCAAGACTTACCGCGGCTGCGTTTGACGGCATGGCGGTTGAACGCCAAATCCTAGCCCGAAAGGGTATTCCCAGTGAAGTCATTCCCACACTACTTCAGGCTAGAAAAGAGGTAATGGCGAAGCATTACCACCGTATTTGGAGAAAATATGTGTCTTGGTGTGAATCCAAGATGGCTCCGACGGAAGAATTTCAGCTGGGGTGTTTGCTCCATTTTTTGCAAGCAGGTGTGGATGCGGGCCTAAAGTTGGGCTCCATTAAAGTACAAATTTCGGCCTTATCAATTTTCTTTCAGAAAGAATTGGCCTCCCTTCCAGAAGTTCAGACCTTCGTGAAAGGCGTGCTACACCTACAACCTCCCTTTGTGCCCCCAGTGGCACCATGGGATCTTAATGTGGTGTTGCAGTTCCTGCAATCTCATTGGTTTGAACCTTTGAGTAAGGTTGAATTGAAATTCCTTACTTGGAAAGTAGTCATGTTGTTGGCCTTGGCATCCGCAAGGCGGGTATCTGAATTGGCGGCTTTGTCTCACAAAAGCCCCTATTTAATCTTCCATGCTGATAGAGCGGAGTTGAGAACTCGTCAGCAATTTCTGCCAAAAGTGGTTTCATTGTTTCACATAAATCAGCCTATTGTGGTGCCAGTGGCTACTGATGCCTTGGCGGAATCGAAGTCTGGATGTGGTCAGAGCTTTGAAAATCTATGTCGCCAGAACGGCTCAAATTAGGAAAACAGAGGCTCTGTTTGTCCTGTGGGCTCCCAACAAGATTGGAGCTCCTGCTTCCAAGCAGACTATTGCACGCTGGATCTGTAATACGATTCAGCAGGGTCATTCTACGGCGGGATTGCCGTTACCGAAATTAGTGAAGGCCCATTCTACCAGAAAGGTGGGCTCATCCTGGGCGGCTGCCGAGGGGTCTCGGCATTACAGCTTTGCCGAGCTGCTACTTGGTCGGGATCAAACACCTTTGCGAAGTTTTATAAGTTTGATACCCTGGCTGAGGAGGAGCTCTTGTTTGGTCAATCGGTACTGCAGAGTCATCCGCACTCTCCCGCCCGTTCTAGAGCTTTGGTATAAACCCCATGGTTCTTGAAGCATCCCCAGCATCCTCTAGGACGTATGAGAAAGGATTTTAATACCTACCGGTAAATCCTTTTCTCTTAGTCCGTAGAGGATGCTGGGCACCCGTCCCAGTGCGGGCTGTATCTGCAGTTATTGGTTATGGTTACACACATGTTGTGTTGAGTTCAGTCAGTTTGTGGCTGATGTTAGTCATGCCGTTGCATGCGTTGTTGTTGAATGCCATGTTGTACGGCGTGTTTGAGGTGTGAGCTGGTATGTATCTCACCTTAGTTTTAAAAATTAAATAAATCCTTTTCCTCAAAATGTCCGTCTCCCTAGGCACAGTTCCTATAACTGGAGTCTGGAGGAGGGGCATAGAGGGAGGAGCCAGTTCACACCCCTTTTAAAGTCTTAAAGTGCCCATGTCTCCTGCGGATTCCGTCTATACCCCATGGTTCTTGAAGCATCCCCAGCATCCTCTACGGACTAAGAGAAAAGGATTTACCGGTAGGTATTAAAATCATGTTTTTTACCTCAAACCTTATTTGATCCTTATTTCCCCTGAACCTACCTCTCTCCAGTCTCAGTGCATGTCCTCATGTCCTATTACTTCTCTTCATTTGAAGAATGTTTCCCTCCTGGACTTTGCTAAAACCCTTGATATATCATGTCCCCCCTTTCCTTTCTCTGCTCCAAACTATACATATTTAGATTTTTTAGTCTATCTGGGTATGTTTTGTGATGTAGGCCATGCACCATTTTAGTTACCCTTCTTTGTACAGTCTCTAATGTATTAATATCCTTCTGAAGATATGACCTCCAGAATTGAACACAATATTCTATACAATAGCATTATTACTTCTTTCTTTCTGCTGCTGATTCCTCTCCCAATGCAGCCAAGCATCTGACTAGTCTTCCTCATTGCTTTGTTACATTGCTTACCTGCCTTTAAGTCACCTAAAATAGTGACTCCTAGATACCTTTCCTCCTCAGTAGTTTCCAGTTTAGTGCCATTAATAATAGGATTTTAATACCTAACGGTAAATCCTTTTCTCTTAGTACGTAGAGGATGCTGGGGTAACCATAAGAACCATGGGGTATAGACGGGATCCACAGGAGACATGGGCACTTTAAGACTTTGAATGGGTGTGAACTGGCTCCTCCCTCTATGCCCCTCCTCCAGACTCCAGTTATAGGAACTGTGCCCAGGGAGATGGACATTTCGAGGAAAGGAATTATTGTTAAACTAAGGTGAAATACATACCAGCTCACACCTCAAACACGCCGTACAACATGGCATTCAACAGAACTCCAGCCAACGGCCTGAACAATGTCAGCAACAGGCTGACTATAATGTAACACAAACTGTGTATAACCAGAACTAATAACTGCAGATACAGTACGCACTGGGACGGGCGCTCAGCATCCTCTACGGACTAAGAGAAAAGGATTTACCGGTAGCTATTAAAATCCTATTTTCTCATACGTCCTAGAGGATTCTGGGGTAACCATAAGCCCAGGGTATCGAACTTGTAAAATTTTGCAAAAGTGTTCGAACCCGACCAAGTAGCTGCTCGGCATAGTTGTAAGGCCGAGACCCCCCAGGCAGCCGCCCAGGAAGCGCCCACCTTCCTGGTAGAATGGGCCTTCACCGATTTCGGTAACGGCAATCCAGCCGTAGAATGAGCCTGCTGAATCGTAGAACAGATCCAGCGTGCAATAGTCTGCTTGGAAGCAGGAGTCCCAATCTTGTTGGGATCATACAGGACAAACAGAGCCTCTGTTTTCCTAATCCGTGCAGTCCTGGCGACATAAATTTTTAAAGCTCTGACCAAATCGAGAGACTTTGACTCCACTAAGGCACTGGCACCACAATAGGTTGGTTCATGTGGAACGACGACACCACCTTCGGCAGAAATTGCTGACGAGTCCTCAACTCTGCTCCATCTTCATGGAAGATCAAAAAAGGGCTCTTGTGAGACAAAGCCGCTAACTCCGATACCCGCCTTGCAGATGCCAAGGCCAACAGCATGACCACTTTCCAAGTGACGAATTTCAATTCCACCTTTTGTAAAGGCTCAAACCAATGTGATTGAAGGAACTGCAACACCACATTAAGATCCCATGGTGCCACTGGGGGCACAAATGGAGCTTGGATGTGCAACACGCCTTTCACGAAAGTCTGAACCCCTGGAAGGGAGGCCAATTGTTTTTGAAAGAAAACCGATAAGGAAGAAATTTGTACTTTAATTGAGCCCAACTTCAAGTTCGCATCCATACCTGCCTGTAGAAAATGGAGAAAACGTCCCAACTGAAATTCTTCCGTAGGAGCCTCCTTGGATTCAAACCAAGACACACATTTTCTCCAAATACGGTGGTAATGTTTGGACGTTACTCCCTTTCTAGCCTGCAGAAGTGTGGGAATGACTTCACTGGTTATACCCTTTCGGGTTAGGATCTGGCGTTCAACCGCCAAGCCGTCAAACGTAGCCACGTCAAGTCTTGATACACGCCCGGCCCTTGTTGTAACAGATCCTCTCGTAGAAGAAGAGACCAGGGATCTTCTATGGATACCAAGCCCTCCTTGACCAGTCTGGAACAATGAGGATCGCCCGAACCTTTGTTCTTCTTAAGATCTTTAGCACTTTTCTAATGAGCGGAAGCGGAGGGAATACATACATCGACTGAAACACCCATGGTGTCACTAAGGCATCCACTGCTATTGCTTGAGGATCCCTCGACCTGGAACAATATCTCTGAAGCTTCTTGTTGAGACGAGACGCCATCATGTCTACTTGAGGAATTCCCCAAAGACCTGTCACTTCTGTGAAGACCTCTTGATGAAGACCCCACTCTCCTGGATGGAGATCGTGTCTGCTGAGGAAGTCTGCTTCCCAGTTGTCCACTCCCGGAATGAAGACCGCTGACAGAGCGCTTGTATGTCTTTCCGCCCAGCGGAGAACCCTTGTGGCCTCTGCCATTGCCGCTCTGCTTTTTGTTCCGCCTTGTCGGTTTATGTACGCTACTGCTGTTAATTTGTCCGACTGGATCAGTACGGGCAGATTGCGAAGCAAATGTTCTGCCTGAAGAAGTGCCATTGTAAATGGCTCTTAACTCCAGAACGTTTATGTGTAGACAAGTTTCCAGGCTTGACCATCTGTCCTGGAAGTTTTTCCCTTGTGTGACTTCCCCCCAGCCCTGGAGACTCGCATCTGTGGTTACTAGGATCCAGTCCTGGATCCCGAACCTGCACCCCTCTAGGAGGTGAGAACTGTGCAGCCACCACAGGAGTGAAATTCTGGTCTTGGAAGACAGAATTATTTTCCGGTGTATGTGCAGGTGGGATCCGGACCACTTGTCCAACAGGTCCCACTGAAACACCCTGGCATGGAACCTGCCAAACTGAATGGCCTCGTAGGCCGCCACCATCTTCCCCAGTAAACGAGTGCATTGATGGACTGACACTCTTGCTGGTTTCAGAATTTGTCTGACCAGGTTCTGAATTTCCAGAGCCTTTTCCACTGGAAGAAACACTCTCTGTAATTCTGTGTCCAGAATCATTCTTAAAAACGACAGTCGCGTCGTCGGAATCAACTGTGATTTTGGCAAGTTTAGGAGCCAACCATGTTGTTGCAGAACTGCCATGGCGAGTGTAATGTTCTGCACCAGTTGGTCCCTGGATCTCGCCTTTATCAGGAGATCGTCCAAGTACGTGATAATCGTTGCTCCTTGTTTGCGAAGGAGAACCATCATCTCCACCATCACTTTGGTGAAAATCCTTGGTGCCGTGGACAGACCAAACGGCAACGTCTGAAATTGGTAATGACAATCCTGAATTGCAAACCTCAGGTAAGCCTGATGCGGAAGATAAATGGGAACATGTAAGTAGGCATCTTTTATGTCCACCGATACCATAAAATCCTTTTCCTCAAGACTGGAGATCACTGCTCAGAGAGACTCCATCTTGAATTTGAATCTTCTTAGGTAGAAATTAAGGGATTTTAGGTTCAGGATTGGTCTGACCGAGCCGTCCGGCTTCGGGACCACGAACAGGCTCGAATAAAAGCCTTCTCCCTGTTGTGACAGGGGAACCTTGATAATAACCTGATTTTGACACAACTTTTGTATTGCGCCGCATACTACCTCCCTGTCTGGAAGAGAAGCTGATAAAGCCGATTTGAAAAATCGGCGAGGGGAAACGTTGTGAAACTCCAGTTTGTACCCTTGGGACACTATTTCTAAAACCCATGGGTCCAGGTCCGAACGAACCCTGAACCGACTGAAGAGTTTGAGACGTGCCCCCACCGGAGCGGACTCCCGCAGAGGAGCCCCAGCGTCATGCGGTGGATTTGGCAGAAGCCGGGGAGGACTTCTGCTCCTGGGAACCTGCCGAGGCCGGTGATCTTTTACCCCTTCCCCTTCCTCTAGTAGCAAGGAATTAAGAACCTCGGCCCTTACTGTATTTATTGGGCCGAAAGGACTGCATCTGATAGTGGTGTGTTTTCTTTTGTTGTGAAGGAACGTAAGGCAAAAATTATGACTTACCCGCAGTGGCTGTAGATACCAAATCAGCGAGACCTTCACCAAACAAGACACCACCCTTATATGGCAGAGATTCCATATTTTTCCTGGAGTCAGCATCAGCATTCCATTGATGGATCCACAATACTCGCCTAGCTGAGACTGCCATGGCATTGGCTTTTGATACCAAAAAGCCAATATCTCTCGCCGTTTCCTTTAGGTAGGCCGCTGCGTCCCTGATATGACCCAGTGTCAAAAGGACGCTATCCCTATCTAGCGTATCTATCTCAGATGACAAGTTATCTGCCCACTTTTCGATAGCACTACTCACCCACGCAGACGCTATGGCTGGTCTGAGCAGCGTACCCGTGGTGGCATAAATGGATTTTAATGTATTTTCCTGCTTGCGATCCGCAGGGTCCTTAAGGGCTGCCGTATCAGGAGACGGGAGAGCCACCTTTTTAGACAAGCGGGCTAGGGCCTTGTCCACAATGGGGGGTGACTCCCACTTTCCCCTATCCCCAGAGGGAAACGGATACGCCACCTGAATCCTCTTGGGAATCTGAAACTTTTTGTCAGGGCTTTCCCAAACCTTTTCAAAACGAGTGTTCAGCTCATGAGAGGGAGGAAACGTTACCACAGGTTTCTTTTCTTTATACATACAAACCCTTGTATCAGGAACAGCAGGGTCCTCAGAAATATGTAATACGTCTTTTACCGCCACAGTCATGTACTGAATACTCTTTGCTAATTTAGGATCCAATCTGGAATCACTAAAGTCGACACTGGAGTCAGTGTCTGTATCTGTGTCTACCAACTGGGCAAACGGACGTTTTTGTGACCCCGAAGGGGTCTGTACCTGTAATAATACATCCTCAACAGATTTCTTCCATGCCTGGTTCTGAGAATCAGACTTATCTAATCTCTTATTAATACGAGCCACATAAGCATTCAAGGCATTCAACACATTTACCCAATCAGGAGTCAGCGGTGCCGACAGGGTCACTCCCACAGCCGTTTGTATCCCTAATACAGCCTCCTCCTGGGAAGAGCACTCAGCCTCAGACATGCCGACACACGTGTCCCAAACACCCACAGACACACGGGCATATAGGGGACAGACCCACAGCAAAGTCTGTCAGAGAGACACAGAGGGAGATTTGCCAGCTCACAACCCAGCGCCTAATCACAGGTTCTGGAACACTAAAGAATGCCCCAGACCTGCAGCGCTTTTATAACAAATATATATTGCACCAATATTCCTGTGCCCCCCCTCGTTTTGCACCCTGATACTTAGTCAGAAGTGTGAGGAAGGACCAGCGTCTCTGCAGCCTTGTGGAGAGGAAAATGGCACTGAGTTCCGTGAGCTGTGAGGACGAAGCTCCGCCCTCTTAATGGCGCGCTTCCGTCCAGCTTTTTTCAAATACATATTTATACTGGCGGGGGTTCGGACAGTGCCTAGGCACTTATGTCCCCTCTTGCCAGTCCATTTTAGAGGTTTATCTGCTGCCCAGGGCACCCCCCCCCCCCCTGCACCCTGTAGTGCTGCTGTGTGTGGGAGCATGGCGCGCAGCGTGCGATCGCTGTGCGGTACCTCAGAAAGCCGTCACTGAAGTCTTCTGATCTTCTTCTACTCACCTGTCTTCTGACTTCTGGCTCTGTAAGGGGGGTGACGGCCGGCTCTGGGAACGAGCATCTAGGCGTACCTAGCGATCAAACCCTCAGGAGCTAATGGTGTCCTGTAGCCAGAAGCAGAGCCTTTGAACTCACTGGAAGTAGGTCTAACTTCTCTCTCCTTAGTCCCACGAAGCAGGGAGACTGTTGCCAGCAGTCTCCCTGAAAATAAAAAACCTAACAAAAGTCTTTTCCCAAGAAACTCTGTAGAGCTCCTCAGTGTGCATCCAGTCTGCCTGGGCATAATTCTAAAACTGGAATCTGGAGGAGGGGCATAGAGGGAGGAGCCAGTTCACACCCTTTCAAAGTCTTAAAGTGCCCATGTCTCCTGCGGATCCCGACTATACCCCATGGTTCTTATGGTTACCCCAGCATCCTCTAGGACATATGAGAAACTATATTTAGCCTTTAGATTTTTGAGACCCAAGTGCATGATTTTGCATTTTTTGGCATTAAACTGTAATTGCCACACTCTTGACCATTCCTCTAGTCTACCTAGATCCTCGATACTACCATAGATCTCTCATACCCACTGTAGAATAGCGGTGTACTACGGTATACTGGCACTGTCAAAGTCAGAAAAATGTCTCCATATTTGCACCGCACACTGGTCCGTGCTGCGCATGCGTACGCTCTCCCGTGGAAGCGCATACCCGCAATAGCGTGCACTCGCACGCGCAGTATGCGCATTTACGGTAGAGTTTATGTGATCGTAGCGTGCGACTCATTAGTTACAAATGTTCACAATTAATGTAGTTTATAGATCATGATCCCTTTGATAGTTTCTGTAAGTTTGGTTAAAGTATAATGTCCCAGAGCTGAGGAATCCCTCTTTGCATCGTACGAAGGGTTTAACAGGAATCATACAGCAGTGTTTGGTACCCATCGGAAGAGTATTTGATTAGCAATATTCCGGTGTTGGTTTGGAGCGTATTAATCGCTCGTGCGAATAGTTATGGACATAAGAAGTTTATGTCCATTTCTATGATTTGCACATACTCAGGTATGCGGCGGGAAACCCCAGTTTCCCACCCACCTGAGCTGTTGGAAATCGTCACAGCCCACCTGTATGAATCACCCTATGACCTTTTGTTATGATGCAGGGCCGAATTCCTTCGGCCAATGGACAATGGGATTGTAGGACCAGGAGATTGCATTGTGTGTGGAGCATAAATAGGCAGGCCGACCACATCCAGCTCTCACTCTCTCATCAACGGTTATCTGCTGATAATCGGGAGCTGGATATCGAGGCGCTGGCGATCATACCCTTTGTGCGTAAGTTCTCTCCATAATCATTGTCTTTCTGCGAGCCAATCTCTCTCTCTCTCTCTCTCTATCTCCCTCTCTCCTCTTTTTCTCTTAAATACCTTATAGTATTATAGTATTGTATCGTATTGCATTTAGGTCAGTGTAGTATTGTCTTTTTGTATTTATTGTTTAGTTCTGTGGTTAGGAAGTCTCTGTTATATTGTAGTGTATCATATGTACTGTTATCCCCTTTTACAAGTATATTAGACATAATACAGTTAATAGGCCTTGGAAACCTAAACCAGTATCTGTGTATTTCCTATAGTGATAAGTGTTCATTTGAGCGTCGGTGACGCTCATGCAGCTTTGTAGATAGTCAGGTTACACAAGGTTGCATTTACACCCTGTATTCACATTAAGGTATTCTGTGTGTTTCGTCGGTATAAGGTTTAACATAAAGGTATAGTGTTGTGAGCGTCTGCATCGCTGGTGACCTCCTCGTGGTCTCTAGCGTACGTTACGTTACAGCGAATCTTTCCCCTAGACATAACCAATAACGTGTCCTGTGATCACTGGGCCGTGAGCGAACGTGACGCTTGAGCGTCTCGCCTACGGCTGAGCGATCGTTACGCAAATAGCGTATCATTACGGTATTTCTTAAATAAACAGCGTACAGTGTTCTTAGCTTCATAAGGGTTGTTTATACGACAAGGAATTTAGCATTGACAATTGCGGGCTCGTCCGGTCCTTTTCACATCTGCACTAGGTAGATCAGCAGACGTTATCCCCCAGCAAAAGGGTGGGAGGTTATCTCGCAGTTGCTGACGGGATAAGCGTCTGCTTCGCTTAGACAAAGAGTGCTGAAGGAACCCGGTAACCGGAAGTAAGAACAAAACGCTTGTGTCTTTTAAAACTGTTTATTTTTCTTTTGTCTTGCGTACGCATACATTTATCTGCATTTCTTTTTCAAATTTCGTATATCACTATTCCTGTTTGCCAATTTTTTTTTTATAGTTGATAGAAAGTGCTAAAAAGAGATTTGCTGTTATTTAAAAGTAGAGGAAATAGTTAAAGTATAGAACAAACACACGGTTTGTCTGAGATACAAGGCAGTCAGTGTGGATTGCGGTAGATGATCAGGGATCACCTACATTGATAAATAAATATATTGTGTTACGGTGGATCCTTTGCATTGCGTACACGTGTCGCTAACAAAGACTAGCGTACGCAATCCAAAAGGCAGACGCACGCAGCGTTCACTACGCAACGTAGCGTCTGGTTACGCCCACGTAGCCCAAGTCACGAAAAGCGATAAGTAACGCACAGCGGTAGATAACGCGACGCGGTAAATAACGCAAATCTATTTTTTGGAAAATCTGAAATTTAGTTTAACAGATCCTGCTCCTAATTGGTAACACTTTTGGCCTGAAGACAATTTCTGCGCAGAAATAGATATAGAAACAAAGTGTACATGTGTTGAGTGAGTGTGTTTTGTATACAAAAGTTTATACAATTTTAAAGGTGGAACCAAAAGGAAAGTCGGGTACTCGTCAAGGAACATACGTGTAAGTGACATATACGGTGGCCAGGGAGGCATCCCTGGTTAAATAATATTTGAGCATTAGAGTATAGCGGACCATAAGGTAACAAGACCAGGAGGTCATAAGGAACAAGACCAGGAGGTCGTAAGGTAAAAGGTCCGCTATAAAAGTCCAGTGGCACAACGCCTGGGGTGTTGGTGCAGAACCCATATAGGCCATAAGCTCTTGCTGAAGGAATCGCGGCCGGAAACATCGATTCCATTGATCTTTCAGTACATGACAAGTAGTGCTCGTGTACCGAACGATTGGACCACACGTAATTGTGTGCAGTAGTTAGTAATCTGACCTAAATACCATTAGAGTAAAGTGGTCACAAACGCTATTTGTACATTCTGACGTGATTTGTGTAATTTTTTATTTTTGGAAGGGAAGTTCGCTGGTCACTCAGGAACTATCTAACAACCCCAACTTTACTGGAAAGAGTAAGTGTCCTGCGGGTAACCCTCATATGTTCCAGTAAACTGAAGGTTCCATAGGGGCCCTGTATCGAGTACGCTGGCATCATAACGGTGTTTACAGGTCGTATTGGTCGAGGTGGGCGAGTGAGTGGGGTACTCGGTAAACCGCCACCGCCGGCCTACTGTGGAGTAATTTGGTTGTCTGTAAAGGCTTGCTGAAAACCTTGATACAGAAAATCCAAGGAGGACTAAGCAACACCTACAGACTATGGGGGCCAGTTGCTCAGGTAGGGGGCGATCAACCCTGGTTCAGGTTGATTCTGTGAACCGACCAGTTGGGTCGGCACGATATGTAATGTGTGAAAAATATGGAATTCACACCGAATCTTTATGTGATGAATGGGAGAGAATGACTGTACAAGACAGGGACAAGTTCCCAAGAATAGGTAGCTTCAGTCCAGAGGTGTTACAAAATTTAAGGAGGAGGATATGTCTCGTAAAATCAGCAAAGAGACGAATTCAGCATCATGATTATTTACAGTTATGGCACCAGGAAGGTGAGATACAGAGAGGTTTGGCTCTGGCGGCGGGATCTGGGGCAGTCAGGAAGTTGATTGCCACAGCTCCTCCCCCACCATACATTGCAGGAGAGAAGTTGATTGCGGAGAGAAACGCACTGGGTTGTAAAACACAAACTCTTAGTAACACTGTAAATGTTAATGATGTTAACCAAATAACTCATGCAAGTATTAACCCGTGCAAGATGTACCCTGTTTTGAACCTTCCTCAGGAGTGTGATCAAGAAGACGATTCAGCAACAATTTCAGCTCTCTCTCTTGCAGCCACCATAGCAGAGACCACAGTAGGCACAGCGACACCCACGAGATTAGTGAAAGCCCCTAGCGGAGGGATAGGTGAGGTCGTGTCAACGGGTAAGTACGGCACCATGCACTACACTGAAACAATTGTACCACAACAAGCTGTAGAATCTACACAGGAAGAGGCTGTTAGAATTGCTCCTGTAAGGGTAATAGCAGTTCCCAATGGAAAAACAGATGTGTCTGGAGCCACTCCCATAAGGAACATTGCCATGTACACTCCATTTTCCAGAATGGAATTAAGAACAATAGTGTCCGAATTTCCTGACCCCAGGAAGGATTTAGTTGCTAGCCAAAAATACATCAGGGATTTAGGTAACACGGTAGAACCCAACAACAAGGATTGGCAGATACTGCTAAGAGCTTGTTTACCTTCCAATGTTGATGCAACTCAGTTTTTAGCTGATTGTGCATTGGATAAAGATGTACCGCTTACAGACGTGTACAATAAGGATAATGTAAAAAGGATAAATTTACAGCTAAAAGAGTATTTCCCAGCCGTTGTTAAATGGAATAAAATATTTTCCATTAAGCAAAAGGAGTCCGAAACGGCAATAGAATATTTTCACCGGGCACTATTAGAAATGGCAAAGTACACTGGTATAGAAGACATTAAGACCAACCCAAACCATCGAGAAGTAGCAGTATCTGTACTGATGGATGGTTTGAAAGAAACATTAAAAGCTAGGGTACAGACCACGCAGCCATGTTGGCGAGGTCTGTCAGTGTCCACCTTGAGAGAGGCTGCTATTGATCACGACAGAAATATCACTAGGCACAGGGAGTCGCAAAGTGATAAGTTGATGTCCGTAAGTATACAGGCGCTGACCACAAGGCAGCCTGCGTATGTACCACCGAATCCTGTGGGTAAGGCAAGTGTAATAACATGTTTTTCTTGTAACAGACCGGGACACTATGCACGAGACTGTAGAGTAAGAAATGTACAAAGATCTTTTCAACCCCCTAGACAACAACACCACACACGACATTGGGAGCAGGGTCCACAGAGGCGGAGTTTTGAGCCACATACAGGGGAAACAAAAAGATATCCCCCACACAGAGATTGGCATGCCTCTGGTAGTTCCCAGCTAACTCCCTCACAAGTAGTTGCTGCCAGCGGGATTCAGGGAGGTCAGCATACCCAATAGGGGTGTGGCCATACCTGTAATCTGCAACCAGTTAAATTGATTGCCAGTCTTGGAAGCGAACCAGAGATTGCAATCAATGTAGCCGGTAAAACTTTAAACTTTCTTGTAGACACAGGGGCGGCCAAGTCAGTGATCAATTCGACAGTGGGCATGAGAACCACTGGTAGGACAGTTCCAGCCATAGGAGTAACAGGAGTAGTCCAGCACTACCCTGTTAGCAAACCAGCCGAGATTACAATAGGGCCTTTGCATACCAAGCATTCCTTTTTGCTGGCTGCATCGGCACCGACCAATCTCCTGGGAAGAGACTTACTATGTAAAATGGGTTGCGTCATTTATTGTACTCCTGAAGGTGTATTCTTGGACATCCCTGAGAATCACGCTCAGGAAGTACGAGACATGTTAGACTCCCCATCAAAATTAATGTCACATTCCATTATGACAAATAGGAATCCATCCCAAGTAGAAGAGATGACATCTCAGATACCAGAGTCGCTTTGGACAAAAGATGGACAGGACACTGGATTAATGGCAAATGTAGCCCCAGTAGTAGTACAAGTAAAAGATGGTAGGATAGCTCCAAAAATCCCACAGTATCCTCTGAAGCCAGAGGTGGAGTTAGGAGTTTTCCCGGTAATAGAGCGCTTGCTACAACAGGGCATTCTAGTAAGAACGTCCAGCACAGCAAATAGTCCCATCTTCCCTGTTAAAAAGAGTGGGGGGAGGGGTTACAGGCTAGTGCAGGATCTAAGGGGGATTAACAAAATAGTTGAGAGTCAGTTCCCCGTAGTGCCTAATCCAGCTGTCATCCTAATGCAAATTCCTCCCACTGCCAAATTTTTCACTGTTATTGACCTCTGCTCCGCTTTCTTTTCGGTACCTCTGCACCCTGACAGCCAATATTTGTTTGCATTCACATACAGAGGAGTCCAATATACGTGGACTCGGTTACCCCAAGGTTTCATAGATAGTCCAAGTATATTTTCTCAGGCTTTGCATGATTGTTTACAGTCTTTCCAACCGGAAAGTGGATCAGTGTTGATACAGTACGTGGATGATCTACTGCTGTGTTCTGATTCATTGGAGGCATCCCTGAAGGATACGAAACAGCTCCTGTTTCATCTTTCAGACACAGGTCACAAGGTCTCCAAAGACAAGTTGCAATTATGCCAAGCTAAGGTAAAATACTTGGGACACTGTCTAACACAAGGACTGAGACACCTGACCGCTGATAGAATCCAAGCCATTAGAGACATGACACTGCCACAAACCCAGCAACAGATCAGGACGTTTTTAGGAATGTGTGGGTATTGCCGTAATTGGATCCCAGGGTTTTCCATATTGGCGCTACCTTTGCAGGAAATGGTCTCCTCAAACAAACCTGATCGGATTTCGCATACAGACGAATCCGAAACAGCATTTGAGAGACTCAAACAGTGCCTAACGCAGGCACCAGCATTAGGTATGCCAGACTATGGGAAACCCTTTGAGCTATACGGAACAGAAAGTGCTGGGTGCGCAGCAGGTGTACTAACACAAAAACACGGTGATGCCAGCAGGCCAATTGCATACTACAGCGCTCAGCTAGACACGGTAGCGCGATCCCTCCCCACATGCTTGCGTAGCGTTGCGGCAATAGCATTGCTAGTGACGAAAAGCGAAGATGTCGTGCTAGGCCACAACCTCACAATCCATACACCACATGCGGTATCGGCCTTATTGAATTCTGCCCAAACCAGACATGTCTCATCAGCAAGGTTTACGAGATGGGAATTGGCATTAATGGCCCCAGTAAACATCACCATAAGGAGATGCAGCGCATTAAACCCTGCAACATTTCTCCCAGGTGTGCCTGGACAGGCACAAAGGGTGGGAGGTGAGAGTGATGGGGAAGGAGGATTTAATGCAAAGGAAGATACACATGATTGTATGGAATATTTGACCCAAAATTTTTCCGCAAGGCCTGACATCAGTGACAATCCACTAGAAGATGCAGAACTCACGTTCTACACGGACGGTAGTTGTCACAGACAGTCAGACTCGGGAGACTTGTGTACTGGATACGCAGTCGTAGATGACCAAGACACCATAGAAGCGGAACCGCTAGGCCCACCTCACTCAGCCCAGGTTGCTGAACTGGTCGCCCTAACCAGAGCATGTGAATTGGCTAAGGGTAAGTCTGCCAATATCTACACCGATTCTAGATACGCGTTCGGGGTAGTCCATGATTTCGGAGCGCTATGGCGTCTCAGAAATTTCATGACGGCAGCTGGTACACCGATAGCGCATGCAGCTCACATAAAAAGGCTTCTAACAGCGATACAGGAACCCGACAGAGTGGCTGTTATCAAATGTAAAGCACATACATATAGCCAAGACCCAGTATCCCTTGGTAACAGCCGAGCAGACGAAGCTGCAAAGCTTGCAGCTGCTATCCCCATACGGACAGACACCACACAACTGATGGTATTTAATACCATCAACACACGAAAGTTGTGTGAAATGCAGAATTTGTGTTCCACTCAGGAGAGAGCAGTCTGGAAGGCAAAGGGATATGGCCAAGAGTCCTCAGGGCTCTGGACGGATGGACATGGTAAACCAGTGGCCCCCAGGGCATACCTTCCGTGTCTGGCTGAAGCAGCTCACGGGCTGACTCATCTAGGCAAGGAGGGGATGTGCAAATTGGTAAGAGCATACTGGTGCGCCCCAGGATTCTCCTCTCATGCTAGTAAAAGAGCAATGTCATGCCTTACCTGTCTGAGAAAGAATATTGGAAAAGCAATACCAACAGAACCATCCCATATCCCACCTGCCGGCGGCCCTTTCCAAGTAATACAAATTGACTTCATTCAATTACCCCCATGTAGAAATTTGAAATATGTACTTGTTTGTATAGATGTTTTCTCGAATTGGGTCGAAGCTTTTCCAACAGCTACAAATACCGCTATGTTTACAGCTAAGAAAATTGTGCAGGAATTTGTATGTAGATATGGTATCCCTAGAATCATTGAAAGTGATAGGGGTACCCATTTTACAGGTGATGTCTTTCAAGGAATGTGTAAGTTGATGGGAATTGATAGTAAGCTGCACACTCCGTACCGTCCACAGGCGAGCGCGAAGGTCGAAAGAGTGAACAGCACTATTAAAAATAAATTGAGTAAAGTAATGGCAGAGACAGGATTGACGTGGCCAGAAGCTTTACCCATTGTTTTGTATAGTATCAGAACCACTCCCAGGTCCCCTCTTAATCTGTCCCCTTTTGAAATCTTGTTTGGTCGACAACCGCATGTCATGATTAACCCTCAGGATGATTTGAAATGTAACAATGAAGTAACTGTAAAGTACTTAATTAATATGAGTAAGCAGTTGAGGAATCAAAATGATAATCTGAAGTTGGTGATTCCTGATTTACCAGATAGTAATTGTCATGACATTGAACCTGGGGATTATGTAATGATACGAAATTTTCTACGCTCAGGTTGTCTTATTGATAGATGGGAAGGACCATACCAGGTCTTATTGACTAGCACCACAGCATTGAAGGTTGCTGAGAGAGAGACTTGGGTCCATTCATCCCACTGCAAGAAGGTTGCTGATCCAGAGAAGTCCCGTGATAAGGAACAGACGGTAGAGGTTGTATCACTAGAGTGTCTGTTCCAGGAGGACTGAGGCGGCACCTGAGCCTTGAAGACCGAAAGCAGCTGTCGACTCCCCTCTCCCTTTTATTGTTTTCTCCACTTCCCATCCCCTCTCCTTTAAAATTTCTTTTTCCCCCTTCTCATTCTTCTCTATTTCCTCCTCAAAGATGGACTTGCCCCAAGAGACTGTGATCCGGATTTTGATGTTAACCATGATGTTGACCAGAGCAGTCTGTTCCGGCGAGAGTACCATAGAGGTCGAAAGAGGTTCTGGAATGGGTTCCGATTATGATGATGGAGGTGTAGTTTTCCAAGATCAACCAAGCCAACAAGCAAAGGCGAGTATCAGAAAACGATCCGATAGAAGAAATTGTGATGGATTGTTAGCTGAGGAAAATTGTATCTGTAGGCTCTGTGATAATCTGGTTGAAGATGGATGCATAAAGAAATGTCAATCTAGTTTTAATATCCATATAGACCGGCATCCATTGAGTGACTATCACTCCTTAGTGGGTAACGTGTTAAACCAAACAGATTGTTGGGTATGCTCTCAAGTACCTCAGGGTCACAGTAAATCAGGGCTAGTACCATTTCCTTTAACGTTAGGGGAGGTACTTGAGCTAAGTGGTGGGAGACCGGTGGACCGGAGGTTTAACATCTCCAGCCCTCCTAGTTTGAAGCTCCACCAATACCATGTGGATAGGTCCCTCATATGTTTTAACATCTCCAATCCCAGAAAACCGGGAAATTGGGAAGTGTCATGGAGCAACCTTACCATGACCTTTTCACACAGAGCAGATAGAATGCCCACAGATACAGAGCTCGTACGCCACATAGCCAGTAGAGGAAAATCATTCCGGTATCGATATACCTTAGGAAATAGGATTACTAAAGTTGGAGAGGTATCACCAGGATACTGTGCACATATCGTACAAACCGATACGTGCATTAGGCAGATGGAAGAATTAGGGTCAGGAGATTTCACCTGGAAGGTTTGTAACATGGTCATGTCCTTCTCCGTCCCCTATGTTCTCCCCGATGATGCATATTTCATATGTGGGAGAAAGGCGTACAAGTGGCTTGCCCCAAACTCTGAAGGATTGTGTTATATTGGAAAAGTATTGCCTGAAGTAATGACTGTTACACATGACAAAATGAAGGACATACACCGTGGTGCCCAAACTCCTTATACTCACACTCACTACGAGCACCTTGTTAAAAGACAACTGTCAGAAAGGTTAGAGCATCCGGCCTCTGATCTTATCCATGAATCCACCGGGATTCAGGTTCTGGTAGCGTTAGATTTCACTCGCACCGCTCGAGGTGTGATGAATTATAGATACATTTCCGCACTCGCCAATTTGTTAGATAATATCACTGAAATGTATGATGACACGTTTAGATACACTGGAAGAGAACTTCAAGCTTACAAAACAGAACTAGTTCAGCATAGGATGGTTCTTAATTATCTTACAGCAGTAACAGGCGGATATTGTGTTACATTGGCAACACAGTACGGCATAAAGTGTTGCACGTATATCACAAATAGCACCGAGGATCCGATAGAGGTCATAGACCAAAAGATGGACGATATTCTGCAATTAAAGTGGGAATTTCGTCGAAAACACAATCTCACCCTTGCTGCTGTAGGTAATGAGCTGACTGGTTGGGTGTCATGGTTGAACCCGCGAAATTGGTTCTCCGGTTTAGGAGACTGGGCTCAAGGAGTCATAATGGATGTTGGAAAGTTTCTCCTATGTATTTTGGGTGTCGTTATATCGTTTGGATTGATATTTAGATGCGGGCAGGCTTTAATAAGGTGCAAACAAAGTACAAAAGTGATGAGCTTGAGGAGTGAGGAAACTGTAATTAACCTGGATTTGATTTATGACCCAATGCTAGAAACCATGACGTAATGATGTAATGAGTATACGGTCCGTCTTTCACCCATTTCTATGTTTTCCTCCGAGGTACAAAGACCCACGTAGACGAAGGATTTGATGAGCCAAGGGGCCGACAACGGAAAGATGGAAAGAAGAAGAGCAGACGACCTGATAAACAAGATTTTGATGGACAATGCCATGGGTACCCCAGTTTCCCTAGGAACTTTAAAATCACGCTAGCCCAACATTTTTTGTAAATCCATGGACGTTGTATGCTTTACTCACGATTTATGAGCAAAAGCACAAAGAAGAAGACTCCAATCAACCGACACCAATCAAGACCCCAATCGACGAACGTACATTAACCTGACATAGAATATCATTGCATTTTTCGTAAGTGTTCTTTATCTTCATCTCTGCAACCCTCAGGTAATAACACACATAGTCGATAGGGAATACAGGCACAGATAGCAGCAACCACATACCCCCCCCAATTCATGTATCATCAACTAAAATGTGCATCCCCATTGTGTTACAACCACAGCCGAAATGAGCTCGGTAGAGTTTGACAGCCCATCCACAGACCTGTACCACAGGATAAGAAGGAATTCAAATGTATACTTCGCAATACCTCGAAGCTTGATTTACCACACGTACGGCACGATGATACATGACCCTCCAAACATGGACTCATACACACATGCTTCTACTTTCTCACTAGGTCATACCCTCTTCACACCTACTCCATTCTTCTTCCTTTCCCCACCATGGAAATCAATTAACCCCTGACTTACATTTTTCTCCTTAAATATTTTGTGGCAGTTATTATTGACTGCCAAAGGGTGGACTGTCAAAGTCAGAAAAATGTCTCAATGCACGTTGCCATATTTGCACCGCACACTGGTCCGTGCTGCGCATGCGTACGCTCTCCCGTGGAAGCGCATACCCGCAATAGCGTGCACTCGCACGCGCAGTATGCGCATTTACGGTAGAGTTTATGTGATCGTAGCGTGCGACTCATTAGTTACAAATGTTCACAATTAATGTAGTTTATAGATCATGATCCCTTTGATAGTTTCTGTAAGTTTGGTTAAAGTATAATGTCCCAGAGCTGAGGAATCCCTCTTTGCATCGTACGAAGGGTTTAACAGGAATCATACAGCAGTGTTTGGTACCCATCGGAAGAGTATTTGATTAGCAATATTCCGGTGTTGGTTTGGAGCGTATTAATCGCTCGTGCGAATAGTTATGGACATAAGAAGTTTATGTCCATTTCTATGATTTGCACATACTCAGGTATGCGGCGGGAAACCCCAGTTTCCCACCCACCTGAGCTGTTGGAAATCGTCACAGCCCACCTGTATGAATCACCCTATGACCTTTTGTTATGATGCAGGGCCGAATTCCTTCGGCCAATGGACAATGGGATTGTAGGACCAGGAGATTGCATTGTGTGTGGAGCATAAATAGGCAGGCCGACCACATCCAGCTCTCACTCTCTCATCAACGGTTATCTGCTGATAATCGGGAGCTGGATATCGAGGCGCTGGCGATCATACCCTTTGTGCGTAAGTTCTCTCCATAATCATTGTCTTTCTGCGAGCCAATCTCTCTCTCTCTCTCTCTCTATCTCCCTCTCTCCTCTTTTTCTCTTAAATACCTTATAGTATTATAGTATTGTATCGTATTGCATTTAGGTCAGTGTAGTATTGTCTTTTTGTATTTATTGTTTAGTTCTGTGGTTAGGAAGTCTCTGTTATATTGTAGTGTATCATATGTACTGTTATCCCCTTTTACAAGTATATTAGACATAATACAGTTAATAGGCCTTGGAAACCTAAACCAGTATCTGTGTATTTCCTATAGTGATAAGTGTTCATTTGAGCGTCGGTGACGCTCATGCAGCTTTGTAGATAGTCAGGTTACACAAGGTTGCATTTACACCCTGTATTCACATTAAGGTATTCTGTGTGTTTCGTCGGTATAAGGTTTAACATAAAGGTATAGTGTTGTGAGCGTCTGCATCGCTGGTGACCTCCTCGTGGTCTCTAGCGTACGTTACGTTACAGCGAATCTTTCCCCTAGACATAACCAATAACGTGTCCTGTGATCACTGGGCCGTGAGCGAACGTGACGCTTGAGCGTCTCGCCTACGGCTGAGCGATCGTTACGCAAATAGCGTATCATTACGGTATTTCTTAAATAAACAGCGTACAGTGTTCTTAGCTTCATAAGGGTTGTTTATACGACAAGGAATTTAGCATTGACAGCACTTATTATTATTATTATTTATTTATTTATTTATTACCAGCTATTTATATAGCGCACACATATTCTGCAGCGCTTTACAAAGACTATTTGGCCATTCACGTCAGTCCCTGCCCCAGTGGAGCTTACAATCTATATTCCCTATTTCATATACACGCAGTCACATTCACGCTACGGTTAATTTTCCTGGGAGCCAATTAACCTACCAGAATATTTTTGGATTGTGGGAGGAAACCGGAGTACCCGGAGGGAACCCACGCAAGTACAGAGAGAATATACAAACTCCACACAGTTAGGGCCATGGTGGGAATCAAACCCATGACCTCAGTGCTGTGATTGGCAGTAATGCTAGCCATTACACCATCCGTACTTCCCACACTTGGGATCCCAGCGCCCAGGATACCAGCACCGGGATCCTGACCGCCGGAATGCTGGCGGCGGGGCGAGCGCAAAAGAGCCCCTTGCGGCCTCGCTGTGCTCGTCATGCAGTGGGCATGGTAGCGCGCCACGCTATTTATTCTCCCTCCAGGGTTGTCATGGATACCTCAAGAGGGAGAATAGTTGTTGGTATCCCGGCGCCGGTGTGCAGAGCACCAGGCTATCGAGTGCCTCCCATAGAATAGTGCTATGGTGGTGATCATATGATGGTGTATTTTAACAATATGTAGTAGATGGTGATCAAGCCGTTACTCTGTAGTCGCTCTAAGCCATCAGGCCAGTGTGCTGTATATACTTGGATTCATTGAATCTCTGACTATAGCTTTATATTCCTTAATCACACATTTAAATTCCTGTGTAATAAACACATTTAAAGTAAGTGTCTTTCTCATTGCATTAATAGTGGGAATACTTCCTTCTGATGTGACCTACCAATAGTTAAGTCTCTCCATTGCCTAAGACATAATGGATCATATCACAAGCTCTTGTCTCCCTCAATTACCTGCTGCTGTAGTTGTGTATGGCGTGCAAAATTTCCTAGAGGTGTTAACAATTTAATCCTTATTACCTGGCCTTTGTTACTTGCCAGAGGGGAGAAGTGATCTGGAACCGGCGGTATCACATACCCAATATTATGTTTCCAGCTCGGATGCTTTCAATATGTTTTATTTATAATTATGGAGCGTTCAGATGTGTCCAGAGCCCGCAAGGATGTCATCAGGAAAACGCATATTGCAGAACTAACACTGAATATATGCAGAACTACAATGTTGCTGTATGCTCATACATTTGCTCTCATCGTACATTTTTATTGTATATAATAAATAATTGTAATTTAGCATATGTATGTGTACAGTGAACCTCATTTATAGATATATTTGCATTTATTAACTGCCCCTTTGGAGAAAATACACTAAACACTGGCCTATGTACATGGGGAAAAATCCACTTTAATGTTTCTGCTACATGTTGTACTGAATGTGTGACATGATTTCTCCTTCATGCCATATGATTGTTGGGAGCCAAAATGCTATTTATAGACTTTTATTATATTTCTACTCATTGACTTTTATGTGTTGCATTAGGAGTTCCTGTAATTGTGCTTTACCATTTGCTATGTTACAAGGGGGAATATTAAGTAATTATTAGATTTAAGGCCAGTTGATTATAATTTTCTTATTACGGTAGTAATATATGACGTATTTGTTGGAATGTATTTAAATACACATGCTAATGCAAGCAGTTTACCCATTACGCTATTTTCCCCCTAAATACATTCAGGGGATATTTGAAATTTGCACCTGTTACCTGAAAACAGGTGTTTTTGGGAGCTATCCCATACATTTCTTTTGATAAGCAGGCCACTTAATATTGTGACCAGTCATTGTATGGGTATGGGTCGTTGGATAGACACAACTTAGATCGACCATGGAAGGTTGACATGCATTAGGTCGACAGGGACAATAGGTCGACATGGTCATTAAGTCGACAGTTCAAAAGGTCGACATGAGGTTTTTGGTGTCGCTTTCTCCGTAAAGTGACCCCAACTAGTGCATCGTGTCCCCTCGCATGGCTCGCTTCGCTCGCCATGCTTCAGCACAGATTATCGTTCCAATCTTAGTCCGCGTGGATCGTTAAGTATGCAAAAAATCCAAAAAATGGAAGAAGAAAAAATGTGAAAAACTAATGTCGACCTTTTGACCTGTCGACCTAGTACATGTCGACCTAATGGCATTGTCGACCTTCAGTGGTCAACCTAATGAGTGTCGACCTAACGACCGTAACCCCATTATATTATGGGTTTTCAGCTCAACAATGGCTGGTGACCCACAACTATTGGGGGTCATTCCGAGTTGTTTGCTTTTTGCCGATTTTCGCAACAGCGATTAAGGCGAAAATGCGCATGCTACGCAGTGCGCATGCGCTAAGTAATTTAGCACAAAACTCAGTAGATTTACTCATGTCTAAACGAAGAATTTGCATCGTTGAAGTGATCGGAGTGTGATTGACAGGAAGTGGGTGTTTCTGGGCGGAAACTGACCGTTTTCTGGGAGTGTGCGGAAAAACGCAGGCGTTCCAGGATAAAACGCAGGAGTGGCTGGAGAAATGGGGGAGTGGCTGGCCGAACGCAGGGCGTGTTTGTGACGTCAAACCAGGAACGAAACGGACTGAGCTGATCGCAGTGTAGGCGTAAGTCTCGAGCTACTCAGAAACTGCTTAGAATTTTCTATTTGCAATTCTGCTAATCTTTCGTTCGCAATTCTGCTAAGCGAAGATACACTCCCAGAGGGCGGCGGCCTAGCATGTGCAATGCTGCTAAAAGCAGCTAGCGAGCGAACAACTTGGAATGACCCCCATTGTACAGAAATGCACACAAGAAGGAGCTACAGTGCTGCTTGCTGAGATCAAGTCTAAAGTGCTAACAATGTATTTATTTACACGGCACCTGGGATGTGTTCCACAAATGCCTTGGCTCTGTATTGGCGCACTTACATGGGCTGCTCAACACACTGGGGATCATTCCGAGTTGTTCGCTCGCTAGCAGATTTTAGCAGCATTGCACACGCTAGGCCGCCGCCCTCTGGGAGTGTATCATAGCTTAGCAGAATTGCGAACGAAAGATTAGTAGAATTGCGATTACAAAATTCTTAGCAGTTTCTGAGTAGCTCGAGACTTACTCCTACACTGCGATCAGCTCAGCCCGTTTCGTTCCTGGTTTGACGTCACAAACACGCCCTGCATTCAGCCAGCCACTCCCCCGTTTCTCCAGACACTCCCGCGTTTTATCCTGGCACGCCTGCGTTTTTCGGCACACTCCCAGATAACGGTCAGTTTCCGCCCAGAAACACCCACTTCCTGTCAATCTCACTTCGATCACTTCAACGATGGAAATTCTTCGTTCGGACGTGAGTAAATCTACTAAGTTTTGTGCTAAAATACTTAGCGCATGCGCACTGCGTACCATGCACATTTTCGCCTTAATCGCTCCGTTGCGAAAATCGGCAACGAGCGAACAACTCGGAATGACCCCCACTGTCAGATGTCTCTACAAGCTGGACATGCAAGTAGGTGTGCAGGCAGGGGAAACCTAAAGAGATTCACTACACAAATGAGTTTTTCTTTAAAATACAGCCCAGTTTTGTGTTCTTGCTTAAATGAATCATGACAGGGAAAATCAGGATCGTCTTCATTACATGTACAGCATATGGCTGCATGAAGCTTTTAATTACAGTGCTGGGAATAGGTACTTTTTGGCATAAGTGCAGCATAAAAGTAGAGATGAGCGCCTGAAATTTTTCGGGTTTTGTGTTTTGGTTTTGGGTTCGGTTCCGCGGCCGTGTTTTGGGTTCGAACGCGTTTTGGCAAAACCTCACCGAATTATTTTTGTCGGATTCGGGTGTGTTTTGGATTCGGGTGTTTTTTTCCAAAAACACTAAAAAACAGCTTAAATCATAGAATTTGGGGGTCATTTTGATCCCAAAGTATTATTAACCTCAAAAACCATAATTTACACTCATTTTCAGTCTATTCTGAATACCTCACACCTCACAATATTATTTTTAGTCCTAAAATTTGCACCGAGGTCGCTGTGTGAGTAAGATAAGCGACCCTAGTGGCCGACACAAACACCGGGCCCATCTAGGAGTGGCACTGCAGTGTCACGCAGGATGTCCCTTCCAAAAAACCCTCCCCAAACAGCACATGACGCAAAGAAAAAAAGAGGCGCAATGAGGTAGCTGTGTGAGTAAGATTAGCGACCCTAGTGGCCGACACAAACACCGGGCCCATCTAGGAGTGGCACTGCAGTGTCACGCAGGATGGCCCTTCCAAAAAACCCTCCCCAAACAGCACATGACGCAAAGAAAAAAAGAGGCGCAATGAGGTAGCTGTGTGAGTAAGATTAGCGACCCTAGTGGCCGACACAAACACCGGGCCCATCTAGGAGTGGCACTGCAGTGTCACGCAGGATGGCCCTTCCAAAAAACCCTCCCCAAACAGCACATGACGCAAAGAAAAAAAGAGGCGCAATGAGGTAGCTGACTGTGTGAGTAAGATTAGCGACCCTAGTGGCCGACACAAACACCGGGCCCATCTAGGAGTGGCACTGCAGTGTCACGCAGGATGTCCCTTCCAAAAAACCCTCCCCAAACAGCACATGACGCAAAGAAAAAAAGAGGCGCAATGAGGTAGCTGTGTGAGTAAGATTAGCGACCCTAGTGGCCGACACAAACACCGGGCCCATCTAGGAGTGGCACTGCAGTGTCACGCAGGATGTCCCTTCCAAAAAACCCTCCCCAATCAGCACATGATGCAAAGAAAAAGAAAAGAAAAAAGAGGTGCAAGATGGAATTATCCTTGGGCCCTCCCACCCACCCTTATGTTGTATAAACAAAACAGGACATGCACACTTTAACCAACCCATCATTTCAGTGACAGGGTCTGCCACACGACTGTGACTGATATGACGGGTTGGTTTGGACCCCCCCCAAAAAAGAAGCAATTAATCTCTCCTTGCACAAACTGGCTCTACAGAGGCAAGATGTCCACCTCATCTTCACCCTCCGATATATCACCGTGTACATCCCCCTCCTCACAGATTATCAATTCGTCCCCACTGGAATCCACCATCTCAGCTCCCTGTGTACTTTGTGGAGGCAATTGCTGCTGGTCAATGTCTCCGCGGAGGAATTGATTATAATTCATTTTAATGAACATCATCTTCTCCACATTTTCTGGATGTAACCTCGTACGCCGATTGCTGACAAGGTGAGCGGCGGCACTAAACACTCTTTCGGAGTACACACTTGTGGGAGGGCAACTTAGGTAGAATAAAGCCAGTTTGTGCAAGGGCCTCCAAATTGCCTCTTTTTCCTGCCAGTATAAGTACGGACTGTGTGACGTGCCTACTTGGATGCGGTCACTCATATAATCCTCCACCATTCTATCAATGTTGAGAGAATCATATGCAGTGACAGTAGACGACATGTCCGTAATCGTTGGCAGGTCCTTCAGTCCGGACCAGATGT
Source organism: Pseudophryne corroboree (assembly GCF_028390025.1). Lineage (NCBI taxonomy): Eukaryota > Metazoa > Chordata > Amphibia > Anura > Myobatrachidae > Pseudophryne > Pseudophryne corroboree. The sequence goes on from NC_086449.1 coordinate 353,240,145, forward strand.
CAGCATCAGCAGTCGCTCCAGACTGCCCTGCATCACCGCCAGCGGGTGGGCTCGGAATTCTGAGCCTTTTCCTCGCACCCCCAGTTGCGGGAGAATGTGAAGGAGGAGATGTTGACAGGTCGCGTTCCGCTTGACTTGACAATTTTGTCACCAGCAGGTCTTTCAACCCCAGCAGACCTGTGTCTGCCGGAAAGAGAGATCCAAGGTAGGCTTTAAATCTAGGATCGAGCACGGTGGCCAAAATGTAGTGCTCTGATTTCAACAGATTGACCACCCGTGAATCCTTGTTAAGCGAATTAAGGGCTGCATCCACAAGTCCCACATGCCTAGCGGAATCGCTCCGTGTTAGCTCCTTCTTCAATGCCTCCAGCTTCTTCTGCAAAAGCCTGATGAGGGGAATGACCTGACTCAGGCTGGCAGTGTCTGAACTGACTTCACGTGTGGCAAGTTCAAAGGGCATCAGAACCTTGCACAACGTTGAAATCATTCTCCACTGCACTTGAGACAGGTGCATTCCATCTCCTATATCGTGCTCAATTGTATAGGCTTGAATGGCCTTTTGCTGCTCCTCCAACCTCTGAAGCATATAGAGGGTTGAATTCCACCTCGTTACCACTTCTTGCTTCAGATGATGGCAGGGCAGGTTCAGTAGTTTTTGGTGGTGCTCCAGTCTTCTGTACGTGGTGCCTGTACGCCGAAAGTGTCCCGCAATTTTTCTGGCCACCGACAGCATCTCTTGCACGCCCCTGTCGTTTTTTAAAAAATTCTGCACCACCAAATTCAAGGTATGTGCAAAACATGGGACGTGCTGGAATTTGCCCATATTTAATGCACACACAATATTGCTGGCGTTGTCCGATGCCACAAATCCACAGGAGAGTCCAATTGGGGTAAGCCATTCCGCGATGATCTTCCTCAGTTGCCGTAAGAGGTTTTCAGCTGTGTGCGTATTCTGGAAAGCGGTGATACAAAGCGTAGCCTGCCTAGGAAAGAGTTGGCGTTTGCGAGATGCTGCTACTGGTGCCGCCGCTGCTGTTCTTGCGGCGGGAGTCCATACATCTACCCAGTGGGCTGTCACAGTCATATAGTCCTGACCCTGCCCTGCTCCACTTGTCCACATGTCCGTGGTTAAGTGGACATTGGGTACAACTGCATTTTTTAGGAGACTGGTGAGTCTTTTTCTGACGTCCGTGTACATTCTCGGTATCGCCTGCCTAGAGAAGTGGAACCTAGATGGTATTTGGTAACGGGGGCACACTGCCTCAATAAATTGTCTAGTTCCCTGTGAACTAACGGCGGATACCGGACGCACGTCTAACACCAACATAGTTGTCAAGGACTCAGTTATCCGCTTTGCAGTAGGATGACTGCTGTGATATTTCATCTTCCTCGCAAAGGACTGTTGAACAGTCAATTGCTTACTGGAAGTAGTACAAGTGGGCTTACGACTTCCCCTCTGGGATGACCATCGACTCCCAGCGGCAACAACAGCAGCGCCAGCAGCAGTAGGCGTTACACGCAAGGATGCATCGGAGGAATCCCAGGCAGGAGAGGACTCGTCAGACTTGCCAGTGACATGGCCTGCAGGACTATTGGCATTCCTGGGGAAGGAGGAAATTGACACTGAGGGAGTTGGTGGGGTGGTTTGCGTGAGCTTGGTTACAAGAGGAAGGGATTTACTGGTCAGTGGACTGCTTCCGCTGTCACCCAAAGTTTTTGAACTTGTCACTGACTTATTATGAATGCGCTGCAGGTGACGTATAAGGGAGGATGTTCCGAGGTGGTTAACGTCCTTACCCCTACTTATTACAGCTTGACAAAGGGAACACACGGCTTGACACCTGTTGTCCGCATTTCTGGTGAAATACCTCCACACCGAAGAGCTGATTTTTTTGGTATTTTCACCTGGCATGTCAACGGCCATATTCCTCCCACGGACAACAGGTGTCTCCCCGGGTGCCTGACTTAAACAAACCACCTCACCATCAGGATCCTCCTGGTCAATTTCCTCCCCAGCGCCAGCAACACCCATATCCTCCTCATCCTGGTGTACTTCAACACTGACATCTTCAATCTGACTATCAGGAACTGGACTGCGGGTGCTCCTTCCAGCACTTGCAGGGGGCATGCAAATAGTGGAAGGCGCATGCTCTTCACGTCCAGTGTTGGGAAGGTCAGGCATCGCAAACGACACAATTGGACTCTCCTTGTGGATTTGGGATTTCAAAGAACGCACAGTTCTTTGCGGTGCTTTTGCCAGCTTGAGTCTTTTCAGTTTTCTAGCGAGAGGCTGAGTGCTTCCATCCTCATGTGAAGCTGAACCACTAGCCATGAACATAGGCCAGGGCCTCAGCCGTTCCTTGCCACTCCGTGTGGTAAATGGCATATTGGCAAGTTTATGCTTCTCCTCCGACAATTTTATTTTAGGTTTTGGAGTCCTTTTTTTTCTGATATTTGGTGTTTTGGATTTGACATGCTCTGTACTATGACATTGGGCATCGGCCTTGGCAGACGACGTTGCTGGCATTTCATCGTCTCGGCCATGACTAGTGGCAGCAGCTTCAGCACGAGGTGGAAGTGGATCTTGATCTTTCCCTAATTTTGGAACCTCAACTTTTTTGTTCTCCATATTTTATAGGCAGAACTAAAAGGCACCTCAGGTAAACAATGGAGATGGATGGATTGGATACTAGTATACAATTATGGACGGACTGCCACGGTTAGGTGGTATAAAAAAACCACGGTTAGGTGGTATATATTATAATAATAATACAATTATGGATGGACGGACTGCCTGCCGACTGCCGACACAGAGGTAGCCACAGCCGTGAACTACCGCACTGTACACTGGTTGATAAAGAGATAGTAGTATACTCGTAACAACTAGTATGACACTATGACGACGGTATAAAGAATGAAAAAAAAACCACGGTTAGGTGGTATATATTATAATAATAATACAATTATGGATGGACGGACTGCCTGCCGACTGCCGACACAGAGGTAGCCACAGCCGTGAACTACCGCACTGTACACTGGTTGATAAAGAGATAGTAGTATACTCGTAACAACTAGTATGACACTATGACGACGGTATAAAGAATGAAAAAAAAACCACGGTTAGGTGGTATATATTATAATAATAATACAATTATGGATGGACGGACTGCCTGCCGACTGCCGACACAGAGGTAGCCACAGCCGTGAACTACCGCACTGTACACTGGTTGATAAAGAGATAGTAGTATACTCGTAACAACTAGTATGACACTATGACGACGGTATAAAGAATGAAAAAAAAACCACGGTTAGGTGGTATATATTATAATAATAATACAATTATGGATGGACGGACTGCCTGCCGACTGCCGACACAGAGGTAGCCACAGCCGTGAACTACCGCACTGTACACTGGTTGATAAAGAGATAGTAGTATACTCGTAACAACTAGTATGACACTATGACGACGGTATAAAGAATGAAAAAAAAACCACGGTTAGGTGGTATATATTATAATAATAATACAATTATGGATGGACGGACTGCCTGCCGACTGCCGACACAGAGGTAGCCACAGCCGTGAACTACCGCACTGTACACTGGTTGATAAAGAGATAGTAGTATACTCGTAACAACTAGTATGACACTATGACGACGGTATAAAGAATGAAAAAAAAACCACGGTTAGGTGGTATATATTATAATAATAATACAATTATGGATGGACGGACTGCCTGCCGACTGCCGACACAGAGGTAGCCACAGCCGTGAACTACCGCACTGTACACTGGTTGATAAAGAGATAGTAGTATACTCGTAACAACTAGTATGACACTATGACGACGGTATAAAGAATGCAAAAAAAACCACAGTTAGGTGGTATATATTATAATAATAATACAATTATGGATGGACGGACTGCCTGCCGACTGCCGACACAGAGGTAGCCACAGCCGTGAACTACCGCACTGTACACTGGTTGATAAAGAGATAGTAGTATACTCGTAACAACTAGTATGACACTATGACGGTATAAAGAATGAAAAAAAAACCACGGTTAGGTGGTATATATTATAATAATAATACAATTATGGATGGACGGACTGCCTGCCGACTGCCGACACAGAGGTAGCCACAGCCGTGAACTACCGCACTGTACACTGGTTGATAAAGAGATAGTAGTATACTCGTAACAATTAGGATGACACTATGACGGTATAAAGAATGAAAAAAAAACCACGGTTAGGTGGTAGGTATATAATAATAAATAATACAATTCTGGTCGGACGGACTGCCTGCCGTGTGCCGACACAGAGGTAGCCACAGCCGTGAACTACCGCACTGTACACTGGTTGATAAAGAGATAGTAGTATACTCGTAACAATTAGGATGACACTATGACGGTATAAAGAATGAAAAAAAAACCACGGTTAGGTGGTAGGTATATAATAATAAATAATACAATTCTGGTCGGACGGACTGCCTGCCGTGTGCCGACACAGAGGTAGCCACAGCCGTGAACTACCGCACTGTACACTGGTTGATAAAGAGATAGTAGTATACTCGTAACAATTAGGATGACACTATGACGGTATAAAGAATGAAAAAAAAACCACGGTTAGGTGGTAGGTATATAATAATAAATAATACAATTCTGGTCGGACGGACTGCCTGCCGTGTGCCGACACAGAGGTAGCCACAGCCGTGAACTACCGCACTGTACACTGGTTGATAAAGAGATAGTAGTATACTCGTAACAATTAGGATGACACTATGACGGTATAAAGAATGAAAAAAAAACCACGGTTAGGTGGTAGGTATATAATAATAAATAATACAATTCTGGTCGGACGGACTGCCTGCCGTGTGCCGACACAGAGGTAGCCACAGCCGTGAACTACCGCACTGTACACTGGTTGATAAAGAGATAGTAGTATACTCGTAACAATTAGGATGACACTATGACGGTATAAAGAATGAAAAAAAAACCACGGTTAGGTGGTAGGTATATAATAATAAATAATACAATTCTGGTCGGACGGACTGCCTGCCGTGTGCCGACACAGAGGTAGCCACAGCCGTGAACTACCGCACTGTACTGTGTCTGCTGCTAATATAGACTGGTTGATATTTAAAGAGATATTAGTAGTATACAACAATACTATACTGGTGGTCAGGCACTGGTCACCACTCCTGCAGCAAAAGTGTGCACTGTTAATTAATATAATTGTACTCCTGGCTCCTGCTAACAACCTGCAGTGCTCCCCAGTCTCCCCCACAATTAATTATAAGCTTTTAATTTATACATTGATGACTGTGCAGCACACTGGGCTGAGCTGAGTGCACACAGACTGAGTCACACTGTGTGACTGACTGTGCTGTGTATCGTTTTTTTTTTCAGGCAGAGAACGGATATAGCAGAGAGAAGTGAACGGATATATTATATTAAATAAAAGTTAACTAGCAACTGCACTGGTCACTGACTGTGGTAAACTAACTCTGTCTGCGACTCTGCACAATCTCTCTCTATCTAATCTATCTATCTCTATTCTAATGGAGAGGACGCCAGACACGTCCTCTCCCTATCAATCTCAATGCACGAGTGAAAATGGCGGCGACGCGCGGCTCCTTATATAGAATCCGAGTCTCGCGATAGAATCCGAGCCTCGCGAGAATCCGACAGCGTCATGATGACGTTCGGGCGCGCTCGGGTTAACCGAGCAAGGCGGGAAGATCCGAGTCGCTCGGACCCGTGGAAAAAAAAGTGAAGTTCGTGCGGGTTCGGATTCAAAGAAACCGAACCCGCTCATCTCTACATAAAAGCAGTATCCATGTAAAGGTGTGAGACAAGACCTGGAGACTGCCAACTCAAAATTCTATTCTATTTGTGTAGTGAAAACACTATGCAAAAAATCGTTGTAATTATGGGAATTTATATATAATTGTTTACATTAGTGTTTAGAATTTACAAAGGGTATAAAGGGAACGCCTGCAAATGCAAACTCTGCTGATGGGTGTGAGTCTGCTCATTTTATCTGTGAAACACCCGATCATATTGTTTACTATAGGTTCATAAGTTGTGTTTCCATATGTGTAAATGTATGTATAATTTTTAACAATGGCAATGGCATTCTTAAGACTGGCATCCAGTAGTAACACCAAAAACATGTTAATCATAGACCCACTAAGTTACATTTTTTCTTAGTAATAGTCTACCTAATGCTAGCACCAATGTGGATATGTTCAAATGTATTGCCGTACCAGAAACATTGTATGCTTGTGTCTCTTCTAAGATTGCAAACCAGATATACTGTAGGGGACTATTTACTGAGCCATGGAGAGAGATAAAGTGCCAGCCAATCAGCTCCTAGCTGCCATGTTACGGGCCGTGACTGAAAATTTACAGGAGCTGGTTGGTTGGTAGGAACTTTATCTCTCTCCATTTTATAACTCTCCAAGTCTTAGTAAATAGACCACAAAGTCATATATGGCAAAATAACTATTTACCAATCCATTAGTTCTGTTAGTACTGGAATGTCCCTGTGTGTATGCATACACTGTAGAAGCACTAGGGGATGATTTCATAGATATTTGGTGTCTCCATTCTGAGTTGCACGCAGTGTCGAGGCCACAGGTACTGTAGTTGGCCGTTGTTCTAATTCTGCACGTACATCCCAGTCGCACAGCGCATGTGTCCCAGTTGTTAGCGCTAAGAGACACACAATAGAATCAGATGTACGTTCTGTGGACTTCAGTGGGTATACATGGGAGGTAACGGGGTGGCTAAGCAGATGCGGGTGTATCGCTGTAAGCAGCTGCTCACGCAGGAGGCCATACTCATATGGACACACTGCACTTGTCATAGAGCTGGTGCAAGTTTCAATGGTGCTCCCGATGTTGAATCTAAAGACACACCGATATGGAACAACATCGCTGTAAGACGCTGCCGGTGAGCGTTTCACTGTTAAAGAAATCAGCCATGATATTAGCATACGATGCAGATGTGGCAGCTGTGAAAGAATCAACTCCTATGTATCATCCTTCTCTTTGTCCATCTTCTTCGTTATTGGGAAGAAACTGTTTCAGAGTCGGTTAGTAAATGTCTGTAGTTGAACCCACATTCAGATGAATAGTTAGAGAGTTTTCAGCAATAAACTGACTCCACCTTCTCCACTCCCTCCCACCCATCAACTGAAAAATGCCAACTCTTCGTTTGTTGATCTTGTCCCTGATTAAGGAGCATTATGAACTCTGAGTGTGTTCTTAGCGTATTGTTCAAAGCCTTTGAAACCTTGTAAATCGCTCAGAATGAAGTTGCTTTCACTCCTGCTTTCAATTTGAGGTGGCCATGCCTTGGGCGTGTATCTGTGATATACTGCTTCTATATACCTACACTATATGTTGTCCTGATCTAAGGAATTACAAGATGGCACTGTTTGTTAACTCCTTCACTTGCTTAAATAGTACCACTCTGTTCTGATACTTGGGTTTAGTTTTTTTAGTATTTAACAAAAAATCTGTCCAGTTGCAAAATTAGAGTTCGTTGTAAGTTATAAATACTACTAAGTCTAGCTCCCTCCCCTCCCCTTGTATAGAAGTATCTGTTTAGAAACCAAAAGTGATGAAATATCTTCCTTTGAGTGACTATACATATATTACTCTATGCTCGAAAGGGGGTTGGGATTCTGGAGCCGGCCTTCTTAGCTATGTCTGGATCCTGGCATCAGTATTTTGACAGCCGGGATCCCGACCAGATCCCTTAGAAAGGTACTGATCTAGTTGACTGTATACTGGAGCCATATACATTATTTAACCCTTTCTGTTATTCAGTCTTTCAATGATTCAATCAATCAATCTTTCTTTGTTAGTACAAAGTAAAGTGCTATTCCCATTTGCCGCCCACTAAGCAGCGCCTCTAAATCAACCAATTACTTTGGAATGCAGAATACATTGCACTGTTCTTACTAAGGTACCCTAATTATTATCGAAATGGGGATTCTGATATCACATTGTCCATGGACAAACTAATGGTTACTTCAAAGTAGAAATACAAAATGATGCAAGTTGCATTTGTGTCCTGCTTGTGACATGTTCCAGTAAAACAGGTGCCTGCCTAAATGCCTGGATGCTGTGGGTTCAACATTGTCTATGGGCGAGATGTACTAAGCAGCGATAAAAGTGGAGAAGTGAGCCAGTGGAGAAGTTGGCCATGGTAACCAATCAGCATTTATAATTTGCATACTATAAAAGTATATAGAGCAGCTGATTGGTTGCCATGGGCAACTTCTCCACTGGCTCACGTCTCCACTTTTATCACTGCTTAGTACATCTCTCCCAATATCACTATGGGGCCAGGAGAAATCTGACTAAGCAGCTGACATCTATATTGTACGGGTATTTCAGTTTATGGACCATTTTGTGTGTACCTGCATGTTCATAATGCTAAAAGTAATATTCTGTATATGAGCTGAGAAAAGTGACTTTATGTCACCTACACTTACAGTGGTGCTGACCTGCAAGAAGAAATGTTAGTTACTACAAGTAAGTATTTAACAATTCACACAAACATTAGAAAGTAATTGGAGTATTAGTGTTCTGACACTAACATGTTCTCAGTGATGGTCATATGTTTTGCTGGGTTGGGTATGTTATCCCGGCGGTCGCTTCATGTTCATCTGTATTGTGAGCTTACTAGTAGCAGTACTTGCTATAGCTTAAGGTTCTCTATTCCCAGTGTTATGCTGAAATTGTATTACTTATAAGATGAGTTTAGGATCTGATATTTCCTCATGCAACTAGTCGCTGCCATCAAATATAACTACAGTGTCATTTCTGATGATACAAATATTAAACACTACAGTCTTAACGATAATTTAATCAAAGGCGTTATGGAAATAATTACTGCACTAGCTGACTTATAAATGCTTAAAAAAATAGCTTTTATCATGTGTGCTATCAGTGCTATTAGACTATTTTTTGCAGTTATTGAACTTTATTTTGGATAGTAATAAACAGCCCTAAATAAGCTTTGCAGCACTACTTGACAGCGTTACTCTGTGACTACATGGCTGATCGAGGGTCACTGTCCACTGCATGTCCTAAATTTTCAGTCCATAATACTTTGTACAAATATATAGACTGCTGATGGGATTGATTTCTTCTATGAACCGGAATATGACATGGACTTCTGGCAGACACGGGGTTAAAAGATCCTCTTTGCCTAGAAGCTGATCTGGCGCCAAAGATAAAACGTGGGTGTCCCACCTCACAGACCCAGTGCTTACACCTAAAAGTCTGCCCCTCCCTCCATCAAGGTTAATGGGAGATGTTTATCATGGGCTGATGAAAAGTTTTTCACAAAGCCTGACTAAGTGGCTATGAAACGTTAGGGCTTTTGGATGAACTGTTCACTAATGCTGGGTATAGAAAGCCCCTTGACATTTACTAGTTTAACCCCTGCACACCAGACACTCTGAAGGGGGGTCTGTCGCCAAAGAACATAAGCTTTCCAATGTCGCTGTCCCGTAGAGAATGCGGCCTTTTCACGCACTTCTGTCTTTCTTGGTCCTCCTATGCTTTGAGACCTTTATGCAACAGATTAGTTCAATTCTGCACTGCTTTTTATTTTTCACATACAGAACCTTTTTTTGGAGTTTAGTTTTTATGAGCGTAAAGACCTTTTGTTTACAGTATAAATATTAAAATGTTTACTGCATTTATGTATATGTCATATTTTTGCTTTTATAGCTAGACCAAGGAAATGCGTCAAATGTTATATATTTTTTTTTAACTGTACACATATGATCAGAACCTGTAATGAGATTCATAAAGGATATCACTATGGGTTCAGTATCCTGTAATCCGTGACTCCCGAGTGTATCTGAATTTGCTAATATATATTGACAATGTATGTATTGCATAAGATAACTAATATAATATGTAATATTGATGAACACATATACATTTATTGCACCTTTATTCTTGATCTTGCAAGTATAACTTTAATAAAATAAAACACTGTTTTGGACTTTATTATAATATTTTTAAAATCAAAAATTATATTGCACTTTTTTGGGATATGCAGAGAACATTTCCTATTAGTGGTAGGCCAGGTTCATTGCTGTAACATTCTAATCATTTGTCTCCAAGGGAATTAATTTGCCTTTAATTAATGACTTAGTTCTTCATTAGCAGTTTCTAGGTTCCTGAATTTCTACTTATATTGATAGATTTCACACAGTGAATTGAGCTGGATCATAGCAAAGACATTGCTGTACTCTGTAATAGATGAGCAAATACTGTAGGAGGATCAAGTTGTTAATAGAACAAGGTTTAAACAAAGTTGTAGAACTGTAAATTGAAAAATAAAACAATGACAAAGGTGCAGATGGACCATTCCACTGTTACGTACAGGACATTTACACAAGTGTTTACATAACAAGTTTTGTTAAAAATTAACATGAGAAAGTAAAAAAAAATAAAAAATCAAATGTAATATCAAAGTGCCTAACTAGGCTTATTTTTTAGGTAAAAAAAAATAAAAAATCTCCGTAATACCCAGAACAATATCACAAAATGTAGTTGTCGGGTACGGAACAAGCCAAGTCCACCAACATTTTCTAACACAATCTTCGTCTTGATAATTCCCCTAAACTTAAAATTAAGAGGCTGTTTTATCTTTTTATGAAAACCTATGAGAAAGTTCTAATTTAACTTGTCAGCCTATGTTGAAAAATCTAAGATACACAGCTACAGATTTCTTTATAGTGTCACATATGGCACATTTTTACTCATTTTCATGGAATGGCCCAAATGATTTGAAACATGATTAATAAAATAAAACATTTTACAAAGGGAATTTGTGTATTTGTAGGTCTGATTTTTTGTTCTTAGGTAAATACTTCTGTCCCTTACAGTTCTAATGATATAATGCATTATAGCAAAGGGCATTTTAGTAGCTTGGCGCCTGTATGCTTTATTGTTATGCCACTGCTTCCCCTATTACGGGAGGTACCTGCTGCTCACCTACCTACATAAGAGTAACGGATAAAGAATTTTTTCTCCACACCTCTCCTTTGGAATGTTATGAAGCTGCGTAATGAGATGAAAATAAGCACATATTTCCAAATATATAGAATACTTATGCAGTCACTGCAGATTAATGTAATGTAGGCAGATCGGGTCCCGACACTAAATTATAATTCTGACTGTCTGACAAGAAACTGATGGCTATATCGATAAAAGTAGATATAAATATCGGATAATTAACTTCTTAGATATCTGTCTGTTCACTAGATGCTTTTGTGCTTATAGGATTTGTCCCATTTTCTTTTTAAAACAAAATATTTTACATTGTAACATATTTCAAAACCTGTATTTACTACATAACTAGCTAGTTATACTCTATTCTTGTTGGTTAATGTTGGCATATATGGCTTCACTGGTAGCCAATGGCTGTAAATAAAACATAATATATAATATAATAGAAGTATGGCTACTGACTATATTGGGACAAACTGTCTGTGGGCATTATTTACATAGATTTATTTTTAATGCATTTATTGACCATATCTTTATATAACCATGATTAACAAAACATCCTGAAAATATAAGGAGACTACAGACTTAGACTGTAGGCCGGGACAAGACTAGGGAAAGTCTTATCTGAACCCTGCAATCGGGTGTACCTGTGATGCACTGTGTGGTTTATCTGTTTCCTGGGGTAGTATCAGTAATCCCCCAGCCAGTATGTTATATGTGAATGTAGCACACGGTCCCTGCAAGATTATCCTATATTATTTCTATCAGTACAGACTTCTGCTACTTATACAGGCTGGGATGCCTGCATACTGTGAGAACTGTGCCATCACATATGGAATAGGCCTGTTGGAATATTTCCTGTAGCAGGCATGTATAAGTTACCATTCTTTTCACATTATTGTAGCAATGTGTTGTTAATGTAACAAAATGTGTATACAATATGTAAATAGACGGCTGATTGGGAGAATGTGTACTGGAATGCCCTCGTCAGTGCCAGGCTTAGATGAGTTTTGAAAGTATGATGGAATATATTTATCACACATGTTGTAAAGTAATCAGTGGCCCAGCCTACGCATCACTGCCATGTTGATGTTTGGATATATGAGTAACAAGAGAAAGAGAACTCAGCAGAAATACGTTTTTGTTTAAGAGGCCAGACACTAACCTTATGAATTTGTTTTGTTATCACGCATTCATTTCAGATGCTGAAATAAGGATTGCATCAGTGGGACAGGCTGTGCTCTCACATAGATCCACTGTTGATGTGTGCTATTCATTTTTACAGGTCATTGTCCAGTCTGGCCGTCACCCCACCGTTCTTCAGAAACTCTGCCAGCTCCCCTTCCAGTATTTTAGTGACTCCCGGCTGGTCCGGCTCCTATTTCCCACGCTGATCTCCGCCTGCTACAACAACCCCCAGAACAGACTGATTTTGGAGCAGGAGCTAAGCTGTCAGCTGCTTGCCACTTTCATTCAGGTACAGAGCTGAGAAGGAAGCAGTGACCTGTATACCTCTGAAAGGTTTTAACAAGTGTGTGTGTATATGGAGCTATTTGAGAAAGGGGAATAGTAAAATGATAGGATATGACATGTTGTGATTCTGGGCGCAGTGGAAGTGTCACAGCACTGGCCACAGAAGTCGTGATTCCTAGTGTGACAGTGAGTATAAATGAGCTAATAGTATAAGCATTAGGAAAAGGAGATATTACACATTTATTCTTGGAGACTGGTATAGTACTAATAATACTTTACAAATGTGAATAGATGTAAACATGGTTATTTAATAATGTATTTTAACATAAATCTGATGCACAGCTACTAGTGAATTGATTATCTTCTTTATTAACTTAACTTCTAATTATTATTTTTAGTTGTTATAATAAATAGAACTATGCAAATGAGTCTAGAATTATGTTGGTAAATAAAAATGCAAATAACAAATTATATAAATGTTAGCATAAATAATAGATGAAAACTATATTTAGTAAATAAAAATAAAGTAGTAAAACTTGAAAAAAAATGCTAAAATAATACTACAATCAGAGATCTGTCAAATATTTCCATATTCCAAAATACAAGTATTGCACACTGTGGCTTTAGTTCTTATGTAGATGTGATTGCTGTCGTTATTTAGGAAATATCTTGCATAAGTATTACTTTGAACGCTGGTTTTACAGCTTTCACGTATTTAGTCTCTGGTAAAAAAGAAATCTTGAAAATGTAGAAACTATGCAAATACAGATGTAACATTTGAATAGTTTAAACATTGTGTTTTCAAAAACATTCCTGATCAGTTATATTCAAATTAACTACTGAATATTTAGCAAAGTGACAGGTTTACTATTTAGTAACATCAGGCTGAGAGAGTAATGGTGGCATTTTTAGCAAGACTGGATTGGTGACTGCTTGGCAGGAGCCAGGTCTTAGCTTCTTACCACACTATTGGTCAGTTCGGTAAGTATGTGAATTACTGTTTTGCAGATACTGTAGGTTATTTCCACCCTGGATAATTTTTTTGTACAAATTAAGACTTTACGGAGGAAGATTTAAACTTTGCACAGAAATGTTTCACACTTTTTTGTAAACATCTCTATAAATATAATTACAATAACTGATGGAAAAAAAGCTATTTCAAGAGCATCACGTATAGAAATAGCTTTTTTCCATCGGTTATTGATAGAATGAGCCTGAACGGTGATTTTGAACTAACATGCTGTACTTATTTATTTATTTATTTATTAACAGTTTCTTATATAGCGCAGAAAATTCCGTTGCGCTTTATAATTTGAAATAACAATAACAAACTTGGTGATAACAGTCATAGAGGTAGGAAGGCCCTGCTCGCAAGCTTACAATCTATAGGCTGTACTTGGCTGCATTGTGCTTGTGGATGACTTGGTTTGTAATTTCGTTGTTTTTACAATGACCGTAAAGTATTTAAGTTATAATAGTATTATGAGACTTATCTAATAACATGCAGTGCAGATTTAAACTTGAATGAAACATATATTTCTGTGTTATTAAAACATTCTATAATCATGACTGTGGCTCTGTAACAGTTTATAATGTGTCTTGCGTTCATTATGAGTCCTTCTATTGTTTATTATTGTACCTTTACAGTATTCATTTATAGTTTTGCACTACATTTTCACTGCATAAAATACATCTTTACCTTTATTCTGCTATAGTGGCTATGATAAGATTCTAGTTCTTTATTCTCATGTTGTCATCTTCAGAAAAAAATCTGTAAATGTCATATAGAAAATAACATTAAGATTGTCTTAGTGTTCCTTGCAGGAGATTCTTGTACTTTTGGAAAAGTTATTTTATTATGACAAGTTGTGTATATTTAGTTGGAATTAGTAGCAGCTGTAGGTTTCAGTAGTTGTATCTCATTCAGTTCCTTGCTGTTGACATGCCGCTGTGGAAATTCTGAAAATGAACTTGTCTATTGATATTTAACATATGATTAACTCCTTGAAACATAATGAACCTGGGTTTTTTTTACCATCTCTCTGTGCCATATCTATCCAACCGCATAAGGTTACCAAAGGCCGAATATAATTAAATTTGAGACAGAACATTAAGCCTGTTAAACGTATGTGTTTTTTTTTTTTTATCATTAGAAACACCCTGATATATGAGAACAAAATGACAACGAATTCTAGGAACTAGAGTAAGGAGCATGATATATCAGCTAGCAGCTGCTTTATATATACGAGAATTAATTTGATATTAGATTTTAGCTATGTAATTAGCAGTTAAGACATTTAACTACAAAATTTCATTATTTCTACCATTTGTTTAAAATTGAATCACGGCAGACTTTTAGCTATCAGAAATATTTTCAAATAACCATAACCACAATCAATTTTCCAAACTAATATTTAAAGCAAAACTAAAATTAGGTGCCAAATGAGTGACAATTGTTTTTGAGCTTTTACCCAGTATGAAATAGTTAAGTTAATAAGAAATAAATAAATACATAAATAAATAAATAAACAAGCCAGTGGGTGTTTAAACAATGTTACATTTTGAAAAGTATTCTTGTAATTGAATTGGTACATGCGATGCAGCTACGTGTTTGGCTAGTGTATGCTGTCCTGTAGATGGCCTGTATAATTTGTATTGAAAGGACACATACTTTATCACGTTACCTGTATGGTTTAGAGATAGTTGTTAGTGAATGACCCTTCTATACATCTCTGCAGACGTTGGTAGTGGATGAGTTAAATGACAGTGCAGGGAGATGGAAGCTGTGAGCTGTGTAATTCTCTGCTGTGCCCAGTTACTTTCTGGCCTCTAATCTTATAACCTATAAACACTGTGTCACATTTGCTTATTTTTCATTGTACGGAGGAAGCAGGAGCTCGGGTGCTTTTATCTGCAGAGCACTCATAGTGGCTGCTGGAAAAGAGGATGTCTACTTTTCCATTTGTCTTATGGCATGTATATGGTTTCATAAATGTGCGTCTGTAATGAAATGTTTTTGTAACATTCTGAGCAGTAGAATATGTCAGTCATTCATACAGGGTCAGGCAGCAGAGCTCATCCCTAGGCCTGGAAACGCTGTGTGATGATTTATTTGTGTCGTTGGCATGTCTAACTTGAGTTACATTTAGTATTACCATTCTGTCTAATCGATATGTTTATGTCTACAAACTTTAAGTAATGTTTGTTGTTTATTTTGCATGTTTGGCTATTTATTTTTGTTTAGTTAAATTCTAGGAGTATATACAAAACTATTAAAAAAAAACTTTCAGTGCTGATATTAAGCCAGTGGCGCCCAAGTCACTATAAATGGAGAATTGTACTGGTGTGCAAGGATTGTAGCTGTTTGCCGCTCTGCTAACCAATACATTGTGCTATTGTCTTAGGACTGTTTGCAAGGATCAAGTCATGCCGACAGCAGGACGTCTCAGCACAAAGGTAATGTAACCAAGGCTGGGTGATTGCAGTCATTCAGACGTAGAGCTGTCTATCCTCCTGACCTTCAGACCAAGGAAATGACTTGTTTCCAGAAGATGCCATTGACAGGCCAAGCCGCATAATGAGCATGGTGCTAATTCATTGTACATAATGAACACTGAACAACTTCACAACAAAAGCCTATTGAGAGACAGCTTGTTCTTTTATTAGCAACAAAAGCGAGTTTACTCAAAGGCTCTGCCTGCCATTGGAAATAGCTACTTACTAAACAAACTAGCATCTTGGGAGTAGGTTAAATTACCTCCACATTACACACTCTCTGCGGGACACGTCAGTACTAAACACTGTACTTCATAGGGGCTGTGAACATGACAATTAGAAGTGCTCATTGCACCGTCTGCGGGTGGTCCCTCAGTCCTACAAGTGCTGCCCTTATGAACTTGCTGTGGGGAGTAATGTGACAGCCACATATAGATACATAGAAGATGCCTTAGCTTTAAGTAGACTATGTGCTAGTAATGTCTACAGAAATCCTGCTCCTCATTAAGCCACCAGGAAGCTATTACTACACTATACCTAATATGCACACACCCAAGGACTACACTAACGATATCTGAGAAATTGTGGTCAGCTTAGACACTTTCTTAATATCTATATTCGACTTTTGAATTTAAATACCAAAATGGATAACGCACTTCTCAAAGTGCACAGAATTCTCCTTTTATTGTATTTGTAAGTAAATATAATAAAAGGCCTGTTTGGGGTCAGCTTGTATATTAGGTTTAGGGAATATATAAGGCATGTTCTAAATGAGATGGGTACTTTTCAGCAAAAGCTAAGAAACCTGTAAAATATATAGGGGGACATTCAGCTAGACGCAGTGATTTACCATGGCAGCACCCACTTATGTTAATATATACAAATATGCAGTGAAATTGTTCTGTCTGCGATGAGATAGCCACACACATCTGGTGGCAAAATGACAATTTGAACACACCTCTGTTTCACTGCGGATCTTGAGATGAATGGCTTTAGTGCAAATACCTTTCTATTTTCCTGTTTTTAAGTTTTGTTGCCCCACATTCAAATTAGTACTATCTCATAATACAGCCCTCGGACAAAAAAAAAAGGTGCAGCCCTGATCTAGAATAAACTATGCCTATATATTATACTGAACATTTATATGGTAGCCAGACACAGTTTACTATGCTGCCTTTGCCCAAAGCACCATATTGTGCAGTACAAGGCGTTCTATTTATAGGGCAATGACACTGACTATGAACTAGAAGAGCCTGGCTTCAATCCTACGTAACCTCTGTTTAACCTCTAGCATGGGCACTTTGTCTCTGTGGTCCATGCACTAGAACCCTTAAGTAGACGGCATGCAAAAACAAATAAGACAATAAATGGACTACCAATCTCTAGTAGAGTTTGTCGTAAGAGATAAATCTTTCACCATTTCTAATGTGTTTAGCAGGAGGTTGTGTAAACACTGGTGAGTAATCACATCTCCCCCTCTCTATACTTCTGTATCCTGATCACACTGGTCTTGCAGCGTCTGAGCAGGGAAGGAACACTGCTTCTTTTTTGCGCATTTATATGTAATAATGTTGCTTTTCTTTTTTTTTTTCTACAGACCGTTCCCAGCAGTACCTGGAATTCTCCTGCCGTTTCCCACGCCAGTGCTGGGAGCCCTCACGGCAGTTTTTTCTGAAAAAAGACTAAGCTTCTATAGTTATTGCTTTTATGTGTTTTATATAGGATGATTGGCTCAGGATCTGGGCCTTGCATAACGTATAAAGAACTGAGATTCCATGTAATTATACTATGTAATTATGCCTAACCTGCTGCGTGTAAAAATGCCTTTATATATTTAATGTGCACTATTTATATGTTGTGTGTGTAGATAAAGTGTGCTGTGATATTTGGCTCGCGTGCTAGACTTGACTTGGCCAATCCTTATATTGTCGCTCACTACCAAAGGATTCTCATCTAGCACATTGTTTAGCAGTGGGTTGAAGATCATCTGGCAGTGACCATTCATTGTATTAAAGTGAACACTTCTGTACTATATATCTCGCAATAAAGTAACTTATTTTCATCCTTGTGTGCTGTGTAAGTATGTATCTCTCTCCTGCCATGCATACCTGTTCATTGTTACTCTAAGGGTCAAACTTACTAAACATCAATCTTGATCGATTTTAAATTGATCAAAATCAATGTTGCGCTTCAGGGTCAAAATTGCACATTTACTAGCAGATGATTTAAAATCAATATAAAATCAATCTTTAATAAATTTACGCCTACGTCATCCTACTTTACAGCAGACAAATGTGATTCTTTTTCCGGAACGGTAGCAAAAATAGGATTTCAAGTATACAAGAAGCATGGCATAACGTCATATACATATAGCTTCATATATTTCAGCGTCTGCGCTCACAGCCGTAAGATTGCGTAGATCCATTTAAGATTAATATATATTTACGTTGTTTGCTTTTTGTTTTTCTCTGACGTCCTAGTGGATGCTGGGAACTCCGTAAGGACCATGGGGAACAGCGGGCTCCGAAGGAGGCCGGGCACTCCAGAAAGATTTATGACTACCTGGTGTGCACTGGCTCCTCCCACCACGACCCCCCTCCAAGCCTCAGTTAGATCTTGTGCCCGGCCGAGGTTGGATGCACACTAGGGGCTCTCCTGAGCCTCTAGAAAGAAAGTATAGAATTAGGTTTTTTATTTTCAGTGAGACCTGCTGGCAACAGGCTCACTGCAGCGAGGGACTAAGGGGAGAAGAAGCGAACTCGCCTGCTTGCAGCCGGATTGGGCTTCTTAGGCTACTGGACACCATTAGCTCCAGAGGGATCGACCGCAGGCCCAGTCCTTGGTGTTCGGTCCCGGAGCCGCGCCGCCGTCCCCCTTACAGAGCCAGAAGCAAGAAGAGGTCCGGAAAATCGGCGGCAGAAGACATCAGTCTTCACCAAGGATAGCGCACAGCACTGCAGCTGTGCGCCATTGCTCCTCATGCACACTTCACACTCCGGTCACTGAGGGTGCAGGGCGCTTGGGGGGGGCGCCCTGAGCAGCAATAAAAACACCTTGGCTGGCAAAAATACCACAATATATAGCCCCAGAAGCTATATATGTGGTAAATACCCCTGCCAGAATCCAGAAAAAAGCGGGAGAATAGGCCGCGGAAAAGGGGCGGAGCTATCTCCCTCAGAAACACTGGCGCCATTTTCTCTTCACAGTGCAACTGGAAGAAAGCTCCCCAGGCTCTCCCCTGTAGTTTTCAGGCTCAAAGGGTTAAAAAGAGAGGGGGGGCACTAAATTTAGGCGCAATATTGTATATACAAGCAGCTATGGGGGAAAATTCACTCAGTTATAGTGTTAATCCCCACATTATATAGCGCTCTGGTGTGTGCTGGCATACTCTCTCTCTGTCTCCCCAAAGGGCTTTGTGGGTCCTGTCCTCAGTCAGAGCATTCCCTGTGTGTGTGCGGTGTGTCGGTACAGCTGTGTCGACATGTTTGAGGAGGAGGCTTATATAGTGACGGAGCAGATGCCGATAAATGTGATGTCGCCCCCTGTGGGGCCGACACCAGAGTGGATGGTTAGGTAAAAGGTATTAACCGACAGTGTCAACTCCTTACATAAAAGGGTGGATGACGTAACAGCTGTGGGACAGCCGGCTTCTCAGCCCGTGCCTGCCCAGGCGTCTCAAAGGCCATCAGGGGCTCAAAAACGCCCGCTCATTCAGATGGCAGACACAGATGTCGACACGGAGTCTGACTCCAGTGTCGACAAGGTTGAGACATATACACAATCC
Source organism: Pseudophryne corroboree (assembly GCF_028390025.1). Lineage (NCBI taxonomy): Eukaryota > Metazoa > Chordata > Amphibia > Anura > Myobatrachidae > Pseudophryne > Pseudophryne corroboree. Next base: position 353,259,937 of record NC_086449.1, read on the forward strand.
ACTAGGAACATCCGTGACTTGATCCCGGCAATAAAAAATGTGTTACACATTTCTGACATTAACCTCTAAAAATGGGTTTTTATGTTTGGGGAGAAAAAGCAGGCAGTGTTTTGTTCCCCCATCAGATGAATGAATGAAGTGTGTGAAAAGCGTGGGTTCCCCCTGATAAGAAACTGGTAATTTCTAAAAAGTTACTGATGGCGTACCTTTTCCCGCCAGAGGATAAGTTACGCTGGGAGATATCCCCTAGGGTGGATAAGGCGCTCACACGGTTGTCAAAATAGGTTTGGCACTGCCGTTTGAGGAACGGCCACTTTGAAGGTACCTGTTGATAAAAAGCAGGAGGCTATCCTGAAGTCTGTATTTATTTACACACTCAGGTACTAGACTGAAACCTGCAGAGCGTGCTGCTGCAGCGTGGTCGGTGACCCTGTCAAACATACTAGTTTGCTAACATGAGCACATATTAAAGACGTCGTCTTATATATGAGGGATGCACAGAGGGATATTTTGCCGGCTGGCATCCAAAATGAATGTAATGTCCATTCTGTCAGGAGGGTATTAGAGACCTGTCACTGGACAGGTGATGCTGACCTTAAAAGGCGCATAGAGAGGGGGCGTGGCTTGGACGCTGTACTCCACAGTCACCTCGGGCTGGAGCTCTTGCAAATAAGGGGCTCAAATCAGCCACAAAATACCTATTATACCCTCTATTGGCCCCTGCATTTACCCCAGTGTGCTGCTGAAAGCATTGGGCTCTCTGGAGAGAAGTCCCGCACAGCTGTGAGCCTATTTCCGCCACTTCGAGCTTGAGGCCTATACCACTTCCAGAAGCCGGGGCCTCGAGTTAGGAGGCATCCCGACGACGAGCTCCGGGACCCGTTCGCGGCCGCGGCGGGACCCGGCGGACCTCCTGCGGGTGCTCCACACATCCCCTGACCAGCGGAGACCCTCCCCAGACCCCCAGGTACCTGCAGGGGGCTGGAGGCTCCTCTCCTGTGCCTGGAATAGCAGGTAGAAGGAGAGACTCCTTGCTGGCACTTCTGGCGGCGGCCATCTTGAAAAGCATCCCACAGCTTTATCTCTACAAGCAGCATAACACAGGGACCCTGCACAGCAGCTCTGTAGCAGCATTTTCTCTCATAAACCCTGCCTGCTGTACATCTACAAGGGGCATAAACCTACTGAAGACATATAATACACTCACTGCTGGCTGCAGTACGTTTTGTTATCTAACCGTGCCCTCTCATACTAATCTGAGACTGCTCTCAGGTGCTGTCTAGTGCTTTCCTACCATCACTATCAGGTTTGAGACGACCCTCGCCTCTACACTCCTACAGCCCGTTGCGATGTGACCCCTAATATGTGACTTCCCCACCCAGAGTCTTACCGTTTAACATGGATCTACGTTTGAATACCAGTATCCTGTCTACTTTATAACGCACCAGCCTAGAGGGATCCGTCTGCTGCAATACTCTCAGATCATTTATTCATTTTTTCTCCATTGTGTCTTCTATCTCATTATGGCGCCTAAAAAAGCAAAAGGCACACTACCTCCTCAGGTATCTCTCCCGATCCGGAAACAACATCAGGCGTCCCCGCCATCTCGAGGAGTGTCGACCCCCTCTACGAAAAGCCCCTCTCCATCTGTTGTGACCAGCTCGCTTTCAGTGTCGGGCGTGGATCCGAATTCTGATGCTCCCCTTACTGTGAAGACCCTTTGCCAGGTCTTGACGGCCTTCAAATCGGACTTAACTCATGACCTCACAGCTGCCATACGTGAAGTCAAGGTAGAGCTGACAGCCATTGGGGATAGAACCGACACTCTAGAGCGCAAATTGGAAGAACTGGTGACGTCGCATAATGATCTCATTACAGCTCATGACCAACAACAAAACGAGTTGGACACATTTAAAAACAAAATGGCAGATATGGAGGATCGTTCCAGACGGAACAATATTAAAATACGAGGAATACCCGATTCAGTCGATAACTCGGATCTGACGGAATATGCCATGGCCCTGTTCCGTAAACTGCTACCTGGAGTACCTGATGCGGAACTGTTAATTGACCGAATCCATCGCCTTCCTAAACCTCGGTTTCTCTCCAACCCCTCACCTAGAGACACGTTACTCCGGGTACATTTTTTCAGCGTTAAAGAACGTATTCTTCAAGCTACTCGAGCTGCAGAGAATTCTGATACTCTAGGAGGATTGCAATTGTTCCCGGACTTTTCCGCATTCACTCTCTCTAAGAGACGCAGTTTAGCTCCGATCACCTCCGCCCTCCGGGCCCAAGATATCCGATATAGGTGGGGATTTCCAGTGAAGCTGATTGTATTTTATGACGGTTCTTCATTTATTATATCAGAGCTGGAAGCCGGAGTGAAACTACTCGAAGACTGGGACATCTCGGTGAAACTACCATCCTCTCACGAAAGACGTCCTCCACCTCGTTCCGAATGGTCCACTGAGTGAAAGTACTACGTAATTAATGAATGTTCTAACATGCCTTTCTATATTTCGTTAGAGATATTGCCTTTACTATAATTCTGTTTATTGCTGCTCTTATGGTTATAGAATTCCTCTAGGTGAGCTACATTTTCTCCTTGCTGGATTTCATACTGCATACTCTCCTACTTAAAAGTGGCTGTTCAGTTCATGTCCCAGTTTACCTGTTTATCTGTTTAAATGGCCTATCTTACAGTACACGCTGATTACAATAGTCGGCTGTAATTCCGATAGTAAGATATGCCATACCATTTCGTGCTGCATTTATGTTTCTTTAATAGATGTTTGTTCCCCATGTGCCACTTTTGTTTGGATTGAGATGTGCATTTATTCCCCCTACACATTAGCTATTTGTTTTTTCAATGACTCTGGGTGGATTGAAGAGTCCGCCTGCCCCTCGTTTATCTACTGCATTCATTTTCCCCTGCAGTAGCTATGCAGACCCGATGTACTGGGTCGGTTTACTTTTCCTTCCCCTTTATTTTATTGCTTTTGAATCTATCGCCCCTTCTCCGTGTTTTTTATACCCCTCCCCTCCCCCCCCCCCATCCGGATGGGATGTCGTCACTTGCATTGTATTTTTACTGAATAAGTATGGTTGGTATTCTCTCATTAAATGTTAAGGGTTTAAACTCCCCCAACAAACGTAGATTAGCTTTATCCTCCTTCCATAAATATAAAGCTGATATAGTCGCCTTACAAGAAACTCACTTTTCCTCCCATAATCCCCCTGTATTGAAAGACCACAGGTTCCCTATAGGATATTTCGCTAACGGCCCCTTTAAAAGAAATGGAGTAGCTCTGTTGTTTAGAGATAATGTTCCTTTTACTCTCCACTCCCAAATTGCAGATAAAGCAGGCCGATACTTGATCCTCACGGGTGTTTTGGAAAGTAAACCTGTCACTATAGTCTCTCTATACGCACCTAACTCGAACCAGGTGGCCTTTACTCGGAAGCTCTGCTTGCTTATCCAAAAGGTCCGTGTCGGATCCCTAATCCTCCTAGGAGACTTTAACTTAGTATTAGATCCCAAACTAGATAAATCGTCCCAACCCTTTTCAACTACATCTAAAACCCGCCCTGGCCCCTCATTAGCGCTACGTAACGTGTTAGCGGAGTTCGACCTATATGACATCTGGCGCATTCAGAACCCCTCAGGTAGAAACTACACGTTCTTTTCACCGGTTCACAATTCATATTCACGAATTGACCTTGTGTTATGTGATAAATGGACCTTACAGGATTCTGGTGCGGTCGATATCCTACCTATCACCTGGTCCGACCACGCACCGCTATATTGGAAATGGCACATTAACTCTGCTCCCGTGCCCCCCAGACCATGGCGATTATCTCCCCATCTATTGCACGACCCGCTGGCCAAAAAAATTATCTCCGATTGCATGTCCCTGTATATAGACACTAATTCCCCTTCGGACACCTCTTTGCCAAACCACTGGTGTGCGTTAAAAGCGGTTGTCCGCGGTTCTGCTATCCAGGCTGGAGCTACGCTTAAAAAGCAAGCCAAACAACTCCAACTAGACCTAGAACAGAGACTTAAAATAGCTGAAGATAAGAATAAGAAGCACCCCACCCGGCTCTTGCGTAAGGAACTATCTGGCATTCGCAGCCAACTACAAAAACTGTTGGTTTTTAGAACCCAAGCAGCCCTCAATAGACTGCGACAGAAATTCTATTTGGTGGGTAATAGACCCGGCAAAATGCTTGCTCGCAGACTTCGTGTTCACCGTGCTCGCAATAGAATTAAACTTATTCTCTCCTCTACAGGCTCTAAGCTTGCCAACCCTCTAGATATTGCTAACCAATTCGCAGACTACTATACTAAATTGTACAATTTACACTCTGATCCCCTCACATTCCAGCCTACTCCTGACTCTATACAAGCGTTTCTTTCTTCTGTCAACCTTCCTACCTTGACCCCTGGTCAGTTAGATGCCTTAAATGCACCTTGGACCGCACTAGAGGTCGAATCTACGATTAAATCCCTCCCTAAGGACAAGGCCCCTGGCCCAGATGGGTTTATTAACGACTTTTATGCTTCCTTTACGGACCGTCTCTCCCCCATTTTGACTGCTCTGTTTAATGATATAACCAGAACTGGTACCTTCCCTAAGGAAATGCTGGAGGCCCAGGTTGTAGCTATTCCCAAACCTGGGAAAGACCCTGCCCATTGCCACAATTACAGACCAATCGCATTGCTTAATAGTGATGTTAAGCTCTATGCTAAAATGATAGCATCCCGACTTAGTGCCTATTTACCATTGTTGATTCACCCTGACCAGGTTGGATTTGTATCTGGAAGACAGGCCACGGACAACACCCGCAGGGTCTTCAACTTGATAGACAGGGCCCCCGGCACCGAGGGATTTCTGTTACTCTCATTGGATGCTGAGAAGGCGTTCGACAGATTAAATTGGCTGTATATGCGCACTGTTTTAGTTAAATTTGGCTTTTCAGCCCAGATCCTGACGTCAATCTTAGCATTATACACTCTACCGTCAGCAAGGGTATTTAGCAATGGCTTCTTGTCGGACGCCTTCCCAATCACTAATGGAACACGCCAAGGTTGCCCTCTCTCGCCTTTGATATATGCTCTTGGCATTGAACCCCTGGCGGCTAAAATCAGAGCGGATGCTGCATTCCCCGGCCTGACACATGGGAGACTCTCCCATAAGTTGTGTCTCTTTGCCGACGACGTTCTTCTCTTTGTATCTCGACCCTCCTCCTCTCTCCCGCATCTACATTCGATACTACATAGCTTCAGTGAGGCCTCATACTACAAACTGAACACAACTAAAACTGACGCTTTACCTGTCCACTTACCCAACACACTCACGGCTGCTTTACGATCTCAATACCCATATAACTGGAAACTCGACTCACTTACATACCTTGGGATACATATTCCTCCTATCTCCTCTAATGTTTTTGATTTAAATCTCCCTCCCCTGATACTCACTCTCCAGACCCTGACATCCTCGTGGTTGCTGTATGAGATATCCTGGCTGGGTCGTTTATCTGCCTTTAAAATGTCCCTTTTACCCAAACTTATGTATTTATTTCGCACTATACCTTATACTTTCCCCAAACCATATCTTGATAAATGCAGAATTGTCCTGACGAAATATTTGTGGAAATCGCACCCCCCAAAATTGGCACATGCTAGAATGATACTTCCTCGACACAGAGGAGGTCTCGCGTTACCCGACCTGAGTATGTATCAGGAAGCATGTGTGCTTGCCCAAATGAAATCCTGGAACCCCTCCAACCCTATATCCTTGTGGGCCCATATCGAAGATGTTAGCTGCATAGGATACCCCTTAGCAGATCTGCTGTGGACTCCCAAAGCCCTACGTCCCAACGACTTGACCATCCTTCCATCTACGGCTTCTTCTTTACGAATATGGGATAGTTTGATGAGTAAGCTCCCTGGCATTACTACCCCCGACAAGGCCCTTTCACTTAAAGCAGTGAGTAAGTTAATTCCCAACCTACATATCTCTGTGTGGAATGCTTGTAATATTCATACCCTTGGAGACTTACTAGATGGAACTGCCTTTCTTTCCTTCGCCCAATTGCACGATAAATTCTCCCTCCCGAGTTCTGAACTATTTCACTACTTTCAAATCAGACATTGGTTTAAGAGTCTACCCATCGTACAAACTCCCCCCAGCTCTCTAGTTCAGTCTATCCTATCTCGCGTGGTATTGCCTACATCAACTAAAGATATTACTTATTGGTACAATGCACTCATCTCATTGGTCCCATACCACAAGTCAAATGCTCAGAAGCGCTGGGAGGGGGACTTGGGTATTCCCATAGCAGAGTCACAGTGGGAGAAATTATATTGTTTAACATTCCGTATGTCACGCTGTTTAAACCATTCAGAAATGCATGTTAAATTGTTGAATAGATTATACCTGACCCCGGACAGACTGCACACATTTTGGCCTTCCTGCTCACCACTCTGTTGGAGAGACTGCGGCGAAACGGGACATTTGTACCACATTTTTTGGTCATGTCCCCTTCTCCGTACTTTCTGGGCAGAAGTATTTACGCTGATAAATAAAGCTTTATGTCTATCTTTAAGCCCATCCCCAGCTTTAGCTCTCCTACATATGTATCCCCTAGAGGTCTCAGCCTCCCAAAGGTACTTATTGGGACACATTTGTATAGCAGCAAGGGCAACCTTGGCCCAAGCCTGGAAACAAGCGGCAGTCCCTTCTGTTCTAAAAGTGTTTCATAAAGTTCACTTCCATTATAACATGGAAACTGAATGTGTGCCTTATTCCTCCTCTGCTTCCTCTCCCATTATGAAATGGTTCCAATGGCACGAATACGTCACGGAGGGGGAAGGATCCGCTCTCATAACACACCCAGGGAAGACTTCCCCATTACAATTTAGCCTAAACGAGGAATCTTCCACTTCTTAAGTGCTTCATCTCCCATGCTTTCCCTTTTTGTTTATACTAGCTGTTACGTCTATAATGCTATCAATTGCTACCACCCGGTTGCTAGGGGCGGAGTAGATAAACCCTATCGAACTAGATCTGCACACTTCCATCTGTTAATTTGACTAGGATACCTGAATACCTGCTTAGTGCTATGTTATCTGTCTCATATGTATGTTGTATTTTATTGACGTGTTCATCCCTCCCCACCCTGTTTTCTTTTTTCTGTAACCCCCCCCCCCCTCCCCCTTTTTTCTTTTTGCATCTGACATAAAAACCAATAAAAATGATTGATGTTAAAAAAAAAAAAAAGGCGCATAGAGATTCTGCCTTATAAGGGTGAGGAATTATTTGGGGATGGTCTCTGGGACCTCGTATCCGCAGCAACAGCTGGGAAGAAATATTTTTACCTCAATTTTCCTCACAGACTAAGAAAGCACTGTATTATCAGGTACAGTCCTTTCGGCTTCAGAAAAGCAAGCGGGTCAAAGGCGCTTCCTTTCTGTACAGAGACAAGGGAAGAGGGAAAAAGCTGCACCAGTCAGCCTGTTCCCAGAATCATAATTCTTCTCTCGCTTCCTCTGAGTCCACAGCATGACGCGGGGGCTCCACAGGTGTAGCCAGGTACGGTGGGGGGCCGTCTCAAAAATTTCAGCGATCAGTGGGCTCGCTCACAGGTGGATCCCTGTTTCATTCAAGTAGTATTTCAGGGGTACAAGCTGGAATTCGATATGTCTTCCCCCCGCCGTTTCCTCAAATATGCCTTGCCGACAACTCCCTCAGGCAGGGAGGCTGTGCTAGAGGCAATTAATAAGCTGTATTCCCAGCAGGTGATACTTAAGGTGCCCCTACTCCAACAAGGACGGGGTTACTATTCCACACGGGTTGGGGTACCGAAACCGCATGGTTCGGTGTGACCCTTTTTTATATTTAAAATCCTTGAACACATACATAAAAAAATTCAAGTTCAAGATGGAATCGCTCAGGGCGGTTATTGCAAGCCTGGACGAGGGGGATTACATGGTATCCCGGGACATCAAGGATGCTTACCTGCATGTCCCTATTTACTATCCTCGCCAGGAGTACCTCAGATTGTGGTACAGGATTACCATTACCAAGTCCAGACTCTGCCGTTTGGACTGTACATGGCACCGAGGGTGTTACCATGGTAATGGCCGGAATGATGATACTCCTTCGAAAAGGGGAGTTTTTTAATTATCCCGTACTTGGACAATCTCCTTATAAGGGCGAGGTCCAAGGAGCAGTTGCTAGTCGGGGTAGCACTATTTTGGAAAGTGCTACAACAGCACGGTTGGATTCTAAACAGTCCAGAGTCACAGCTGGTTCCTACGACACGTCTACTGTTCCTGGGGATGGTTCTGGACACAGACCAGAAATAAGTGTTTCTCCAGGAGGAGAAAGCCAAGGAGCTGTCATCTCTAGTCAGAGACCTCCTGAAGCCAAAACAGTTATCGGTGCATCATTGCACGCGAGTCCTGGGAAAAATTATAGCTTCCTACGAAGCAATCCCATTCGGCAGGTTCCATGCAAGAACTTTTCAGGGGGACCTGTTAGACAAGTGGTCCGGGTCGCATCTTCAGATGCATTAGGCTGATAACCCTGTCTCCAAGGACCAGGGTATCTACTGTAGTGGCTGCAGAGTGCCCATCTTCAAGAGGGCCGCAGGTTCGACATACAGGACTAGGTCCTAGTGACCATGGATGCCAGCCTTTTGAGGCTGGGGGGCAGTCACACAGGGAAGAACCTTCCAGGGACTTTGGTCAAGTCAGGTGACTTCCCTACATAAATATTCTGGAACAGAGGGCCATTTACAATGCCCTGAGTCAGGCAAGGCCTCTGCTTCAAAACCAGCCGGTCCTGATCCAATCAGGAAACATCACGGCAGTCGCCCATGTAAACCAACAGGGCGGCACAAGAAGCAGGATGGCGATGGCAGAAGCCACAAGGATTCTCCGATGGGCGGAAAATCATGTGTTAGCACTGTCAGCAGTGTTCATTCCCGGAGTGGACAACTGGGAAGCAGATCTTCTCAGCAGACACGACTTCCACCCGAGAGTGTGGGGACTTCATCCAGAAGTCTTCCAAAGGATTGTACACCATTGGGAAAGGCCACAGGTGGACATGAAGGCGTCCCGCCTCAACAAAAAGCTATAAAAGATATTGCGCTAGGTCAAGGGACCTTCAGGCGATAGCTGTGGACGCTCTGGTAACACCGTGGGTGTACCAGTCGGTTTATGTGTTCCCCCCTCTGCCTCTCATACCAAAGGTACTGAGAATAATAAGAAGGCGAGGAGTAAGAACGATACTCGTGGTTCCGGATTGGCCAAGAAGAGCCTGGTACCCAGAACTTCAAGAAACTATATATCAGAGGACCCATGGCCTCTGCCGCTCAGACAGGACCTGCTGCAGCAGGGGCCCTGTCTGTTCCAAGACTTACCGCGGCTACGTTTTGATGGCATGGCGGTTGAACGCCGGATCCTAAAGGAAAAGGGCATTCCGGAGGAAGTCATTCCTACGCTGATTCAAGCCAGGAAAGATGTTACTGCAAAACATTATCACCGCATATGGCGGAAATATGTTGCTTGGTGTGAGGCCAAAAAAGGCCCCAACAGAGGAATTTCAACTAGGTCGATTTCTGCATTTCCTACAAGCAGGAGTGTCTATGGGCCTAAAATTAGGCTCCATTAAGATACAGATCTCGGCTCTGTCGATTTTCTTCCAGAAAAAATTAGCTTCAGTACCTGAAGTTCAGACATTGTAAAAGGAGTGCTGCATATTCAGCCCCCAGTTGTGCCTCCAGTGGCACCTTGGGATCTCAACGTGGTGTTGAGTTTCTTAAAATCACATTGGTTTGAACCACTAAAAACCGTGGATCTGAAATATCTCACGTTGAAAGTGGTCATGTTATTGGCCTTGGTTTCGGCCAGGCGTGTATCAGAATTTGTCGGCTTTGTCATATAAAAGTCCTTCTAAGCAGACTATCGCTCGCTGGATCTGTGACACGATTCAGCAGGCGCATTCTGCGGCTGGACTGCCGCATCCTAAATCAGTGAAAGCCCATTCCACAGGGAAGGTGGGCTCATCTTGGGCGGCTGCCCGAGGGGTCTCGGCTTTACAACTTTGCCGAGCTGTTACTTGGTCAGGGGCAAACACGTTTGCAAAATTCTACAAATTTGATACCCTGGCTGAGGAGGACCTTGAGTTCTCTCATTCGGTGCTGCAGAGTCATCCGCACTCTCCCGCCCGTTTGGGAGCTTTGGTATAATCCCCATGGTCCTTACGGAGTTCCCAGCATCCACTAGGACGTCAGAGAAAATAAGATTTTACTCACCGGTAAATCTATTTCTCGTAGTCCGTAGTGGATGCTGGGCGCCCATCCCAAGTGCGGATTGTCTGCAATACTTGTAAATAGTTATTGCTAACTAAAGGGTTATTGTTGAGCCATCTGTTGAGAGGCTCAGTTGTTTTCATACTGTCAAACTGGATATAGTATCACGAGTTGTACGGTGTGATTGGTGTGGCTGGTATGAGTCTTACCCGGGATTCAAAATCTTTCCTTATTATGTCAGCTCGTCCGGGCACAGTGTCCTAACTGAGGCTTGGAGGGGGGTCGTGGTGGGAGGAGCCAGTGCACACCAGGTAGTCATAAATCTTTCTGGAGTGCCCGGCCTCCTTCGGAGCCCGCTGTTCCCCATGGTCCTTACGGAGTTCCCAGCATCCACTACGGACTACGAGAAATAGATTTACCGGTGAGTAAAATCTTATTTTTTTTGCTAAGATTAGCCAATAGTGTATTCTAGCAGACTCATAGTGTAAAGACTCCCATACATTACCGATATATGTATTGCTGCAATTTTCCAATCCCTCAACAACTGGGTCAGGGAATCGGGAATATTAAACATGTTTGAAAATGTTCAGGATCGGCAAATCTGGGATTTTTATAATTAATATTTTCACAGATTCCATCACGGATCGCCGATTATCGCTGGTGACCGATAGGCAGTACTTGTCAGGAAAACGTGGTTTAGATGTATGGGGGCCTTAAGTCTGTTTCACAGATTTGTATGAAGCAATCATTATCTGTTTATTGCTGGAAAGCTGGACCTCATTCATCTTCTGGTTGGCTGTTTTTTCACAGCTTTGGCATTATTGATGACTATGTGGCTTCAGAGTGGGAACCTGTATGGAAATGGCCATGCACTAGAAAGAAAATATTTATGGTCTTGCATTTAGATTGAGAAATAATGTAAACTAGTCAGCGTCACAACAGCTAGTATTATTATTATTGTTCATTTATATGGCACCACAGGTTCCGCAGGACCTTGCAAAGTACATAAACAAATGAGTAAAACAAGAAAACAATGACTTACAGTACAAAGCAATGTAGGACAAATACTTGGTGTATTAACATTGCTGCATCAGGGGACAGGACACTGAAATAATCATCAGGGTGGCAGAAACCAAGGGTTAGCTGCCATTGAAGTTGAAGATAGTCTACTAGAGGGAAAAGCTCGAGCGGAGAGGGCCTTGCTCGTGAGATCTTACATTCTGAAGGGGAGGGGCTTAGTCTGATGGATAAGAACCCACCAGAGGTTGTAGGAAATTGTGTGACCACCATACTGAACATGGAAGTGAAATACATTCAGAGGCGGATTGGCCATAGGATTTACAGGGAAGATTCCCGGTGGGCCGACGCACCCGTGGGGGCTTGTTTTGTTTGAGGACATGTGCTCCTTTTTATAGACATAATGAATAAGATTCAAAATAATTTGCATATATGAAAATTACTTTGCCACTTAGCCTGTGATTGCAGATGATCTAGTGCAGGGCTGGCCAAACCGGTCCTCGAGATCTACCAACAGTTCATGTTTTCCAGGCCTCCTGGAGATCTGTAGAATGGTCAGTTAGGAATGAATGCAGCACATCTTAATTAGTAATGACTACACCTGTGCACCAGCTAGGTAGTCTGGAAAATGTGAACTGTTAGTAGATCTCGAGGACTGGTTTGGCCAGCTCTGATCTAGTGTATGCTCTGTCTGCCTGCTTGGCTGACATATAAGATTGAGTGAATAGTGATTGGGATACGGTTGGTGTAATAAGCAAGAAAATATATCTTTATAAAGAATGATATAGTTTCCTAAATTCTGAAGGTGTATCAAATAATTTGCTCATAATATTTAATTGTATTTCTCTTTAACTTCCTCCTTGATGCTGGACATGCCCACTATCTGGAAAGTCTTGGGGGGAGGGTGCTGCTGCCATGGCCCATGACTATACCTTACACCTCTGGTGTTGCCCATGTGGGGCCACTAGTACAAATTTTTCCAGGGCCGCTTTTTGTTCCCAATCCGCCCCTGAATACATTTATGATATGTGAGACTGATTGTGGCCATACTGTCATTTAATTTTTTCCAACTATAAATAAAAGAATATTGGTAAACTGGTTGTAGTTTAATTACTTAAGGGCAACTTTTTGACAGCAACATTTTCCCTGTATACACAATCACTTCAAGGTGAGTTATGTTTCCCTGTTTCTGCATATATTGTGTGCTCCCTAAACGTGCACATGTCACCTCTGTAGTTTCCCTTCTCACAGCTGCTAATACTGCTGCTCGGCTTCTCTGTAAAGTACATAGTTTAGATAGGGAACATCTGCCTGCACAGCCATAATCCTATGAATGGTTTATCGTTTATTCATTCTTCCTAAAGCGCAAACTATATTTAAAAACTCTAGAGATACTTCTAATGGCCGGCATCTAATTCCATAATTCCTTAAATAATAACTTGTAATAAAGTGATCACTTCACCTAAACCCTTTGTTTGTATGGCTACTGTACAACAATTGTTCACGCAAATTATCTGTCTGCCTATAGACCAGATAAAATAGTCAAAAAATCATTGACTTTGTCTACTCAAATACTTGTGCTATACTCAGTTGAGATTGCTACACATGCAAGATCACAATGTCTCATTACTTCTGGGCAAGGCTATTTGAAGAACATTTATAATGTTAATTGCATTTATAATAATTGACTTTATAACATTTTTGTTTTCTCTGACGTCCTAAGTGGATGCTGGGGACTCCGTCAGGACCATGGGGAATAGCGGCTCCGCAGGAGACAGGGCACAAAAGTAAAAGCTTTAGGATCAGGTGGTGTGCACTGGCTCCTCCCCCCATGACCCTCCTCCAAGCCTCAGTTAGGTTTTTGTGCCCGGCCGAGAAGGGTGCAATCTAGGTGGCTCTCCTAAAGAGCTGCTTAGAGTAAAAGTTTTGTTAGGTTTTTTATTTTCAGTGAGTCCTGCTGGCAACAGGCTCACTGCAACGAGGGACTTAGGGGAGAAGAAGTGAACTCACCTGCGTGCAGGATGGATTGGCTTCTTAGGCTACTGGACACTAGCTCCAGAGGGACGATCACAGGTACAGCCTGGATGGGTCACCGGAGCCGCGCCGCCGACCCCCTTGCAGATGCTGAAGAGAGAAGAGGTCCAGAAATCGGCGGCTGAAGACTTCTCAGTCTTCATGAGGTAGCGCACAGCACTGCAGCTGTGCGCCATTGCTCTCAGCACACTTCACACCAACGGTCACTGAGGGTGCAGGGCGCTTGGGGGGGCGCCCTGGGCAGCAATGAAAGTACCTATGCTGGCTAAAAATACATCACATATAGCCCCTGGGGCTATATGGATGTATTTAACCCCTGCCAGGTTGTCAGAAAAACGGGAGAAGAAGCCCGCCGAAAAGGGGGCGGGGCCTATTCTCCTCAGCACACAGCGCCATTTTCCTACACAGCTCCGCTGCTAGGAAGGCTCCCAGGCTCTCCCCTGCACTGCACTACAGAAACAGGGTTAAAACAGAGAGGGGGGGCACTTATTTGGCGATATTATTATATATTAAGATGCTATAAGGGAAAACACTTATATAAGGTTGTCCCTGTATAATATAGCGTTTTGGTGTGTGCTGGCAAACTCTCCCTCTGTCTCCCCAAAGGGCTAGTGGGGTCCTGTCCTCTATCAGAGCATTCCCTGTGTGTGTGCTGTGTGTCGGTACGTGTGTGTCGACATGTATGAGGACGATGTTGGTGAGGAGGCGGAGCAATTGCCTGTAATGGTGATGTCACTCTCTAGGGAGTCGACACCGGAATGGATGGCTTATTTAAGGAATTACGTGATAATGTCAACACGCTGCAAGGTCGGTTGACGACATGAGACGGCCGGCAAACCAATTAGTACCTGTCCAGGCGTCTCAAACACCGTCAGGGGCTTTAAAACGCCCATTTACCTCAGTCGGTCGACACGGACACTGACTCCAGTGTCGACGGTGAAGAAACAAACGTATTTTCCATTTGGGCCACACGTTACATGTTAAGGGCAATGAAGGAGGTGTTACATATTTCTGATACTACAAGTACCACAAAAGAGGGTATTATGTGGGGTGTGAAAAAACTACCTGTAGTTTTTCCTGAATCAGATAAATTAAATGAAGTGTGTGATGATGCGTGGGTTTCCCCCGATAGAAAATTATTGGCGTTATACCCTTTCCCGCCAGAAGTTAGGGCGCGTTGGGAAACACCCCTTAGGGTGGATAAGGCGCTCACACGCTTATCAAAACAAGTGGCGTTACCGTCTCCAAATACGGCCGCCCTCAAGGAGCCAGCTGATAGGAGGCTGGAAAATATCCTAAAAAGTATATACACACATACTGGTGTTATACTGCGACCAGCGATCGCCTCAGCCTGGATGTGCAGCGCTGGGGTGGCTTGGTCGGATTCCCTGACTGAAAATATTGATACCCTTGACAGGGACAGTATTTTATTGACTATAGAGCATTTAAAGGATGCATTTCTATATATGCGAGATGCACAGAGGGATATTTGCACTCTGGCATCAAGAGTAAGTGCGATGTCCATATCTGCCAGAAGATGTTTATGGACACGACAGTGGTCAGGTGATGCAGATTCCAAACGGCACATGGAAGTATTGCCGTATAAAGGGGAGGAGTTATTTGGGGTCGGTCCATCGGACCTGGTGGCCACGGCAACAGCTGGAAAATCCACTTTTTTTTACCCCAAGTCACATCTCAGCAGAAAAAGACACCGTCTTTTCAGCCTCAGTCCTTTCGTCCCCATAAGGGCAAGCAGGCAAAAGGCCAGTCATATCTGCCCAGGGATAGAGGAAAGAGAAGAAGACTGCAGCAGGCAGCCCATTCCCAGGAACAGAAGCCCTCCACCGCTTTTGCCAAGTCCTCAGCATGACGCTGGGGCCGTACAAGCGGACTCAGGTGCGGTGGGGGGTCGTCTCAAGAGTTTCAGCGCGCAGTGGGCTCACTCGCAAGTGGACCCCTGGATCCTACAAGTAGTATCCCAGGGGTACAGATTGGAAATTCGAGACGTCTCCCCCTCGCAGGTTCCTGAAGTCTGCTTTACCAACGTCTCCCTCCGACAGGGAGGCAGTATTGGAAACAATTCACAAGCTGTATTCCCAGCAGGTGATAATCAAAGTACCCCTCCTACAACAAGGAAAGGGGTATTATTCCACACTATATTGTGGTACTGAAGCCAGACGGCTCGGTGAGACCTATTCTAAATCTGAAATATTTGAACATTTACATACAAAGGTTCAAATCAAGATGGAGTCACTCGGAGCAGTGATAGCGAACCAGGAAGAAGGGGACTATATGGTGTCCCTGGACATCAAGGATGCTTACCTCCATGTCCCAATTTGCCCTTCTCACCAAGGGTACCTCAGGTTCGTGGTACAAAACTGTCACTATCAGTTTCAGACGCTGCCTTTTGGATTGTCCACGGCACCCCGGGTCTTTACCAAGGTAATGGCCGAAATGATGATTCTTCTTCAAAGAAAAGGCGTCTTAATTATCCCTTACTTGGACGATCTCCTGATAAGGGCAAGGTCCAGAGAACAGTTGGAGGTCGGAGTAGCACTATCTCAAGTAGTTCTACGACAGCATGGGTGGATTCTAAATATTCCAAAATCGCAGCTGTCTCCGACGACACGTCTGCTGTTCCTAGGGATGATTCTGGACACAGTCCAGAAAAAGGTGTTTCTCCCGGAGGAGAAAGCCAGGGAGTTATCCGAGCTAGTCAGGAACCTCCTAAAACCAGGAAAAGTGTCAGTGCATCATTGCACAAGGGTCCTGGGAAAAATGGTGGCTTCTTACGAAGCGATTCCATTCGGCAGATTTCACGCAAGAACTTTTCAGTGGGATCTGCTGGAAAAATGGTCCGGATCGCATCTTCAGATGCATCAGCGGATAACCCTGTCTCCAAGGACAAGGGTGTCTCTTCTGTGGTGGCTGCAGAGTGCTCATCTACTAAAGGGCCACAGATTTGGCATTCAGGACTGGGTCCTGGTGACCACGGATGCCAGCCTGAAAGGCTGGGGAGCAGTCACACAAGGAAAAAATTTCCAGGGAGTGTGATCAAGTCTGGAGACTTCTCTCCACATAAATATACTGGAGCTAAGAGCAATTTACAATGCTCTAAGCTTAGCAAGACCTCTGCTTCAAGGTCAGCCGGTATTGATCCAGTGGGACAACATCACGGCAGTCGCCCACGTAAACAGACAGGGCGGCACAAGAAGCAGGAGGGCAATGGCAGAAACTGCAAGGATTCTTCGCTGGGCGGAAAATCATGTGATAGCACTGTCAGCAGTGTTCATTCCGGGAGTGGACAACTGGGAAGCAGACTTCCTCAGCACGACCTCCACCCGGGAGAGTGGGGACTTCATCGGGAAGTCTTCCACATGATTGTGAACTGTTGGGAAAGACCAAAGGTGGACATGATGGCGTCCCGCCTGAACAAAAAACTGGACAGGTATTGCGCCAGGTCAAGAGACCCTCAGGCAATAGCTGTGGACGTTCTGGTAACACCGTGGGTGTACCAGTCGGTGTATGTGTTCCCTCCTCTGCTTCTCATACCTAAGGTACTGAGAATTATAAGACGTAGAGGAGTAAGAACTATACTCGTGGCTCCGGATTGGCCAAGAAGGACTTGGTACCCGGAACTTCAAGAGATGCTCACAGAGGACTCATGGCCTCTGCCGCTAAGAAGGGACTTGCTTCAGCAAGTACCATGTTTGTTCCAAGACTTACCGCGGCTGCGTTTGACGGCATGGCGGTTGAACGCCGGATCCTAAGGGAAAAAGGCATTCCGGAAGAGGTCATTCCTACCCTGGTCAAAGCCAGGAAGGAGGTGACCGCACAACATTATCACCACATGTGGCGAAAATATGTTGCGTGGTGTGAGGCCAGGAAGGCCCCATGAAGAAATTTCAACTCGGTCGATTCCTGCATTTCCTGCAAACAGGAGTGTCTATGGGCCTCAAATTGGGGTCCATTAAGGTTCAAATTTCGGCCCTGTCGATTTTCTTCCAGAAAGAATTGGCTTCAGTTCCTGAAGTCCAGAAGTTTGTCAAGGGAGTACTGCATATACAACCCCCTTTTGTGCCTCCAGTGGCACTGTGGGATCTCAACGTAGTTCTGGGATTCCTCAAATCACATTGGTTTAAACCGCTCAAATCTGTGGATTTGAAATATCTCACATGGAAAGTGACCATGATGTTGGCCCTGGCCTCGGCCAGGCGAGTGTCAGAATTGGCGGCTTTGTCTCACAAAAGCCCATATCTGATTGTCCATTCGGACAGGGCAGAGCTGCGGACTCGTCCCCAGTTTCTCCCTAAGGTGGTGTCAGCGTTTCACCTGAACCAGCTTATTGTGGTACCTGCGGCTACTAGGGACTTGGAGGACTCCAAGTTGCTAGATGTTGTCAGGGCCCTGAAAATATAGGTTTCCAGGACGGCTGGAGTCAGGAAAACTGACTTGCTGTTATCCTGTATGCACCCAACAAACTGGGTGCTCTTGCTTCTAAGCAGACGATTGCTAGTTGGATGTGTAGTACAATTCAGCTTGCACATTCTGTGGCAGGCCTGCCACAGCCAAAATATGTAAATGCCCATTCCACAAGGAAGGTGGGCTCATCTTGGGCGGCTGCCCGAGGGGTCTCGGCTTTACAACTTTGCCGAGCTGCTACTTGGTCAGGGGCACACCCTGGCTGAGGAGGACCTGGAGTTCTCTCACTCGGTGCTGCAGAGTCATCCGCACTCTCCCGCCCGTTTGGGAGCTTTGGTATAATCCCCATGGTCCTGACGGAGTCCCCAGCATCCACTTAGGACGTCAGAGAAAATAAGAATTTACTTACCGATAATTCTATTTCTCGTAGTCTGTAGTGGATGCTGGGCGCCCATCCCAAGTGCGGATTGTCTGCAATACTTGTACATAGTTATTGTTACAAAAATCGGGTTATTATTGTTGTGAGCCATCTTTTCAGAAGCTCCGCTGTTATCATGCTGTTAACTGGGTTCAGATCACAGGTTGTACAGTGTGATTGGTGTGGCTGGTATGAGTCTTACCCGGGATTCAAAATCCTTCCTTATTGTGTACGCTCGTCCGGGCACAGTATCCTAACTGAGGCTTGGAGGAGGGTCATGGGGGGAGGAGCCAGTGCACACCACCTGATCCTAAAGCTTTTACTTTTGTGCCCTGTCTCCTGCGGAGCCGCTATTCCCCATGGTCCTGACGGAGTCCCCAGCATCCACTACGGACTACGAGAAATAGAATTATCGGTAAGTAAATTCTTATTATTTCACTCATGCTAGATATGTTTTTGCAAACGCTTATAGTAAGGTGGGATTCAGTATAATATACCTATATGCTAACTGCTGCCCGTAAGATTGGGACTCTCCATTGACTTGTCTAGGACCCTGTTCGGTTTTAAAATTACTCTGCTTAGATTGAATCTATTGAGAGAAAACTCATGATTTAAACAAGGTATAAGTGTGCAACAGGGAAAATAAGAGGTAAATGATTTCATTTCCAAACTGTGAAAACATCTTTTTAGTACCTGGATCCAATACTGGTAGTAGCGGAAATGTATTCCGTTATCAAGCACAAGTGGACCTAGAGAACAATCCAACCTCACAGCATTTGAAATGGTGAAAGAATGGCTCTTCTCTGTGGCCAGATGCTCTACATATAGACAGGCTTTCTTTATCATCTATTTTTAGGATGACACCTTGTACTGTTTCTATGTACAGTATGATTTTATTTGACTTACTTTACTTTTACTATATTTTGCTCTAACAGCTATCCTATGTTGCAGAGTTTTGTGGCGCCTTATACATACTGATGATTATTCACATTCCTCGTAAGTGAAAATTAGGATAAATCTTTTATAGCTCATTCACTATGTAATGACTTCCTGTGTTCCTAATTTCTACAGCAAAGGCATGAGGTATATCAAGCGCTGCATTGGAAGGTGTAAGCATTTGTAGTTTACAGGAAAGCCATATCTTGAAAACCACTTATATATACAATCATGCTTAACCTTTATAATTATTCTTAAAATATGTTTCCCCACAGAGCCAGTGCTAATAGGGAATGGTCAAACATTAGTCCATTATCACTACTATTGATAGATCTTGTTTTAGTTTCTAATTATTTACATGCCCCTATGCTATGTTGACTACACTCAAAGGGCTATTACCTGTCAGCAGTTTGGGGCTGCTCTTCCAGTCATAGCCATGTGTCAGTCATGGTTTCATTCTTGCTCAAGCATGCAGTCTGCAGAGGGCTGGTAGTGGCAACTCTTCTTTTCAGTTATAAGAGAAAAGGTCTTTCAAAAGGTCAGGTCTGCAAGTCAGGAGTGTGTTACAAGTTTCTGTATGCACAAAAAGTATTTTACTTACAAAATGAACATTACATTTTTTTCAAAGTATTCGCATGCACTCAAACCACTTGGTGAAGCAGCTGGATTAGTCCAGAGCAGGTATGTCTTGTACATGCTGGCTGAAGGTCTCCACTACATCTTCCAGTGGCTCAAAATGAACCCCACGCATCTTGCACTTTGATTCGCAGGGTGCCAAATCTGGACTGTACGGCGGATAACCAAGCTCCTGTATGCGTTCATGAGCCAGAAAATCCACCACTGTCCTGGACTTTTGTGCAAGTGTGTTGTTGTGATGGAGAAGGGCACCACAAGCGCAAGTTCTTGGACGGCGCCTGGAAATGGCTTCCAGCACTTGCGGCAGGCATTGGTGGGCATACCAGTCCCCAGTGACAGTGCGCTGCTGCACAAGTGGTATGTTAGCTGCCAGTCTTGGCCACAAAAACAGCCACCATCTGCTTGGACCCACTGCGCACACGTCGGTACTTATGTGGTGACACACCTCCAAATGAAGTCTACTAGGCCTACTGTTGTTTGTTCTCGCGATTGAAACTGTAGATCCAGGAGTCATCACCATTGATGATCTCCCAGACAGAGGGGCAGATTTATTAACTTGGAGAAGGCATAAGGAAGTGATAAACCAGTGATAACTGCAAGGTGATAAACGCACCAGCCAATCAGCTCCAATATGTAAATTAACACTTAGGAGCTGATTGACTAGTGCGTTTATCACCTTGCACTTATCACTTGTTTATCACTTCCTTATGCTGTCTCCAGGTTTAATACATCTGCCCCAGAGTTTGAGCAACTGCAAACTAACCTGGCCAGCATGTTGCAGCACAAAGTTACCTGAGCCTCCTTCTACTCTCGAGTCAGCTGTTGGGGCACCCAGCATGCAGAAACATTGGGCCTCATTCAGACCCGTTCGCAAGGTGCATTTTCTCGCAGCCATGCGAACGGGTCTGAACTTCACATACGTTTGACCCGCAATGCGCAGGCGCATCTGCTTGGCTACAGCGGTCGCCGGAGAGTGACGGCTTCAACAACAAAAGCGATCGCAGGGGTGATCGCAAGAAGATTGACAGGCAGGAGTCATTCCTGGGCGGCAACTCACAGTTTTCTGGGAGTGTCGTGAAAAACGCAGGCGTGGCCAGCCGTTGCAGAGGAGGGATTCTGATGTCACCGCTGGCCCCGATCATTGCTGCATCTGAGTAAGTCCTGGGCTGTGCAGAAACGTGCAGCTCACTGCACAGCCCATCGCACCCCTGCAAAGCCCTTACCCCCTCTCCATGTAGGCGGCGACCAGGTCTGAATTAGGCCCTTTGCTCAGGCCAAGTTTTTCTTGGATTATCAAGCGTATGGATCCCGATGAGATGCCTTTCACCTTCTCTAACTAGGCCACGGTCACCCTGGCGTCCAACTCCGCTATGACCCACACAGCAGCAACGTGGTCCTTGGTGATAGCAGACACAAGTCGTCCACAGAGCTCCTTGTCTTCCAGGAACCATCTCCCGCCAAAATTCTGCAAACCACTGACAGTGGTTCAGGATGGTGCTTCCTCCCCAAAAGCAGTTTGCATTTGGTCAAAACTCTCCTGCTGTCCCAAACCACTCTTTTAGCCATAGAAGATATTGGCACTCCAGTGGCCTCTATTGAGCTCCATAATGACTTTGTGAAGGAAGTGAACATGCTGACTTCTTCCTTGTGCAGTGCTGCTTATATACTTTTCTGTGCCTTGACATTTCACAAGAACTTTAGTCAGAGATTACAGGTCACAACCAGACAGATTGTGTCTACTCTACATGTGCACTGCACATCCGGAAACTTATTGCACACCACTCATAGTGCACTAACTTCCATAAATGCAGTCATCCTCTGGTATGGAATCTGATGTCTGTTCTATTACATGGTGGCAAACAGATCTGAATGGCACCATTTTTTTATGTTAACATTGCACTTTTAGAAGTAACTCAATGAAACCTAATAAATTGGCACAGACATACTGTATGTAAACAAACACTGGTCCAAGCTCACTAATGCACACTTACATATTGTCAAATTGTCCTGTCACTCGTGTGGCCTACAACAGATAAATCAATTGTATTCTTAAATGCTATTTGCAGATGACCATGGTTAAAGGGGGTACACACGGAGCGATGTTCAGCTAATTTCTAAGCAATCTGAGTAGATTGCTTAGAAATTAGCTGAACATCGCTCCGTGTGTAGGGGTGCCGCAACAGCGCGTCGCTATCGCCAGTGCTAGATTGGCCTACAGGACGCTCATTTCACCGCTGGGTGAAATGAGCGCCCCCCCCCCCCCCCCCCCCCCCCCGTGTCCGTCCTCCCCTCGCTCAGCAGATCGCGCTGTGCTGGGTGGGGGCGGGAGAGATGTGTGCTGAGCGGTCTGACCGCTCAGCACACATCTCTGGGGAAAACTCCCCGTCAGTACGGCCCTTTAGCCTCTGTCCAGCTTTAATCAGATGGATGTTTCCTTTAAGGATGTGAAAGAAAAATGACTGTCTGATTAGTTGATATTAGCAATCCTGCATTATCCATAAACCTAACTAAATACCTTGTGTATGTCTCCTGTACTTTCCAGTACATTTCTATTTATATACCTATATCTTATATTTCTTGCTGTACTTTAGCCATGTGAATTGTGTGCCCTATGTAACCTGTAAGCATTATATAAAGAGATACAGTAAACATCTCAGAGAATGTGGCCACTTATACTCCTGTCATATCCTGCGTACACAATTGCTGGGCCACATCGGACAGAATTTGTTGTTTACCAGCTGAGACTAGTACAGGATTATTTTGGTCCCAATGAGTATAATGTAACAATAACAGCACACAGATGCAGTTGATGGCAGACTAGTATTTCCAGGCCATTTGGATAGTTTTTCATTCTCACAACAAATGTTGCTACAAGATTGACCTGTTCAGCCTTTTGGTCCTTTTGATCATACGAAATAAAACAACTTGTTAATTTACGAAGTTCCTTTACTATATGTGTCTTTTATTTATTTATTTATGAACAGTTTCTTATATAGCGCAGCAAATTCTGTAGCGCTTTACAATTGGAAATAACAATGATATAACAAAACTGGGTAATAACAAACAGTCATAGAGGTAGGAAGGCCCTGCTCTCAAGCATACAAATTGGCATGGATATTTTCCGCCAGCTATACAGTTTCCTCTGAACTTCTGTCAGAATGATCAGTGGCAGTGTCCCCAGTACAAACAGACATACTCCGTCTGTGTAAAGTTGGTTCTTTCATGAAAAATCGAATTTTGAAAAGTTAGCAAAAAAGAGAAATCTCCTTCACAATGCACAATGCTATTGCAGTTCCAAGTAATAAGATTCTGGCATGAGATATAAAGTCTATCAAACTGTTCTTCAACAAAATGTGAAGTAAGTTTACTTCTGATTCATGATCTCACTGACAAAGAAGAACGACTTATTTTGCCACATAAGATTGGCTGCTGTGACTACCAGCGAGGAAATGTAGAAGTGTCTTAGTGTCTCTTACCACTGCTATATTCTCCAAGCGCTGGCTATTTACAGCTTTGGGAACTCTGCCAACCTGGCCATAAATAATGGAGGCAGCACGTCATTAACCCCAAATAGGAGTGGGTTTGTATTTCAATTAAACATCTAATTGAAAAATCCAAGTCAGTGTTTCAAATCTTAAACACTATTTTGCACCATGACCATTGGTGTTTCGGCAACTTTGTTTTTAACCCTTTGGAGGGGAGATACAGTGAGATTGTCTGTTCTGCACATGGATATCATCTGAATCTTAAGCTGTTATGTATACTGTTTGTCCCATAAAGGTGAATGAGTCTCTGTTATTGCCCAGTACCATGGAATCCTTATATATGCTTAATTCACATGCCTAATGTACTTATTTTAACAAAATTAAACTGGTTAAGTTCCCATAGCAGTTCTTCTGTATCTGGCAACAGCTGATAGAAATGAAGGTGGTGTCTTCTCTAGGCAAAGCCCATGTCAAGTCATGTATGTAGTTGGACTGGTCATTTGTCTCATAATGAGACCCCTATTAATAGGTAACATGCATTCTTCATCTGCACAGTTTGTATGTTGCAATTACATTTATACAGATCACTTTCTGCAAGGACAGTGTTTGAAGGACGTCATGGTACACCCAAATGTCAAATTGCATGATTTAAAGATTAATATTAATATAAGTCACTTTATATTAAATATATAATCAGAGAGAGGACAGGTTTGATTAGCACATGATTTAGTCTCAGCCAGTCAGTGTGATAAGTACCGTTTTATACACTGGCAGCTGGAAAAGAAAAGAAAAAAGGATGTTAGCACAGATCTAACTATAAATGATTGCTCGCTTGGATTGGCATGCAAAGTGTGATCTGCAATGTTTCTGCCAGGTCCTGTATACTGAATACATACAGTAAAAGATTTGTGTAACACATGTAATCATACGTTTTTTCCCTTAATATTATTATTGTACTTGATATAGCACCATCATATTGTAAATCACTTTATTGAGAATTATACTGTATATCATTTATCTCAGTCCCTGTCATGGCCTAAATGCTGCAGCGCAGTCTTGCTAATCACTGTGCCACACTGCTGTCTCTATTTGGGATTATAGTGGCATCAGATAATTCTGATTAGCGTTGAACAGATGAATATATAATGGACAAAAGAATACTTTTATTTTTTCAGATTTTATGCTTATACTGTATGTTGTTGCATTATGTTTTTGTGTTATGTCCAGTGGCACAGCCAGGAGGGGATCTAATGGAGCCAATGCCCCTAACATAAATCTTGGTGTTTTCTTAATGATCCAACTTTGAGCAATTTCATTGCAGAGGACAACAGCCTTGAGTACAGCAGCTTCCATCTTTTGTGGGTCACAGCTGTTATGGCTCTCCTTGTGGCCACAGCCGTGGTTACTGCTTATATTAATCCTAGAGACCCTGGGATTTCCTGTCATTAGCTGGCACCCTGCTCCTAACTATTGGAATCTTACTCCTGTAATCTTTGACTGGCTACCTGCTAGACTTTTCCAGCATCAGACTACACAATGCTGCTGTTGCTAGGTGATGGTATTGTCATTCAGCAGCACATACTGCTCATTCTACCCTTTATCCACTGGCTAGGCCTCTGCTTTGGTTTCCCTAATTCATGTAATATGTACTGGGATAATCAAACCATTGCAAAGAAATCAGCATTGCAAAACCAACTATTTGTATTATCTTGATAAAGAAGTAAACCACAGAAATACTTAGGTACTTAGTAGGATATAGTATGTACTCAGCATTTAGCTACGTCACTTGAGGAAAATGGCAGCTACAGTAATAATAAAACACTGCTAAAAGTTACAAATAAAAATGGTAAAACATTGTCGCTAAAAACGCCAACCATCTACGCAGTGCAAGGGTTAGAACATCAGAGGATACGCATGCTGTGGGTTTTGTGCCCATTCACCAAGATGATCTGTACTCCGTATAGTGTTTGAAGGAGGAGGATAATAACAATATAACTGTATCAATAAATTATAATTTCTACAAACTCAGTAGTGCATGGAAAAATATGGTATGAATGGGCAACAGGAAAGTTGGTAAAGTGATACGTAAGCAGCCCTAATAATTCTATAGGGAATGTGTTTTAGTTGGACAGTGAAGTCACTTAAGTAAACAAATATGTCATATCCATCATGAATACATTTAGGCAGAAATACAATTAAGTTATTCAGGTTATTAAGGGCTAATAGTCAATCACTGATATCACATGTTCTAGAATTAAGCTAGCCAAATGTGCAGATTAGTTTGGCCAATTTAAATTTTTTAAGAGGCATCTGACCAAGGCCTGAGCCGTATTGTGATCAGCCGACATCTCTTGTTCATCCATTATGTATCGAGCTTTGAAGTTGGCAGGGATAGAACCTGTTGTAACCAATCTGGTTATCACTACTCAGGGAGGTAGGTGGGTGTGCACATCTCCTGATTTTGGAGGAACGAGTGACCTGTCACTTGTGTTATTAAGGACAGGGAGCGGGTCAGTATCATTATATGGAGACAAGCTGAATCCACAGATCTGTGATAAGGGCAAGGCCACCAAGACTGTTGAGGTGCTGGGAAGGGTTTGGGTCATTAGGTCGACCACACTTACATTGACAGTCATTAGGTCAACCACTATTGGTCGACAGTGACTAAGTCGGCACCTGAAATAGGTCGAAATGAACAAGGTCGACATGGAAAAAGGGCGACATTAGTTTTTTTGACGTTTTTTTTGTGTGTTGTATTCTTCGTAAAGTGACGGGGAACCCCAGTTAGTGCACCTTGTCCCCTCGCATGGTGAGCGAACTTCGGGCAAGGTGCCTCACTCCACTACCGCTGCGCTCAGCACAGGTTACTATTCCCAATCGTAGTCCACGTGGATCGTAAAGTATGAAACAGTTGGAAAAAAAAAAGGGAAAAAATAGAAAAATGCATGTCGACCTTTTCCCACGTCGACAGTACATGTCAACCTAGTGCCCATGTCGGCCTAATGCATGTTGACCAATAGTGGTTGACCTAATGAATGTCGACCTAAGTGTGGTCTACCTTATGACCGTATCCCCTGGGAAGGTGTGTGTATGTGGGGGAGGGGATGTGGTCTTACTAGGGGGTCCAGATATGTCCTCTTGTTCAGTCTGAATCTCCTGGCGGCATGGTCATGACATCAGGGTGTGGTTACGCCTTCCCTGAACTTCTGGGCCCCTACAGAGACCTGAGCCCAGCATAATGAAGCTAAGCAGGGAATTACTATCTTAGAGTTAGAAAATTGAAGCTTCAGGGTCCCTTGACAGCACTTGTGGTTCCTATCAAACTGATGTCGGTAGATTGTGGCGATAAATTCGTTTCTATACAAAACATAGGGCCTAATTCAAATCTGTATGCAAACTTGATGGTATACATACAAATATGATGTTTGGTTGTCTGCGCAGGCACAAGACCCATTCTACACAGACCCCCAAACATCGTATTTGTATGTAAAGCATTGGGTTTGCGTACAAATATGAATTAGGTCTTTTATTTTGTATAGAAATGCATGTATCCTCACAATCTACCTGTATCAGTTTAATAGGGGCCACACGTCTTAGAAATGGGGGCTTGTGGCTTCTATCAAACTGATGCCAGTTGGATGCAACCTTCTTGGACCCTGGTGTCCAGATTACACATGGTCATCCTGCGTCAGCTGAAACTGACTGTTGCCTAAAACCATCGCGACTCACAACTGATGATCGGAGTGGTGATCAGAGGCTGCTTCCTTAGCTACAGACACATATCCTGCTGCATTAGAATTTGAATGACACAGAATTGCACAGCTG